>NW_028258461.1:8470833-9103055 GCF_053883595.1 Heterocephalus glaber
AACATACAATAAACCATTCTAAAGGTAAAAAAAGGTATTACTTGAAGACTTCTTTTTTAAATTGACAAGTAAAAATTGTATATATTTATGGTGTACAACATGATGTTTTGAAAAAATTATGTATATGTTATAGAATAGCTAAATCAAGCCAATTAGCATATGAGACATTCTAAAAGGATAATCTACCAAGATGATACATACTCAGTTTTCCTCACTGTGGATTAAAATTGGGAAGATGAGTTTGAAATGCCTTTTCATTACCTAAGGTTCAGTACTTCATTCAGGAGTGGATCAACCCCAGATCCTCTTTGATGTTCAACTCTAGGGTCCAGTTCAGTGAGCTCTTTTCAGTACAATATGGCAGACATCAGTTATCATAATTGCCTATGGCCTCTTAATCTTTCCTTCTCAAAAGGGAATTAAGAGTTGTTACAAGGAAAAAGTA
The DNA here is from genome assembly GCF_053883595.1 of Heterocephalus glaber. NCBI lineage: Eukaryota > Metazoa > Chordata > Mammalia > Rodentia > Bathyergidae > Heterocephalus > Heterocephalus glaber. The sequence continues at coordinate 8,471,279 of NW_028258461.1, forward strand.
CTTCCAAGTCCAACTACATGTCTTTCCCCTATTAGAATGATTTTTTTTCCATTATTTTAAAAACATAATATAACACCAATAAAGAAAATTAAACTCTCCACTGTGCAGCATAGTGTTTAGCAGAGTGCTAAGCTCAAAAGTAGGTCCCAAATCAGTGTTTCTTAGGTTATATAAATATCCTTATTTTCATACATAAACTTTAGTGTTTTAATAGGAAAATAATGTTCTCACAATAAGCAAAATCAAATGTAATGAGGCACTTCAACCCCAAACAAGCTTCTCATCAAGACAGAATATCTAAGTATTCACAGTTTTCCAGAATTCACCAGAGACTTTAAGACCTTGATTTCATACCACATAATCTGGTCAAAATGCTTTTTCCTGTTTGGACTGTAAGGCAATAACTTAAAGGACCAAAAACGATGTGGAAAAAATGGAATCCTTATGCACTGTTGATGGAGTTGTAAATTGGTACAACCATTTTGGAAAATAGTATGAAAGTTCCTCCAAAAGCTAAAAATAGAGCTACCATAAGATTCAGCAATATCACTTTTGATTATTTTCCCAAAGGACATGAAATCAGTATGCTGAAGGAAAGCAATATGCTGAAAGAACCCCCACATTCATGAAGCATTATTCCCACTACCCAAGGTATGTTTATTAATTAGCTTTCCCATCTTTGAGACATGATATTAGACACCCACAACTTAAAGGAGAAGAGGATCAATTTGGCTTATGGTTTCAGGGGATTCAGATCATGGCCAGCTGCTATAAGGCAGAGGCGGCATGGTAGAAGGGTGTGATGGAGCAAAACTATTTTAGTTCATGGTGGCCAGGAAGCAGGGTGAGGGAATAGAGCCTTAGAAGAAGGCCAGGAACCATATATAGCACTCAAGGTCAAGCCTTCGTGCCCACCCAGACACACCCAGGAGTGGGATTTACTAATCCCTTGGACAGATCCCAACCCAATCATGTTGATGCAATGAAGTTTGACCATTACAACATGAAAGTAACCTAAGTATTCATCAATGGATTATTTTTTAAAGAAGTATTTAATTAAAAATTTTATTAGTATATGTTTGCAATACATAATAAATACATTCATTGTAGGAAACTAGTACATATACACTTTGCATCTTGATCCTTTTTACTTCCCTTTCCTGTGGTATACATATGCAATGGTACATCATGGTATACATGTCATAGAATAGCCTTAAGAAGGAAATTCTGTCTTTTGCAACAACATGGATGAAGCTACAGGATATTATGTTACGTGAAATGAGCAGGAACAGATAGGCAAATACTTCAAAATCTCATTTTTATGCAGAATATTAAAAAGTCAACCTCATAGAAGTAGAGAGTAAATTAATAATAGCCACAGGTTAGGGAGGGGTGGTGTCAGAGGAGGAATGGGAAGAAGTTGGTCAATGAGTACAAAGATACAGTTACATAGGGGACTGGTGTTGTATTGAACATCATGGTGAGTGTATTTAATAATAATGTATTATATATTTCAAAAGAGCTAAAAGAGAAGATTTGAAATGTTTTCACCTCCAAAAAAATGAAAGATATTTGAGACAATGAGAAAAAAATAGCACCAGGTAGAAAATACTCCATATCTATTCTAATCAGCTGACTTTCAGTCACGGTGTTAGTGTTTTTAATTGCCATCATTTTGAAAATAACCAAGTAAGCGATAATTGTCTAAATGCACTTTTGGGTAGCAAATCACCTTGCTTTTGGGGAAAATTCAGTTGTCTTGCTCTTCTTTCACAAAACTTAACTGAATTCAATCATTACACTTGACTCTTCTCCCTACTACTAAACGTATATGTATAGGCAGATCAGTGCTTAGACACATAATTGGTGCTCAATGAATATTTAAAATATAAAAGTTATTAGGTAACCTAGTCCTTAAAGTCAGGTAAACATATATACCTAGTCATGATGTTTGTATATTCTACTCTTGATTTCAAAGCGATTCACTACTGTCATTAAACTGAGACAATTATAATTAACTGCTCTCTGACAATTTTGGCTTCAAATTCTCAGCATCAGGAGGATCAATGATTTATAGAATTCAAAGGTGTCATGTAGGATAATTGGTTCTTACAGGAAGACTTACCCCATTGCTTTCACAATTATTGTAGAAGAAGGTATAATGAAGACTAAGTATTTCTGTGAAGCTAGGTCATTAACAATGGGTTAAGAATAGAATCCATTTCCTCCTCTATCCTTGATATATTAGGCATCACCATCAACCTTTCATTAATGAAGAAAAGAGTTTTATACTTTGTTCCCTTCCTTGGTAAAATCTTGATGACAAAATGGATATTTCAATACAGGACTAAGGCCAAATTTTAAGCTGGAAAGTCATTTAAAGAATATTCCTTTCTTAAGAAACGAGGCCTATCTGTCCATCTACTGGAATCAATCAGGGCTTATACTGATTATTTGGCTAAGACAGATTTATTTTTTTCAGTTTTTATTTTCCATTAGTACATTTGCAGTGTATAATAATTATATTCCTTGTGGGGAGTTGGTGCATTACACATATCAATTCTTATTTTTATCCCCTTCCCTACCCCCTCTTTCCCTCCCTCCATCTCGTGACCCCTGTCCATTTAATAGTGCTTTTTTCTCTATCTGCCCATCGTGATACTAAAGCTGGCCAATGATTAAAATATTTCAGTTAGATAGCAGGAATAAGTTCAAGAGAGATATTGAAAAGCATGGTGATTATAGTTAGTTAACAGTAATTGTACATGCCCGAAGTGAAAAACGCTAAAAGACTGGATTTTAAATGTTCTCACCAGAAATTGACTGCAAGGAGGTGATGCATTTATTAACATTATTTAGCCATTGCTCCATACTCTATATGCTTTTAAACATTATATTGTACATGTTAAATATATACAATTTAATTTTAGTTGGTCAATTTAAAAATATGAATAAAAGAAATTTATAATTTGAGTTGCAATAGTTAATCCTATATTCAACATAACAGATTCATATTCCACAGTATCCCTCTGCTATATTTCAATGATCTCAATTGTCTTAGCTACTTTCTTGCTGCTGGAACAAAATACATGACACCCACAATTTAAAGGAGGAAAGGTTTATTTTGGCTCACAGTTTGTAGAGGCTTCAGTATTAGTCAAATGGCTCCAAGGCAGCCAGGCAGGAAGCAGTGAGCCATCAAGGGAGGAGGGATATATATATATATGTGCAGGCTACACCCCCAGTGGCCCACTTCTTCCCACCAGGCTTCCCCTCCCAACATCACACCCAGCTATAAACCCATCAGTGGACTAATCCAGTGATGAGTACCACACACTCACCATCCAGTCACCTCCCAAAAGCCCCACCAATTAGCACATGAAGTTTTGGTGAGGGATATGTAGATATGAGCCATAACATCAATCAGCTATCACTTATGTTGATTAATTCAGTGGCAGTTCTTCTTTCCTATCCCTGATGATTGGGAATTAAATAACAAGTGGGGCTTGTCCTCTCTATCCAGAGAGTTTACCTTAAGTAAGAGGATAAAGCTGTAAGAGGTCTAATCCTAGGTTCATGTACTGGCGTCTAAAAAGCTATCTTCATTGGCAGTGACAGATGATGTTCTGAAACACTGAACCAGACCTGGTGCTAAGAGCTGGAATCCTTCACTAGCTTATAATTCTTCAATGGGAATTTATATTGAAATGCAAATATAAAAAGAATTTTAAAGGTAAAGAAAGGAATTCTTTTTTAAAATTCCATTGTTTCTTCAAGAGAATGTTATGTTTTTATTTCCTTAAAGTGCTGTTACCCAAAATAAAAAATTTGCTCTAGAAAAACATCTATTCTTTTGGTGACGTTTTCTTTAATTATTTCTAAGGAGTCATGATAAGTTAGGTTAAAATATGAAAAACAGGTGCATCCCTTAGATATGTTTATTCAATTCCTGCATCATTCCTGCTTCCAATTATCATGAAGATAGCAAGGCCGGAAAAAAAAATGATGAGCTTTTCATTTTCAATGGCAATCAACAACTGGCTTGATATTTCATGATGAAGCAAAGATCTGAAAAATATATTCCAGAGAAGAGTAACAAAGAGGTCAGCAAACACTTTGCCTCTGATATATTTCACTTTTATGATTTCTTTGGAAATAACTCTGACTGGGGAAAGGAGTCTTTTAAAAAAAGTTAGTCCCCAATTAACCAATACATAAATTATCAAATGAAGCTGCAAGACAGAATGTGCACATTAAGTATGTTTTTTTCCCCTTACCAGTTAACCCAAGTCAGTATGATATGGGAAAAACAACTAGAAAGCAAACAACTGGGTCCTTGTCTGTATTCTAACACTCACTAGCTGTACAATCAAAAGTAATTTAACTCCTTAATCTGTGCACATGTGTTATGCTTACTCCACTGAACTATTGTGGGAATCAATTGAGGTATTGAATGAAATATGAAAAGGTTTTATGAACTGCAGAGTAGTGTACAAATGAAGAGTTATACCTAAGACTTTTGCAAACTTCAGGGTACTACACACACAAGGACACAGAAATCACATTTACTCTTCTCTCATTATTAATGATGATGGCTTTAAGAACATCCTAAGACATTTTTCCTGCTTCTATCATTTGAGATTTCATGTGTATTGAAAATTAAGAGGTGCCACCACAGATTTACAAAACTTGAGGTGCTTTTAAATTTTACAACATATGCACAACATACCTGTATGCATAATCTCTTTTGTAACTAGGTCAACAGCCTACATTTGAGGCTATTTGTGCATTTCAGAGCTTGGTCAAATGGCTGTTGTAGCCTTATCTTATAATAGGTCTTGCTGTTAAGTTACTATGTAGGTGTTGTACCTGGTGTTTTTGTACTAATTACTTTCTCTGCTCAAGGTTCAGAACAGAAGAAATGAAAATCAGATTGAAGTTTTTACATTTGTCACTAAGCAAATAGACCATGCACATACTCCAAGATTGTGGCAGGAACTAGAAATGTGGAGTGAGATGAAGACAGCGAGAGCATTTGGAGTGTCTACTCTCTTTACATTCATACTATGATTCTTGATTCTATGAAGAAAAGAAGGTCATCCCATTAACCACTCCGAGGAAGCCACCTGTATGAAGAAGCAAAAAGAATTGCATTCAGAGTTGTAATTCTGTTTTAGAGACATATTATATTCAAAGAAACACAGTTCAGCAACCTAATTCATTTCAAAAAGTAATTCTGAATTTTACTTGAATATTTCAGAAAGCACTAAAAGGCTTTAATTCATCACTTTCAAAGTACCTGTATAAACTCCTGTATTTTTTTCTTCACTTCCCTCATGCCTTTTAGCTTTTTAGGCCTCTCAACTCTTCAATAAACCATGACCTCATGAGCTTTTCTAGGTCTTTTTTGCCTATGTCAAATCTATTGTGCTACCCATCCTAGGGATGTGAGATAAAATATTGGGTGTGCAGTTAAATTGGAATTTAAAATGCACAGTAATTTTAGGGAGTATATGTATGTCCTAAGCAATATTTAAGACAAATGAATACTAAAATATTATTTGATGTTTATCTGGCATTACAATTTAATTGCCCTGTATCCTTATTTTCTAAGTCTAGCAAGCCTAACTGTGCTCTAGAATAAACACCAGGACTGTGTTCCCACCCATTGGCTCAACTGTAAGGACAGATGTCCTGAGAATCTGGAGACTCCATATCTTCTGTTTTACTCTTGCTCATAATGGCTATGAAGGCACAAAGACTCTTGGGAGGTGTAGTTCCTCTTCCTCCCCATCCCCCCTCTCTGAATTTACTTTTTTTAGGGCAATACAGATTCACAGGAAATTGAATTATCAAAATCCCCATGAGAGCAGTAAATTGGTTTCAGTGGATGAACTTACATTAACACATCATTATCACCCAAAGCTCTTGATTTAAATTAAGATTTGTGCTCCGTGTTATACATTCTCTGGGTTTGGACAAACATATCACGACATCTACCAACCATTACGTTATCATACAGTAGTTTCACTGCCCCAAATATCTTCTGTGCTCCACTCTCTCTGTTGAGGGTGGTGGTAGTTGTTGTAGCTGTTTTTGCTTGTTTGTTTTTTAATTATACAGAATCCTTATATAGAATTTCTAATAAATAAAATTCTCCAAGTTAGTGTACATCATTAAAACTGAAATCATAAAAGTTAGAGAAAATCTGCAAAGGGATCTCCAAGACAACTGAGGTTAAGATTGATCACATTACCAGATGTGAATAGTACCTGGGTATTTCACAATATGAAAGAATTAACCTTACATTTTAGGTGTGTTAATGATCTCTTGTTTACACTTTACAAAACGGTATCCTTATCTCTTAGAGATACATACTGAATTACTTATGAATAAAATGATTTGGTTCAAAATAATATAATGGAGGAGCAGAAACAGGATATTGTGAGTTATTAAGCTTTTTCTCTACCTTAGTGTAAAAGTTTCCATAATAAAAGATGTTTGGAAATTAAGTCAACTTATGGCTTACATAGGGTCTTCCTTAGAAGATGTTATAAATAGAACAGTAGCCCCCAGGACACCAGAGAGCAGGTGAGGAAAGCTTGGAAACATTGTTTGATCTGAAACTCACAAGGGCCCAAATCAGCATTGAGCCATTCCAGTTGAAAAGGACTGTAATTTATTTGACGTATGAATCTTCCAGTGGGTTTTGCAGTAGCCAGTGAAAGCCATGAATAAAGAGACCTGCTCCCAATGCTCACATATAGAAAGCAAGATTTGGATGAAATGCTCAATGGGCCGAAGCCATTAGCATCTGTGCTCCTGGACACCACTGAATTTCTCCCAAAGTGTCTGTGCAGTGCTGTGTAGAAACAGTTTCTAATCCAAAGTGCTACTGGGCTGGAATCCTAAATTACATTGCTGCCACCTTAGTCCTCTAGTTTTAGGAAGAAAAATCTTTTCTCCATGATGAATATCCAGGGGAAAATTCAAATCCTGACAGCTGCAGAGATGGTTATTGTCCTGAATAAAATGTACCTAGAAAGCTTACATGAGCTGCACACAGAAACCTCTCTCCTCAACGGCATAGCCAAGCTGTATTTTTCTGCAGCCCCCTTTCTCCCATTTGTTTAGCCTCCACTACTCCTCATCCCAATTTGGCAGGTTTTACAAAACAGGAAGCATCAACTGAAGGAGGAAAAGCCATCAAATTAAAGCACAATGTACCAGATTTTTGGAAGAATTAAATAAGGAATTTTGAAAATCTGCGAATATATTCAAAGTATTGTTGTGCTAAGACATGGTAATAAGTAGGCAGATATTTTTTCAATTAACTCAATTATAATATTTATTAAGTAACATCTACATGTTAGACACTGAGTTCTGGAGCATAGTTGAAACAGACTTTCTATACATAAGAAGATAGTTAATGGTGACATGAAATTACCAGGTACTTCCTACAGACTGTATGGAATGTAAGGGTCATTGGACATTGTTTATTTTGCCACCTGAGTATTACCTGATAAGGACATATTTGGAAGCCTTGTTAGCAGCTTTGGTAGGTGTGTTAGATTCTTGGCAAACTTGGTTTTGCTTATGGATGCATACTTTTGAAATGCTGAATGAGAAATGAAATATTGGTCTATTTGATTATTGGGTTCATCCACCAGATAGTATATCTGCAAGGGACATATTGCGCTTTGAGGGCAGTCTTTGGAGTTTGGTGTATCTCAGCTGGATTCCTGTCCTGATGTTTGATCTCACACAGAGTTATTTGATCTTGATAAATCTCTGCAGATCTTGTGAGATTGTTGGGAGGATCAATTGGTTTTACAGATGTCTTCCTGATTGTAGCTGCTCCTGCTTAGAATCCCTTTTTCATTTTTTCTAATTCTTACCAAAGAGCTGTGTTCTATTTCTCTAGTGTAGGATCAAATACTTTTAACTTTTAAAATAAAAATGACTCTCAGTACCAATTTTTCACCACAAGAATTCTCTTCTCTCAACCATTCCAGGGTCATTCCTACTGGGATAATCCCACTCCTCCTTTTTGGTAGCTCCCACTTGTCCTCTTCATCTGGAAATCTGGTATGTCCTCTTGATGATGGAGAAGTTCTGCCACCAAGAGTTTCTTGATTAGGAAGTTCTACAGGACCATGCCATCATGCCATGAGCTATAATTCAAGAATCAGGAATTCCAAGGAGTTTTACTACCATTATGGGAACCAAATACTAGTGTTGATACCAGCGAGATATCTTATTCCAGGCCAAACTCAGTTTTTATAAGCACCGATAAAACAGGTAAACATGCTGTCACAGACTCATAGTTGAAAGCAAACCATTCTATGTATTATTTTTTCCTAATTATCACTACAATGGCTTTTACTGCTACCCTTTCAGTAATTTTCTATCTTTTAGGAAAAGAAAGTAGAAGAATAATCTCCCCTTTGAGTTATGATCAGAGATGGTTTGCAACATCAACATCCATGGCCTTTTATTTTATATTTTTATTTTATATTCATACACTGCCAAATAGCCATAAATGCAAAAACATACCTATAGTGCACAAGAAGCAAGGTGAGGTGGAAGCTTTCAGCTTCCCAACATACTGTGTAGTAAGCAGCCTCTGTTCTGAAGGGGGAATGTGGCTCCAATGCTAAGCCTCAATTAGTAGTCCACCTTCCACACTCTTCCATGGTGAACATTCCCTTCAGGGACATTTGGGTTTTGGTTTTTTAGGGCTTGGAATATGTTACTCCAAGCTCTCCTTGCCTTGATGGTTTGTGTTGAGAAGTCTGCTGTGATTCTGATGGGCTTTCCTTTGTATGTGATTTGTTTCTTTTCTATAACTGCTTGTAGAACTTTGTTCTTCTGTTGAGTTTCTGGAATCTTAACAATTATATGCCTATGTGCATATTTTTTTTGATCAAGGCTCTTTGGAGTCCTATATGCCTCACTTATCTGTATGTCAAGCTCTTTTCCCCTGCTTGGGAAGTTTTCTGTCATTATTTCTCGAAGAGATCTTTTATGTCATCTGCACTCTCTCCTGTTTCTTCATTGACTCCAATTAGTCTTATGTTATTCTTCTTTGCATTGTCTAGCAGCTGCTGGATTGATTTCTCATGTTCCCTTATAATTTTCTTTTCCTGGTCACTAATTGCAATCTGATCTTCTATATCTGAAATTCTGTCCTCGCACTGGCTCATTCTGCTGTGTAGACTTTCAATGGAGTTTTTCATGTCCTGGAAATCTATTTGCATCTGTTTTATGGCTTCCATTTGTTTCCTATGTTGGGATTCCATCATGTTCCTCAGCTCCTCTCTAGATTTATTTATCATGTCTTGCACTAAGAGCACAATTTCTCCTATTATCTGAGAAATTATTTCTGATTTTATTTTTCCAGATCCCCTTTTGTTGCCAGTTCAGTGGGTCCAGGTCTCATTTCCCTCTGGGGTTGCTGTAGGTGATCTGGAAGTCTGGTTTTGAGACTTATTTACGTGTTTTCTCATTTCGACTGGGGGTGCAGAGGGGTGCTGTTAGCGCCTGCATGGCTCACTCCTCTGAACTGGGAGAGGTGGGACAGGGACCGGGAGTGGTGGTAGGGATGGTGGCCCAGAAGCCCCTTCCTCTGGGCTGGGAGCGGTGGGAGGGATGGTTTGCCAGGAAGCCCCTTCTTCTGGACCAGGAGCTGTGAGACAGCGGCCCAGAAGCCCCTTCCTCTGGGCCGGGAGTGGCGGGACGGATCCGCTTGAGCGCTTTCGATGGTTTCGGGTGGATTTTAACACCGGAAGTTAGTGCTTTGAAATAGGGTAAGGTGCAGTGAGAAGAGTATCTCGGCAGTCCTGGAAGGGCTCACACACATCAGTTTCGGTCTGAGCTGAGTCAGATCTGCTCTCCGGGGCAGGTCATGGCCCAGTGCCCGGAAGGCACAGGCAGCCTTGGTCCTTGGGCTCGTGGCAGCTCTGGACCCTGAAGTCCGCGGGCGGTGGAGGACCGGGGACTGCAGCCCACGGTCCAGCTCTAGGAAATTAGGGTCCGTTTTTTTGTGGGTTTTTTTGTATTAAATTCTTTTATTGGTACATTGTAGGTATACAACACAATTACATTTCTCATTGGGAACTTGTACCTTTACATGATGCATCTTGGTTCTTATTTTTTCCCCATTCCTAGCCCTCCCTTCACCCCCTCCACCCTTCCCTATTTACAAAGACTTTATTTCCATTTTTTCCATTTCTCAGCATATTTTTCCTTTCCCTTCTTTCCTTTCCCCTGTGCCTCCCACTACCCCTACCCCTTTGGACCTTTTATTCCTATTTTACATTATCGATTATTCATTCTAATCATTGGTACATTTTAGGTATACAATATAATGCCATTCATCATTGGAAATTTGCACCTTTACATAGTCTCTCTTGGTTCTTATTTTTCACCCTTGCCCAGCCCTCCCTTCAACCCCTCCAGTCCTCCCTATTTACAAAGATTTTGTTCCTATTTTCCATTTTCTCATATTAATCCCATTCCCTTCTATCCTTTCCCCTAGCCCTCCCACTTCCTTCCCCTTTGCCCCCTTTCCTCCTATTTCACATTGCCTATTATACATTTAGTCCTTATTTACCCTTTCAGTTTCTCACACCAGAGAAACTATTTGGTATTTATACATGTGTGTCCTATATATTTCACTTAAGAGTATGGCCTCAATGTGCATCCACTTAGGTATAAATGTCTCTAATTTCTCATTTTTTATGGCTGAGTAGTACTCCATTTTATTAAAAAAAAAAACCCCACATTTTCTTTATCCAGTCTGCAGTGGATGGGCATTTGGGCTGTTTCCAAGTTTTAGCTACCACAAACTGTGCTGCTATGAACATGGGAGCACATATATCACTGTGGTATGATTCATTTAATTCTTTGGGGACGATCCAAAGCAGTGGAATAGCGGGGTCAAATGGGATTTCCAGTCCTAGTTCTTTGAGGTATCTCCATCCTGATTTCCACAGTGGTTGCACAGTCTACACTCCCACCAGCAGTGGAGTAGGGTTCCTCTTTCCCCACAGCCCCACCAGCATTTGTTATTGGTTGATTTCATGATAGCAGCCATTCTTTCTGGAGTGAAGTGGAATCTCAGTGTTGTTTTCCTTTGCATCTCTTGAATGACCAGTGATGTTGAACATTTTTTCATGTATTTATTTGCTATTTCTACTTCTTTGTCTGAGAAATGTCTGTTCATTTCAGATGCCCATTTTTGCATTGGGTCTTTAAATTTGGGAGGTCTGATCTTTTGAAGTTCTTTATAGATTCGAGATAGTAGGCCTTTGTCTGAGGAAGAGCAGGTGAAGATTTTTTCCCACATTGTGGGTTGTCTCTTCACACTGCTGGTGGTTTCTCTTGCTGTGCAGAAGCTTTTTAATAAGAAGAGATCCCATTTGTTGATTGTTTGTGCTAGTTCACGGGCAACTGAGGTTTTCTTCATAAAATCTTTTCCTACACTGATGTCTTCAAGGGTTCTACCTAACCTCTGTTCCAAGTGGTTCAGAGTTTCTATTTTAATATTTAGATCTTTAATCCATTTCGATTTTAGTTTAGTGCATGGTGAGAGATACAGGTCTAGTTTTAATCTTTGGCAAGTTGAAAGCCAATTTTTCCAGCACCATTTATTAAAGAGGCTATCTTTCCTCCAGTGAGGGTGTTTGGCTCCTTTATCGAAGCTGAGATGGCTGAGTGTGTCTGGCGTTGTTTCTGCATCTTCTAACCTGTTCCACTGGTCCTCAAGTCTATTTCTTTGCCAGTACCATGCTGTTTTTATCACAGTAGCTTTGTGCTAGAGTTGCAGGTTGGGGATTGTGATACCCCCTGCCATGTCTCTGTTACCTAGAATTGCCTTTGCTATTCTGGGTCTCTTCTTGTTCCAAATGAATTTTTGGATTGTTTTCTCAAGGTCCATGAAGTATGCTGCTGGGATCTCAATTACAATTGCATTAAATCTATATAGCAGTTTTGGAAGTATGGCCATTTTCACTATATTAATCCTTCCTACCCAGGAGCAGGGGATGTCTGTCCATTTTCTGATATCATCTTCAATCTCTCTTTTCAGAGTGCCATAGTTTTCAGAGAAGAGGTCTTTGATTTCTTTCGTTAGTTTGATTACTATGTATTTCAGTTTTTTGGATGCTATTGTGAAAGGAATTATTTGCCCTATTTCTCTCTCAGTGAGTTTGTCATTCGTGTAGAGGAAAGCTATTGATTTTTGTGTGTTGACCTTCCAACCAGCTACTTGACTGAATTTGGTTATTAAGTCTAGAAGACTTTTGGTGGAGTTCCTGGGGTCTTCTATATGGAGTATCATGTCATCTGCAAATAATGACAGTTTGACTTCTTCGTTTCCCATCTTTATTCCTTTTATTTTTTCTCTTGTCTAATTGCTGTGTCTAATGTTTCCAGAACTATATTGAACAAGAGTGGTCATAGTGGACATCCTTGTCTTGTTGCTGATTTTAGTGTGAAAGATTTCAGTTTTTGACCATTTAGTATGATATTGGCTGTTGGTTTTTCATAGATGGCTTCTATCAGTTTGAGGTAGAGACCATCTATTCCAATTTTTTGTAGGGTTTTTATCATAAATGCATGTTGGATTTTGTCAAATGATTTTTCTGTGTATATGGAGAGAATCATATGGTTTTTGTCCTTGGCTCTATTGATATAGTGTATTACATTGATTGATTTTCGTATATTGAACCACCCCTGCATCCCTGGGATGAATCCCACTTGATCAGGGTGTATGATCTTCTTGATGATCTTCTGCATTCTGTTTGCCAGTATCTTATTAAGGATTTTTGCATCTATGTTCATTAGTGAGATTGGCCTATAGTTCTCTTTTTCGGTTGGATCTTTCTCTGCTTTGGGGATCAAGGTGATGCTTGCTTCCAGGAATGAATTTGGGAGTATTGCTTCCCTTTCAATTTCACTGAAGACTTTAAACAGTAGTGGCAGCAGTTCCTCTCTAAATGTCTTGCATAATTCAGCAGTGAAGGCATCAGGGCCTGAGCTTTTCTTAGTTGATAAGTTTTTAATTACATTTTCAATTTCATTGGTTGATATTGGGTTGTTCATAGTTTTTAGGTCTTCTTTGTTCAACTTTGGTTATTCATATATATCTAGGAATCTGTCCATTTCTTCTGTGTTTTCCATCTTATTGGAATATAGGTTCTGGAAGTAGGTATTGATGATCATCTGGATTTCTGCTGGGTCTGTTGTAATTTCACCCTTTTCATTCCTAATTTCATGGATTTGGGCCTTTTCTTTCCTTTTTCTGACAAGGTTGACTAAAGGTTTGGCAATTTTGTTGATTCTTTTGAAGAACCAACTCTTGGCTTCATTGATTTTTTGTATCATTCTCTTAGTCTCCATTGCATTGATTTCTCCTCTGATCTTTATAATTTCCTCCCTTGTATGAGCTTTGGGGTTGTCCTGCTCTTCTTTTTCTAGAAGCTTGAGGTTAATCATCAGGTTGTTTAATTGGTCTCGTTCTGTTTTCCTAATATGCATATTCACTGCTATGAATTTCCCTCGTAAGACTGCTTTCATTGTGTCCCATAGATTCCAATATGTTGTATTGTCATTGTCATTTATTTGAAAGAACTGTCCGATTTCTTCTTTAATTTCCTCTGTGACCCATTGGTTATTCAGAAGTGTGTTGTTCAATTTCCACGTGTTTATGATATTTTTTGAGTTTCTTTTGCTATGGAACTCCAATTTCATCCCACTTTGGTCTGACAATACATAGGGGATAACTTCAATTCCTTTGCACCTACTTAAACATGTTCTATGTGTGAGTATGTGGTCTATTTTTGAGAATGACCCATGTGTAGCTGAGAAGAATGTGTATTCTGATTTTGTGGGGTGCAAGACTCTGTAAACATCTGTTACGTTCATTTGTTCAAGAGTTCGATTGAGTTCTAGTATTTCATTACTTATTTTTAGTCTAGTTGATCTATCTATTTGTGACAGTGGGGTGTTGAGGTCCCCCACTACAAATGTATTAGTGCATAGATGACTTTTCATGTCCATTAGTATTTGTTTTATATAGTTGGGTGCACTATTGTTTGGTGCATAGATATTTATGATTGTCATCTCTTCCTCTTGGTTTCTTCCTTTACAAGGTTATAGTGTCCTTCTTCATCTCTCTTAATCAGTGCTGGTTTGAAATCTACTTGATCTGCCAAGAGGATAGCTACTCCTGCTTTTTTTCGGGTTCCTGTCTCATGCAGTATTGTTTTCCACCCTTTAACTTTCAGTCTATGAATTTTCTTTTGAATTAAGTGTGTTTCTTGTATGCAGCATATTGTTGGATTTTGCTTCTTGACCCATTCTGCCAGTCTATTTCTTTGATTGGTGAATTGAGACCATTAACATTGATGGATATAACTGAAACGTATTGACTTATCATTGCCATGACTTTTTCTTTTTGTTGGGTTCTCCCCCTTTCCATTTAATTTCTTGTCATGCCAGATGGGTTCATTCTGCTTTGCTTCCTGGGGTTGTGATCCTCAATGTCTGTTCCTAGGATATTTTGTAAAATTCTTTGGAGTGCTGGTTTGGCATTCACGAAGTTCCTGGAATATGTCACTCCAAGCTCTTCTTGCCTTGATGGTTTGTGTTGAGAAGTCTGCTGTGATTCTGATGGGCTTTCTTTTGCATGTGATTTGTTTCTTTTCTCTAACTGCTTGTAGAACTTTGTTCTTCTGTTGAGTTTCTGGAATCTTAACAATTATATGCCTATGTGTATATTTTTTTTTGATCAAGGCTCTTTGGAGTCCTATATGCCTCACTTATCTGTATGTCAAGCTCTTTTCCCCTGCTTGGGAAGTTTTCTGCCATTATTTCTGTGAAGAGATTTTTTACGTCATCTGCACTCTCTCCTGTTTCTTCATTGACTCCAATTAGTCTTATGTTATTCTCCTTTGCATTGTCTAGCAGCTGCTGGATTAATTTCTCATGTTCCCTTATAATTTTAAAGCAATTTTTCTTTTCCTGGTCACTAATTGCAATCTTATCTTCTATATCTGAAATTCTGTCCTCGCACTGGCTCATTCTGCTGTGTAGACTTTCAATGGAGTTTTTCATCTCCTGGAAATCTATTTGCATCTGTTTTATGGATTCCATTTGTTTCTTATGTTGGGATTCCATCATGTTCCTGAGCTCCTCTCTAGATTTAATAAGCATGTCTTGCACTATGGGCACAATTTCTCCTATTATCTGAGAAATTATTTCTGATTTCATTTTTCCAGATCCCCTTTTGTTGCCAGTTCAGTGGGTTCAGGTGGTTGAGTATCAGAGTGTTCCATCTTATTTCCCTTTGAGGTTGCTGTAGGTGATCTGGAAGTCTGGTTTTGAGACTTATTTACGTGTTTTCTCATTTCGACTGGGGCAGGGGGCTGTTAGCATCTGCACGGATTACCTCCTCTGAGCTGGGTGAGGTGGGACAGGGGCCAGGAACAGCGGTAGTGATGGTGACCCAAAGGCCCTTTCCTGTGGGCTGATAGCAGCGGGAGGGGTGGTGGCCGGGAAACTCCTTCCTGTGGACCAGGAGCAGTGGGATGGAGGCTCAGAAGCCCCTCCCTCTGGGCCGGGAGTGGTGGGAGGGATGGTGTCCTGGAAGCCCTTTCCTCTGGGCCAGGAGCAGGGGGACAGAAGGTTGCCCCTAAAGCCCTTTCCTCTAGGCTGGGAGCAGCGGGAGGGTTGGTGACCAGGAAGCCCCTTCCTCTGGACCAGGAGCAGTGGGACAACGGCTCAGAAGCTCCTACCTCTGGGCCGGGAACAGTGGGACTCAGTACCTTGGTCTGGTGGTCTGGTGTCCTCTGCACCTTTGTAAAGTGGAAGCAGATGGCTACCTGTCTGCAGTGGGGTGATTTGGCGTCTTCCACACGACTCAGGACCTCGGTAGGGCATGCACAGACCTGCCTGTCTGCAGCGGGCAGATTCGGCGTGTTCCACGGGACTGGGGACCTCGGTAGGGTGTGGGCAGACCTGCTTGTCTGCAGGGGAGTGATTTGGCATCTTCCATGTGACTCAGGACCTCGGTAGGGCGTGCGCAGACCTGCCTGTCTGCAGCTGGCAGACTCGGGGTCCTCCGCGTGACCAGGGTCCTTTTTTGTTCTTGCCTACTGATCTCAGTTGAGACCATCTTGTCTCAGATATCTGAACTACCCCAATAAAATTGTATCTTCTAGACGAAAGGCTTCCACTTTTATTGTGATGAAATATGCAGAACATAAAATTTACCATTATAAATAATTTTAACAATTCAATGGTTTTATGTACACTCCCATCGTTGTACAATCAATGTCACTATTCATCTCCAAACTTTTTCTTCTTCTCAAACAGGTATTCTGTGCCCATTACAGAATAATCATCTATTTTTCCCCACCACAAGATCCTGGTGACCACTATTCCTCTGCCTGTCTGTATGAATTTGACTAATCTAAGTACTACTTATGAGTGATACTATAGGCATGCCAGTTTATGCCTGAATTCTTTAGCATAATTTAGGTTTATGTCCTTGAAGTCTGTCCATATTGTAGTTTACAATCAAATATCCTCCATCTTTAAGGTTGAATGATATTCCATTGCACGTAGATGACACATTTTATTTATCCATTCATCCCCAACCAAGGATATTTGGGTTGCCTACATTTTTTGCTCTCCCTTGTCAACTATCAGCTTCATTAGATTCTTTACCCCTTTGTGTTGTCCTCTAGAACCCTGGGTGGTCTCCACTGTATTACTAACTAGATTGTGCTGTATAATTACTTGTCTATCATTTCCATTCAACTACGAGCTCTATCCAGACAAAGATTTTGCCTATTGAGCTGTGCATTCTCAGATTCCAACATATCAGCACCTGATGGGTCTTTTAAAAATAAGGGTTCTTAATCCAAAAATTCATTTGGAACCATAAGAGACCTAGAATAGCTAAAGTAATTCTAAGCAACAGAGACATGTCTGGGGGTATCACAATCCCCAACTTGAAACTATACTACAAAGCTACTGTGATAAAATCAGCATGGTACTGGGAAAGGAACAGACCTGGGGATCAGTGGAATAGATTAGAAGATGCAGAAACAACTCCAGACATGCTCAGCCACTTCATCTTTGACAAAGGTACCAACCACCATCACTGGAGGAAAGATAGCCTATTTAATAAATGGTGTTGGAAAAACTGGATTTCAGCCTGCCAAAGATTAAAACTAGACCCATATTTATCACCATGCACTAAACTAAGATCAAAGTGGATTAAAGATATAAATATTAAGACAGAAACACTAAACTTGCTGGAAGATAAGTTAGGTAGAGCTCTTGAAGACATTGGCATAGGAAAAGACTTCATGAACAAAACCTCAGCAGCACGGGAACTAGCAGAAAGAATCAACAACTGGGATCTCATCTTATTAAAAAGCTTCTGCACTGCAAAGGAAACCACCAACAGAGCTAACAGACAACCTACAATACGGGAAAAAATTTTTAGCAGCTGTACCTCAGACAAAGGGCTACTATCTAGAATATATGAAGAATTGAAAAAAATCAGACCCCCAAATTCAAAGACTCAATTCAAAAATGGGCATCTGAAGTGAACAGACACTTCTTAGACAAGGAAGTAAAAGCAGCAAACAAATATATGAAAAAATGTTCAACATCATTCGTCATTCGAGAGATGCAGATAAAAAAAACCTTAGATTCCACCTCACCCCAGAAAGAATGGCTGCTGTCAAGAAATCAAAAAATAGCAAATGCTGGCGGAGTTGTGGGGAGAAAGGAACCATTGTCCATTGTTGGTGGGAGTGCAGACTGGTGCAACCACTGTGGAAGTCAGTATAGAGATACCTCAAAGAACTAGGACTACAGGTCCCATTTGACCCAGCTATTCCCCTGCTGTGTATCTTCCCAAAAGAATTAAAAGAATCATACCACATTGATATATGTGCACCCGTGTTCATAGTGACATAGTTTGTAATAGCTAAAGCTTGGAAGCAACCCAAGTGCCCGTCAACTGGAAACTGGATAAAGAAAATGTGTTTTTTAAATAAAATGGAGTACTACTCAGCCATAAAGAACAAAAAACTAGAGTCATTTATAGCTAAATGGATGCATATCGAGGCCATACTCTTAAGTGAAATAAATAGAATATACATGTGTAAATTCTGAATAGTTTCTTTAGTGTGAGAAACTGATAGTGTAAACAAGAGTTAAAATGATTAAAATGAATAATTGATAATTTGAAATAGGAAAAAGGGTCCAAAGACGAAGGTGTGAAGGGAGGGGAAGGGGAAAGAAAAGGGGGAAAGGAGAAACTATGAGAAAAGAAAAAAAAGTGGAAATGAAATCTATGTAAATAGGGAAGGGTGGAGGAGGTGAAGGGCGCACAGGTAATGGGGAAAAAAATAACAACCAAGATATATCATGTACAGGTACAAGCACCCAATGATAAATGTAAACAAATTGTATACCTAAAGTGTACCAATAAAAGAACTAAAAACAAAAAACTAAACTAAACTAAACTAAAATAAAATGAAATGGAAGGGGCCCAAAGCTGGAAAAAAAAAATGAGAGTTATTTTCTACAGCTCTAAACATTCATTGGCTTTGCTTTCATACACCTTCACAATGAATTATCTGGTTGTTTTATCCACGTGTTTCCTGAAAGTATTCTTTTGAAGAGATTTCTGCAATATCAGTATCTTTCCTGGCCCAACATCGCTCCTAGAATATCAAGGAACATTTTGAAGACAGCTTGTCCTAATCTTTAAAGGCTGTCTAGACATTTCTAAAAACTGATAAACTCTCAACTTACTCAAATGGCAAACTTAGTCACGTTAATACAATATATTTTGAGCTGCTAATTTCAAAAACCATAATATATTCAATTTTGATGAGATCTCATTTCACCTCATCTGCCTCTCAAGATGTCAGCCTCATAGGTACATTAGGCTTGTCTTATTGTTTAGCAAAAATGAAAATTGACAGCTCCATACATATTAATCACATTAATGAGAAATTTTGGAAGAAGCATTAACAAGGCAACTCACTCCTTACATCTTATTGTTATAATGGGCCCAAGAGGGCTTTGGCTATTCACCCTGCATTTCCCTAACAGTGAATAATTAAGAAATCAACATCAGAAGAAGAATTTGATGGTTCTGCATCATTTCTAAGTTGAAGTATAAAATTCTCTGTGAGTTTTTACATTAGGCAAATGTTTTCTCTTGGAAAACCACAATCACAATTTTTTAGTAAACTCTCTTTAACAGATACAAAGAATATCTCCTCAAGCACCTTCAAAGGGAAATGAAGATGTATTAGAGCCACGAGGCCCCTCCGGTGAAACAGAGTTGATTTCACCATCACACAGACACTAGAGTTAGAGGACTTATGGCTTGACAAAAATGAGTGACAGTCAAGGAATAATGCAGAATGCAGAACATGGAGCAGAGCACAGAGATTCATCTTTCCCTATCAACCCCTCTCCATTGGGCATACTTTCATATATCACTTTGAGCTCTCATATCTTATCTTATAAATTCAAGCAGATCTCACACTCTAGCAAATAACACGTTTGTATTTGTTTTAAAATTCTAAATCTTTTTCTACTAAATCTTCAATGAAAATACAGAGTGATCATGATGATAATCATACCCTGGGACTACTAGTGACAAGAACTAATATTTAATGAGTGTTCATTATGTTCCAGGCACTGTTTTAAGTGCTTTACTTGGATTAACTCATACAGAAACTTATTGTACAGATGATGAACTAAGACACAGAGAGGTTAAACTAGACTATTGTGACACTGGGGAAATATATCATATTCATTTTGTGGTTGCATGTATCTTCAGGGGATAGATACACCAATTTGGGATGAAATGTACTAAGTGAAAGTCAGCAAGCTAAATGTCACTAGCACCCTTCTGTAAGGCCCTTCTGAGTATTAACTTCCACTTCTGATAATGAAAGGATGAGAATAACTATCTTGAAGGCTTTTCTATAACTAATCTGTTCGATCACTTCAGAGATTTGAAATTATTTATTAATAATGAAAATTATATGATCTCACCATTATTACTTTCCATTTTTAATGAAGAAAATAGTAGCTTTCAATGCTCTTAAAATAATAAAGATCTTTTCTCAAATACGATTAGTCCAGGAATCAGCGAACTTTTGCCATAAGAAGCTAGATAGTAAATATTTTAGACTTTGTGGCTCTAGCACAACTTAACTCTGTCATTTAATCACAAAACAGTCACATATAATATGTAAAGGAATTAACATAATTGTGATCCAGTAAAAAATTTTAAAAACATGTGTTTATATGGATTTAGTCAAAGAGCTACAATTTGTGGACATCTGCTGTAGATCAAATGTACTAAACTGAGCCACGTTTCAATTAGTTTATATAAAATCATTGTGATATCCCATATGCTGTGAGGAATAGCATTAAACATCAAGCTTGCGATAGTAATTTATTTAAAAATCCTTTAGAACATATATAAATACAAATATATACATACAAATACATGTACATGTATATATACAAATATATAGACATATACATATATAGTAGCACTAAATCTAAACATAGAGGCACTTAGCTACTATATAAAGTTTTCTGATCAGTAGCCCATACTCTAAACCTTCTTAATGAGCATTTATCATTTGAAAGACCCTAATCAGAAGTCTACACTTCAAAGTAGCATAGAGTAAATGCATCAAATAATGTCATCTAAACATACTGGCAGAAGAAGTATCAGAAAGAAATCATGGACAAATTATTACTGTTCAAAATATGTGATCAAGTAGAAAACTTGAATAAATTTATTCTTAAACAAGGTCTAATAATGCACTAAAGATATCATGCTAAGTCTTGGGCCAATCCCAGCTGGTCCAAAGTCTTACTACTAAAGGAGGACTCTAGTGCACGATCTGACTTGAAGTAGGTTGCTACTGTTGGGATGCAATTGTATTAGCCTTGTGAAAAGCCTTTTATACAAGGAAATTGACAAAGTACCTGCAATTACACTCAGGATAGAGAATTCACATTAGTAATTTGAGCATGCAAAAGTTAACATATACAATTATTAATTAATTAAAAGAGAGTTAATTATCGAGAAAAAATAGAGAATTCCAAAGTGTACAGAGGGAGCAAATACTGAACTTGGCTACTAGGTCTAGGGCTGAGAGAAAAGTGATTGAGGAAAGTATGTAGAAATATGGGGAGGTCCCCTGCAAGGCTGATTCAGATTTCTGGGGAGTGGTGGTGGCTGTCAGCGAAACAGGCTACATTTCGTGATAATGAAGAACCCTAATGTGGGATCTTGTTGGGAGACTGTGAGATCCGCAGCCAGTGACTCTGGAGATAAAGAACTTAGCCAAAAGGACCATTGCTGAGCTGGGAAGGCAGACAGAACCTCATACACACGGATCTGCTTGCTGCCACGTGAAAACAGTACCAGAAAAAGAAAGTTTCTTCTATCAGTCCCCACTTTGCTGTTTCTTTCCAGTGCACTCTATTGATGGAGCTTAACATGGAACCAGGTGGCAGGGGAGAAATATGGTCTGCAGGGTCAAATTCCAGTATCAAAGAGTAGATCATAAAAAGTGGGTTTGAAACTGAGAGATGATAAATTACTGACTTCAACAGCACCTAAGGACACAGTGGGATTTCACTAAGCCATCAATAACAGGTGGCAGGACTATTTTGGCTTGCTTACTAAATGCTTATACATGTCTGAGACTTGTGTTCTCTGTGACATGCCATTGAGTGTAAGAGTCATAAGCACTCCAATATTTTCCAAAATGACCTGACAGTTGTTGAACTATTAAATTGTCTTATGTCAGCTTGCTTCAACCACTGACAAGTTGCACAGACTTGGGCAAGATACTTCAGCATTCTGTGACTCAGTGTTCATATGTGTGTAATCAAGATTTTATGAATGTCCCAACCGAACAAATTTAATGTGGAGATTAAATTATTCCTTTTCCTGGTATTTAGTAAACACTTAATGAATTGTAGCTGGCATTATTAAATAAGCACTCTTGCTGAGTGAAACTATGCTTAAAGCACTGACTCTAAAATTTATTATCTAAAGTAAAAGTGTTCAAATAGCTGAAATAAGTTGGAAAAACAATAAAATTGGAGGAAGAATTGTACTACACTATTTTAAGACTTCCTATGAAGTTGTATTAATCAGGACAGTGTGGTATTGGTAAAGGGACAGACACACAAGTAAATGCAAGAGAATAGAGTCCAGTTTGAAGTTCACAGAGTATATTTCTCTAATATTTAACAAAGATGCAAAAACCAAGTCAGTGGAGAAAAGACTGTTTCATGGACAAATGATACTGGAACAAAGGAATGTTCATAAACACAAAGAAGGAATTAAGGCATAAGACCTATTGTCTTCTACTAATATTGACCCAAAAAGGATTATAGAATTAAACATAAACTATAAAAGTCCCAAATGAAAACAGGAGAGAATATGTATGACCTTTGGCAATGAGTTTACAGGTAAGATACCAGAAGTACAATCCATGAAACATTGTTTTTTCAAACTTTAAAATTACAAATTAAATTTCAAAATCAGAAGAAAAATCTTATGATGTTGATGACTAAAAAACTAGCACAATAATGAAAATCAATTGATGTAATCTACCATATTAGCAAGCTAAAGATTAAAATTGCATAATTATATCAATCATTATAGAAAATCACTTGATAAAATTCAAAATAACTGAGCAAAAAATAATTTAGAAAAATAGAAATAAAGAACTATCTTGATTTATTACAAAGCATCTAGAAAAAACTGGAGCTAACTTTAAACCTGATGATGAATGGCTTAGTGTTTATTTCATTTCTTCTCCAAGTTACAAATAAACAAGTGTTTGTGCTCTTACTGTTCCTAGCTAATATAGTGCAAACATTATTAACCAGTGCAAAGAGCAACTAAAGAGGAAAAAGGCATAAAATATTAAAGAAATAAATAAAACTTTATTTTTAGATGACACAACTGTTTCCATAGAAAATCCCAGGTCTACAAAAATATTCCTAGGACAAATGAGTCATTTCAGCAAGATTGCAGAATACAAAATAAACACACAAAATCAATTATTTATCCATATACTAGTATTGAAAACATTGACAATAATATTCAAAATGCAGGACTATGCATAATTGATCAAAAGAACATATGTGCAAATAGAAGAAAACATGCTGGAAATTTTAAATTTTGATGCAAAACCAAAAAATATTTAAATATCTGGGGAGACATATTGTGCTTTTAAATTGAAAGATTTAAATATGAAAATGTCAATTCTCCCCATTTTGATTTGCTATATGTTTAACGCAATTCCCATGAAAATCCAAGTGAGATTTTTGTGGATATGTAGAAGATTATTCTAAAATTTATATGAAAAGACAAAGCAGTTGTACTAAACAAAATGATGAAAAAGAAACAAAAGACAAAATGTGAAGACATAGTTTATCCAATGTCAAGACTTATATGGTTAGAGAAATCAAGACTGTGATGTTCCAAAAATAGAAGCATTTATTTATTTATTTATTTATTTATTTATTTATTTATTTATTCATTGCAGTGCTGGGAATCAAACTCAGGACCTTGCACTTGCGAGGCAGGCGCGGTGCCACTGAGCTAAATCCCTGGACCAATCGAAGCATTTAGAACCTGTAAATAGACACAAATAAACATGTTCAATTTAATTTTGACAAAGGAGCAATAGCAATTTAATGAAGGAAGACATTCTTTCTGACAAATTAAGCAGGAACAATTAGACAACTATGTATTAATAAAAAGAATCTTGACTGATGACCCACACTTTATGGAAAGAATTCACTTATGCTGTACCAGGGACTTAGATGTAAAACATAAAAATATTAAGCTGTTAGAAAAAAATATAGGAGAAAACCTTTAGCATATGAGGCTAGGGAAACATTTCTTAGACTTGAAACCAAAAGTATAATTCATAAAAAGGAAAATTGATAAATTGGACCTCAGGAAATTGAAAATTTTTCTCAATGAAAGATCTTATTAAAGAGATGAAAAGACAAGCTACAGATTAGGAAAAAATTGTGCAGGCCACTTATCCTTCAAAGGATTAATATCTAGAACATACTAAAACTCTCATATTCAAGAGTTAAATGCAAAATCAAATAATCCTATTGGAAAATGGAATGCATGAACAGATATTTTACTAATGAGGGATATACAAGAGACAAATAAGCATATTGAATGGTGCTCAACATCATTAGACATTAAGAAATTACTAAGCTGTTCTCACTATTAGAATGGGTAAAGAAATGTATATATTAAATGCTGTTAGGGATGTGGAGAAATTGCCCCACATATATTTCTATTGGGAGTGTAAATGGTACAGCCTATGGGGAAAACGTTTGACAGTTTCTTTAAAAAAAATAAAACAAAGCTACTTTATGACCTAGCAACTCTACTCTAAGACATTTATTCCAAAGAAAAGAAAACTTATTTTCACCATAAGTTTGTACATAAATGTTTACAACAGCTTTCTTTGTAATAACCTCAAACTGAAATGTAGATATCCCTCAGTGGCTAAATTGTTTTTCTAAAAGCCCTGGCACACTCATACAATGGAATATTACTCAGCAATAAAAAATGACAATGATACACATAACAAATTAAATGATTCTCCAGAAAATGATGCTTCAGGAAAAGAGTCAATATGAGAAGCTTCATAATGTATGATTCCATCTGCACAACATTCTTCAAATGATAAGACTGTAGAAATGGAAACAGATGAGTGGTTGCCAGGGCTGGAACCTAGAAGGAAGTGTATGTGGTTGAAGCACACTTTCTGCTAAGTGAAAAAAGCTAGACTCAAGGGTCAGTCCAGGTAGTAAAAGCTGAACTACAGGGAAGAAAAATATATCAATGTTGCCAGGAGTTCTATCTTTACATCACTGCGGTGGTGTACACAGAAGTCTATGCCTTTGTAGAAATGGATAAAAGAATGAACTTAACTGAATTTTTAAAGTGAAAAACAACTGAGATATTGAGGATCCCAGGGCTGAATGCAAAGTGTGATAGATATGTAATGTAACCTCACTGAAAGGAATTAGAAAAATATGGAGCTGACTTGATACTGTAAAGATAGAGGCAAAAGAAGCCATCATATCCCACACTAATTGGTATTTTTAAACAAAAGAGTATAGGTTAAAAACTACTCAACTTCACTGTAAATTATTGTATATAATGTAGCTAATTTCTTACCATCAGAGAAACAGGTTACAAATCAGTAAGGAGGACAGCTAGAATGAACCCTGTAGTTATGGATTATAGTAGGAAATACCAATATGAATTCATGTTTATCTCATATTTTATTCTATATATTTAATACTTATGGTGTTTTGATATATGCATAGTGAAAAAGATTACTACAATCAAGTAAATTAGCATATGCATCCTCTCACATACTTATCTTTTTATAGTAAAACTAAAATCTGTTCTCTTAGCAAGTTACTAGTGTACCAAACAGTATTAATAAATATAATCGTCCTGCTCTTGATTATGTTATTAAACTTATTCGTCATATATAATTAAAACTGTATCCTTTGACCTCCATCTTCTCATTGCCCTCACCACTGACAACTGCTTTCTTATCTTGTTTATCTGTATTCAGGCTTTCATGGTTTATGTTTTTGTCTTTTATTTTTAGATTACACATATGAATGAGTTCATGCCATATTTTTCTTTCTACACCTGGCTTATTTCAGATAATATCTTCTATGTTTATCCATGTTGCTGTAAACGGCAAGGTCTCCTTTTTAAAGACTGAATAGTATTCCATTGTGTGTATAGAAACTACATTATTTTTATCCATTTCTCCATCATTGGCCACTTGTACATATCTTAGGTGATGTAATGAACATAAGAAAGCAGATATCTTTAATGTTTCAGCTAAATAAGAGGAAATGCATAAGAGCCTTCCAGTCCAAAAGCTCTTTTTAGTTCTTCCCAAACTCAGCCTAGCTCGTGCACAGCACCAATCTTGCCTAGCTACCCCGTTTTAATACCCTGAGGGGCAGCAGAGAAGACAATGATATCACCAACACTACATATGGGAGAGAAAAGAGAACACTTAACTATGCTTCCTCAGCCTATATTCCCATATATGACACTTTGCTCTCCCCTGAATTTGTTAACCTTACATGTAAGGATCCAACCACTTCTGTTAGCTTTGGAAATTAATCAGCCTCCCTCTTGCTTGCAAAATCTTTCCAACACTACATTCTTAAAAGGAACTAGCAACCCTTGCTTGTTCATCCTTTTCCTCCCTCTACTATATAAATGATTTTTATGCTTGCTAAAGTGTAAGAACTATTTTTTTCTCAAATTAATGTAAAATTTCCTACCAGCTACCTGCTACTTCCTCCAGCTGTCACTTTCTGAAATGCAGTTATAGTTAGAATCTCTTCAACCTTGAGCAGCACCATGGACTCCCTCGCCCTTGAAATTCAGCTCTATGACACAATGATCTACATTGGAACCTGCTGTCTCAGTCCTACGGAGCACTGTGACTCCAGCCAGCGAGGGCTGCAAAGTAGAGAGCCAAAAGCCAGACAACTACGTTTTTCTGACCCAACTTGAAAATCAAAATTTTCAACAGTCAGAGCAACTAAGAGAACATTATTTCTTTGAAGAATATCTTGAAGTAATGGGACCTAACTATCAAGGTTATATATGCTTCTGGGTCCCTTAGTTGAGACAGAGTTAATGAATGTGTGAGATGAAGAAAGCGTAGCAGATAGTGCAAAAGGTGGGGGGAGGGGATAAATTTCTAATTCCAAGTCTTAAAGTCTGTGCTTTTCTCTCTGAAAAAGCTCAGTTGTTCCTTTCTGCTATCTCCTCTAAATTGGTAAAAGCATAGTTTTAGTTGAGGGAGAAAGTGAAATCGTAGTTGGCCTCGGGATATTCTGCTAGCTTGATCAATTTCATCCACTTCTTTAAGTGTTGTTAGTTTAGCAAATATGTTCCAGCAGTCATGGTAGATTATTTTTGAAAAACAAAAAAATAACTTCATATATTTGCCTTTCATGTGCTTTCTATGTAGCACTTGTAATTAAACTTTACTTTTGAAATGAGAAGTATTATTCTTCTGTGCAGCAAACACATTATAATAATTTGAAGACAATCCAGCTGAAGGCAAAAACAAAGTGTATTATCTATAAAATAGTTGCTTCAAACTTTCTGCAGGAGCAATAAATAGTCACAGAGTAGATACCTAGGAAATAAATAGGGCTCTTTCCATAGGCTTAGGAAAAATTTAAGACCATTATATCTGAAAAATATGTACATACATACACTCTCTTAGTAAAATATCCTACTTAGAAGCACAGAGGTATCTTGGTTTATCCAATAGATACTTTCATAAAAAGTTATGTGA
Organism: Heterocephalus glaber; assembly: GCF_053883595.1. Taxonomy (NCBI): domain Eukaryota; kingdom Metazoa; phylum Chordata; class Mammalia; order Rodentia; family Bathyergidae; genus Heterocephalus; species Heterocephalus glaber. The sequence goes on from NW_028258461.1 coordinate 8,498,758, forward strand.
TAATGAAATACTGTATCTTACATTTTGAATATGCTAAGAATTTTATTGTTTTAAAAGAAGCTACAGAAATGGTTTTGACAGCACATACCTGTAATTCCAGCCCTCGGGATGCTGAGGTAGCAGGACTGCCACAAGTTTGAGGCCAGCCTGGGCTACATGGTGAGTTGGACGCCAGCCTGAACTATAGCATGGCCCTGTCTGAAAAAAAACAAGCAAAAAAAAGGACCGGGGATTTAGCTCAGTGGTGCTGCCGCCTGCCTTGCAAGCACAAGGTCCTGAGTTCGATCTCTGGTACCAAAAAAAAAAGAAGAAAAGAAATTTAAGAAAGAAAGAGAGGAAGGAAGGAAGGAAGGAAGGAAGGAAGGAAGGAAGGAAGGAAGGAAGGAAGGAAGGAAGCGTTTGTGCAGAAACTCAGGAAAGGAAAGCAAAACAATGAAATATGCTTTCAATGATAATCATCTTCTACTTTCATATACCAGGTATCCATGTCTTACATCTTCTTTGAAAATAACTTTGGCCCTGCCTATGGGCAGCTACTTCACTGAACCCTTTCACCTTGCTATGAAGGCTTCCTTCCTTGTCCCCCACCATAGATTTCCTGTCTGTTAAGCACTTCTGATCCTTTCTTTAAGACTTCTTCAAATGCTTCTGATGGAGGAGCAACCACATCCCTATCAAATGAGGAAAAGGAAATGAAACAGAGGAGGAGAGGAAGAAGTGTTTCGACCAGTGAGCTAGGTATAATCAACTCTCTGTTACTGACATCTTTCCATCTGTGTATATCCTTCTGTCTGCCAAATATCAGGGCCATCACAGTTTTGTCCAGTGTATTCCAGGATGGAGCCAGGATACTTAATGCATTTTTCTATTATCTGTTTTATATCTGAGGTAGTTTGGGGCACAAAGCTTTAGAGAATCAACTATACATTCCTGTGTTCTTCGTTCCTGAATTGACCACATTCTGCTAGCTTATATGCATACACACTTCCTGCCTATTCAGTCTGGATTCAGCTATTATGATTTCCCCCTTTTAATCCCATGCACTGAAAGGTTTTGTTCTTAGGTTTCACTTTGTTCTATAAGATTTTCTGTCCTTCTGTGGACTTCTGTTCAATGTCAGTCTTTCATTCCCTTTCTATCATCTGTGCTCTACTCCTTTCAAGTAAGTGACAACTGTGCTTCTCCCTTTCAGAAATATGAGCCTTATGTACCTTTCTAGTTCATTTAGCCCTAGTGAACCAGGCTAGGGGACAATCTTGAGCATAATTTCCATATTGAGGACCTATCAAATAATGTGAAATATCATAAACATGTATCATTACTCTTACCAAATATAACAATGATACCATATCACTAAGTCCACAGGGCATTTTTTAGTCCCCTATGAAGAATTTGACAGAATTGGCTACTCTTTCTTTCTTGAATTCTTTTCCCATCACACCTGGAATACTAGTTTTCCTATTTTCCCTTATCATTCTGGCCACTCATTTTCATTCTTTATCAGCTTCTTACTGTTTTAATTGGGACCTAGATTGTCCTCCCAAAGCCTCATGTGTTTGGAAGGCTCTACCTTTAGCTTTTTTGTTTTCACCTAGGAATTTGTACTGAGTAATATGCCATCCATTCCTATGGTTTTAATTGTCACCAACATGCTAATCATTCTAAAACTGGAAATCTCTCCAGAGTTCTAGCTCCACATTCACAGCTGTGTGACATATGCCAATAGGAAAGCCAAAGGAATCTCTAAATTTACCTGCTCATCAGCCTCCCAGCTTTGAATCTGTTTCTTTTCCTGTGCTGCTCTCCTCATTCTCAATTCTATCCCTTTAATAACTCTTTGTGTGTCACTTCCTTTCCATTCTCAGTACATTATTTTCAGAACCTCACTATTTCTTGAACAGATCATACATTGCTTCCTTTCTTTCTCTCACTTTCTAATATATTTTCCTAAACTGTGTTATGATTTTGTCACTCAACGTCCCTGCTTCTAATCCTGAAAAGACACATCAGTGCCTCTGAGATACAGTCCAATCTCTTCACCATTGGACTCCAGTCCTTAATTATTTCATCTGAGTACCTCCCCTGCCCTCCTAATGCTTGACTTGTTTCTCAAACATATTACATTACTTCATCCTTATACCTCTGGTCTCCCTAGAATGTGTTTCTCTTTTTGTTCACCTGATTAACTTCACTCTGCCTTCAAGAGTTGCTTAAGGAATCACCTTCTCAAGGTCTGGGGATGTAACTCGGTGGTAGAGTGCTCGTCTAGCGTCCCCAAAGCCCTGGTTTCAATCCTCAGTATTACAAAAAACTGTTTCCTCTAACATGCTTTTTCTATACTTCCAGACTGCTTGCTCCTCCAAATCTAAATTCCTATAACATTCATACATACTTTTATCATATGTATTAGTTTAACAAATATTTATTGGGGGTCCCCTAAGAATTTTAGGTGACATTATTTGTCAGAGTACATAGTCTGCTACATTTTAAAGGACAAGTGATGTAACTGTCTCCCTCTGTTTTTGGACTGAACGTTCTGGATGTCAGATCCTTCCACATATCTCTATATCTTTAGCACCCAGCACAGAACCCAATCATAGAAAGATTCATGTATACTACGGTGGATTGGTGCTGTTAATTTAGCTGAAGTTTGAACTACTCTTCTAGGAATTCTTTTCCCTGATTTGTTCAATGTTAGGTTGTCCAAAAGAGAAATTTACATATGATCCGGTAGGCAGAAGTGGAGTAACAACCATTCCTATGTTGTGCAATTTGATATGGAACCAGGTACTTTTGTAGCTCAGCCATATTGTCACTGAGCTGGCTCACCCTGTTATGTAGGGCAGCAGCAAGGAGTGCAGCTCCTCCAGCTCCTGCAGGATTTTGTTTTCATCTTCACTAAGTCCTGAGCCATGTGCATCTGCTCCTATGTATGCATCTATGATGAAAGGCACCAATTCATCCTGCAGGTCTCCCTCATCAGGATTTGAGAATAAGAAAGAAATTATGGAGTTTATTTTGTCATTGTAGGCTCCAGTTTAGCCCTGCCTTCCTCCATTCCACAACCAATTTCTCTTTCTGGCTGCTGACTCTTCTGACTTCACAACCTCACTGGATTCATAAGCAGCATCCTCACATAGATTGTGTACATGGATTCTGTTGAGGAAGAAAATCCTTTCCTCTCAGTCCTCCCACACTCTCAGATTGGGACTCTGCAAATTAGACTAACAAAATATAGATGAACAAGAGTAAAACAATTTCTTAATTCATGCAGTGCAATCACACTGGAGAAACCTGAGGTGCTATTTCAAAGGAGTGGTTAGGAACTGGATTTAGATAGCACCTTAGCAAACAACAATAAACTTGTAGGGCAATGACAGACAAACTAAAAGGGTATTAGGCTTCCAAAGACAAAGTCATCATTCCAGACTGCGAGAATGCAAATACATGAGTAAAAATAGCAGAATAAGGTTTGTTTGTGCAGGTCCATCTTGATGTCAATTTTTTAACATTTTCATAATCATAAAATTTCTCTTGGAAAGATTTATGGTAGTCCTCATTTCTTAGAAATGTCTTCCTTTACTCTGGTAAGGGAAGTCCATAAAAAGCTTCTTTCTACATCTGTTGATTCTCATTTGCCTCCACCTCAAAATAATCCTTAGCCAAAATGGCATATTTTAGAGTGGCATATTCTGGCCCTCCAAATTCTTACAATAACATCTAATTACTATGATGAGTACTTTATATCTTATGTAGCAGTTTGATTCTCTGCTAAAATACTACTTGATACAGAATTTGATAGCATCAATCGATTCAGGGCAACCATAGAATGTGAAAGTTACATTAATTCTATTGATTCTAGGTTATTAGTACCTGATCGTTTGAACCATCTAAAAGCACTAATTTCACCCCTTTTAGTGGTAACGTGAATGCTCTTCTTTTTTATTAAGTTTATTGCTATATTTTAGGTATACAATACAGTTACATTCATCATTGGGATCTTGTACCTTTACACAATGTATCTTGGTTCTTATCTTTTCCCCTTTCCCCTGACCTCCCTTCAAGCCCTCCACTGCTCCCTATTTACAGAGACTTTGTTTCCATTTTTCCTTTTCTCATATTTTTTCCTTTCCCTTCTTTCTTTTCCCCTACCCCTCCCACTTCTCCTACACTTTTAGACCTTTTCTCCCTATATCACATTATCAATTATTCATTTTAATCTTTATTTACACTTCCAGTTTCTAACTCCAGAGAGACTATTTGGTATTTACACGTGTGTCCTATTTATTTCACTTAAGAGTATGGATTCAATGCACATCCATTTAGCTATAAATGCCCCTAGTTTCTCATTCTTTATGGCTGATTAGTACTCCATTTTATTAAAAAAAAAAACACATTTTCTTTATCCAGTCTCTAATTGATAGGCAGTTGGGCTGTTTCCATGCTTTAGCTATTATACACTGTGCCACTGTAAACATGGATGAGCATACATTGCTGTGGTATGATTCTTTTAATTCTTTTGCAAAGATACCCAGCAGAGGAATAGCTAGGTCAAATGGGACTTCTAATACTAGCTTTTTGAGGTGTCTCCATATTGATTTTCACAGTGGTTGCACCAGTCTGCACTCCCACCAACAATGGAGAAGGGTTCCTTTCTCTCCCCACCCCCACCAGCATTTGTTATTGGTTGATTTCATGGTAGCACCCATTCTTTCTCATGTGAGGTAGAATCTCAGCCTTGTTTTCATTTGTGTATCTTGAATGACCAGTGATGTTGAACGTTTTTTTCATATGTTTATTTGCTGCTTTTACTTCTTTGTCGGAGAAATGTATATATATTTCAGATGCCCACTTTTGAATTGGGTGTTTATATTTGGGGAGTCTGATTTTTTTAAGTTGTTTATATATTCTACATAGTAGTCCTCTGTCAGAAAAACAGCTGATAAATTTTTTCCCACATAGTAGGTTTCTCTTAGCTCTGTTGGTGGTTCCTCTTGCAGTGCAGAAGCTTTTTAATAAGGTGAGATCCCAGTTGTTAATTTTTGTGCTAGCTCCCGTGCTACTGAGGTTTTGTTCATAAAGTCTTTTCTTATGCCAATGTCTTCGAGAGTTCTATCTAACTTATCTTCCAGAAAGTTTAGTATTTCTGTTTTAATATTTAGACCTTTAATCCACTTTGATTTTACTTTGGTGCATGATGAAAGATAGGGATCTAGTTCTTTGGCAAGTTGAAATCCAGTTATTCCAACACCATTTATTAAAGAGGCTATCTTTCCTCCATTGAGGGTGTTTGTCTCCTTTGTCAAAGATGAGGTGGCTGAGTATGTCTGGAGTTGTTTCTGCATCTTTTAATCTATTCCACTGATCCTTGGGTCTGTTTCTTTGCCAGTACCATGCTGTTTTTATCACTATGGCTTTGTAGTAGAGTTTCAAGTTAGGGATCCTCATGACTCTGTTGCCTAGAATTGCTTTTGCTATTCTAGGTCTCTTCTGGCTCCAAATGAATTTTTTGAATTGTTTTCTCCAGTTCTGTAAAATATACTGTTGGGATTTCTATCTAGATTGCATTGAATCTATGTAGCAGTTTTAGAACTGAGGCCATTTTCACTATATTTGTTCTTCCTACCCAGGAACAAGGGATGTCTTTCCATTTTCTGACATACTCTTTGATCTCTCTTTTTTTAAGAATGCTAGAGTTTTCAATGTAGAGTTCTTTTGCTTCCTTCATTAGATTGATTTCTAGATATTTCATTTTTTGGATGCTATTTTGAAAGGAATTGTTTCCCTAATTTCTCTCTCAGTGAGTCCGTTATTTGTGTACAAGAAGGCTTTTGATTTTTGAGTGCTGAGCTTGTTTCCAGCTACTCTAGTGATTCTGTCAATTAAGTCTAGAAGTCTTTTGGCAGAGTTCTAGGGGTCTTCTATGTAGAGTATTATAATGTCAGCAAATAATGACGGTTTAACTTCTTCCTTTCCTATCTTTATTCCTTTTATTTCTTTCTCTTGTCTAATTATTGGGGCTAATGTTTCCAGAACTATATTGAACAAGAGTGGTGACAGTGGATATCCTTGTCTTGTTCCTGATTTTATCCTGAAAGCTTTCAGTTTTTGAGCATTTAGTATGATGTTGGCTGTTGTTCTTTCATAGATAGCCTTTATCAAGTTGAGATAAAGACCATCTATTCTAATTTTCTGTAGGGATTTTTTTTTATCATGAATGGGTGTTGGATTTTGTCAAATGCTTTGTCTCTATCTATTGAGATGATCATATGATTTTTGTCCTTGGCTCTGTTAATATAGTGTGTTACATTTATTGATTTAGGTATGTTGAAACATTTTTGCATCTCTGGGATAAATTTGACTTGGTCAGGGTGTATGAACTTCTTGATGATGCTGTGCATTCTGTTTTCCAGTATCTTATTGAGGATTTTTACATCTATGTTCATTAGGGAGACTGACCTGTAGTTCTTTTTTTTGGTTGAGTCTTTCTCTACTTTTGGAATCAAAGTAACACTTGCTCCCAGGAATAAATTTGGAAGTATTGCTTCCCTTTCAATTTAATTGAAGAGTTTAAAGAGTAGTGGCAATAGTTCTTCTATAAATATCTTGTAGAATTCAGCAGTAAATCCATCAGGACCTGGGCTTTTCTTTGTTGGTAAATTTTAAATTACATTGTCAGTTTTACTCATTGTAATTGGGGTGTTTAGAATTTTATATCTTCTTCGTACAACTTTGGTAATTCATATGTACCTAGGAATCTGTCCATTTCTTCTTTGTTTTCCATCTTATTGGCATATAGGTTCTCAAAGTAGGTATTGACAATTCTCTGGATTTCTACTAGAGCTGTTGTGACTTCAACTTTTTCATTCCTAATTGTATGGATTTGAGACTTTCCTTTTTTTGATGAGGTTGGTTAAGAGTTTGTCAATTTTGTTTATTCTTTCAAACAAAGAACTCTTTGCTTCATTGATTTTTTGTATCATTCCCTTAGTCTCCATTGCATTTATTTCTGCTCTGATCTTTATAATTTCCATCCTTGAACAAGCTTTGAGATTGTCTTGCTCTCCTTTTTCTAGGAGCTTGAAGTTCAGCATTAGTTTGTTTATTTGAGCTTGCTCTCTTTTCCTAGTATGGGAATTCACTGCTATGAATTTCCCTCATTGTGTCCCATAGATTCTTGTATGTTGTATTGCTTTCATTGTGTCCCATAGATTCCTGTAGGTTGTATTGGCATTATCATTTAATTGTTGAAACTGTCTAATTTCTTCTCTAATTTCCTTTGTGATCCATTGGTTGTTCAGGAGAGTGTTATTCAATTTCCATGTGTTTGCGGAGTTCTTGCGGTTTCTTATGTTGTTGATTTCCAATTTAATTGAGCCCCCTTTTTATGGTGTAGATCTAGGGAGTCTGGATGTTACCCATAGTCTTGCATTATTATGAGCCCACTTAAATCTGGCAGCTGTTTGGGTTACTCAGTGAATTGATCAGACCCAACTAACTTCAAAATCCAAAGAAGTCAGCTATGGGCTCAGAAATATACAAGGCTAGGCATATGGTCTAGACTCCTCTATGAGCTGCTCAACCACTTAGACATTATGATCTAGCATATCTGATGGTTCTTGAAGTGTCAGAAGCAGATAAAGATGTTATATGGGCTTTTGTCAGGCCCCTAATGGTGAAGCACAGGACAGACATTTGGATTTGGAGCAAAGATATGTCATCCTATGCAGGCACTTTCCTTTTGATAAACAGCTTCTGACTTGCTATTGATCCCTAGTGGAGATCTCCAAGTTACCATATGACCTAAGCTGTTGCTGATAAATTGAATGTTGTCTGATTTAGTGAGACATAAATTTGGGCCTGTAAGGTAGCACTCAGTCATTTTGAGTGGAATTTGTATATTAGGTCAGACTCAGTCAGATCCTAGAGGCACAATTAAGTTGCATGAGTAAGTGGTTCAGGTGCCCATCACCTTACTCCTGCTAAATTATCTTCTCTCTCCCAGCCTGAATACATGGTCTCATGGGAAATTCTCTAAAATCTTATCTGAAGCGAAAATGCTCCAGCTCAGTTACAGTATTGCGGACAGCAAAAAAAAGTTGACAGATTCATCACTCTAGCCTTACTCTGGGTGGTCCTAAAAGAAAGCTATGAAGACTTCACAGTAGGGAAAACCAATGACTTCACTTGGTTGTTCATTGTGCCTACAAGAAGGGAGGGCTGGAGAAACAGATGTTGATTTATTTGCTTGGCTAGTGGTTTAGGTGGCTCTTTAGGGACTTAAAAAAATATAAGCCTACAAAAGAGGTGACCAGGAGATCTGAAGAAAAGATGTGTGGATAGATCTTTGTGACTGGATACAGAGTGTGACAATATTTGTGTTCTATGTGACTGGCCTCAGCAGAGGGTACCTTAATTGAACAGAGTTTAATTGCTCTGTAGAAGTCAGACAGATAATCAAGTTTCTTAGTTATACTTGTCATTACTCAATATATTCAGAAGCAAAGTAATTATAGTGACAGTCAGAAATTACAGGTGTTGAACAACCTAGACATTTGCCTACCAACATTCATCGGACTACAGCCACTGCTGAGTGCCCGTCATGCCCAAAGCAGAAGACAATGTTGAACTCCTTTCCCCAGGGGTACTATCTAATTCCCCGATGATAAACTTATTGAATTGGATAACATGCGTTAATGGAAAAGGCAGTGTATGTTCACACTGTAATAGATATTTACTCGGAATATGGAGATACCATTACTTTCTGTCACACTTCTACTAGAACCATTATCTGTAGTTTTTTTAATCCCTCATAATGTTCTGTGTGGCATTGTTCTGACCTGCAACTGATTTGCTAATGTAGAGGTGTGGCAGTGGGCCAAGGTTGGGAAGAACCTGTGGGTTATCTATATCATTGAAGTTGGTGGTGGTGTGACAGATACAAGCTCCAGTTTTGCTTTGTGGATTCCATTTTGTTGTTACAAGTTTGTTTGCTCTTGTCACTTCTAATTGAATCTTTGATAGTTCCACATCATTCCTATACTTTTCAGCTTATCCTCATGGATTCTAGTTTGTCCCTGCTCTTGCCACTTCATGCCCATCTTCTCTCTCTGACTGCCAGTTCTGAGGAATTCATGCCCAACATTAAATACAGAAGTAACAACCTAACCTTGACAGAATAAGCAAATCCACAATAGTATGACATCAGAATACTGTAATAAAATGTCTTCTTTTGTATCACTTATAGAGGTTCTGTTCCTCTAACAAAAACCTCACTGATACATTCAAGCTATATATGTTTTCTATGCCTCTTCTAGTGTTTTGGAAGTAGTGGTTAATTTGAGTGAGAGGTTTTGTCCTTTTTGTTATGTTCTCTTTACCTTCAAAAAGAAAAAGGTGTCATTTCTACTTGCGACGTTCTTCTTTCAACTCTGCTCATGTAATATGCTGCTTCTGAGCATAATTTAGCATTTCAGGTTCTAATTAAAATGACAATAAAGTTGAAATTAAAAGTAAAACTAGCAAGTGAGGGGTCCTTTGTCCCAAGATTCGAAATGGGTCAGGTAAATTCATGCTTTGATCTTTATAGATCCTGCAATCTCTCTGTCTGTAGATTTAGAGAAAAAAACTATTTTATTAGTGAGGAACATCAAAATAATTATCACAATCAGCACAAATATTCTGCTTAATTATAGGTGGAGTAATATACAAAATAGCTAATACAAAATTAATCTGTTAAAGATTTTCTGCATAGGCTGTATTCCTTTTGAGCTCAACTCAACTATCCTTTAGAGATTGCAGTCAGCAGAAGCAGCCATAGCAATTCCACGGGTCATTTGGTCAGATGCTTTTCCCTAAGAGTCTTTTTTTTTCATTTTAAGAGTAGGAAAATAAAAGCTTAGAGTCTCAAGGGATGGTAAAGGTATTATCCTCCCTCTCCTTCCAGGATGTGGAAAAGTCTCATGGGATCCATTAGATCCCTGGCTCTGGAAGGATGTAGCAGCAAGACTAACAGAACCTCTTATAGCCAAACATATGTACTCCCCAAGCAAGCATATGGGCTACCAGACTCATTATTCTGTCAAGAGATTTCTGCTACCTACTGCTTAACACATTCTTCAGTGCCAGGTCAACAATGTCAGGAACTGCTGCTTAGCATGAGAAGCCTTTGAGAGAATGCAAAGGACCTTGTCATTCTTGTCTCCTTGCTCTAGTTCACAGGATACATTGGGGAGGCAAGATTTGATAGATTCTTTCATCTCTTTCTCCAAGATGTTCACATCCCAATCCCCATAACTTGTAAATATGTTAGCTTACATAGCAAAGAAGATGGAATTAAGATTGATAATCAGCAAGTGAGATTACATGGGGTTACCCAGATGGATCTGATGTACTCGCATGGTCCTCATAGATGTATGTGATAGAAAATAGAGAACCAATGAGATGACAGCATGAGAAGGTCTTGACTCAGGGTTGGTTGCCTTGAAAATAGGGGAAGGTGGCCATGGCCTAGGGAATGCAGTTGGCCTCTAGAAGCTGGAAAAGACAAGAAAATTGAATCTTACTTAGACCCTCCAGAAGGAATACAACCCAGACAACATTTTAGCCCATTTAGACCCATTTTGAATACCTGACATCCCAAACTTTAAGGATAATAAATTTCTGATATTCTAAGAACCACTAACTTTGTGGTAATTTGTTTCAATAGCAATGGAAAACTAATACACAAGGCAACAGGCTTTCTTCAACATTCAACTATTTCTGTCCTGACCACCTAAACAGTTATTTTGGGTTCTCTTTCTGAATTTTTTCTTTCTTCTTCTTGTCTGGCATTTTATTCAATTTTGATTTTTGGAAGTACTTGCATTTTTGCCTGTGAGGTCTGTTTTCTCCAAACTATTTTAGACTAAAGTTCATAAGTCTGTTTGTGATGTATTTTTCTGTACTCTGATCTTCCTCTTTGCCTCATTTCCCTTCATCTAACCCATTTTGTGCTTTTATGCACCCTCTTGCACCCATAAAGACTACTGAAATTTGTCAACACCCCAGTTGCCATGCAAAGACACAACACAAAACTCTGGTTCTACCTTTCTATTAAATTAAAAATCACTTTTTTGAAGTTCATCTTGCTTAATAAATATTAGAAAAGCAAATTGATTAATCTAATTCATACTGACTCTCTTCCCACCTGAGGAATACTTACCACAGAAAAGGAAGGGAAAGAAATGTATGTTTGGTGGGGCCAGGAAGTGTGTGGCATTAGAATATAAAAATTGTTTCATTTTAATCTACTAGTATGTTAATACTACTAAAATAGATCATTTCTCTGATTGCAGGACTAACACGTTACCTCTGTTTCCTCTTCAAATCCTGTGAAACAAGAGGCTTCTTTTTGCTTCATAGGTCTCAATTTCCACATTCATTATCTCTAAAATCCTTTCTCTCCTTGTGTTCTATGGTACCTGTTAGGTAATCAGTGATGACCCAGAAAAGAACACAGTCAGCCTGAAATTGGGAGTCCTAGAGTAACTCCAAAGGAGAGTCAGAATCCAGTTTATTGAGCTGGGGCTTTTATGGAGATGGAAGGGGGCTTAGTGGGTCAGGCTTAGGTGGGGTGAGGAGAAGGGGGCAGAGTATGAGACTAGGGGAGTCAGAATGGTTGAGTATGTGGGGGTAGCAATAGGTTCTGTGACCTAGCAGGTGGAGTGGGTGTGTAGTGGCCTACCAAAGTAAGCATTGTTCCCTGGGTCAGGCATCTGGAAATTATCTCTTCCAGAAACTCAAGTGGCTGGGGAATGGGTACAGACAGGGGTCAGACATATCAGTACCTAAAATGGATAATCAATTTTGTGTACCCATACTTATTTCACCCAGTAGCATTCGATAAGCACTGCTCCAGACCAGAGACTGTTCTGGATGCTGGAGCTGAAATGGTATTCCAGTGATGACTCTCTTAAAAGAATAAATATGGAGAAGCCCACATGCACCCGAGAGGCACAGGTGCACAGGACCCAGCCAGGGCCCTACCCAGACACCAGCAGCTTGGACCCAGTCCTGAGCCAAAGGCCCTCCTGGGAAAGAGCTGTGCAGGTCCACAGTCAACAGCCAGAATCTGACCAAGATACCATACTTAAGTGCTCCCAGACCCAGCCAAAAGCCCATTCAGATGCCAGCAACTGGGGTGCACAGCTCCCAGCTAAAGGCTATGCAGACAACAGCTATGCACGTGGAGGCACACCCAGATACCATCACAAGTGTGCACAGGCCCCAGCCAAAAACCCCGCCCAGACAACAGGTCAGCTCAGGTATCCAGGAGGCCACCATTCTGAACCCAGGAATTGGCAGAGTGGTGAGCAGCAGAGAAAAGACCTCTCTGAGGCTAGCTGAGAATTGAAGACCACTGGGTGATCAAAAAGTTGCCTCCAAGAAAAAGCGGAACAGGTTGCATCTGCTGAAATGAGAAAACATGTAAACAAACCTCAAAATCAGACTTCCAGATCACCTAAGGCAACCCCAAAGGTAAACAAGGTGGAATGATCTGATGCACAACAACCTGGACTCCCTGAACTGGCAAGGAAAGAGAAGCTGGTAAAAATGAAATCAGAAATGATTTTCCAGATAACAACAGAGATTGTGTCCATAGTGAAAGATATGATTAATAACTCTAGAGTAGACACAAATAAAAAAATAGAAAAGCTGAGGAACATGATGGAATCCCAACATAGGAAAAAATAGAATCCATAAAACAGATGCAAACAGATATCCAGAAGATTAAAAATTCCACTGAAAGCTTGTGCAGCAAAATGAGCCAGAGTGAGTGCAGAATTTCAGATATAGAATTCAGGATTGCAATTAATGATGAAGAAAAGGAAAACTTTCTTAAAAATAGTAAGGGATCACAAGAAATCAATCCAGCAGCTGCTAGATGATGGAAAGAAGAATAAAGTAAGACTGATCAGAGTCAATGATGAAACAGGAGAGAGTGGAAACAACATAAATGAACTGTTCACAGAAGTAATGGCAGAAAACTTCCCGAGCATGGGAAAAAAACTTGACAAACAAATAAGTGAGGTATATGGGACACCAACTAGCAGATAAAAAAAAAATCTACACCTAGGCATATAATAGTTAAGATTCCAGAAACTCAACAGAAGAACAAAATTCTACAATCAATTAGAGAAAAGAAACAAATCACATCCAAAGGAAAGCCCTCAGAATCACAGCAGACATCTCAGCACAAACCCTCAAGTCAAGAAGACCTGGAGTGAAGTATCTCAGTCCCTAAAAGAAAACAAGTTCTAACCCAGATTGTTATACCCTGAAAAACTCTCTTGAAAAATTGATGGAGGAAAAAGATACTTTTATGGCAATGAGCACTTGAGGAATTTCATGAATACCAAACCAACACCCCCCAAAATTTAAACAATATCATAGGAAAAGACAATGAATATCACAAGCCCAGGAAGCCCAGCAGAAAGAATCCATCAGGCATGACAAGATATTAAATGCAAACGGGGAGAATCCAACAAAAAGAAAAAGTCATGACAATGATAAGTCAATACATATTAGTTATAACCATCAATGTTAATGGTCTCAATTCACCAATCAAAAGAAATAGACTGGCAGAATGGGTCAGGAAGCAAGACCAAAAATATGCTGCATACAAGAAACACACTTAATTCAAAAAGAAACTCATAGAATGAAAGTTAAAGGGTGGAAAACAATACTGCATGTGACAGGAACCTGAAAAAAAGCAGAAGTAGGTATGCTATTTGAAGATAAAATGGATTTCACACCAACACTAATCAAGAGAGACAAAGAAGGCCACTACATCCTTGTAAAGGGAAAAATCCAAGAGGAAGAGATGACAATCATAAATATATATGCACCAAATACTACTGCACCCAACTATATAAAACAAATACTAATGGACATGAAAAATCAAGTAAGTACTAATACAATAGTATTGAGGGACCTCAATACCCCACTGTCACAAATAGATAGATCAACTAGACAGAAAATAAACAAATACTAGAACTCAATCAAACTCTCGAACAAATGAACTTAACAGATGTTTACAGAGTGTTCCAACACACAAAATCAGAATACACATTGTTTTCAGCTATATAGGGGTCATTCTTCAAAATAGATGACATACTAGCTCATAGAATATGTTTAAGGAAATGCAAAGTAATTGAAGTTATCCCCTGGATATTATCAGACCATAGTGCAATGAATATGGAGGTCAATAGCAAAAGAAACTGCAAGAATTTCATAAACACATGGAAATTGAATAACACACTTCTGAATAACCAATGAGTCACAGAGTAAATTAAAGAAAAAAGCAGATAGTTTCTACAATTAAATGACAATGCCAATGCAAGATGTCAGAATTTATAGGACACAATGAAGGAAGAATAATGAAGAAAATTCATAGCAGTGAATATTCATATTAGAGAGCTCAATTATACAACCTGATGTTGAAACTCAAGCTTCTAAAACAAGAAGAGCAAGACAAACCCAAAGCTCATACAAGGGAGAAAATTATAAAGATCAGTGCAGAAATCAATGCAATGGAGACTAAGGGAACAATACAAAAAACTCAATCAAGCCAAGAGTTGATTCTTCAAAAGAATAAACAAAATTGAAAAACTGTTAGCCAATTATCAAAAAAAAGGAAAGAAAAGCCCCAAATCCATGCAATTAAGAATGAAAAAGATGACATTACAACGGACCCAGTAGAAATCCAGAGGATCATCAGTACCTACTTCCAGAACCGATACGCCAATAAGATGGAAAACACAGAAGAAATAGACAGATTCCTAGACACATATGAATTACCAAAGTTGAATGAAGAAAATCTAAAAATTCTAAGCAACACAATATCAATCAATAAAATTGAAAATGTAATTAAAACTTACCAACTAAGAAAAGTCTGGGTCCTTATGGCTTCACTGCTGAATTCTAAGAGACATTTAGGGAAGAACTACTGCCACTACTGTTTAAACTCTTTAATGAAATTGAAAGGGAAGGAATATTCCCAAATTCAATTCTGGAAACAAGAATCACCTTGATCCCCAAAGCAGAGAAAGACCCAACCGAAAAAGAGAACTATAAGCCAATCTGGCTAATGAACATAGATGAAAAAATCCTCAATAAGATACTGGAAAACAGAATGCAGAGATCATCAAGAAGATCATACACTCTGACCAAATGGGATTCATCCCAGGGATGCAGGGGTGGTTTAACATATGTAAATCAATCAATGTAATACACTATATCAATAGAGCCAAGGACAAAAACCATATGATCATCTCAATAGATGCAGAAAAAGCATTTCACAAAATCCAACACCCTTTCATGATAAAAAAAAAAAAGAAAATTGGAGTACATGGTCTCTATATCAACCTGATAAAAGCCATCTTTGAACAACCAACAGGCAACATCATACTAAATGGTCAAAAACTGAAATCCTTTACACTAAAATCAGGAACAAGACAAGGATGTCCACTATCACCACTTCTGTTCAATATAATTTTGAAAACATTAGCCATAACAATTAGACAAGAGAAAGAAATAAAAGGAATAAAGATAGGAAATGAAGAAGTTAAACTGTCATTATTTGCAGACGACATGATACTCTATATAAAAGACCCCAAGAATGCCACCAAAAGTCTTCTGGGCTTAATACCAAATTCAGTAGAGTAGCTGGATACAAGGCCAACACACAAAAATCAATATCCTTCCTGTACATGAACAACAGACTCACTGAGAAAGGAACTGGAGAAAAAACTCCTTTCATAATAGCATCCAAGAAATTGAAATTCCTATAAATCAATCTAATGAAAGAAATCAAAGACCTCTTCGCTGAAAACTATAGCACTCTGAAAAAAGAGATCAAAGAGGCTATCAGAAAATGGAAAGACATCCCTTGCTCCTGGGTGGAAAGGACCAACATAGTGAAAATGGACATACTTCCAAGACTGCTATATAGATTCAAGGCTATCCCAATTGAAATCGTAACAGCACACTTCACAGACCTTGAGAAAACAATCCAAAAATTTATTTGGAACCAGAAGAGACCTAGAATAGCAAAAGAAATTCCAGGCAACAGATACAAGGTAGAGAGTATCACAATGCCCAACTTGAAGCTATACCACAAAGCTACTGTGATAAAAATAGCATGGTACTGGCAAAGAAGCAGACCTGAGGATCAGTGGAACCGATTAGAACATGCATAAACAACTTCAGACACACTCAGCCACCTCATCTTTGACAAAGGAGTCAAATATCCTCACTGGAAGAAAGATAGCCCCTTTAATAAATGGTGCTGGAAAAACTGGGTTTCAACTTGGTAAAGATTAAAACTAGAACTATATCTCTCATCATGCACTAAACATAAAATCAAAATGAATTAAAGAGCTAAATATTAAAACAGAAACACTAAACCGGCTGGAGGAGAGGTTAGGTAGAACTCTTGAAGATATTAGAGTAGGAAAAGATTTTATGAACAAAACCTCAATTGCATGTGAACTAGCACAAAGACTGAACAAGTGGAATTTCTTCTTATTAAAAGGCTTCTGCACAGCAAGAGATACCACCAACAGTGTGAAGAGACAACCCACAATGTGGGGAAAATTTTTTACCAGCCCTTCCTCAGACAATGGTCCCCTATTTAGAATATATAAAGAAAGAACTTTTAAAAAATCAGACCTCCCAAATTTAAAGACCCAATCCAAACACTGGCATCTGAAATGAAGAGACATTTCTCAGACAAAGAAGTAGAAATAACAAATAAACATTTGAAAAAATGTTCAACATCACTCATCATTTGAGAGATGCAGATGAAAACAACAGTGAGATGCCACCTCACCCCAGAAAGAATGGCTGCTATCATGAAATCGAACAATAACAAATGCTGGCTGGGCTGTGAGCAAAAGGGAACCCTTCTCCACTGTAGTTGGGAGTGTAGACTGGTACAAGCACAGTGGACATCAGTATGGAGATACCTCAAAAAACTAGGATTAGAGGTCCTATTTGACCCAGGTATTCCCCTGCTGGGTATCTTCCCAAAAGAATTAAAAGAATCATACCACAGCAACATATGTGCACTCATGTTCATAGCTGCACTGTCTGTAATAGCTAAAACTTGGAAACCACCCAATGGCCCATCAGTTGGAGACTGAATAAAGAAAATTTGTTTTTTTCATAGAATGGAGTACTACCGAGCCATAAAGTGTGAGAAACTAGAGACATTTATAGCTAAATGGATGCACATTGAAGCGATACTCTTAAATGAAATAAATAGGACACACGTGTAAATACTAAATAGTTGGGCTGGGGATTTAGCTCAGTGGTTCTGCCACCTGCCTTGAAAGCACAAATTCCCAAGTTCGATACCTGGCACCATAAAAACAAACAAACAAACAAACAAACAAATGGTTTCTCTGGTGTGAGAAACTGAAAGTGTAAATAAGGATCAAAATGCATAATAGATCATGTGAGATAGGAAGAAGTGGTCCAAAGGGGAAAGGGAACTGGGAAGAATAGGGGAAAGGAAGGAAGGGAAAGGAAAATATATGAGAAAAGGAAAAAATGGAAACAAAGTCTTTGTAAATAGGGAGGGGTGAAGTGGTTAAAGGCAGGGCAAGGGAATGGGGAGAAAATAAGAACTAAGATATATCCTATCAAGGTACATATTCCCAATGATGAATGCCATCATATCATGTACCTAAAATGTACCAATACATTTAATGAATAAAAAAAGAATAAATATTTTTTTCTGGGGAAGAAGTGGTGGGAGAAAGTATTTTAAGCAAATGGAACCTGCATTGGCAAAGCCACAGTGGAACCAAGTAGATTCATATGATTTGAGAACATAAAGAAAACTTTGGTATACATGAGGTAAAACATTATGGGAACAAGAGATAAAAATGGAGTGTTCGGAAAGAAGTATCATTAAGAGTGAGACTGGGGTATTCATTCTTTGACTTATAAATGATGAGAAACTATGAAACAATATCAAGCAAAGGAGAGACATTGTTATATTTGTTAGAGTAGTTACTCTGGCTGCAGTGTGGAAGATAAATTGGAGGGGAGGAGACTCATTAGTAAGTTATTATAATTATAGAACCAAAAATGAAGATCAAAAGTAATTCAATAACAGTAGTAATGGATATAAGAAGATAGATGGGCTAGAGAGACATTTAAAAATTAGTTAATTATTAAATTTAGAAGGATAAATGGATGGTAATTTTCTAAGTAGAACTCGTGAACTCTGTCTGAAGTGATTAATATAATAAAAGATTTTACAAATACTTATTGAGTAACTATATTATACACCAAACACAAAACTACAAAGAAAGCACAGTTCAGACACTTTGCAATGTATTGGTCACCAGAGAAGATAGAAGAATAAAGAGATACATTCAGTAATATATGGCATATATAATGCAAGAAGTCTACACAGATGCCCATTTTACATATGGCAAATATTTCTGCATATGCATACACAGTGGGACACACAGGATAGTTGGAGTCTCTTAGAGGAACTTATTCTCAAGGGTATGGTGGGATTTTCTTGATAAAGAAAGACGGAGGAAAAATCACAATGAATCTAAATCAGCATTGTATTTACTGAGAATGATGAATAGTCAAGTCACAGTAGACTATAGGAGGGATGAGAAATGATAAGAAATGAAGCTTTAGAGTTACATAGGAAACAATCATAAAGTACCTTGAAATAATAATAAGGAAATCAACCTTGTATTACCTCTAGAAGATGGGAATCCATTAACAGCTTTATATATGGGTTCCAATGGTTAGACTTTCATTTTTAGAGTGATCACTCTCATCACTAGAGGCAAGAAGAGCCGCTAAAAAGAAAACACAATATATGTGTATATATATACATATATATATATATATGAATACTACTTAGCCATAAAGAAGGATAAATGTGAGAATGTGAGTCATTTGTAGGGAAAAGCTAGATCTTCAGACTAAATGAAATATCTGACACAGAAGGTTAAATATCACATTGTTACTCTAATGTTAGTGACAAAATACGTAACTAATTTAAAGACCAAACTAAAAGATAGATGAAAGAAAGCAGGGAGTCAGACTCTGTAGAGATGGTGAGGGGTCTGTGGAAGAAGGGAGGGGGAAGGGTAGGGGCATGGGGAGTGAAAGTGATCACATGCTATATGTACATGTAGCTGAATAGAATCACTATGTATCTCAAACATTTAACAACAAAGATTTTTTGTAAAGAAAGTCTATTGGAGTAGTTCAGATAAGAGATGATGGAGGCTGAGAATAAGACAAAGAAAAGCTGTTCTCTCAACAGAGAGAAAGAAAGTTTTGAAAAAAATTTAATAGATAAAATTAGGAGTAGGGATCAGAAAAAAAAAGGCAAGAAAAAGGAGACAGTAATGACAAGGAAGGAGATTAGGATTACTCTCAGTTTACACCATCAAGTGCCTAGGAAGATGCTGATATAATTTGCTGCTAAGAGCAATGGATAAGAGAATTCATTTAGACTCATGCCTAGACCAAGAGACTGAAAAGATGCAACACATAGCTATGAATTTGGATTCAGAGATCAGTAGACAGGTCTGAGATAAAATCTTACTTTAGATGTCAGTGTCATTGTCCATACAAATTGTAGTTGAAACTAGGAGAAACGATGAAATGGCTTAAAAAAGCAAAAAAAAAAAGAGAGAACAATGGGCCAAGGAGGGACACTTAAGGTAAATCGATGTTTAAAGACAAGAAGAAGAGTTAAAGTCATCAGATGTTCATTTCCTCAGTCCCACCAGAAGGAATTGGTGAATAAGGTAGAAAGAGTGGCCAGAGAGAAAGAGAAAAAACCCAAAACTAGTATTATGGAGGCCCAAGAAGTAGAATGTTTTAAAACAAAGAGGAAGTGGAAATGAACTTCAAACATAGAGGAGAGATTCCATATGTGGGAAGCAGAGGATTATCTACTGGATTTGTCAGCATTTTTTTCCTCTTGGAGATCCCTGGCCACTTTGGTCAAAATTGGAGTGGTGCAATGAGGATTGCATGGCAAATGAGCAAATGGGGAAAGCAAGTATAGCATAGCTTTTTAAGAACAAGACTTAAAAAGCAAAAGAGTAGAGAGAGTGACTTTTATAAAGGGATGCAATTTTATGAGAATTTTCATTTGTTTTTCAAAGGAAAATAGTTGAATATTCATGCATATGTATATAAACAAAGAGAAGGATGAGGTCCAGAAGACAGATTAACTACGAAGGAATTAGAGGGGAGAGCATGAAAGGGTCAAATAAGATGTAATCAACTGATCCTAGAAGAGGAGTTGATTCTAGGTGAAACCAAGAGCCTTGGTAAGGAAATAAATTTGATTAAAGAAAATGCACATCTTCCACTAAAAATTGAATGAAGCAGAAAGATTGGGTATAAGGGAAATATAGGATAGGAGGAGGGGCAAGAGGCTTAGCAAGCTCATATCTGATGGCTGCATTGATTAAATAGTGCAGCGGTATCTGCTGATATTTGGGTAAAGGAATTAACACAATTAGATAATTTTGGTAGAATTACTGAAAGATATGATAAAAAAGTGATGCCCAAGAAGTATGAAGAGATCAAGGGCTATGAATTTGTAGCATGACTTTCTTTTGCAGCTCAAAGAGACCCCAGAGAAATAGATTGTGGAATTAAGGTCAGATAGTGTTTGGTCAGAATATTCAACAGAAGAATAGAAATACAGTGAGTGTTGGTGTTACTCACTGAGACAGGAGACACATTTTCTCCACCTATATCATTCTCCAGAAATATACTTTGGAGGTAGTAGAAAGAACAACAGATTGAAACATCAGAGACATGGGTTCTAGTCCTACCTAGCACATTTTATCTCGAAGGCTTGGAAATATTCTTTCCCTTCTTTGGCCCTTATTTATCTACCAAAATATGGAGAGTTTAGGTAACTTATAATGTTCTTTCCAGCTCTGCCAAACTATAAATCTGTGAAATATATAGTGAATCTCAGAATAAGGACCAAGAAAGTCTAATAAAAATGCAAGTATGTGTAAACATATTGAACTGCTAGACTCAGACAATTTTGCCAAGTCTTCACATTCCTGTCCTATTCACTGATGCAAATCCTTTTAGTCTCTTAAATCTTTGAGCCCAAAGGTGCAGGCACTGGTCACAACAAAACCATGTGTAAAGTACGAAAGGCCTCTCCGACTTGTGGCAATTACATAGTTCAACTCAATGCATGTCTGACATACTAAGAAAGGTCCCAAAGCACATACCCTTTCCTATACTCAGCAGCAAAGCCAAATATTCCCTTAATACAATGCATTTCTGCTGCCCTAAGGCTCTTTTTTTGTTAAATTCTTTTATTGGTACATTTTAGGTATACAACACAATTACATTTCTCATTGGGAATTGTACCTTTACATAATGCATCTTAGTTCTTATTTTTTCCCCATTCCTAGCCCTCCCTTCACCCCCTCCACCCTTCCCTATTTACAAAGACTTTATTTCCATTTTTTCCATTTCTCAGCATTTTTTCCTTTCCCTTCTTTGCTTTCCCCTGTGCCTCCCACTACCCCTACCCCTTTGGACCTTTTCTTCCTATTTTACATTATCGATTATTCATTCTAATAATTGGTACATTTTAGGTATACAATATAATGACATTCGTCATTGGAAATTTGCACCTTTACATAGTCTCTCTTGGTTCTTATTTTTCACTCTTGCCCAGCCCTCCCTTCAACCCCTCCATGCCTCCCTATTTACAAAGATTTTCTTCCTATTTTTCCATTTTCTCATATTAATCCCATTCCCTTCTATCCTTTCCCCTAGCCCTCCCACTTCCTTCCCATTTGCCCCTTTTCTTCCTATTTCACATTACCTATTATACATTTAGTCCTTATTTACACTTTCAGTTTCTCACACCAGAGAAACTATTCGGTAATTATACATGTGTGACCTATTTATTTCACTTAAGAGTATTGCCTCAATGTGCATCCACTTAGCTATAAACATCTCTAATTTCTCATTTTTTTGGCTGAGTAGTACTCCATTTTATAAAAAAAAAAACAACAAAAAAACATGTTTTCTTTATCCAGTCTCCAGTTGATGGGCTTTTGGGCTGTTTCCAAGTTTTAGCTATCACAAACTGTGCTGTTATGAACATGGGTGCACATATATCACTGTGGTATGATTCTTTTAATTCTTTGGGGAAGAGCCCCAGCAGTGGAATACCAGGGTCAAATGGGATTTCCAGTCCTAGTTCTTTGAGCTATCTCCATAGTGATTTCCACAGTGGTTGCACCAGTCTACACTCCCACCACCAGTGGACAAGGGTTTCTCTTTCCATACAGCTCCACCAGCATTTGTTATTGGTTGATTTCATGATAGCAGCCATTCTTTCTGGAGTGAGGTGGAATCTCAGGGTTGTTTTCCTTTGCATCTCTCGAATGACCAGTGATGTTGAACATTTTTTCATGTATTTATTTTCTATTTCTACTTCTTTGCCTGAGAAATGTCTGTTCATTTCAGATGCCCATTTTTGGATTGGGTCTTTAAATTTGGGAGGTCTGATCTTTTTAAGTTCTTTATAGATTCGAGATAGTAGACCTTTGTCTGAGGAAGAGCAGGTGAAGATTTTTTCCCACATTGTGGGTTGTCTCTTCCCACTGCTGGTGGTTTCTCTTGCTGTGCAGAAGCTTTTTAATAAGAAGAGATCCCATTTGTTGATTGTTTGTGCTAGTTCACGGGTAACTGAGGTTTTGTTTATAAAATCTTTTCCTACACTGATGTCTTCAAGAGTTCTACTTAACCTGTGTTCCAAATGGTTCAGAGTTTCTATTTTAATATTTAGATCTTTAATCCATTTCGATTTTAGTTTAGTGCATGGTGAGAGATACAGGTCTAGTTTTAATCTTTGGCAAGTTGAAAACCAATTTTTCCAGCACCATTTATTAAAGAGGCTATCTTTCCTCCAGTGAGGGTGTTTGGCTCCTTTGTCGAAGATGAGATGGCTGAGTGTGTCTGGCGTTGTTTCTGCATCTTCTAACCTGTTCCACTGGTCCTCAAGTCTATTTCTTTGCCAGTACCATGCTGTTTTTATCACAGTAGCTTTGTACTAGAGTTGCAGGTTGGGGATTGTGATACCCCCTGCCATGTCTCTGTTACCTAGAATTGCCTTTGCTATTCTGGGTCTCTTCTTGTTCCAAATGAATTTTTGGATTGTTTTCTCAAGGTCCATGAAGTATGCTGCGGGGATCTCAATTACAATTGCATTAAATCTATATAGCAGTTTTGGAAGTATGGCCATTTTCACTATATTAATCCTTCCTACCCAGGAGCAGGGGATGTCTGTCCATTTTCTGATATCATCTTCAATCTCTCTTTTCAGAGTGCCATAGTTTTCAGAGAAGAGGTCTTTGATTTCTTTCATTAGTTTGATTACTATGTATTTCAGTTTTTTGGATGCTATTGTGAAAGGAATTATTTGCCCTATTTCTCTTTCAGTGAGTTTGTCATTCGTGTAGAGGAAAGCTATTGATTTTTGTGTGTTGACCTTCCAACCAGCTACTTGACTGAATTTGGTTATTAAGTCTAGAAGACTTTTGGTGGAGTTCCTGGGGTCTTCTATATAGAGTATCATGTCATCTGCAAATAATGACAATTTTACTTCTTCATTTCCTATTTTTATTCTTTTTATTTCTTTCTCTTGTCTAATTGCCATGGCTAATGTTTCCAAAACTATATTGAACAAGAGTGGTGATAGTGGACATCCTTGTCTTGTTCTTGATTTTAGTGTGAAGGATTTCAGTTTTTGACCATTTAGTATGGTATTGGCTGTTGGTTTTTCGTAGATGGCTTCTATCAGTTTGAGGTAGAGACCGTCTATTCTAATTTTTTGTAGGGTTTTTATCATAAATGCATGTTGGATTTTGTCAAATGCTTTTTCTGCATCTATGGAGATAATCATATGGTTTTTGTCCTTGGCTCTATTGATATAGTGTATTACATTGATTGGTTTGCCTATGTTGAACCATCCCTGCATCCCTGGGATGAATCCCACCTGATCAGGGTGTATGATCTTCTTGATGATTTTCTGCATTCTATTTGCCAGTATCTTATTAAGGATTTTTGCTTCTATGTTCATTAATGAGATTGGCCTACAGTTTTCCTTTTCGATTGGGTCTTTCTCTGCTTTGGGGATCAAGGTGATGCTTGCTTCCAGGAATGAACTTGGGAGTATTGCTTCCCTTTCAATTTCATTGAAGAGTTTAAACAGTAGTGGCAGCAGTTCCTCTCTAAATGTCTTGTAGAATTCAGCAGTGAAGACATCAGGGCCCTGGCTTTTCTTAGTTGATGTTTTTAATTACGTTTTTAATTTCATTGGTTGAGATTGGGTTGTTTAGATTTTTTAGGTCTTCTTCATTCAACTTTGGTAATTCATATGTATCTAGGAATCTGTCCATTTCTTCTGTGCTTTCCATCTTATTGGTGTATAGGTTCTGGAAGTAGGTATTGATGATCCTCTGGATTTCTGCTGGGTCTGTTGTCATTTCACCCTTTTCATTCCTAATTGCATAGATTTGGGCCTTTTCTTTCGTTTTTCTGATAAGGTTGGCTAAGGGTTTTGCAATTTTGTTGATTCTTTTGAAGAACCAACTCTTGGCTTCATTGATTTTTTTATATCGTTCTCTTAGTCTCCATTGCATTGCTTTCTCCTCTGATCTTTATAATTTCCTCCCTTGTATGAGCTCTGGGGTTGTCCAGCTCTTCTTTTTCTAGAAGGTTGAGGTTCAGCATCAGGTTGTTTAATTGGGCTTGTTCTGTTTTCCTAATATGCATATTCACTGGTATGAATTTCCCTCATAAGACTACTTTCATTGTGTCCCATATATTCTGATATGTTATATTGTCATTGTCATTTAATTGAAGGAACTGTCTGATTTCTATTTTAATTTCCTCTGTGACCCATTGATTATTCAGAAGTGTCTTGTTCAATTTCCATGTGTTTATTAAATTTTTCCAGTTTCTTTTGTTATGGATCTCCAATTTCATCGCACTATGGTCTAATAATATACAGGGGATAACCTCAATTCCTTTGCACTTACTTAAACATGTTCTATGTGTGAGTATGTGGTCTATTTTGGAGAATGACCCATGTGCAGCTGAGAAGAGTGTGTATTCTGATTATGTGGGGTGGAAGACTCTGTAAACATCTGTTAAGTTCATTTGTTCAAGAGTACGATTGAGTTCTAGTATTTCATTACTTATGTTTTGTCTAGTTGATCTATCTATTTGTGACAGTGGGGTGTTGAGGTCCCCGACTACAATTGTATTAGTGCATATATGACTTTTCATGTCCATTAGTATTTGTTTTATATAGTTGGGCACACTAGTGTTTGCTGGATAGATATTCATCATTGTCATCTCTTCCTCTTGGATTCTTCCCTTTACAAGGATGTAGTGTCCTTCTTCATCTCTCTTAATCAGTGTTGGTTTGAAATCTACTTGATCTGCAAAGAGGATAGCTACTCCTGCTTTTTTTCGGGTTCCCATCACATGAAGTATTGTTTTCCACCCTTTAACTTTCAGTCTATGAGTTTTCTTTTGAATTAAGTGTGTTTCTTGTATACAGCATATTGTTGGATTTTGCTTCTTGACCTATTCTGCCAGTCTATTTCTTTTGATTGGTGAATTGAGACCATTAACGTTGATGGTTATAACTGAAATGTATTGACTTGTCATTGCCATGACTTTTTCTTTTTGTTGGGTTCTCCCCCTTTACATTTAATTTCTTGTCATGCCAGATGGGTTCATTCTGCTTTGGTTCCTGGGGTTGTGATCCTCAATGTCTGTTCCTAGGCTATTGTGTAAAATTCTTTGCAGTGCTGTCTTGCTATTCAAGAAGTTCCTAAGGTACTCTTTGGCATGAAAGTATCTTATTTCTTCATCAGTTTTGAAAGATAGTTTTGCAGAGTACATCAATCTGGGTTGGAGGCTGTTTTCCTTTAGGGCTTGGAATATGTCACTCCAAACTCTTCTTGCCTTGATGGTTTGTGTTGAGGAGTCTGCTGTGATTCGGATGGGCTTTCCTTTGTATGTGATTTGTTTCTTTTCTCTCACTGCTTGGAGAACTTGTTCTTCTGTTGTGTTTCTGGAATCTTAACAATTATATGCCTATGTGTAGATTTTTTTTTTGATCAAGGCTATTTGGAGTCCTATATGCCTCACTTATCTGTATGTCAAGTTCTTTTCCCCTGCTTGGGAAGTTTTCTGCCATTACTTCTGTGAATGTTTTTTTATGTCATCTTCACTGTCTCCTGTTTCTTCATTGACTCCAATCAGTCTTACGCTATTCTTCTTTGCATCATCTAGCAGCTGCTGGATTGATTTCTCATGTTCCCTTATAATTTTGAAGCAATTCTTCTTTTTCTGGTCATTACTTGCAATCTTATCTTCTATATCTGAAATTCTGTCCTCACTTTAGCTCATTCTGTTGTGTAGACTTTCAATGGAGTTTTTCATCTCTTGGAAATCTATTTCCATCTGTTTTATGGATTCCATTTGTTTCCTATGTTGGGATTCCATCATGTTCCTGAGCTCCTCTCTAGATTTATTAATCATGTCCTGCACTAGGAGGACAATTTCTCCTGTTATCTGAGAAATTATTTGTGATTTCATTTTTTCCAGATCCCCTTTTGTTGCCAGTTCAGTGTGCCCAGGTGGTTGCGTATCAGAGTGTTCCATCTCATTTCCCTTTGGGGTTGCTGTAGGTGATCTGGAAGTCTGGTTTTGAGACTTATTTAAGTGTTTTCTCATTTCGACTGGAGGGCCGGGCAGGTGCTGCTGGCACCCGGGCAGATTGCCTCCTCTGATCTGGGAGAGGTGGGACAGGGGCCGGGAGTGGCAGTAGGGATGGTGGCCCAGAAGCCTCTTCCTCTGGGCTGGGGGCATGGGAGGGATGGTGGGTGGAAGCCCCTTCCTCTGGGCTGGGAGCAGTGGCAGCGATGGTGCCCAGGAAGCCCCTTCCTCTGGGCTGGGAGCAGTGGGAGCGATGGTGCCCAGGAAGCCCCTTCCTCTG
Organism: Heterocephalus glaber; assembly: GCF_053883595.1. Classification (NCBI taxonomy): domain Eukaryota; kingdom Metazoa; phylum Chordata; class Mammalia; order Rodentia; family Bathyergidae; genus Heterocephalus; species Heterocephalus glaber. Next base: position 8,525,861 of record NW_028258461.1, read on the forward strand.
GACCAGGAGCAGTGGGACGGTGGCTCAGAAGCCCCTACCTCTGGTCTGGGAGTGGCAGGACCCAGTACCGTGGTCTGGTGGTCCTTTGTCCTCTGTGTCTTTGTAGTGTGGAACCAGGTGTCTGTACAGAGGAGTATGGGGTGGGTGTCTAGTGGATTGCTGCCAGTGCACAGGCTGATTCAGTGTGTTCCGCATGACTCCCGACCTATGTAGGACATCCGCAGACTTGCCTGTCTGTGGCGGGCTGGTTCAACATGTTCCGCGCTACTCACAACCTCGGTAGGGGCTGCCCTAGGCCTCTTAATCCTATCATCTCATAGACAGTAAATTCATCCCAAGAGTTAACATCAGGAGGATAATACTGTACTCTCAACATTTAGGTTATGAGAAACAAAATGTTTTTCAGGGTTCCTGGCCTCCATGGAATTTATCAAGGCATTTTAAATTTAACTTGACTTGAAATTCTAAGCCAAGAGGATAAGGATTAGCTCTGAGTTCACACATCTCTTAAATCACATAAACCCTCTGACAGATTTGAAATATGAAATTTATCTTCCTCAAATGTTTGAAAGACTAGACGTTTTTGTTCACCTCTGAAGTTCTGATGTAAATTTCTTCATGCATATGTACTGCTAAAGCAAGTCTTATGATCTGGGTTGGATTTTATAATTTTTTTATCTTAGATGCATTGCTTCCTGAATGGATTTGTTCACGTTCTTCCACATAGGCAAGTCATCTACAGTCTGCCACTGTTAGTACCCAGATATGTACCCAGATAAGCCTCTGTCTGGTCCACACATTCATTCATATAGTAAGTCAATGTATAGAGCCAGAGCCTACCAGGTCCTAGGTTTGTACTTAGTGCTAAAAATGTGTCAATAAATAAAATAATGCCTTCAAGATATACACTGGGTAGTGAGAAGAGCTGGCACAGGCATATCTTATTACATTACAGAGGAGATTAACAATGAGCATATATTTAAGAATCAGAACAACTTGGATTTGTTCTCTAGGTAATCTATGTTTAGCTATCTGACTTTGAGCAGTTACTGATTAACTTCCTTTAGTCCTAAAGTGACTGTACTGAGAAATGGTTCACTGGCACCTAAAAAGTACTGGTATAATAAGTGCCTAATAAGTGGTAGCTACTGTTATTCATATTAATAATAATGGTAACAATACTGTGGATTTGATAACAAGGGGAAAGTATTTCTAGGGGATAGTTTGCAAAGACAAATGTATAGAGAAGTTTAGCATATGTGGGGGAACAGTGTGTTCATTACTAAATTGTAGAAGGGATAAACAGGAATAGAAGCATGCTAATCTGGGAAACTTGCTTTATAAATGTGGCATCATTTGAAACCACATATTTAAAAATAAAGAAGGATAAATTTGAGTCATTTGTAGAAATATGGATGCACCTAGAGACCATACTGCTGGAGTAAAATAAACCAGACACACAAGCTTAAATATCAAATAGTTTCTCTTACATGAGAAACCTGAAGTATAAATAATTTAAAGAGCAAAATAAAAGATGGATGATAGGAAACAGGGAGATAGACTTGTGGAGATTGGAAAGGGATCTGGAGTTGGAGGGACATAGTTGGAAGGGCAGAGGAAGTAAAATGGATCAAATATATATGTGTGTACATATATACACATATACACACATGTATGTATATATTCATGCATGTACATGAACACATACACATGCATGTATATACACATGTATACATGTATATGTACATATACACATGCATATATGTATGTACATCTATACATATATGTATATATAAGAATATATATATCCAACAATGAATGTATTTACTATGTATCAAAAACATATCTGAATAAAAATAGCACTCAACAAATAAAAATACTAAATAAAAATGTTGACAAGGATGTGGGGAAAAAGGAACTCTTATACATTGTTAGTGGGGATATAAATTAGTGCAGGCATCATAGAAAATAGTATGGAGGTTCCTCAAAATCGAAAACAGAACTGTCATACAATCCAGCAATCCCACTCATGGGTATGTGTCCAAAGGAAATGAAATCAGCATAGAAAAGAGATATCTGTATGACTATACTCTGCCTATCTCAAAATGTGTCCTCTCATCTTCATTTTCACTTTTACTTTATATAGAATTTTATCTTACCAGATTTTAAATGTCGCTAAAGGATGTGCACCACTGTTTCAAAAGCTACTCACAAAAGCCAAAATATGGAATAAGTTAAAGATCTAAATATTAAAACAGAAAACTACAGCTGCTGGAAGAGAGGTTAGGTAGAACTCCTGAAGACATTGGCACAGGAAAAGACTTTATGAACAAAACCTCAGTTGCATGGGAACTAGCACAAAGAATCAACAACTGGGATCTCATCCTATTAAAAAGCTTCTACACAGCAAGAGAAACCACCAACAGAGTGAAGAGACAACCTACAATGTAGGAACAAAAATTTACCAGTTGTTCCTCAGACAAAGAACTACTATTTAGAATATATAAAGAACTAAAAAAAATCAGGCCCCCCCCCGCCCAAATTTAAAGACCTAATTCAAACATGGGCATCTGAAATGAACAGACATTTTTCAGACAAAGAAGTAAAAGCACCAAATAAACATGAAAAAATGTTCAACATCACTGGTCATTTGAGAGATGCAAATGAAAGCAACACTGAGATTCCACCTCACCCCAGAAAGAATGACTGCTACCAAGAAATCAACCAACAACAAATGCTGGCAGGGTTGTTGGGAGAAAGGAACCCTTCTCCACTGTTGGTGGGATTGTAGACTGGTGCAACCACTGTGGAAATCAGTGTGGAGATACCTCAAAGAACTAGGATTAGAGATCCCATTGGACCCTGGTATTCCCCTACTAGGTATCTTCCCAAAAGAATTAAAAGAATCATACCGCAGTGATATATGCCCACCTATGTTTATAGTGGCACAAATTGTAATAGCTAAAACTTAGAAACAGCCCAATTCCCCATCAACTGGAGACTGGATAAAGAAAATTTGTGGTTTTTTTATAAAATGGAGTGCTACTCATCCATGAAAAATGAGAAACTAGAGACATTTATGCTAAATGGATGCACATTGAGACCATATTCTTAAGTGAAATAAATAGGACACACATGTAAATATGGAATAGTTTCTCTGGTGTGAGAAACTGAAAGTGTAAATAAGAATCAAAATGTATAATAGATAATATGAAATAGGAAGAAAATGTCTAAAGGCAAAGCAGAAGTGGGAAGGGAAAGAAAAGAAGGGAAGGGAAAAAATATGAGAAGAGGAAAAAATGGAAACAAAGTATTTGTAAATCCAGAGGGGTGGAGGGGTTGAAGGGAGGTCAGGGGAATGGGGAAAAATAAGAACTAAGGTATATCATGTAATGGTACAAATTCCAAGTAATGAGTGTCATCATATTGTATACCTAAAATATACCAATAAACTTAATTTTTAAAATTTAAAAAGAAAATGGATGCACCTGAGACCATAATGTCAAGAAAAAGAAAACAGATATACACACTTAAAGATCACATGGTTTGTTTTATATGAGAAACCCAAGATATAAATAAAGAGCAAAGTCAAAATAGTAAGAAGCAGGGAAATAGATGTTTTTCAGATGGGAAAGGAATCAAGGGATGAAGAGAGGGGAGGGGAAGGGGCTGTAAAAGGTACCAACTTACTACAAGGAATATAATAATTATACACTGCAAACAGGTACTAATAAAAATTAAAAATTGAGAAGAGAAGAGAGAGGAAAGAAATGATATCGGAAGAACAATTTTAAAACACTCCAAGAAGTCAAATTGTCATTATTTGCAGATGACATGATACTCTATATAGAAGACCCCAAGAACTGCAACAAAAGTCTTCTAGACTTGATAACCAAATTCAATCAAGTAGCTGGTTACAAGGTCAACACACAAAAATCAATAGCTTTCCTCTACACCAATGACAGACTCACTGAGAGAGAAATAGGGCAAATAATTCCTTTCACAATAGCATCCAAAAACCTGAAATACATAGTAATCAAGCTAACGAAAGAAATCAAAGACCTCTTCTCTGAAAACTATGGCACTCTGAAAAGAGAGATTGAAGATGGTATCAGAAAATGGACAGACATCCCCTGCTCCTGGGTAGGAAGGATTAATATAGTGAAAATGGCCATACTTCCAAAGCTGCTATATAGATTTAATGCAATTGTAATTGAGATCCCAGCAGCATACTTCATGGACCTTGAGAAAACAATCCAAAAATTCATTTGGAACAAGAAGAGACCCAGAATAGCAAAGGCAATTCTAGGTAACAGAGACATGGCAGGGGGTATCACAATCCCCAACCTGCAACTCTAGTACAAAGCTACTGTGATAAAAACAGCATGGTACTGGCAAAGAAACAGACCTGAGGACCAGTGGAACAGGTTAGAAGATGCAGAAACAACGCCAGACACACTCAGCCATTACAATTATCCAAGGAATCTTCATTCAAGAAGAACTACGAATTTCAGTAAGAACCACCAGCTCTGTGGTGTCTTAAGTTGCCTCAGTCTCATCCATCTTGCTTCAGCTAGACACACACAAAGCAAACAGCCACTCAGAAGTAAGGTAGGTGTGGAAGGTAGCAGCATAGCAGCCCTGCACAGGACAAATTAGGTTTGGAGCCCCCCAAAAGCCATGCATAAGAGAATTCTCAATAAGTGACCTGACTAGAAGTTGACTAAAAACTCCATTCTAGGGCTTTTTCTTTATCTGACCTGACTCAGAGCTCTTACTGTGTTAGGAAAATTGAATATCTGCATACAACAGACTGAGATATAAAAATCAACACAAAATAGATTAAAGACTTAAATATAATAACTGAAACCATAAAACTCCTAGAAAAAAATTAGGGGGAAAACATTTTGACATTGATCTTGGCTATAATTTTTTTTTCATCACTGAGATTGAAACCAGAGCCTTTACACTGAGGTACTTCCTCAGCCTTTTTCAATTTTTTTTTTGAGACAAGGTTTCCCCAAGTTGCTCATGCTCAGCTGAAACTTGTGATCCTCCTGCTTCAATCTCCCAGAGTGCTGGGAATATAGATATCTATAATTTTTGAGATATGTCACACAAAGCTTAGGCAACAAAAGCAAAAATTAACAAGTGAGATTAAATGAAACTAAAAAGCTTGTGCTCTGCAAAGGAAATAACAAACAAAAAGGCAACCAACAATAGGAGAAAATATTTGCAAATAATATATCTGATAATGAGTTAACATGCAAAATATATAAGGAACTCAATAGCAAAAGACTAAATGACCATATTAAGAAATGAGTTAATTACCTGAATAGACATTTCTCAAAGGAAAACGTACAAATGGCCAACAAGTATATGAAAGGTGCTGAATACAATTAATCAGTGAAATGCAAAAGCTACAATGAAATATTAACTCATACCTATAAAAATGGCTTTTATCATAATACAAAGGATAATAACCATTGGACAAGATATGGACAAGTTTTTCAAAATTCTGGAAATAAAGGAACTTTTGCACACTGTTGGTGAAAATGTAAATTTGTACAGCCACCTGAGAAAATGATGCAGAGTTTTCTCAAAAGAATTCAAAATAGAATTGCCATACAATACAGTTTTCCTACTTCTGGGTATTTTTCCAAAGAAATTGAAATCAGGACACTGAAAAGACACTAAACTTCCATGCTCATTGCAGCTTTATTCTCAATAGCCAGGATACAGAATCTATTGACATGTCCCTTAATAGGTAGGGCAAACCTTTGGGTGGTGATGGATTTGTCTATGGTCCTGATAATGGTGATGGTTTCTTGAGTTTATGCTTATCCCCAAACTCACCAAGTTGTAAGTACAGCCTTTCACATGTCAATCATACATGAATAAAGTGTCTAATGATGCTTACAAAAACTTTATAGGGACATGAAAAAGTATGTGTGACGAAACATGGAATGAAAGTAGTAAAGGAAAAAAGTTACATCCACATCCTGGCTTAAAACAACTATAAAAAATGTGGACATATATTGATTGGAAGACAATGCACAAAATGAAAAGTGATCTATGAATGGAGAGGAATAAACAGCATTTTCCTATTTTTCAAGATTCTATTTGATGTTGATGTTTTACAAGGAAGATAAAATGTTTCTTAAGATAGGTTAAATAACAAAAGCATCACAAACTAAGGTTTATGGCTTGGGGGAATTCCACTGAAATCTTTCTGCTTAAGTTATTTTAAGAAAATTTAATCTATTTCTACACCACCCAATCCATCTAATATCCACACGAATGAGGGGGTTATATCTGTACTGCATCTCTTTAGGATTGGAAAAAGAGGCACTCAAAGCCAAGCTTTCAAAGTGGGTTATTTCTTTTAAAATAATGTTTCACTTAGGCTTGAAGGGGAAGCACCAGAGCTGATAAGTCGTTTTCCTCACCAAGAAAGCAAGAGAGGTGTAGTTTAAGACTAGGGGCAATGGTGCCCTCCCTAGAGAACTCTGAGTCTGGGGCGATTAGAAAAATCTGGAACAAACACACACTAAATCCACATTTTTCTGGCCAAAAATGTCTGGTGATGACAATACCAATGGCAGCTGTCACTGATCTGGCCTATTGTCCAGGGTATGTAGGAGAAAAACCTGAAATACATACAGTAATGAATGATCGAGGAAAGCCCGAAGTGACACTCATTTGATAGGTCCATGTATCACAGTCTGCTCCCTCGACCAAGGGCTTGCTGTCTAGAAAAGCTGTTACTTCCTCAAGTAACTTCAGCAATGGTTCAATTTATTTTCCATCTCTAATTAAGAAATCTATAGCTTTCTTGAAACCATGTGATTATTCATCAAGAGAACAAGGGTGTTTTTTGTCTTTTCTTCTCTCTCAAGAGAAAAATAATCAAACAATATTGGTTGAAGAAGTGCTTTCATGAAATGCACAGTGGCAAGGCAAATGTATTTAAAATGTATCTTTGGTAGCGGACAAGTGGAAACAAATGGACTTGGAAATGAAAGAAACATCCTAGAATTTCTGTACAATCTTATAGCCCAGGGCTTGGCAATCAAATTTTCAAAATCTTGGACCTACATGATGCGGAGATGGAAAAGACCTTGAACATCACCAAGTCCAATGGTTTTCTAACTTTTGTAGCCATATGAACTTTTGTGAACATAAGATATTCCTTGGAATGTCTCTATTTAAAAGATATATTTAAAAACCATGCTTTACTTGAAACTGGGATAGGAATGCTGAGAGCACTGCTTCCTTCATAGCCATTTTCCAAGTCAAAACTCCACAGTATTTTCCCTTTGACTCCTGTAAGAACTCTAAAGAACTGAGCCTCAGAGAGAATACAAGCATTAATCCACATTGCCAAATTAGTGAGTGGCAAAGCTGTGACTAGAACCCAGATCTTTGTGCTGAGAATATTTTCTGCCATGTCATATTTCTAAAAAGTCTGAAGATGTTTCCCAAAGCAATAATACATTTATATTTTGCCACTTTTCTTGGATGGGTTCTGGGTTAGTACTCTCATTCCAAAATTATGGATTTTCACTTCATTTTCCTTGTTCATCTTTAATTGAGTTTTTAATTTGCCTTGGTAGGATCCAGGGATTGGGGCAGCCAAATGATTTCAGGAAATTATACATCTTTATTCAAAAGCTTTCTGAGCCGCAAAGGATTTCTTATTGTTATGCTGGTACTTAATGTGATGAAAAAGGTCTACTAGGTTAATGCTGGCACATAGTGGATGTTAAATAAATGCTAGTGTCCTTTCTTTCTCTTCTTCACTTGACAAATGGTCGATTGGAAGCCATTTTCCCAAGTATGAGTATAAGCAAAGCACTTGAAAAATAATAGGATTTTGATTGTGTAGATGAACATCTTATCTGGGCTCCTTAAGGACCCAAGAGGTCTTGAACATTTTACTTCAAGTAATGCAAGGGAAGAGCCTCACATTTTTCTCTTCCCATCTGGCATTTAAGCAGCAGTCTTTTGCTGTAAACATTTTGTCTGTGGTGTGTACTCCTGATCACAAAACAAAAGACTTGAGTTTTTCGTAAGTGCATCGTTGTGCTAATGAAATTAATCAGTGGCAATGACAGTCTTAGAGCAGCAGGGAAGCTTTCAAAATGGTAGCAGTGAGGAAGTGGCTGCTGGAGAGAGAAGCAGAATGCAATCAATGATGAAGTATAGCAAAACAAGAAAAAAAAATGTTCAGCAACACACTGTCAATAGGGCCTTGGAATAAAAGGGGTATTATTTAAAGTCTGATGAAGAAAAGGTTTGCAGAGATTGTGGCCCCTTTCCTGTTTGAATGTTTGTTTTTGAAAATCGCTTCAATGACTGTAAATCTAACAAACGGGAAGAAAATGGTCCCATTAAATTGTATGCATATATGCCCGCATGGACCTGGTTTAGTTTAGCAAGTCACTGTGCTGAAAAGAGGAGCCTGGAATCCGGGTTCTGGCTTTGGTTCTCGGGTTTTTGTTTTCCATTGAGGAAGTCCATTTCTTTCCCTTGGCCTCAGTTTTCACACCCAGAAAATGACAGACTAGCCTAGACACTCAGATTTTTCTAGTTCTACCATTCCGAAACTCTGAGGGTCTGGCAGGTTTTATTAGAGAAGTGATTTTTAGTGATTCATAGGTACTCTCTGTAAAGTGGGTCTTTTGAGTTCTAAGTAGTAAGCTCAAGTTTCTTGATGATGTTATGGAATATTCATACATTTGAGATCAAAATATCTTGTGGAGCAAATGGGTTAGTGGCTACCTAAATGAATTTGTTTTGAACACTACTTACATCTTGTTTTTCATCCCCAGACCTCAGCCATTATCTCTAGGAGTAGTACTTTCAATATTTTCTAATTCACAGCTAATATACTTCAGTACCCAGAAGCTTGATATGATGCATATTGTAAATTTTCTCTCCTGCAATTTTCCCCATTTTCTCCTGCCCACAGCTTCAACCTCTCCTTGCCAAATATCAGCAGATGGAAGGTTTTCCTTTTTAAAACTGGTATCTGTTAGTCCAGCAAGGTACAGGGTAAAATGTTGACAATGTAAGAAATATAACCTTTTACAAGGTCAAACAGGAGGTAAAGGTCCTACCAAGTCATAAACTTTTCCGAGTCCATTTAAGCTGGAAAAATCATTGGGTTTTCTCCACTATAAATCCATGTGAGGAAATTTAGTTCCAAGTATGGGAGAGAAGATAAAATGTGTGTGGTTCCCATATCTGTGCACAGGTACAGCAAAGAGTTCATCTACAGAGCACCAGGATTTGGGGATCCCTAAAAACTATTGGTTCCTATGATGCTTGCAGAGCATATGTAGAAGTTCTGAAAATAAGAAAGGGCTCATTAGCAAACTGATGAAAGAATTCTGGAACAAAATTTCATTTGAGGAAGCTCAAAATTGAAAACTTCCTAGTTTCTTTACCAGAATATGTAAAAAATGAAATGGTATCTGCAGAATGCAGGATCATATGAGCATCGTTCAGCAGTGTTCTTGGGAACGTGTGTAGGTCTATGCAAGTGAATACTTTCACCACATAGAAGAATGCCTCCAGTTTTGATCAGTTTAGAATGAACAAGAAAAAACCACATGCAGTACTTAGGATGACTACTTATCTCAGAAGCTCCTCCTTTCATTTTAATATTCATTTGTTCAATAAATAGTTATTGAATTCATTCAATTATACAACAAATAACTACTGAACAAACATCTCCTCTACCCCAGGCATTGTGCTAGGTACTACAAAATCACTGGTAAACAAAATAAGTATCCATAAAGGTTATACTCTAATGGTGATGCCAATATTTAATTTAAAAATTAAATCAGTAATTACTAAATTATAATTTTAATAAATGGTACAAGTTCAAGACACTAACAGAGTACACAACAGGGAGATGTGAAATAGCCCATGTAGGGCATAGAAATTTTCCCTAAAGAAGTAACTTTTGGACTTAGATTCGAGAGGCAAATAGGAATCAGCCGGGTTAAGAGGAAGAAATTTTTAGAAGGTGCCTCGAACCCTGTTTAGGTTGCCTAAGGCTGGAGGGCAGAGGTACAATGGATTCTTTATGGCTAATGAGTATGAGAGTTCTTTTCGGGGTGATGAAATGATTCTAAAATTAGATTATTGTAATGGTTGTACAACCCTATGAACATAGAAATACAATTTATTATAACTCAATAAAGCTTTTTAAAAACACTAATGCTATCCAAGCACAGAAAAGGAAATGATTGCATAGAGGCTTCCTGGGGAGATTACCTAGGACTCAGTAGGTCATGCTAAGGATGTTGATGTTTATTTTTAAATTATTCTGGAGTTTTATTAAAAGAGTACACTTCAGTGCCCTTGTCGTAAATTAATTAATTAATTAATTAATTAACTGTGAGATGTTATCTATGTTAATTTGCTTGAGCATAATACTTGCTTTGGTATGTAGATTTATACTGACATATTGTGTTGTATACCTTAAGTGTATGTAATCATATAAAATTATAAATAAGAGAAACAACCAATCCAGGTGAACCTTATCTTAGAATTCATTTTATAATTTCTGGAACTTTTCTAGTTTTTTTTAATATTTAAAAAAATCCCCAAAAGAAATTTTTTTTAAAATGAAAGAATAACTACAAAGTCATTGTGAGATGTAAGCTGGGAAATTCATGATCCAATTTACATCTTTAGAAATTGTCTCCATCTGTGATTACAGAATATACGATAAGGGGATAAGAATGGACAGAAACAGGCATCTACTGCAATGGTGTACGGGAGAGATGCTGATGACTTGGACTAGGGTAGAAATGGAAAGAACTGGGTAGGTGAGAGAAAATTTGCAGGTAGAATCAGCAAAACTTATTCATAAATTCAATATAAGAAATGAGAAGGGCAGAGATGCTAAAGATAATTCCCAAGTTTCAAATGTAAGCAGATGATACCTTGTACTAATGTGAAACCTTTCACAGGATGAGAAAATCTGCAGAAAGGGCAAAGGAGTGATAAGATCTCAGGCCTATAAATGAAAAGGAATGAAAGCCAACTGAGCTGACATCTAAACTGAAAAAAAAAATTCAAAATATTTGGGAAGAGAATGAACAGTATGGGAGTCAACAGGAGCAGATTAATTTATTATTGATGTCTTGGTTTTTGATTGTCACAAAACCTAAATAGAGTAGTTTAAATTTGCACTTGTGTTTTGTTTTTTTGTTTGTTTGTTTTTGTTTTTATTTGAGGGGGGATGTATGTTGGGGATGGATCTTAGGGCCGCAAGCGTTGTAGGAAAGCACTTTTCCACTGCACTACAACCTCAAATAAAGAGCTTAAAATGTGAGTTCCATACAACAATTTAATAGCTTCAAGGGTTTTGTAAACATTCAATCAGATTAAAATGTTTATGAAATGTTATAGTTTTGCAAACTTAATAAGGCAAAGTTGACCTAATTCTGTTTCTTTCCGGAATTATTGTAGTGGAACCCATCCATCCTGCTACTCAGATTCTTGTGGCAGAGCTTATTTGTTGAGGACCAAGCTCCTCAGCTTGTCTGAAAGATCTTCAGCATAAGACCAACATTCTTCACTTCCTCCCGGTCTGCCCTCCCTTTATCCTTATGTTACAGTCCCACTGAATGTATCATATAACTCTTAAAAACAATGCTTTTCCATGACTGAACATCTTTGTGCATACCATTTCCTACTCTGGGAGCAGTCTTTGCTTACATTGTCATGTAACAAAATCCTTCCTTCCTTCTTGACTCAAAGAATATTACCCCTTCTGGGGCGATCTAACAGAATAAGGCAATTCAAGACTTGGTTGTGAAGATTGCTGAACTTCCACTGCTTTTTGTAAATCTCTCCTTTAGAAAACTGATCACACAATTGTAATTTGTAATGTTCATATTATTTGTCAGTTTCTCTTATACACTGTGGGCTCCTGGAGGAACTAACTAGCCACTTTATAGACATATTACCTACCAGAAAACTTTACATTTGTAAGTTAATTGTACAATGTCTGTCTTTCCATAATAAGCCATAGGTTCCACAAGGAAAAAGTACTCATGTCTTTCTATCATGCTAGGGCATAAGCATAGAAATTATATGACAATGTTGTGGCAGTTTCAAGGATAAGTGATATAGTAGTATGTAGGTCATATAATTAAAAATACTTAGTAGTAGGTGAGGAATGAGAGAGCCGAGGTCAAGATTGCCAGTTTTCTGGCACAGAGTCTCATGTGCTTTTATTCACTGAGATCATGATAACAAGATAAATACAAAAATGAGGATGAGTGGGAGGGTGAAGATTAGTGTTTCCTTCACTTAATATACTCATTGTTTATTAAGCATCAGGTGCTCTTTTAAATGCTTTACAAATATTAACTTATTTATTCATCTTAGAAATCCTCTGTGATAGGTATTTGTATAATTCTTTAACAGATAAGCTTGAAGCACAGATTCATTCAGAAATAGTTCAAAATTCATCCAGAAATATTCCCAAGTTCATCCAGATATTAAATGATATAAATAAGCTTCAAACTCATTGAATTTCTTCTCTAGAATCCATTTTTGTAAGCCCTATACACACTTCTGCATTCAATTTTAGATATGTTAAGTTTCAGACAAGTTAAATCTTAAACACATTGCATTTGAAATGCGCATGGAGAAACCCATTAGCTGTTAGATATCTGTATGTTTATTCATAATAGATCTTGATAAGAGAAGGCATGTGGCATAGTCTCTGCATGAATTGGGATTTAAAGAATCATTATTTTAATAGCCAAGACTAATTTATTTACTTTTCTTTAAAGACTTCAGAGGACATCCCTATATAAATCTACAGCAATCTTTATTTAAATCCTTTTTCCTCTAAAATCAATCATGCATACACTACAAGGTCCCTAAGATTCTAATCTCTTGCAAGCTCCAAGGTGGAGGAACATTTCTCTTAGCCTTGCAGTTTTCTGCCTTATGTTTCTTCCGTGGTCCCTAAAGTTTTATTACATAGGTAAACATCCTCTCCCTCAGCAAGAAATAATCTTTTCTTTTTAGTGTATAAGGAAGCAGACTGAAATTAGGTCATAATTACAAGATTCTCTTTGGAGGGCTAGTGGATGAGAGAATTCTGAAAACCCTAGGGCATATGGATCTTGAGCTCAAGAAAGAAGACTGCACTGTACATTCTGGGAATTGCTTGCATATGGGTGTGAAACCACATGGATGAGGTCAGTCAGAGAGAGAGTGTGTGTATGTTGAAAAAAATGAGTCAAAGATGACACATTGACACACTGAGATAGCCCAAGTTTATTCATTCAGCCAGTAGAGACTCTGAAAAGAAGAAAGGGTAATCTGAGGTATTAAACCAACAAAATCAGGAGAAAATGATATTTTAGAAGCTAAGCAAGTGGAGTTTAAAAAAGGAGCAGTGTGAACACTAAACAAAGATCAAATAAAATAAGGCCTCAAATTATACTGCATATTGGATTTTGCTATATAAAACTCAGTGGAGACTTTGTCTAGTGCATGTTCAGGGAAGTAGTGAATTCCAAAATTGTAGTGACCTGATGAATATCTGTAAACTACAGAAATAGAGTAGGGACCACTAGATAAATGATGATATGCAAAATCTTTCCCACCATTTCAAAAATTTAAAATCATGCCAAAATTCTACATCTCCTGACTCTTATTTATTATTTAAATAAAACATTTTTCCTATATTACAAATAAAAGTCTTATGCTTCCCAGCATTCAAAGGAAAACATTAAATCTAACTGGTTGCCTAATTCTCATTCATTGAGAGAATACAGCTTCATCAATAAGAACTTTAGGTGCCACTAAACTCTTGAAAGAGTAGTGAAATTAATTCCTTAAACTAATCTACCTTTATGTATATTCTTGTCTATTATCCTCTAGTTCTCCATAAAGCATTTTACATGCCTGGATACACAGTCTTTAAAAATAAGTAATTTTAACAAATGTATTAGGAATACCTGGTAGCATTCTGTGTCTTTCCTTTCCTTGGTATTTCTATGCAGACAAAAATGACCATCACAATTTTCTGAACATATATATTTTCTGGTGAATACCAATTAGAATAAAACCACTTGTTTGTCTCCCTAATGATACAGAAGGAAGGGGCAATCTTACTTTTAAACTAAATCATAATACAAAACAAAGAATAGAAGCCATAAACTATAATCTTACTATAATTTATTAGAAAACTGCCACTTACTTAATAAAATGAAAAAAATGGAATAGCAAACTTAAATTCACAACAGAGTAATTGATATGGTGCTTTTTCTTCCACCATAAATAAATAGAAGAGAAAATATTTGAAATAGCTGCTTCAGATATAGGACAATAGGCAACTAAGAACCTGAGAAAACCACCTGCAATTGTCTGAGATTTCTGTAAAAGGGCATTTTCAGGACTATGGCACTGGGAGGAAGATCTCAAGTAGAGCCTGGTGGTCTCACATAGATGACGAGAAAGAGATGAGAGCTTAAGGATACTCTGATGACTAGCATGTGCAGAAACCACTGGAGAAGATTGGACTTTTAAGAGAAAGAGCTTCATCAGTTTTCTTAGGGAGTCCATGAAGAGTGCTGCTGAACACTAAAATGTGTGTGCATAGGGTGAAACTCCATGAGGCCCAAGAGAGAAGAAAGACAATCAGGTATCACTTAACAGTGGGAATATGCTCTGAGCAATGTATCATTAGATGATATTACCTATGTATGAACATAATACAGGGCACTTACACAAATCTAGATGATGCGGTCTACTACACACCTATGCTGTGTGGTATATAGCCTACCTACCTAAAAAACATGTTACTTTACTGATTACTGCATGCAACTGAAATATAGTGATAAGTATTTGTGTATGTAAATGTAAGCATAGAAAAGTACAATAAAAAGATTAAAAATGGTTACTAGTGTAGGGTACTTACCATGAGTGAAGCTTTGAGGACTAGAAGTTGCTCTGAGGGAGGCACTGAGTGAGTGGAAGTGAATGTGAAGGCTGAGGACATGATTGTACACCAGTGTAGAGTTTCTGCACACTGTACACTTAGACTACACTGAATTCATGTAAAAATATTTAACTTTCTTCAGTAGTAAATTAAACCTACAATAATATTTTTTACTTTATAAATTTTAAAAAGTTTTAGCTTATTGACTCTTTTGTATCAGCACTTAGCTTAAAACACAAACACACTATGCAACTTTACAAGAATATTTGTCTTCATACTCTTATTCTATAAGCTTTTTCTACTTTAAATTTGTTTTTCATAACCCAAAATTTTTGGTTAAATACCAAGCACAAACATACACTTTAGCCTGAGCAAACACAGGGTTGGGAATATCTATACTAGTGTCTTCCACATCTTGTTCCACAGTAAAGTCTTCAGGGCAATAGCATGAACAGAGCTGTCATCTCTTGTGATGACCGAGCCTTCTTCTTCAATTATCTCCCTAAGGACCTGCTTGAGGCCCTTCTTGAGGAGGTGGCACTCTTTTCAGAAGTATGTACATGGTCATTTGCTTTTCTTTCTTTTTTTCCATCATCAATTTGCTTGAAGCAGATAATGCACCATGAACATTCCAGTCTATTAAAAATCAATTGGTCTTGAGTCTAAGTTTCCATGTTTCCAAACTTTTTAAGGAACTTGAGGAGGTCTGTGAAAGCTTCAGGTAAACCTTCAGCTAAACCTTCACCATGAAATTTCTTGGACATGTTTCCTTTTTCACTTGAACTTTCCTTTTCTCTTGCCCCTTCTTTGGCTGTGCATTGACTAGGCAGTAAGAAATTTTCAACTCTCTTATAATCTTTCAGAACCACAATCATGCATGTGGTCCATCTTTGAACATAAGGTTGTTATTGACATATGTGACTCTACTACTGAAAAATTACTGAAGAGCTGTGAACATATCACAGAAATCACAAACGGATAGGAAATACTCAAGTTCTGACCAAGTAGACACTTCCTGGCACACTCTTAGATATTCAGTAGTGATCCCAGAAATTTTGATTTGTAATGGTTAAACAGTAACACCATTCTACAACCACAAGAAAACAGACTAAAAACAAACCACAACAGTAGCACATTGGGTAATGCTGGACTTCAGGTATTGCAAGTACCTTCCCACCATGAAAACTAGAAACTGGACAGAATATATGAAACATCATATTTAGACAGTAGACAAGAGACAGCACGGGACTGTGATTTGTGAACAAAGGTGAACAAATAAGGTGAGACCTATAACTATTCTCAATTTCCACCTAGTGAAGCATCTTGGATCACAGAAGAGAGTGGTCAAAAATGGAGCACAATAGTGGGCTTACTGAGTTGAGAAGATAAAACTGGATTTCAGAGGGGCTGAGACAATTGGGAGTTTCAGGATAAAGATCTAAGGAGTAGATAGTTACACAAAAATAAATGGCATCAGAAATATTCACAAAGAAAATTTTGTCATTGGATAAATAATAAAATTTACAGGGATATACAGAAAGTGTTTAAGACCAAGCTAAGGACAACCAAGAAATTGAGAGCTGATTGACCAGGAGGCATTTGGATTCCAACAAGCTAGAGTGGAGAATACTCATTGGTCACTCAGAATTCAGCAGAAAATCCAAAAAGGCTACATCTTAATAGTAGAGTAAAAACACCAGTAGAGCAAAAGATAGCTCTAGACCTGCCTTTATGAAGCTCTTTTTAAAAATCCATCAAAGGGATAAAGAGAAATAATATAGTTGTATGGTGGAGCAAAACTTCTTCAAGGAAAATAACAAAATCCAAATATATAAAGACATGTAGTTGAAATATGCAGCCTACACTAAAACAGAAGCAGATATCTTGTGACACTTAAGCTTGATAGTGTCAACTTGATTGGCTTGGTAACCTCCCAGGTGATTGTGGAACACACTTCTGGCTGTATCAAGGTGAGTCATGGAGGCATGACCTTGGGTACTATATCTTGTTCCCTGCCCCTTCCTCTCTGGTGCTGTTTCCCAACTTTACTTCCAGCCTGCTATGAAGTATCTTTGCTCTACCACACCTTTCCCTCGAGATGTTTCTGCCTTGGGGCCCAATGATGATGGACTGAAACCTCTGAAACCATGAGCTGTATTAAACCATTCCTCCTTTATCTTGTATGTGTCAGGTATTGTGTTCCACTGACTGGCAAGTGGACTAACACACATGGCCTGCTCATTCTAGCAAGACAGAGAAAAATGAGTCAATAGGAACAGACACAGAAATAATTAAAGTAAAGGAATTAGCTAAAAGAGTGATTAGCAATTATAACTATTATTCATGTATTTAAGAGAAAATATGAACAAAATAAAAAGTATAAAATGTTTTAAAAGTGTTCAGAATGGTAGCGTGATAATGTCTGTGGACCTATCCCTTAGTGAAACAACCATAGCTGGTGAATACTATTTTTTAAAAATCATTTAATGTGGTGGAGGATGCTGCTGGGATTTCAATTGGGATTGCATTGAATCTATATAGTAGTTTTGGGAGTATGGCCATTTTCACTATGTTGATCCTTCCTACCCAGGAGCAGGGGATGTCTTTCCATTTTCTGATATCATCTTCAATCTCTCTTTTCAGAGTGCTATAGTTTTCAGAGAAGAGGTCTTTGATTTCTTTCACTAGGTTGATTCCTAGGTATTTCAGTTTTTTGGATGCTATTGTAAAAGGAATTGATTGCCCTATTTCTCTCTCAGTGAGTCTGTTTTGCCTGTACAGAAAAGCTATTGATTTTTGTGTGGTGACCTTGTAACCAGCTACTTGACTGAATTTGGTTATTAATTCTAGAAGACTTTTGGTGGAGTTCTTACGGTCTTCTATATAGAGTATCATGTCATCTGCAAATAATGACAATTTGACTTCTTCGTTTCCCATCTTTATTCCTTTTATTTTTTCTCTTGTCTAATTGCTGTGTCTAATGTTTCCAGAACTATATTGAACAGGAGTGGTGATAGTGGACATCCTTGTCTTGTTCCTGATTTTAGTGTGAAGGATTTCAGTTTTTGACCATTTAGTATGATATTGGCTGTGGTTTTTCATAGATGGCTTTTATCAGATTGAGGTAGAGACCGTCTATTCCAATTTTTTGTAGGTTTTTATCATAAATGCATGTTGGATTTTGTCAAATGCTTTTTCTGCATCTATGGAGATAATCATATGGTTTTGTCTTTGGCTCTATTGATATAGTGTATTACATTGATTGATTTGTGTATGTTGAACCATCCCTGCATCCCTGGGTTGAATCCCACTTTGTCAGGGTGTATGATCTTCTCGATGATCTTCTGCATTCTATTTGCCAGTATCTTATTAAGGATTTTTGCATCTATGTTCATTAGTGAGATTGGCCTATAGTTCTCTCTTTTGTTTGGGTCTTCCTGTCCTTTGTGGATCAAGGTGATGCTTGCTTCCAGGAATGAATTTGGGAGTATTGCTTCCCTTTCAATTTCATGGAAGTGTAAACAGTAGTGGAAACAGTTCCTCTCTAAATGTCTTGTAGAATTCAGTGGTGAAGCCATCAGGCCCTGGGCTTTTCTTAGTTGGTAAGTTTTTAATTATGTTTTCAATTTCATTGATAGATATTGGGTTGTTTAGAATTTTTAGGTCATCTTCGTTCAACTTTGGTAATTCATATGTATCCAGGAATCTGTCCACTTCTTCTATGTTTTCCATCTTATTGTTGTATAGCTTCTCGAAATAGGTACTGATGATCCTCTGGATTTCTGCTGGGTCCATTGTAATCTCATCCTTTCCTTTCCTAATTAGGAAAGATAGCCTCTTTAATAAATGGTGCTCAAAACATTGGGTTTCAACTTGCCAAAGATTAAAATTAGACCTATATCTCTCACCATGAACTAAACTAAAATCAAAATGGATTAAAGATCTAAATATTAAAACAGAAATGCTGAACTGGCTGGAACAGGTAGAACTCTTGAAAACATTGGTGTAGGAAAAGATTTTATGAACAAAACCTCAGTTGACCATGAACTAGCACAAAGAACCAACAAGTGGGATCTCTCCTTTTTTTGTTTGTTTGTTTGTTACCAGGAATGAAACTCTGGTCCTTCCGCTTGCGAGGCAGGCACCAGAACCACTGAGCTAAACCCCGAGCCCAGGATCTCTTCTTATTAAAAAGCTTCTGCACAGCAAGAGAAACCACCAACAGTGTGAAGATACAACCCACAATGTGGGAAAAATTTTTCACTTGCTGTTCCACAGACAAAGGTCTACTGTCTAGAATCTATAAAGAACTTAAAAGAATCAGACCTTCCAAATTTAAAGACCCAATCCAAAAATGGGCATCTGAAATGAACAGACATTTCTCAAAGAAGAACAAATATCAAATAAGTATATGAAGAAATGTTCAACATCACTGGTCATTCGAGAGATGCAAAACAATGCTGAGATTCCACCTCACCCCAGAAAGAATGGCTGCTATCATGAAATCAACCAATGACACATGCTGGCGGGGCTGTGGGGAAAGAGGAACCCTACTCCACTGCTGGTGGGAATGTAGACTGGTGCAACCACTGTGGAAATCAGTGTGGAGATACCTCAAAGAACTAGGACTGGAAGTCCCATTTGACCCCACTATTCCACTGCTGGGTATCTTCCCCAAAGAATTAAAAGAATCATACTACAGTGATAAATGTGTACCCATGTTCATAACAGCACAGTTTGTAATAGCTAAAACTTGGAAGCAGCCCAATTGCCAAGCAACTGGAGACTGGATAAAGAAAATGTGGTTTTTTTACAAAATGGAGGACTACTCAGTCAAAAAAATGAGAAATTAGAGACATTTATAGCTAAGTGGATGCACATTGAGGCAATACTCTTAAGTGAAATAAATAGGACACAGATGTGTAAATACCAAATAATTTCTCTAGTGTGAGAACCTGAAAGTGTAAATAAGGACTAAAAGGTATAATAGATAATGTGCAATAGGAAGAAAAGGGGCAAAGGAGAAGGTGAAGTGGGAGGGATAGGGGAAAGGAAAAAAGAGAATGGAATTAATATAAGAAAATGAAAAAATGGAAACAAAGTCTTTTTAAATAGGGAGGAATGGAGGAGTTGAAGGGAGTGCAGGGGAATGAGGACAAAAATAAGAACGAAGAGAGATTATGTAAAGGTGCAAATTTCCAATGATGAATGTCATTATATTGTACACCTAAAATGTACAAATAAAATTAATTTAAAAATATGAGAAAAGTAGAAACATGGAAACAATTTCTTTGTAAATAGGGAAGGGTAGAGGGGGTGAAGGGAGGGCAGGGGAATGGGAAAAAAATAAAAACCAAGATACATCATGTGAAGGTACAAGATCCCAATGATAAATGTAACTGTACTGTATACCTAAAATGTAGCAATAAACTAAATGGAAAAAAATAATTTAATGTCTCTGGAGATATTTTAAAGGGCATGGAGCAAATAATGTAACATGTATTCAAAATTTTTAAAGAATTTCAGTAGATACAGAGAATTTTGGTACTTAAGGCATGACCTGTCCTTATCCTTATCCTCTGATGTCAAGGTGAGGTGGGTGTGGTCAAGATGACAGGGCTCTCCCTCCGCTAACCTTCCAATGAAAGGAAACTTATCTTACTGGGAGGAGCATTTTAAAAGCATTTCTAATTTTCTCTGGCTCCAAATTGCAGAACCTCAATTCTTGGCAGATGTGACTGACAGACTGTGGTCACCTTTCTTTTATTCAGCCCTGATTCATAGGACACAAGCTCTAACCCATTCATGGAAGATGGAGAATATTGGGACTATGGTTTCCTTTATCACAGCCTAATTACATGGGAGAGATTTAACATCAGAAGAAGCAAATCAAGAAAACCAGGCCTATATGACACCGTGATTATATAGATATTGTTTTTTTGCCCAGCTCCAAAATAGCGTTTCAGAGTATAAATAATTAGCCAGTAATGGAAATAAAATGGAATCAGTTTTTTAAAAATTCAACTAATCTGAAAGGAGGCAGAAAATTGGAAAGAAATTAATGCGTTGGACAAATAAATTAAGTAACAACATGGAGGATTTTAATGTACATTAAATATGAACAGTCTAGCTTCTCCATATAAAAGGCAGATATTATCAAACCAAAAGGAAAAGCAAGCCCTAACTATAGACTAAATGTGATATGTTCTTTTTAAAACATAAATACAGATAGGCTAAAAGTTTTAAAATGAAAAAAAATGATATACAATTAGAAAACTAAGTATAAGAAGATGGATTGCCTATATAAATACTGTATAAAGTGAAATTCAGAAAACACATAATTACCAGGAATTAAGATGGATATTACAGATATAATAAAATTCCCAATTAATCAATAAAATATATACTCCTATATGTTTATCCATATAGTATTAGGGCTTCAAAACACATGAAGAAAGAACTGACAATGTTGAAACAGTAAACGGACAAATATTCAGGTGAAATAGAAAGAAAATGAGTATAGCTATAGATGAGCTGAACAACACCATCAAATTATGTTTATAAAAATTATCTACCTGATAAGGGAAGAATACACATTCCTGTCAAATGTACATGTATAACTCACCCAGACAAACCACATGCTGGGTAAAATAAAAATCCCAATCAGTTTTAAATTGTTGAAATCATGTAGAATGTGTTCCTTGAATATTCTGAAATTGTTAGAAATAAAAAAGCAGAAGTCGAAGTAATACTTAAGTATTTGGAAATTGAACAATGCGACACATTAAAGATGACTCAACTAACAAATTAAAAATAAAATAAAACAAAAGTAAATCTGATATAAAAATGTGACATATCAAAATTGGTGGGAAACAGTTAAAGTAGTGCTTAGAAAATACCACTAAATAATTATATGAATAATTAAAAATAGCAGATTAATGACTAAAGCCTCCATCTGGAAGCATTAGTAAAATTGTAAAAAATTAACCCTAAAGTTAAGAGGAAAATAAATATTTAAGATAAGATTTTAAATAAATGAAGTGGAACATAGAAAGAAAGAAAAAAGAAATTGGGAGAAAGAAAGAAAGAAAGAATGAAAGAAAGAAAGAATGAAAGAAAGAAAGAAAGAAAGAGAGAGAGGAAGGAAGGAAGGAAGAAAGAAAGAAAGAAAGAAAGAAAGAGAAAGAAAGAGAAAGAGGAAGAAGGAAAGGAGAAAGAAAAGGAGGGAGGGAGAGAAGAAAAGAAAACTCAAAGATACCAAAAGTTTATCTGAATGCATCAATAAAATTGATAAATCTCTAGTTGAACTGATTAGGAAGAAAGAGAGAAGACATAAATTACCAGTATGATAAATAGGGGATGTCACTATGGACATTAAAACATGAAAAGAATAATAAAGGAATGTAAGGGTTGATGGAAAATTACAATGTTTAATTCAGTAAAAGACATCACCATTAATCTCCTCAAAATACTCTCCCTCATTTCAAACACACTTATCCCATTGATCTTGCTACTTCCTGAAGCAGTTCTGGAAGTCCTCTTTCATAAATGTCTATGGTTGTGCTGTCATGCTTTTAAGACTGAACAGTATTCCATAGTGTGTGTGTGTGTGTGTGTATGTATCACATTTTAATTATACATTTATCTATTAATGAACACTTAGGAGGATTCCATATCTTGGCTATTGTGAGTACCACAGCAATGAATATGGGAATATAAATATGTCTAATGTCTAGAATGAAAATAGACCCTCAGCCCACAACAGATACAAAAATCAATTCTAAATTTAACTATTAGGTGTACATTTAAAGGAAATGATCAATATTTTTTATCTTACACATTTTTAAGAGTTGAGATTAAATCCATATATCATAAACTCACAATTTAAAGTATATATCTTAGTAGTTTTTGTGTGTATGTGCATGTATGTGTTTGTTTTGTTTTTTAGTGCTGGGAATTGAACCCAGAGCCTTATGTGTACTAAACACATGTTCTTCCAAAGCTCCACCTCCAGCCCCTGTTCAGTAGTTTTCAACATATTCACAAGATTATGCCAATATCAACACTATGTAATTGCAGATTTTCATCATCACAGGTAAAACCCTTTATTCACTAGCAGTTCTTCACCATTTATCATTTCCTCCTCTTCTTTAATCCTAGCAACCACCAATATACTTTCTGCCTCTATGAATTTACCTATATTGAAAATTTCATATAAGTAGGATGATACAATAGATAGCTTTTTGTATCTGACTTCTGTCATCTTAATAAAGGACAACTATTTTTTCCAAGTGGCTGCACCATTTCACATTTCCACCAGGAGTTTACACAAGTTCCATTTTTTCATACCCCAGCCAACACTTGTTAGTATTTATTTATCTTGTAGTTATGGCCATTCTAGTCTAGGTAAAGTTGTGTCCCATTATTGTTTTGATTTGTATTTCTTTTATGGCTAGTAATATCAAGTATCTTTTGCTGTGTCTATTGGATATTTACATACTTTCTATGGACAAATATTTACCCAAATCGTTTGTCCATTTTAAATAGAGTTCTTAATCTCCTATTGTGGAGTTTCAGAGAATTCTTTACATAGTACTGACATAAGATCATTATCATATAAGATTTGCAAATAAGTTTAAGCATTCTTTAAGATCCTATCACTTTACTTCTAGTACCCTTTCATCCATAAGACTTTAATTTTGATCAAGTTCAGTTATTTATGCATTGTCATATCTAAGAAACCATCATCTAATCCCAAGTCGTGAACACTTACACTGTTTTCTTCTAAGATTTTTACAGTATTATCTCTTACAGTTAAGACTATTGTAATTTGCATTGTTTATACACAGTAAGACAGAAGGCTAAGTTAATTCTTTGCATGCAAATATTCAGTTTTCCTGATATCATTTTATGAATGACTACATTCTTTGATCATTGAATTCTCTTGGCACCTTTGGCAAGAATCACTTGACAAAAATTAATGGGTTTATGTCTGGACTTCCAGTTCTATCCTATAGTTTCTCCTGTTACCCTCATGCTAATACCACAATGTCTTGATTGCAAGTCTTGTAGTAGGTTTTGACATTGGAAAATGGATGCCTTCCAGATTTGTGAGGTTTTGCTTTTTCCTGATTGCTTTTACCTGTTCTGAATTCCTTGGATTTCCATTTGAATTTTTGGATCAGCATGTCCATTTTGGTGTATCAGTATGCTTTCAAGTCCCCTGAAAACATCTCCTTCCTCAGATTTGCCTTTTAATTTTGTATTAGTTTCTTGTTCACCCCAACTGTTATCCAACATCTCAGGTATCCGTGATGTTCAACTATTGCTGCTGATAGTTTTTGACATATGTCTTGGGTGAAAGTGTTGCAGCAAACAAGTCAAGTTACATAAAGGCATGTCCTATAAATTGTGTCTTTCAGGGAACCACCAAACAGGTCAAATAATGACAATTCTCTGACAATGAGGCTTTAGATGAGTTTTGACTCCTCCCTCTCACAACCTCCACTTGCCAGTTGCCAACAGCCTGATGCTTTTCATCTTTATTGCTGGTTATTGGTTTTCAATGTCACTCCAGAGCTGGGGAAAAGGTGATAGAAAAGGATAATTTTAATTTTTTTCCAATTTTTATATTAGTACATGTTTGTAGTATATAATCATTACATTCTTCATGGGGAGTTGTACATGTACATTACACATCTTAATTCTTTTCTCATGTCCTTCCTCTCCATCCCCTTCCCCTTTCCCTCCATCTTTTGGTTCCCCCATTTGCAAAAGACCTATCTCCCTATTTTTTATTATCTATTTTTTATTTTACTCTTTATTTATATTTTGGGGTTTCTCATATAAGAGAAATTATGTGATATTTAAGTTTGTGTGTTTGATTTATCTCACTTAACATTATTGTCTCAAGGTGATTCCATTTTCCTACAAATGACTCAAGTTTATCTTTCTTTATGGGAGAGTAGTACTCTATTGTGTATAAATACCAATTTGTCTGTTGATGGAAATATAGGCTGCTTCAAAGATTTAGCTATTATGAATTGTGCTGCTCTAGTCATAGGTATGCATGTAGCAGTCTTTAAAAGTTTGGAGACGTTACCTAGAAGGTGAATAGCTAGATCAAATGGAATTTCTATTTTTAGTTTTTTGAGGAATCTCCATACTAATATCCATAGTGGTTGTACTAGTTTACACTCCTACCAACAATGTTGAAGGGTTACTTAATTTAAAACACCATAAATATCACTGTTCTTGATATGTTCCAGCCATTCTTCATGAATATGTGCTTTCCATATTTATGCAATCCTTTAGTTAATATTTGAAGTTTTGAGAAAAGATGATTCTGACAATATTTTCCAGTGTCCTCATTGGTCTTATAGAGGGGAGGATTTTAGCTGGTAGTTACTGTGTCATTGCCACTATATCACTGGACATTAAGATTGCAACTCCTATACCATTCTACATCTTTGATGTCATTAAATTGCCTAACAAAGTTGTTTTACCTGATTGACAAAGTTAACCAGCTTTGCAAAGTCCTGGAGAGAGTTTTAAGAATTAAAAGTCAAAAGCATGATGACAATTTCAACATAATCTTAATGAGTAAAGAATATGAAAAAAATGCTAAAATATATGTGCCCTAACATTTAAGAAAGTTGGTAAGGCAAAGGTAGTTATTTTGGCACAGTAAAAAATTGGCACTTCAACATTGCATGGACTTATCCCATTTGGTAGAAAGCAGAAGAAATGTCACAGTTTTTCACACTACACCAATAGATCTATCTTAAAGAAATCAAGCTGTGAAAACCATCATTGTACCACACATTCTACTGTTACACAGATCTTGAGTATGTTTATTTTCTAATGTGTCTTCCTCAAATCAGCAATAATGTATTCCCTATTGGACTCTCAGGTGCTATCCTCACTCAAAAATTTTCAGATTAGTCATATTAACTGCATTCATTAATAACTTAATCAGAAAATAATTAGAAAATGATGAGCATCTCATTGCAATTACTTTCATTAAAATGGTATAACTGTGCTACAAAGAGGCTTCTGGCCATATCCAAGTAAAGTATATGTGACTTTGCAGTTGACTTTCAAAATTTATGAATGACTTTTTCTTTTTGGAAATGTCCTAGTTTTTTTTATCCCTTTGCACCCCTCTCCTTTAGTTGGCCAACTACCTCTCAAACCTTTATTTCTCCATCTCTTCCTAGAGTGCCTCTCCCTCCTTCTTAAACTTTAGTATTCCCAGTGCATCCTCAATACTAGAATGTTATGCACATCCATGCTTCAGTTACCATCTGTGAGATGATAAATCCAGATCTACATTTTGAACCATGGTCTTTCTCTTGGGCTTTCCCTTCAGAGTATCTAGTGGTTCATTGGCTATTTCTTCCTAAGCTATCCACAGGTACCTATAATGTAGCATGTCTAGAAATGAACTGACATTTTCCTCATTGCAAGCCCTGGACACAAACTAGTGGATTAGTAGAGCCATATCATCAAAACATGCAGAGGAATAGCCACAAGTAAACAAATGTTAGTTGGGTAGAAACAAAACGGGAAACAAAAATACTTCCAGAAATCATATGCAAACAATCAACCACTTCTTAAGAGTAAAATAGGAGTTAGTACCACTGCTTGTTTGAAAAAGCACAAGCAAATCTCTGATAGTAGAATGAAGAAAGCTTTTAAAATTACCAAGTCATGAATTCTTAGGCATAAAAAGTTCTACATGGCCAGGTCAGTGCAATGATAGTTCAGAGAAATTTTGGTGCAGTTCTAAGGGACATGGCTTACTCCAGGATCAGGTTATCCTTAAGTAAATGGTTTGTGGTTCAAACAAGGAGCAAAAAACCATCTGAGACCTAATGTTGAAGAGCATGTGTCCTCTGGTAAAAGGACCAGAACATTAGAAAGACAGGATAAGTCAACAGGTTAAGCTTTAAGAAGTGTTTACTAATGTATAAGTGACACAGGAGGACTTGAATGGTTCCTGCAATGCTTCAAGGCAAGCCATGCTCAACAGACAAACGTGTGTATTTGCAACTTACCATTTTCCTAGTGAATGCTATGGAAAGACCATCTATGAAGCACAGAGAGGACAAGAAACATTCATTCAAACACCCAGTTAGTAGAAGGACATTTCTGAGATTCCTAACTTTTGATGTGGTGCTATTTCTGTTAGAATATATTCATTTAGTCTGTGATGAAATAGTTATTTTACACAGTGATCATGTATGGGCTACACTGCAGTGGACATGAGAGGGGGACTGTACCACAGAAAAGATGAAAGGTACAATTACCAAATATCCAAAGAGTTCAGCCATTGACAAAAAAGTTTTCCTAATCTTTTGGTAGGCAGAGGTAGATAAATACCTAAGCTATTTAAAATCCAGCCAAACAGTGCCACAGTGGAGATGTTTACTCGCTCATTTGGGTATATGATTTTATTGCAAATTATTGCATAAAATCTTTTGTTAAAAATTTTTATTAGTATATTTTGGCCATATATAATGCTTACATATATCTTAGGGAGTAGGTAAATGTACTTTGCCTAACTTGATTCATTTTATAAAACAACTTTGGTAGGAAATGGGTTAAAGTCCCTTAAAAATCTACAAAAATACATGCCATTAGAAGTCAACCTCTGCCTCATTTGCCTTGCCAGCTGCTGTGTCTGTGCAGACACTAGCAATCTCAGGCTGCACTGTCCCCCCACAGAGGAGGAGATGTTACACAATGGAAATCTACTTACCCAACTCACTTGTTTTTAGCCAGGGCCATTTTTATCATCTTGAGTTCCTCGGGATTGAATGCTTACGAACCAAATGCCAATCAAATGACTAGGTGCAAGATTATGGCTGAACAGTTCATTTAATCTATTTATGTAATTGCTTATGTGTTGCACTTTGAGGTTTCCCTGCAACCACACACAGGATCCCCTACCATGTAAGAGAACAGCATGCAAAGTAGGCCTACGGAGGTTAAAGGCTTATTAAAGCTGAGTTCCCTCTGAAATCATCTGCAAACTCGGCTGAGGATGTCTAGTGTGTGGCATTCTCCTCAGAGCTGCACACAAATTTAAGTGGGAAGGAAATTTGTGGAAATTCTCAAGATTCCACTCTGTGATTCTGAAAGTGGAGGGATTCTTAAATGACACTTTTTTTTGCCTCCTCTTCCTCCTACCCCAACTCTACCTCCTGCCAAAGATCTATTCTCACCACCTGAAGAGGAGGAGAGCTAGCTCAGCAAGGGGACAACCCATGGGCCTCTCTGAGACAAGTACCCATGGGCACTTCTCATTTAATCCTCAGAAAAAAATCTAGAAAGTAGGGCTTACTCATATCTCTGTTTTAAAGATGAGAACAGAGTCTCCAAGCAATACAGTGATCTGCCTATGGGCATGCAGCTG
The DNA here is from genome assembly GCF_053883595.1 of Heterocephalus glaber. NCBI lineage: Eukaryota > Metazoa > Chordata > Mammalia > Rodentia > Bathyergidae > Heterocephalus > Heterocephalus glaber. Next base: position 8,554,267 of record NW_028258461.1, read on the forward strand.
GAGCAAGCAGAGGCAAGAATACAACCTAAGTAATGTGACTTCAATTCCCATGCTCTTTCTACTGTATTGAGCTGCCTTTCAAATAAGCCAGCTCCAATGCCACTTCCTCCATGAAGTCTTCCAACTCACACTCTGGCCTGAACTTTCCTCTGCCCTCAAAGTTTATTGAATAATATCTTAAAAATGTGTGTGTGTGTGTGTGTGTGTGTGTGTGTGTGTGTGTGTCTATCTGTCTGTCTGTCTGTGTCCCTTTTCCAAGGCACCCTTGGAAGGTAGGCTATGTTTTGAATACTGAGAAGAGAGTCACAGATGCCCATTACAGGACTGTTGTTGAATAGGTTCTTAGTATTGATTGGAAGGAGATAAAATTTGCCTTTTTAAAATATCTTCTTAAAATTCATACACCAAACAACTGTTATAAAATGTATAACTCAGTGCCATTTAGTACTTTTGCAATATAGTGCAATAATCACCTTTGTTTAGTTCCAGGATGCTTTTTTTTCATCCCCCAAAGAAAATATATGCATGAGGACATTATTCCTTATTCCCACTTCCAGTGAAAAACATTATTCTGCTTTCTGTCTTTATGAATCTACCTATTCTGGGTATTTCATATAAATGGAATCATACAATATATGACTTGTTGCATTTGGTTTATGTCATTTAGCATAATGTTTTGAGGTTTATCTATGTTGAGATTCATCTATGTTAAATTTTATGGCTGAATAATATTCCATTGTATTAGTACACCAGATTCTGTTTATCTGTTCATCAACTGATGGACAACTGGGTTGTTTCTAGCTTTTGGCTATTTTGGATAATGCTGCTATGAACATTTCCGTACAAGAATATGTTATAATAAATACCTATTTTCAATTCTTCTTAGAACTAAGAGGGGAATTTCTACATTGTATGTTAGCTATATGTTTAACATTTTAAGGAAGCACAAATTCTTTTCCAAAGTGGATGCATTATTTTACAACTATAGTAGGAATGTCTGATGTTTCCAGTTTCTGCACGTGCTCACCAACACTTATTTCTCTGTTTTAAATCACAGCCATTCTATTGTGTGAAGTGTTATCTCATTGTGGTTTGGATTTACATTCACTTAATAACTACTGATGTTAAGCATCTTTCATGTGCTTATTGATCATTTATGCATCTTTTTTGAAGAATTGTTTATTCTAGTCCTTATTCCATTAAATATTTGTTTTTCCTAAGTTGTATTTTTATTACATTCTGCATATTAAACCTTTTACAAATACAAGATTTTAAAATACTTTATCTCATTTTCTAGATTGTCTTATCACTTTGTTGATAAGGTATAATCTTTTTCTGTTGTTGCTCAGGCTATTAGTGATATATATCACCATATATATATATATTTATATATATATCACTATATATATAACCAAATTCAAGATGATGAAGATTTACTGCTGCTTTAATCTAAGAATTCATAGCCTTAGCTCTTAAATTTAAACCACTGCTCTATTTGAAACATTTTTTAAATCTAGTGTGAGGAAGGGATGCAACATTATTTTGTATGGGTATATAGTTGCTCCAACATCATTTGTTGAAGAGAATACTTTCTGGAAATTAAATTGGCCATGGGTGTCTGTCTGGGTTTATTTCTGGACTCTCAATTATATTCCATTGGTCAATATATCTTTCCTTATGCAATGGTCATACTCTTCTGATCATTGAAGATTGCACCAATTTTTGAAATTAGAAAATGTCAGTTCCAAAATCTGTTATTTTTAAATATTGTTTTAGCTATAAAGGGCCTTTTTCAGCTTCATATGAATTTAATAATAAGCTGAGCTTTGTTTTTTTTTTAGGTACAGGAGATTGAACCCAGAACCTTCACATTGAGTCACATTTCCACCATGTTTTATTTTTTATTTTAAGAGAGGGTCTCACTAAATTGCTAAGTTGTCTAGGCTGAGCTCAACCTTTTGATCCTACTGCCTCAACCTCCCAGAGTGCTGAGATTATAGGCAAGCACCACTACACCCAACCTAGATTCAACTTTTAATTTCTGAATTTTAATTACCTTGATAGTATAGATTGCTTTGTGTAGAACTGTCATCTTAAAAATAGTAAGTCTTCTAATCCATGAGCACAACTGTCTTTCCAATTAAATATTATTTATTTTTTAAAATATTTTATAGGCTTCACTGTACAAGTCTTTTACCTCCTTGGTTAATATATTGTTTTCTTGATCCTCTTCATAGATTGTTCATTATTAGTTTATGGAAATACAACTGATTTTATGTTGACCTTTATCAGCAATTTTACTGAACAAATTTTATTAGCTCTCAAAGGTTTTGTATATAGATATATTCCTGTTTTTATTAGTACATGTTTATGATACACAGTGGTTACATTCATCTTGGGATATATATATAATATATGCATATATTATATATAATATATGCATATATAATATATGAATATATTATATAATATATACATATATAATATGCATATATTATATATATGTATCTGCCATGTAGTTAGGTACTGAGGGACTATATAGATATGTGCTTACTGACTTCACACAATAAAAATGATTAAAAGCGAATGTTATGAACATTACATGCAAGCAAATTAGATAACCTAAATGAAATAGACAAATTCCTATAAACACTGAAATGAACAAAATTGACCAAGAAGAGATGGAAAGTTATATATATATATATATATATATATATCACTTTAGTATTTTATCTATATGTGATCATGTTGTCTGTGAAGAGGGACAGTTTTATTTCCTTTTTTATCAGCTGGATGCTTTTAATTCTCATTAGTGCCTAAGTATTCTGGCTACACCTTCCAGTATAATGTGGCACAACAGACTTCCTTGTGCTGTTCCTGATCTTAAGGGGAAAGCTTACATTCTTTCACCACTGGATAGGTTGCAAGCTCTGGGATTTTCATAAATATCTTTTTTCTTATACATGAAGTTACCTCTGTCCTGTTTTATATCTTGAAAAGGCCCTGGATTTTGTCAAATGCTTTTACTGCATCATTTGAGAAGAACATGTTTTATTCTTTCATTTTATTGATGTGGTGCATTGCATGGATTAGTTGTTTTATGTTGAACCTTGAATTTGTGGGACAAATTCCACTTGGTCATGGTGTGCACTCATTCTAATATATGGTGGGTGCAAATCAGACTTCTGTAATATTGAGAATTTTTGCATATATCTTCATAAGGGATTTTTTTAATCCTTTCTTGTATTACCTTTGGGTTTGCTATCATGGTAATATTGGATTCATATAATGAGTTGGGAAGTGTTTCCTCCTCTTCTGTATTTTGGAATAATGTGAGAGGATTGAAGTTAATTCTTCTTTAAATGATTGAGATAGAACTAACCAATGAAGCTATCCTATCCAAGACTTTTCTTTGTTGGGAGGTATCATGTTGCTGATTCAATGTCTTGTAATAGACCTGTTGAGATTCTCCATCTCTTCTTGGTCAATTTTGTTCATTTCAATGTTTATAGGAGTTTGTCTATTTCATTTATGTTATCTAATTTGCTTGCATACAATGTTCATAACATTCTCTTATAATCATTTTTGTTGTGTGAAGTCAGTAAGCACATATGTATATCATCCCTCAGTACCTAACTAGATGGCAGGGTCTGTCTTAATAGCTTCTTTTGATTGCCTTTTTCCTCAATTTGGATAATTTCCATTGGTCTGTCTTCATATTCATTGATTCTTTATCTGTCACTTTCAGTTTTTTGTTAATACCGTCTATTAAAGTTTTCATTTTAGAAATTTTATTTTCTAGCTGTGGAACTTCTGTGGGTTTATTATAGTTTCAGTTTTTCTGCCTATGTTATTTATTTATTCATTCTGAGGATAATCCTATTTAGATCCTTGTATATAGTTAAAATAACTACTTTAAAATATTTGTCTTCTATCCCAACATTTAGGTACACTTAAGCTTGGTCTCTACTGCTTGGCTTTTGTCATGAATGCTGATATTTTCTTATTTATTCATATATCTATTAATTTTTAATTTTTCCTAGCTACTACTAATAATATGTTACAGATACCCTGAGGTATATTATGTTCCCTTTTTTAAAAAATAATCCTATCTTTTCAATTTTAACCAAAAGTAAACTTGGCTGGACTCAAATTGAAGACGCTTAGCTTCTTGCAATGGAATAGAACTAAAAACTATGTTTGATTACCTTAGATTTATGTGGAATCTTTGGGGCGAGCCTGCCTTGTACCTGTGTAGTTCAAGTAGTCAGCCAGAAATTTAAGACAGAAATCATACTTAAAATTTTTGGTTCTAAATCTTCAGTAGCACGGGAGCTAGCACAAAGAATCAACAACTGGGATCACATTGTATTAAAAAGCTTCTGCACTGCAAGAGAAACTACCAACAGAGCTAAGAGACAACCTACAATGTGGGAAGAAATTTTTAGCAGCTGTACCTCAGACAAAGGTCTACTATCTAGAATATATAAAGAATTGAAAAAAATCAGACCTCCCAAATTCAAAGACCCAATTCAAAAATGCGATTCCAAAATGAATAGGCATTTCTCAGACAAAGAAGTAAAAGCAGCAAATAAATATATGAAAAAATGTTCAACATCACTGGCCATTCAAGAGATGCAGATGAAAACAACACTGAGATTCCACCTCACCCCAGAAAGAATGGCTGCTATCAAGAAATCAACCAATAACAAATGTTGGTGGGGGTGTGGAGAGAAAGGAAAGCTTTTCCATTGTTGGTGGGAGTGCAGACCGGTGCAACCACTGTGGAAATCAGTATAGAGATACCTCAAAGAACTAGGACTACAGGTCCCATTTGACCCAGCTATTCCCCTTCTGGGTATCTTCCCCAAAGAATTAAAAGAATCATACCACAGCAATATATGTGCACCTATGTTTATAGCAGCACAGTTTGTAATAGCTAAAGCTTGGAAACAGCCCAAGTGCCCATCAACTGGAAACTGGACAAAGAAGATGTGTTTTTTTTTAATGGAGTACTATTCAGTCATAAAGAATGAGAAACTAGAGATGGATGCATATTGAGGCCATACTCTTAAGTGAAATAAATAGGACACACGTGTAAATACTGAATAGTTTCTCTAGTGTGAGAAACTGAAAGTGTAAATAAGGATGAAAATGATTAAAATGAATAATTGTTAATTTGAGGTAGGAAAAGGTCCAAAGGTGTAGGGGTGGCAGGAGGGGAAGGGGAAAGGGAAGAAGGGAAAGGAAAAATTATGAGAAAAGAATAAAAAAGATGGAAACAAAGTCTATGTAAATGGGGAAGGGTGGAGGGGGTGAAAGGCACACAGGTAATAGGGAAAAAGTAAGAACTAAGATACATTATGTTTAGGTACAAGCACCCAATGATAAATGTAACCATTGTATACCTAAAATGTACCAATAAATATATTAAAAATGTTTTTTTGGTTCTTCTCCTCTGGTTTATTTCTAGGATTCCTCTCGCACATTTCTGTTTCTCTGGACAGGCAAAATTCTATTTCCTAGTTCAGGTGTTGTCAAAATAAGACCCCTGGGCCCAATAAACCCATGGCTTGTTTTTGTAAAGCCTTTGACCTTATAATTTTTATACTTTTACGCATATACACACACAGGCGTGCACGTGAAGTGATGAAGAAAACTATTCAAAAGAGACAGTATGTGACCTAAAAGCTTAAAACTCATTTTGGCCCACTGCAGAGAAAAAGTTTTCTGATCACTATTTTAGTTCTTAAATATAGTAAGATCATGGATTTTTATCTGTATGAATTTTAGCTTTCTTCTATAGCCATCTGGTTTCTGCCCTCAGATGAAAGGCCATAAAACATTTGGGACAACCTTTTCATACCATTATCTTCCTCTGATGATGTAAGCCTTCCTTCCAGTGCTTACTTTTAGTCAGTCATTAGTACTTTCAGGTTATAGACTTTAGTATTCTGTCCAGAGTTTATACTTGTTATCTGCAGGAAGGTTGTTCTAATGAAAGCTACTCTACCATTATCCATCTCAGCCAATTCCAATCTATTCAATTCAACTGAAACAATTCTTCCTGGAACCTGTTCTTGCTATGTGCTTTGCTTATCCTCTGGAGGATGCAGAGATGCCTAACTACACTACTATCTGGCAATACTGTGGAATGTGAAAATATAAAACTAATAGAAGGAAAAGAAGGACTGGTGCCACAGAATTAAGGGGATGAAAAGCAAAAATAGCTAAATAGATAATGAAACTAAGGGAAAAAATTTCCATTTTGGGCCACCTGCCTTACAAGTGCAAGGTCCTGAGTTTGATTGCCAGTACCACAAAAAAAAATTCTGTTTTAGGGCTGTGAAAAATTTTGAAAGGCATGATCAAAATATACAGTGAAAGAGGGCCACCATTCCATCGGTAAGTGCGCACAGATCCCAGGGAGCAGCTGTGAGACCCAGACCTGCTCCGTGGCAGGCGGATCCCAGCCAGAGTTCCACCTCTACTCCAGAGGCTCCTGCACACCCATGCAAGCCAAAGGCCCACCAACAAAAGAGCTGTACAGGCTCAAAAGCTTCAGCCAGAGGCCCAACATACGATTAGCAAAGCCAAGGAACTGCCTGGAAAAGAGCTACACAGGTGCACAAGTAATACCCAGAGGCTTTCCCCAATACCATTCATAAGTGAATGGAGACACTAGCCAAAGCCTGCTCAGACAACACGAACTGGGCTACGAGGCCCCCAGCCAAACGCCCTCCCAGACAACAGCCAGAACCCTGCCCAGACAACAGGTCAGCTCAGGGATCCAGAAGGCCATCACTCTGAACCCAGGAATTGGTGTACTGGTGAGCAGCAGAGTAAAGGCTGCTCAGTGGCTTACTGAGAATTCAAGAACACTTGGTGAGCAAAAAGTCACCTCAACAAAGGCACAGCAGGCTGCAGCAGTTGAAATGAGAAGACATGTAAATAAGTCTCAAAACCAGACTTCCAGATCAGCTAAGGCAACCCTAAAGAGAAATGAGATGGAACAAACTGATACTCAACCACATGGACTCACTGAACTGGCAATGAAAGAGGACCTGGAAAAACTGAAATCAGAAATAATTTCTGAGATAGCAGGAGAGATTGTGCCCATATTGCAAGACATGATCAATAAATCTAGAGTGGACATAGATAAAAAAATAGAAGAGCTGAGGAACATGATAGAATCCCAACATGGGAAACAAATGGAATCCATAAAACAGATGTAAACAGATTTGCAGGAGATTAGAAACTCCATTGAAAGTTTACACAGCAGAATGAGCCAATGTGAGGATAGAATTTCCGATGTAGAAGATAGGACGTCAATTTCTGAGCAGGAGAAGAAAAATTTCTTAAAAATAGTAAGGGACCATGAGAAATCAATCCAGCAGCTCCTAGACGATGCAAAGAAGAATAACATAAGACTGATTGGAGTCAATGAAGAAACAGGAGAGGGTGCAGACAACATGAAAAAACTGTTCACAGAATTAATGGGAGAAAACTTCCCAAGCAGGGGAAAAGAACTTGACATACAGATAAGTGAGCCACATAGGACTCCAACTAGCCTTGATCAAAAAAAAATCTACACACAGGCATATAATTGTTAGGATTCCAGAAACCAAATAGAAGAACAAAATTCTACAAGCAGTTAGAGAAAAGAAACAAATCACATACAATGGAAAGCCCATCAGAATCACAGCAGACTTCTCAATGCAAACCCTCAAGGCAAGAAGAGCTTGGAGGGATGTATTTCAAGCCCTAAAGGAAAACAAACTCCAACCCAGATTGAGGTAACCTGCAAAATAATCATTCAAAATTGATGGAGAAATAAGATACTTTCATGAAAAAAGAGCACCTTAGGAACTTCATGAATAGCAAACCAGCACCCCCCAAAATTTTAAACAATACCCTAGGAAAAGACAATGAGGATCACAAACCCAGGAAACCCTGCAGAATGAATCTTTCAGGCACAACAAGAAATTAAATACAAAGGGAGAGAATCCAACAAAAAGAAAAAGTCATGACAAGGATAAGTCAATATATATCAGTTTTAATCATCAATGTTAATGGTGTCAATTCACCAATCAAAAGAAATAGACTGGCAGAATGGGTCAAGAAGCAAGATCCAACAATATGCTGCATACAAGAAGCACACTAAATTCAAAAGGAAACTCATAAACTGAAAGTTAAAGAGTGGAAAACAATATGCCATGTGACAGGAACCCAAAAAAAGCAGGAGTAGCTATCCTCTTTGCATATCAAGTGGATTTCAAACCAACACTGATTAAGAGAGACAAAGAAGGACATTACACCCTTGTAAAGGGAACAATCCAAGAGGAAGAAATGCCAAGCATTAATCTATATGCACCAAACACTAGTGTGCCTAACTATATAAAACAAATACCAATGGACATGAAAAATCATATAAGCACTAATACAATCATAGTGGGGGACCTTAAACCCCACTCTCACAAATAGATAGATCAACTGGCAAAAAATAAACAATGAAATACTAGAACTCAATCAAACTCTTGAACACATGAACTTAACAGATGTTTACAGACTGTTCCACTCCACAAAATCAGCATACACATTCTTTTCAGCTGCACATGGGTCGTTCTCTAAAATAGACTACATACTCGCTCATACAACATATTTAAGTAAGTGCAAAGGAATTAAAATAATCCTCCTGTATATTATCGGACCATAGTGTAATGAAATTGAAGATCAATAGCAAAAGAAACCACAAAAATTTCATAAACACATGGAAACTGAACAACACACTTCTGAATAACCAATGGGCCACACAGGACACTAAAGAAATCAGACAGTTCCTATAATTAAATGACAATGCCAGTTCAACATACTGGAATTTATGGGACACAATAAAGCAGTCTTGCAAGGGAAATTCATGGCAGTGAATACTCATGTTAGGAAAACAGAGCGATCTCAATTACACAACCTGATGCTGAACCTTAAGCTTCTGGAAAAAGAAGAGTAGGACAAACCCAAAGCTCATAGAAGTGAGGAAATTATACAAATCAGGGCAAATATCAATGCAATGGAGACTAAGAAAACAATACAAAAAATCAATGAAGCCAAGAGTTGGTTCTTCAAAAGAATAAAAAAAAATTGACAAACCCTTAGCCAAACTTATCAGAGAATGGAAAGAAAAGGCCCAAATCCATGCAATTAGGAATGAAAAGGGTGAAATTTACAATGGGCCCAGGAGAAATACAGAGGATCATCAATACCTACTTTGACAATGTATACGCCAATAAGATGGGAAACACAGAAAAAATGGACAGATTCCTAGATATGTATGAATTAGCAAAGTTAAACGAAGATGATCTACAAATTCTAAATGACCAAATATCAATGAAATTGAAAATGTAATTAAAAACTTACCAACTAAAAAAATCTCGGGTCCTGATGGCTTCACTGCTGAATTCTACAAGGCATTTAGAGAGGCACTACTGCCACGACTGTTTAAACACTTCAATGAAATTGAAAGGGAAGCAATACTCCCAAATTCATTCCTGGAAGCAAGCATCACCTTGATCCCCAAAGCAGAGAAAGACCCAACTGAAAAGGAGAACTATAGGCCAATGTCACTAATGAACATAGATGCAAAAATCCTTAATAAGACACTGGCAAATAGAATGCAAAAGATCATCAAGATGATCATACACCCTGACCAACTGGGATTTATCCCAGGGATGCAGGGATGGTTCAACATATGCAAATCAATGAATGTAACACACTGTATTAATAGAGCCAAGGACAAAAACATATGATCATCTCGAGTGAAGCTCAGCCAGTCCCAGCACCCGGAAGGAAGCTCTCCGCCTCCATCCCAGGCTCCTAGGGCAGAGAAGCTCAGCCGGTCCCAGCACCTGGAAGGAAGCTCCCCCACTGCAATCCAAGGCCCCCAGGGCCAAGAAGGTGAGCCGGTCCCAACACCCGGAAGGAAGCTCCCCTGCCTCCATCCCAGGCTCCTAGGGCAGAGAAGCTCAGCCGGTCCCAGCACCCAGAAGGAAGCTCCCCTGCTGCCATCCCAAGCTTCTAGGGCAGAAAAGGTGAGCAGCGTGGGCACCAGAAGCACACACCACCACCACCACCGCCCCCCCCGTGGAAATGAGAAGACACATAAACAAGCCTCAAAAACAGACTTCCAGATCACCTGCAGCAACCCCAAAGGGAAACGAGATGAAACACTCTGATACTCAACCACCTGGACTCTCTGACATGGCAACAAAAGAGGATCTGGGAAAAATGAAATCAGAAATAATTACTCAGATAACAGCAAAGATTTTGCTCATGGTGCAAGACATGATTAATAAATCTAGAGAGGACACAGATAAAAAAATAGAGGATCTGAGGAACATGATGGAATCCCAACATAGGAAACACATGGAATCCATAAAACAGATACAAACAGATTTCCAAGAGATTAAAAACTCCATCGAAAGTCTGCGCAGCAGAATGAACCAATGTGAGGATAGAATTTCAGATATAGAAGATAAGATTGCAATTAGTGACCAGGAAAAGAAAAAATGCTTTAAAATTGTAAGGGAACATGAGAAATCAATCCAGCAGCTGCTAGATGATGCCAAGAAAAATAACATAAGACAGATTGGAGTCAATGAAGAAAGAGGAGAGAGTGCAGATGACATAAAACACTCTTCACAGAAGTGATGGCAGAAAACTTCCCAAGGAGAAGAAAAGAACTTGACATACAGATAAGTGAGGCATATAGGACTCCAGCTAGCCTTAATCAAAAAAAATCTACACATAGGCATATAATAGTTAGGATTCCAGAAATCCAAAGGAAGAATGAAATTCTACAAGCAGTGAGAGAAAAGAAACAAATCACATACAAAGGAAAGCCCATCAGAATCACAGCAGACTTCTCAATGCAAACCCTCAAGGAAAGAGGAGCTTGGACTGATGTATTTCTAGCCCTAAAGGAAAACAGCCTCCAACCCAGATTGATGTACCCTGCAAAACTATCTTTCAAAATTGATGGAGAAATAAGATGCTTTCATGATAAAGAGGACCTCAGGAACTTCATAAATACCAAACCGGCACTCCATAAAATTTTAGACAATACCCTGGGAAAAGACAATGAGGATCACAACCCCAGGAAACCCAGCAGAATGAATCCACTGGGTGTGACAAATTAAACGCAAAGGGGGAGAATCCAACAAAAAGAAAATGTCATGACAAGGCTTTTAAAACTTTTTGACTTCATCTCCCTAATGAGTGTATAATTCAATCTTATTATTGGACTGATTAGCATTTTTCTGATTCTAGAATTGCACACCATTCCTTGTGCTATACTAGCTATTTATCATTTTCTTATGTCTACATTTTAATTGGGTTGTCTATTATTAAGCTCTAAGAATTCTTTATATATTCTGGTCATAGGTTATATGCATTGTAAATATGGTCTGTTTAAGGACTACTTTTCATTTTAATGATGTCATTTAAAGTTCTAAATTTTGATGGAATCTCATCAATTTTTTTCTTTTACACATCATGTTTTTTGTATCCTAGGTAGTTCTTGCCTACCATGAATTCATAAATATTTTCCCTTATAATTTCTTCTCAAAGTTTTATACGTTTAGGCTTTCTTCTTTAGGTTCATAGATCCCTTCAAGTTATTTTCATGTATGGAAATAAAGGGTTGAGGTTAATTTTTTATATATGGATACCAGGTGTTCTAGTGCCATTTGCTGAAAACACTATCTCTTCCTCGGCTCTTCAATCGAGTTTATATTCTATAAAATGCTAATGTTAAATAATCTTTCAAAACTCAGTGGACCTTATATGTGTGGTTCTATTGCTAGATTCTCTGTTTTATTCAAATGATCTATATGTCTTTCCTTACACCAACACTGCCTTGATTACTGTAGCTTTAGAAGAAGTCTTAAAATTGGGTGCTAAACATCTTCCAACACTGTTTTTGATTTTGTTTTTGGCTTTTTCTGGGTAATTTGTATTCCTACATAACTTTTAAATTTCAATATCCAATTCTTCATTTATAGCAAGTATACACAGACCTGAATTTTTATATATGACTTGTGTTTTCTAATACTGCTAAATTCAAGTACAAGTTCTAGGGGCTCCTAGAGATTTCTTAGTATTTTCTCTGTAGATGATCATTTCATCTACATATAAAGATTTTGCTTCTGCCATGCCAATCCTATCCTAGTTGTGTCATTTAATTGCCAGACTATTTTGGTTTAGACTTATGTTTCAAAGTCTAATGGACAGATGAAGAGTAGTCATATCTGCCCTTGTTCCCCACTTTAGGGAGAAAGCATTGTATCGTCTCCACTCATAGGAGTTTTTGTTGGAAGTATGGAGTACATGTCTTTGATCTGTTGAGAAGGTTCTGTTCTACTTCTAGGCTCCTGAGGGCTTTTACCATGAACAGTTGTGGAATTTAGTCCAATACTTTTTCTCCAACTAGTGACAGGATCATATGGCTTTCTCATTTCCTCTGTTAAAATGATGACTTTTGGAGGTGGATCTTCCATTGCTGAACCAACACTGCCATCCCTATAACAAAACCACTTTCTACATCCTGCCAGATCTGACTTCTAATAGTTTGTTTTGTTAAACATATTTCTATCTATGTTCATACTTTTTTCTTCTATTATCTTTATCCAGTTTTAGGATTAGCACAATGTTAATTTCCTAAAATGAGGGGAGAAGTATTCCTTCTTTTTTCTGCTTTAAATGTTTGGTATAATTTATCAGTTAAAATGTTTATGAGCCTGCTGTTGTCATATAGGTAGGTTTTCAAGCTAGGAATATACTTTCTTTAATAGGTGCTATTCAAATTTTATATTTCCTCCAGAGTTAGTTTCATTAATTTGTCTTCCAAGTCACTTCTTAGAAGTTGTCAAATTTATTTCAAAAAAGATTTTTGTAATATGCTTTCTATAACCTTTTAAATTCTGTAAAATCTGTGGTAATGTCTCCTAGATCTTAATGTTGTAATTTTAAAAATGTATAACTGATATTGTGTAACAGGAAGAAAAAGTCTAAAAGAGCAGGGGAATTGGGAGGGGTAGGGGAAGGGAAAAAAAGGAAAGGAAAAAATATGAGAAGAGGAAAAAAATGGAAACAAGGTCTTTGCAAATAGGGAAGGGTGGAGGGGGTGAAGGGAGGGCAAGGTAAGGGGAAAAAAATAAGAACCAAGAGACTCATGTAATGGTACAAGATCCCAATGATGAATGTAACTATATTTTATACCTAAAATGTAACAATAAAGTTAATGGGGAAAAATTTAAAAAAAATATGATCATCTCAATAGATGTAGAAAAAGTATTTGACAAAATCCAATGTGCATTTACAATAAAAAAAAACCCTACAAAAAATTGGAATAGATGGTCTCTACCTCAATCTGATAGAAACCATCTATGAAAAACCAACAGCCAATATCATACTAAATGCTCAAAAACTGAAAGCCTTCACACTGAAATCAAGAAGAAGACAAGGATGTCCACTATCACCACTCCTGTTCAATATAGTCATGGAAACATTAGACACAGCAATTAGACAAGAAAAAGAAATAAAAGGAATAAAGATAGGAAACAAAGAAGTCAAATTGTCATTATTTGCAGATGACATGATACTCTATATAGAAGACCCTAAGAACTCCACTTAAAGTCTTTTAGACTTAATAACCAAATTCCGCAAAGTAGCTGGGTACAAGCTCCACACACAAAAATCAATAGCTTTCCTCTACACAAACAACAGACTCACTGAGAGAGAAATAGGGCAATCAATTCCTTTCACAACAGCATCCAAAAATTGAAATACCTAGGAATCAACCTAACAGAAGAAATCAAAGCCCCCTTCTCTATAAACTATAGCACTCTGAAAAAAGAGATTGAGAAGGATATCAGAAAATGGAAAGACATCCCTTGCTCCTGGGTAGGAAGGATCAACATATTGAAAATGGCCATACTTCCAAAACTACTACATAGATTCAATGCAATCCCAATTGAAATTCCAGCAGCATACTTCACAGACCTGGTGAAAACAATACAAATATTCATTTGGAATAAGAAGAGACCTTCTGACTAACTCTGTAAGATATCATTCATGATTGTGCTGTTATATGGCATGGATGAGGAATTTTTTAAGTGTAATTAAGTTATTTAATCAGGTTAAGTTTAATAAGGAACTAATTTTGGATTGAGCTTGACCTTGTCAAGTAAGCCACTGATCAGGGGTCTGGAGGTCAGGAATGGGAGAAGTCAGAGAAATGATTTCCTATAGCCTGTAAGGAGCCAAGAGTGGTGATAAAGAAAATGGCTTTGAGATACTGATGGCCTACAGCCGTTTGTGGCCTATAACCACAAGGAAATTCTGCCAACCACTACCTGAGCATGGAAGAGAACCCTAAACCAAAATATGATTCCTTCCCTCCTTGACTGACATGTTGATTGCAGTTTTGTGAGATCCTGTAGAGAGGACCCACCAAAACCCTCCCTAAACTCCTGACCCACAGAAACTCTGATAAGCAATGTAAGCTGCTAGTCAGGAATGGAAAATTAAAAGACTACGTTAAATATACCACATTAGGGTAAGACACCAAAGTGTTTTCATAAATGTTTTCTAAAATTCCATTGGAGAATAAAAAGGTTTTCCAATTAAAAGAAAAAGAGACCTAGAATAGCAAAAGCAATTTCAGGCAAGAAAGAGAAGGTAGGGGGTAACACAATCCCCAACTTGAAACTATATTACAAAGCTACTGTGATAAAAACAGCATGGTACTGGCAAAGAAACAGACCTGAGGACCAGTGGAACAGATTAGAAGATGGAGAAACAACTCCAGACACACTCAGCCACCTCATCTTTGACAAATTAGCCAAACACCCTCACTGGAGGAAAGGTAACCTCTTTAATAAATGGTGCTGAAAAAATTGGGTTTCAACTTGCCAAAGATTATAACTAGACCTATATCTCTCACCATGCATTAAACTAAAATTGAAATGGATTAAATATCTAAATATTAAAACAGAAACACTGAACCAGCTGGAAGAGAGGTTAGGTAGAACTCTTGAAGACATTAGTGTAGCAAAAGATTTTATGAACAAATCTTCAGTTGCCAGTGAACTACCACAAACAATCAATAAGTGGGATCTCTTCTTATTAGAAAACTTCTGCACAGCAAGAGAAACCACCAACAGTGTGAAGAGACAACCCACAAGGTGGGAAAAATTTTTCACTAGCTGTCCCTCAGACAAAGGTCTACTATCTAGACTCTATAAAGAACTTAATAAAATCAGATCTCCCAAATTTAAAGACCCAGTCCAAAAACGGGCATCTGAAATGAACAGACATTTCTCAGACAAAGAAGTAGAAATAGCAAATAAGCATATGAAAAAATGTTCAACATCGCTGGTCATTCGAGAGATACACATGAAAAAAACATTAAGATTCCACCTTACCCCAGAAACAATGGCTGCAATCATGAAATCAACCAATAACAAATGTTGGAGGGGCTGTGGGGAAAAAGGAACCCTTCTCCACTGCTGGTGGAAGTGTAGACTGGTGCAACCACTATGAAAATCAGTATGGAGATACCTCAAGGAACTAGGACTGTAAGACCCATTTGACACAGCTATTCCCCTGCTGGGTATCTTCCCCAAAGAATTAAAAGAATCATGCCACAGTGATATATGCGCATCCATGTTCATAGCAGCACAATTTGCAATAGCTAAAACTTGGAAACAACCCAAGTGGCCATCAACTGGAGACTGGATAAAGAAAATGTGGGTTTTTAAAAAAAATAAAATGGAGTATTACTCAGCCATAAAGAATGAGAAACTACAGACATTTATAGTTAAATGGATACACATTGAGGCGATACCATTAAGTGAAGTAAATAGGACACACATGTGTAATTACCAAATAGTTTCTCTTGTGTGAGAAAGAAAAAATGGAAACAATGCCTTTGTAGATAGGGAGTGGTGGAGGGGTTGAAGGGCGGGCAGGGAAATGGGGAAAAAATAAGATCCAAGGTGGATTATGTAAAGGTGCAAATTTCCAATGATGAATGTCATTATATTGTATACCTAAAATGTATCAATAAAATTAATTTTAAAAATAAAAAAATAAAGTTACATCTCTTAAAAATATATACAGTGAATGTTTAAAGTTTTTTAAAATATTACAGTAAAAGATATATTGCCATCAGTTCTCAGCAACATACTCCTCCTCACTTCAAGGACACTTATACCATAATTCTTCCCACTTTCTGGAGCATTTCTGGAAGTCCTCTTTCATGAATGTCTTTATGAGGTGTGATTTAAAAATATGGTGAATGCTGCTGCCAGGTGTGATCCAATGGAACACAGGCTTATAAAAACATTACAGTGTGTCCTCATCTACCTGATTCATAGCATCTGGCACCAAACAATTTCTGGGTCTTCCTCAAAGTCAAAATGACCATGACGGTAATCATTTTGAACTGATTCAGATCATCAAAGCAGCCATGACAGCACAATTAATGATACACAAGAGGACTTCCAGAACTGCTTCAGAAAGTGGCAAGGATGGTGAGATAAGTTTTTTGAAACAAAGAGAATATATCTGAAGGGAGTTACCAACAATGTGTCTTTTATTGTAATAAATTTTTTAAAATTTAAACATTCATTGGATTTTTCCATCATACCTCATAGTCTCAGGAGTGACTTTATAGATGTTCTAGACTCTCACTCTACGCAAGGTTCTATACAGTCAAAAAATGAAAAATAAGGTAAAGGCTGGGTGTGTCTCAGTAGTGGAGAGCTTGCCTAGCATGCACAAGGCACTGGATTCAATCCTCGACACTACCAAAATCCAGCAGATTTGTAAACTCTGTATAAATGTTAAAACATGCTCCAACACATACACAGAGCCTCTCAACAAAGACATGTTGGTTTCCGAAAGTTAAGGAAATAATTGCAGAATGACTAGACAACCATGAAATGAAACACCTACTAATATTTACAAAGTCAAACATGACATAGAATTAAGATTTTAGGAAATTAAACCAGAATGTTCACTAAACAGAAACAACAAATATCATTAGCAACAAACCCTGAAGATGGGAAAACTGGATAGCCAGACTTGCCACATTCTATTGCATAAAAATGTAGTTTTCACTAAAAAATTAGGAGAGATCTAAAGAAACAAAAAGTGCGTCCCATGAACAAAATAAAATCAGAGAATAGAAACTGACCTTTCTGAAGTCCAAATGTTGACATTGCTAGGCCAAAGTTTTAAATTAGTTTTTAAAAATCAGTTCAAAGAACTAAATGAAACCCATCTAAAAATCTAAAGAAAAGTATAAAAAATAATGCCTATGACAGAATATCAATAAAGACATATAAATATTTTAAGGGAAATAAATTGAAATTCTGGAGCAGAAAAATACAATGACCAAACTGAAAAACTCATGGAAGGGGTTCGACAGCAGATTTGAACACACATAAGAAAGAATGAATGACCCAGGGAATGGTGGTTCACATTTATAATCTCAGTACTCGGGAGGCTGAGACAGGAGGATTGCTGCTAGTTTGAGGCCAGTCTGGATTACATAGTGAGTTCATGGCCAGCCTGAACTACATAGTAAGATAGCAAGACCCTGTCGAGAGAGAGAGAGAGAGAGAGAGAGAGAGAGAGAGGACATGAGGACAACTCAATTGAGATTATCTAATCTGAGGAAGAGATAAAAACAACTTCGAAAAAGAAATGTCTCAGAGACCTGTGCAAAACCATAGAGCATTCCAGTATGTCTATAATGAAAGTTCCAAAATGAAACACGACGAAGAGAGAGTCAAAAAGACTATATGAAGAAGCAATATTCAAAAATGTCCATATTTGATTTAAAATAATAATGTACACACCCAAGAACATCAACAAACTCCAAATTGGGTAAGATCAAAGAAATTTATGCTATACAAATCATAATAAAACTGTCAATACCCAAAGACAAAGTGAAACATTTGAAGGCAAGAAAAATGATTCACCACATACAAGGGATCCTCAATAAGAATAAAAGTTGATTGTTCACTATATATCATAGAGACCAGAAGATACAGGCTGGCATATTTGAAGTGCTGAAAGAAAAAAAAACTTCAACATCAAAACAAAGTCTATATAGAGCAAAATTCTCCTTGAAAACTGGAGGATAAATTAGGACATTCCCAGATAAACAAAAAAGGAGAATTCATAAGCACACCTGTTTTATTAAAAATATTAAAGAGAGCCTTCAGGGTGAAATAGAAAAATCACTAGATAGAAGCCTGAATCCATATGAAAAAAGTAAGAGTACCAATGAGGGTAACTATATAGTTTATATTAAAGGCAGTATATATGTATATTTTGTTTGTAATTCTTTTTTCTCCTATACAACTTTAAAAATAATTTCATAAACCAATAAGTACAAATTTATTTTATGGTATACAATATATAAAGATTTGACTTGTATACCAATAACAGCACAAAGGAGGGGGAGAGAAACAGAGGTAAATAGAATGATGCTTTTGTGAACTGTCACAGTTAAGTGGGAGTAATCCAAATAAGACTGTTTTAAGTTAGCAAGTTAATCAATCACAAAGACAGCCACTAAGAAAACAACTTAAAAATATGTAGTACAATTAAAAGCAGATATTTTTGCACTGATGTTTATAGCAGCATTATTCATAATAGCCAAAAGGTGGAATTAGCCCAAATGATGGACAAATGGTTAAGCAACATATGGTATATACATAAATTGAGAGCTATTCAATCCTAAAAATAATCCCTAAGATAAATGAAGTACTGATGCGTGCCAAACAAGAATGAACCTTGAAGACATTATGCTAAGTGCAACAAGCCATGTACAAAAGGATAAATATTGTAGATGCTTTCTTATATGAGGGACATGGGACAATCAAGTTCATAGAAACTAAAAATGATGGATACCAGGGGCAAGGAACAAGAGCAAATGAGGAGTTACTTTTAATGATTTGAACTAGTGACTCACAGCATCCGCTATATTGCCAAAATTCTAATATCATGCCCTTTTAGGGAATTTGTCCACCACATGAGTCTTGATAGAAAGCATAGCCGTCTCTCACTATATAACAACCCAGATTCTCTTGCAGCTACAGCAAGGACAGAACATTTGTTAGTCACACATCAAACACATCTATGTCCAAGTTGCAAGTTATAGAGGAATATTATCTCTGGAACTTGGAACTGATGACAGACCTAGAAAGCTCAAGTTCCAGGGGCAGCAGTGGCAATCTCCAGTGTGCTCAGCAGCAGTGGCAACAATATTCTTATGTGATCACTTTTACAGTCAAATTTCAGCCATTACTCTAAGCCATATAATTCCAAACCTGATAGGAAAAATTATCCAAAAACCTTGCAAATTCCTTTCTGAATAACATAATCAAAGGGTTCATTTCTGTTGCTTGTGACTAAGGACCCTGACTGATACCATGAGGGGATGAAGTCATGGGGAGAATGGAAGACACACTGAAAAGGAAAGATAGAGGACAAACATTTACCAAGGGCCTGCTCTTTGCCAGCAACTGAACTAAACAATGACAAATCTCTAATTTTATTTAAACCTACATTATGGGATAGGTATTCCTCTTTTGAACATGAGGGTACTGAGACTCAGAGAGATTAGGTAAATGGCTCAAAATCTTATACTTCTAAGACCAGAATTTGAACCCAATGTGTCTGTCTCCCAAACCTCACAGTGTCATCCATATAAGTGCTTTTAAAATGTGTTCCACGGGGTTATCTTTATGGCCTGGGGAGATGGTAGGCAGGATGAACCAAGAGAGTGCAGGCCAAGCCTGACTTCAGTTTCTGTTGGAGCAGTTCTGATTTGTTTATGGTATATACAGTACCCTCCCTTATCTTGTGGTTTTATTTTCCACAGTTTCTATTATCTGTGCACAGTTCAGTCCAAAACTATTAAATGGAAATTTCAGAAATAAACAATTCGTAAGTTTTAAATTTCACACTATTCTGAGTAGTATGATAGAATTCCACACTGTCCTAGTCAGGATGTCAATAATCCTTTTGTCCTGCATATTAATGCTTATGGTACCTGCCTATTAGTCACATAGTACTAAGTTACCAGATCAATTTTTATGGTGTTGCAGGGCTTATATTCAAGTAACCCTGATTTTGTGTAACAGTGTCCCATATCACAAAAGTAGTGATGATGGCAATTTTACTACAATATATCACAATAATATTTTTCTTTTTTATTATTATTGTTAATATCTTACCCACTTAATATATAAGTTATCATACTCTTATATATGTTAGAAAAAAACACATTATATAGAACATTTTGTGTTAGTTTGTGCTTTCAGGCATCCACTGGGGGTCTTGAGAGATCTTTTGAAGATAAAGGATGCCTATTATAGTGCAATTAAAATTAGGATTTCTATTTAAAAATAAAAGACATATAGCTCTTATTTTCTTAATTGTTTTGCAGCTCTGGGAATTGAACCAATGGTCTCTCATACGCTATGCAAGCACTTTACCACTGAGCTACACTTGAGGCCCTTTATATATGCTTTTACCCACGATGCTCTCTCTATCCTAGAGTTCTCTTCTCCTTACTCCCTTGCTTGAATCACAAATTTTCAGGATTTCCACTGAACCATGATTTTCTTAACAGATACTCGGGTCTTACAGATACTTGGGTCTTATTCTTCTACACATGGTCACTTATTTTGCAGTTCTTTACCTCTTGGACATTGTATAGTTATCTTTCAAATCATTTCATTAATATCTCCCTTTTCCATTAGATTGCAAATTCCTAAGGGACAGCACTGATGCCTATGTGACTCACTGTGCTGATTGTAGCACACAGCACAATTCCTGCACCATGTCCTCCAGAGACTGACAATATCAAAATCGTGCACCAGGTACAACCAGCTGTGGATCCAAGACATGCTACTTTCTTTCAGCATCTTCTAGGCAGTTATCAGTGGCAGAAACAAGAAAGAAAAGAGTGCTCATTGTGCTGAGTGCTCATTACAAGTATTTTTTAAAGACTCTGCTCTACCCTCTTCATACCTTCTATGACTGAAGGAGGCAATGAAGACACTATGCAAATGCTATCACTTGGTCCAAGCTTAGTGTGGAGTTTTGAGAAATCAGAGGGGGTGCAAATGAAATGACAAAGAGCTTCTCATATTTTTCTTGTTTTCCTGACTTTGTTCATTTCTAAGAGGAGCTGGGAGAAAGGAATGAAGAGGACATACAATGCTGAAGTGAGAACACAGCTATAGAGTCAGAATAGCTTGGATTGCCTTTCCAACTCAGTTGTTTTAAGGAAGCATTTGGGCAGGTCAACTCTATTTTTTCAACATTTTTATTAATGCATATTGGTTATACAGATTATAATGGTTTAATTTTGGTAGATTTGTGCATCCACATAACATACTTTAATCATTTCCCCCTGGTATGGTTTGTGTCTAGATGTCCTCCCAAAGCCTCATGCACTCATAGGTGGGGCTTTTGGGAGGTGGCTGGATCTAGGGTGTATGATACTGGGATTAAGGGTGTGTCATAATTAAATTGGTTTAGCATAGTTATGGGTGTGGATAATGGAAAGGCCTACCCTGGGTGTGGGTGGCACCATCCAATAGGCTTGTAGACTGGATGGGATAAAAGAGAATGGAAGGTTCATTGCTACTGCTTGCTGCTTCCTTAAAGTCCTGCCACAGTTTCTCCTCTGTGATGCCCCTCTGCCATGCCACCCTGACTTGGAGCCAGCCAACTATGTACTTGAAACCTTTACAAACTGTGATCCAAAATAAACCTTTCTTCCCTTAACTTGTGGGTGTTGAGTATTTTGTCTCAGCAACAAGAAAAGTAACTAAGACACCCCATCATACTCTTTCCCCTACCATACTCCCTAGTTTCACACTGGGGAAGGGGTTTCAATGTGTATAGTGTATTTTGATCTTATTCATGCCCTCTATTATCTGCCCTTTCAACTTGCCTTTTTTGAAGTTTTAATTTCCAAATCCACAACATAGACATGACTCTAGTTCCCATAATTTTTGTGATCTGTAAATAAAATAAGATGTGAAGTGCCAAACACAGTGCCTCACAAACACAGTGTCTATACAAAGTACTCAACAAATACTAGATTCTATCCCATGCTCCAGATTCAGCTTGTTAGGCAAGTAAATCCTTAGCAGAGACAAAGGCAGCACCTATGACTCCTTCCCTGAAAGGTAGTTGCTCAAACAGATGCTGCTGCTGCACCAAGAGTTCATTTTATATCATCATTGCCACCTTTCTTACTCTCCCACCAATTCTGGCATTCTCAATGTTCTGTGAAATAATTGCTCCTTTAGGCAGGTTTCTAAGAGGACAAAATTCTGAAAGAAAACCATTGAAAGGAACTTTAGAAGCTTCTAAGTTCAGGTTGCCACCAAACATAGGAATCACCTCTTGCCTTTGCTTGAATGCCTCTGTTGATGGGTACCTCAATTCCCACTGGAGCAGGCATTCTGATTCTTGGAGTAGCTTCAGTTATAGGACAGTGCTTCTAAAGAAAGAATCTCAGCTCAAAGATACTGAATTTTGTTGTCAGAAAAGGGTCTCTGAGACACAGTGACCAGCTTAGCCAGGTGGGCAGAGAGGTCTCTGGCCGCCTGGAGCCACGCTCGATCCAACGTGCACCGCGACCACTGGTGACCAGCTGAATGGTGAGAACCCCTTGCCATGACCACAGTGATGAGCTTAGTGGTATGGGAGTCTGAAGCTGCCCCCCTGGCTCTGGCCTCCTGGTTGTGCAAATAACTGATTCCATACTACAAAGGCACAGGGGGAGGCATAAAAGCCATTATCTTGAGCTCCAGAAGATAGGGCAAAACTGAATAACAGATAGAGGGCCTCAGGAACCTTGATGAAAATTGAAACCCACTGGAAAAATGAAGAGAATCTGCAATAAAGGCACACCACACCACGATACTTGGTAAATTGGAGGGATCATCACCTTCCATCAGAACCTGGACTATCTTCAGGGGAAAGGCAGCTGGAACCTGCAGTAGAGCCTTGTAGAGTTCAACCTACCAGGAGGACAGGGAGCTCAACTTGGGACTTGCAGCCAGAAATCTGCCTGAATCTCAGGGGTCTGCTACTGGCTTGCTGAGACTCATTGACTTATATCTGCACACTGCTGCCTATGTTGTCTATTGTGACAGCAGAGGCATATTCTGAAGGAGGCCTTCATTTTTATTTTTTATTTGTTATTTTCAAAATTATTATTTTTTTGCTTATTTTGAATGGTTTTTCTTTTCCTATTCTTCAATTTTTTATTTTTCTCTTTTTTTCTTTCCATTCTCTTGTATTTCTCTCTTTCTCTCTCACTCATTCTGTTGCTATCCCACATTGCTCTTCATCTCCCTTTTTGTTCCTGTTCTGGCCCTAATTTGTATTTCTTCTTTATTTTTCTTTTCTTCTCTTTTTCCTTCTCTTGCCTGTGTCCTCTGGCCTCACTGCTAACCTTCCCCTATCCTTCTACCTGTCTATCCCTCCCTCCCCAACTCCTTCTAACTCCCCATCCCGAAAGGTAAAGTTGCTATATTGAAGAGTTTATTCACTATAAACATTTGTTGGGTTGGTCCTCGATTTTGATTTAACTCACACAGTTAAAGGTGCTAGATTAATAACCACCACAAATTATCATTTTCTAAAATGTACTTGAGGCTATGGTGTTGCTGATTGTATCACATGGGCTAAGATGTTGTGATTGATCTAATCAGCTGTCCTTTCTGGTATAATGAAAATGAAATAGCCTCAGAGTCATTACAGACTCAATACCTAAAGATCTAGAAAACACCTCTGAGAAGCAATCATTCCATAGGTGTTCTAAATACAAGCAACAAAGATATTTATAATAAGCAACTTCCAAGTATCGACCCAGGAATTAAACCGAGGACCGTACCAAAAACAAAAATGAGAAGACATTTAAGCAAGTCACAAACTCAGACTTCCACCCCACAAAAGGCAAATTCTGGGGGAAACAAAGTGGAAAAGTCTGATAATCAACCACCTGGACACCCTGAACTGATAGCACAGGAAGTAGCAAAACAGATGAATGAGGCTCTAGAAAAATTCAAAGCAGAAATAATCTCCCAGATAACTACAGAGATGGTGAGCAGAGTGAGAGACATGATTAGAGGCTCTAGAACAGAAAAAGGGAAAAAATAGATGAGCTCAGAAGCTGGAAGCCATGAATGCCCGCATAAGAAAGAAATGGAAACCATGATCACTGAAAATAAAGAAGAAATGGAATCCATGAAACAGATTCAACCAGATACCCAGGAGATTAAAAACTCCATTGAAAGTATGCACAGCAGACTAAGGGAATGTGAAGGTAGAATATCAGATATACAAGACAGGATTGTGGTTAAGGACTATGAAAGCAGAGATTTTTTTGAAAATAGTAAGGGACCATGAGAAATCAATCCAGCAGCTGCTAGATGATGCAAAGAAGAATAACATAAGACTGATAGGAGCCCATGACAAAGCAGGAGAAAGTACAATAAAAACAAAATACTGTTCACAGAAGTAATAGTAGAAAACTTCCAAGAAAGAAGTAGAGAAATGGACATACAGATAAGTGAGGCATATAGAACTCCAACTAGCCAGGATAAAAAAAAAACAAAAAAACTACACCTAGACATATAATAGTCAAGATCCCAGAAACCCAACAGAAGAACAAAATCCTACAAGCAGTTAGAGAGAAGAAACAAATCACATACAAAGGAAAGCCCATCAGAATCACGGCAGACTTCTCAACCAAACCCTCAAGTCAAGGAGAGCCTGGAGTGAAGTATTTCAATCCCTTATAGAAAATAAGTTCCAACCTAGACTGTTGTTTCCTGCAAAATAATCTTTCAAAAACAATGGGGAATTAGATACTTTCACAAAAAAGAATATCTGAGAAATTTAATGAACACCAAAACATCACTCCAAAAATTCTAAACAATATCATTTTTCTAGGTCACAACTCCATGAGGCCCAACAGAGGGAAGCCACCAGGCAAGGCAAGAAACTAAAAGGAAAAGGGGAAAAGGAAAAGATAAAAGAGCCAACAACAGTAAATCATCATGACAAGGATGAGTCAGTATATATCAATTGTAACCATCAATGATGATGGCCTCAATTCACCAATCAAAAGAAATAGACTGACAGAATGGATTAAGAAGCAAAATCCAACAATATGCTGTATACAAGAAACACACCTAACTCAAACGGAAATGCACAGACTGAAAATAAAAGGATGGAAAACAGTTCTCCATGTGACAGGAATCTGGAAAAATGCAGGGGTAGCAGTCTTATTTGCAGACAAAGTAGAATTCAAACCAAAACTAATTAAGGGAGACAAAGATGTTCACTACATCCTTGTGAATGGAACAATCCAAGAGAAAGAGATGACAATCCTAAATATATATGCACCAAATACGAATACCCCCAACTATACAAAACAAATATTAATGGACATGAAAAACCAAATAAGTGCTTATACAATTGTAGTGGGGGACCTCAATACACCACTATCACAAAAAGACAGATGATTTAGACAAAAAATTAACAACGAAATTCTAGAACTGAACCAAGCTATTGAACAAATGGACTTAATAGATGTTTACAGAATGTTCCACCCTACAAACTCAGAATACACATTCTTTTCAGCTGCACATGGATCATTCTCCAAAATAGACCACATGCTAGCTCATAGGACATGTCTAAGTAAATGTAAAAGAATTGAAGTTACCCCCTGTATATTATCACATCATAGTGCAATAAAATTGGAGATCAATAACATAAGAAACCACAAAACCCCCACAAACACATGGAAACTATATAACACCCTCCCAAACAACCAATGGGTCACAGAGGATATTAAAGAAATTAGACAGTTTCTAAAAGTAAATGATAATGCCAGTAGAACATACAGGAATTGATGAGACACAATGAAAGCAGTTCTACAAGGGAAATTGAGAGCAGTGAAGGCCCATATTAGGACAACAGAGAGAACTCAAATAAACAACCTAATGCAGTACCTCGAGCTCTTAGAAAAAGAAGAGCATAACAAATCCAAAGCTCGTACAAGGGAGGAAATTATAAAGATCAGAGCAGAAATCAATTCAATGGAGACTAAGATAATGATACAAAAAAAAATCAACGAATCAAAGAGTTGGTTTTTTGAAAGAATAAATAAAATTGATAAACCATTAGCCTACCTTATCAAGAAAAGGAAAGAAAAGGCCCAAATCCATGCAATTAAGAATGAAGACGGTGAAGTCACAACAGATCCTGCAGAAATCCAGATGATCATTGATACCTACTTCGAGAACCTGTACTTTAATAAAATGGAAAACACAGAAGAAATGGACAGATTCTTAGATACATATGGATTGCCAAAGTTAAACGAAGAAGATATAGAAATTCTAAACACCCCAATTTCAATGAGTGAAATTAAAAATGTAATAAAATATTTACCATCAAAGAAAAGCCCAGGTACTGACGGCTTCACTGGTGAATTCTACAAGACATTTTAAAAGGAACTATCGCCATTAGTCTTGAAACTCATCAAGGAAATTGAAAGGGAAGCAAGGCTTCCAAATTCATTCCTGGAAGCAAGTGTGACTTTGATTCCAAAACCAGGGAAAGAACCAACCCAAAAAGAGAACTACAGGCCAATCTTCCTAATGAACATAGATGCAAAAATCCTCAACAAGATACTGGCAAACAGAATACAGAGGGTCATCAAGAAGATCATACACCCTGACCAAGTCGGATTTATCCCAGGGATGCAAGGATGGTTCAACATTCATAAATCAATAAATGTAATACACTATATTAACAGACTCAAGGACAAAAATCATATGATCATCTAAATAGATGCAGAAAAGGCATTCGACAAAATCCAACACCCATTCATGATAAAAATCCTACAGGAAATTGGAATTGAAGGTCTTTATCTCAACCTGATTAACACTATCTATGAAAAACCAACAGCCAACATCATACTAAATAGTCAAAAGCTGAAAAGTTTCATGCTAAAATCAAGAACAAGACAAGGATGCCCACTACCACCACTCCTGTTCAATATAGTTCTGGAAACATTAGCCACAGAAATTAGAAAAGAGAAAGAAATAAAAGGAATAAAGATAGGAAAGGAAGAAGTTAAACAGTCATTATTTGCTGACAATATGATACTTTACATAGAAGACCCAAAAAACTTCTCCAAAAGACTTCTAGACTTAAATGATAGTTTCAGTAGAGTAGCTGGATTAAAGTTCAACATTCAAAAAACAATAGCCTTCTTCTACCCAAATAACAGACTCACTGAGAAATTAGAGAAATAATTCCTTTCTCAATAGCATCCAAAAAAATGAAATATCTAGGAATCAATCTAACAAAAGAAGCAAAAGAACTCTACACTGAAAACTACAGCACTCTGTAAAAAGAGATCAAAGAGGATATAAGAAAATGGAAAGACATCCCTTGTTCCTGAGCGGGAAGAAGCAATATAGTGAAAATGGCCATGCTTCCAAAACTGCTATATAGATTTAATGAAATGCCAATTGAAATTCCAACAATATATTTCACAGAACAAGAGAAAACAATCCAAAAATTCATTTGGAACCAGAAAAGACTTACAATAGCAAAAGCAATTCTAGGCAACAGAGACATGGCAGGGGGTATCACAATCCCCAACTTGAAATTATACTAGAAACCTACTGTGATAAGAACAGCATGGTACTGGCAAAGAAACAGACCTGAGGATCAGTGGAATAGATTAGATGATGCAGAAACAACTCCAGACATATTCAGCCACCTCATCTTTGACAAAGGAGCCAACCACCCTCACTGGAGGAAAGATAGCTTATTTAATAAATGTTGTTGGAAAAACTGAATTTCCACCTACCAAATATTAAAACTAGACCCATATCTATCACCATGCACTAAACTAAGATATAAGTGGATTAAATATCTAAATATTAAAACAGAAACACTAAACTTGCTGGAAGATATGTTAGGTAGAACTCTTGACATTGACATGGGAAAAAACTTTATAAACAAAACCTCAGTAGCATGGGATCTAGCACAAAGAATCAACAACTGGGACCTCATCTTATTAAAAAGCTTCTGCACTGCAAGAGAAACTACCAACAGAGCTAAGAGACAACCTATAATGTGGGAAAAAATTTTAGCAGCTGTACCTCAGACAAGGGACTACTATCTAGAATTTATAAAGAACTGAAAAAAATCAGACCCCCCAAATTTAAAGACCCAATTCAAAAATGGGCATCTGAAATGAACAGACATTTCTCAGAAAAAGAAGTAAAAGCAGCAAATAAACCTATGAAAAATTGTTCAACATCACTGGTCATTCGAGAGATGCAAATGAAAACAACACTGAGATTATACCTCACCCCAGAAAGAACGGCTGCTATCAAGATATCAACCAATAACAAATGCTGGCGGGGGTGTTGGGAGAAATGTTGGTGAGAGTGCAGACTGGTGCGACCACTGTGGAAATCAGTATGGAGATACCTCAAAGAACTAGGACTAGAGGTCCCATTTGACCCAGCTATTCCCCTGCTGTGTATCTTACCCAAAGAATTAAAAGAATCATACCACAGTAATATATATGAACCCATGTTTATGGCAGCACAGTTTGTAATAGCTAAAGCTTGGAAACAGCCCAAGTGCCCATCAACTAGAGCCTGGATAAAGAAAATGTGGGTTTTTTAATAAAATGGAGTACTACTCAGCCATAAAGAATGCGAAACTGGAGATGTTTATAGCTAAATGGATGCACATTGAGGCCATACTCTTAAATGAAATAAATAGGATACACATGTGTAAATACTGAATAGTTTCTCTAGTGTGGGAAACTGAGAGTGTCAATAAGTATGAAAATGACTAAAATGAATAATTGATAATTTGAAATAGGAAGAAAAGGTCCAAAGGTGTAGGGCATGTGGGAAGGGAAGGGGAAAGGAAAAATTATGAGAAAAGAAAAAAAATGGAAATAAAGTCTTTGTAAATAGGGAAGGGTTGAGGGGGTGAAGGGAGCACAGGGAATGGGGAAAAAATAAGAACCAAGATGCATCATGTACAGGTACCAGCACCCAATGATAAGTGTAAACATATTGTATACCTAAAATGTACCAATAAAAGAATTTAAGGAAAAAAACAATCCAAATATTAGCAGATGTGATCTACCTGCTGACAAATTTTTCTGACTAATCTTTTCTCAGATGGGCTTACATTCACTGACAATGGAGCACACACTTGAAATTGGTACAAACAGGAAAAAAATCCAGAAAATCTGGTTAACAAGAAATTGAAGAAATCATGCCAGCTGGACACAGGAAACAAAACACTATCTCAGAATAATAAAGGAAAATGACTGAAGTCAACCTGCAGGGAGTTTGGTGGCTTCAGTTGTAAAAGAATGGGAGTATAAGACAAGTATATACACACGTGCATATTATTACCTAAAAGCAGGGTTGAAGAAAAGGCAGCAGAAGCTGTCCATAAAGGGTTAGAGTCTAACTTTGAGGCTGCCCCTTTAGACCCCACAGCACTCCTGGCGGACTTACCAGTACTGTACATGCCCAAATTCTCTGCCTTCCAACCCCAGGGTCCATTTGACTCTGCCCTACTGCAGCAGCATGACATAGCACTTGAAATTCACCAGAATGACTTGTGCTGGAAGAGAAAGCTCAGTCATCTCCATGTTCAGAGAGTGCTTAAAAACTGCAGCTGAACCAGATGTGATCTGAGGATCTGAGGCTTAAGTTGCATCTAGAATGCCTTCATTTTGTCTGAAAGGGACACATCCCAGAATGATGGACCCAGGGACAGGGACTATTGGACTTGATGATCCTCAACCTGAACCTCTCTCTTCTTCTGTTTAATGCCATTATGTACCATAATCACCACTATCCCAGGGAAAACCGAATCCATTTTTCTTGGTGTCAGCCATACTAAGAATTGAAGTTTGGTTTCCTATGCATTCTTTTGCTGTATCAAAACTAACCTCAAAGAGGTGCTTGTTGGAGCAGCCTGAACTTTTCATTGGAAACACTGGGAGCATAAACGCTATGTGAACCACATGTGGTTAGAAAGTGCTTATGATAGCATTCTCCAGCAAAAAAGTCAATACAGCTGCATTAAATATTGATGTCAAAGTCTTCCTGCTACTCTGCATGTAACTGAGCTTCTGAAAAGACTGTGTATTATGTTATTGTTGCTTAAAGTCAAGGTAATGGCCAACACTAGACTATGCTTTTTGAAATACAAGAGTACAATGCAGATGTGCTTTGTGTACTTGCATAGGGTGAGCTCTCAACTTCTTCACCAAAATGGATATGATCTCCTTAAAAGCAATACCAATTTGCTGTGAGCATTGTTTAGATCTTAAATGAACTACAATAGAACTCCATTTCCAATTGTACATCTTTATCACAAATTTTAAATCTATAGGATCAGATTTTATGCATGCTGATAAAATAGTACACTGAACTGTCACTTTAAAATAAATTCTTTTTCTTGTTATAGGGTTATTTTAATAGCAGAAATCATTAACTCTGTGGATCACTTACACTTTCCCTGTATGACAAGATCCTTGTTTTTGAAAGAACTCTTTTCCCAGGTATACATACTTAAATCTCAGATCTGTTCTGACTAGCTGTGTGATACCAAGGAAATCATTCTACCTTCTACTGAGAACCTCCTTTCTTTTATAAGAAATGATAAGAATATCAACTATAGAGTTATCCAAAAATGTAAATGGGATATAATTTGCAAAACACCTACCATCCAGCTAATGGAACATAGTGAGTGCCCAGTAATACCAGTTATTTTCACTTGTTTGTAGTTTACACATATGCATTTTATTAAATAAGTCAGGTCACTATACAATATGACCACTACCCTCAGGCACTGATGGAGTTTGAAACAGCTCATTGTGGTTTCCATATACTTTGTTTTCTTCTTCTAAGAGATCTATTTTTAGTTGAATAATACCCACAGAGATCCACAAGTTCCTTTGATTAGGGGTCATTTGTTTTCAACTGGTCTATATTTGATGCAGTTTATTTCTGGACTTATGCTTAAACATTGTAATATATTATTCTATTTTGTTTTATTTTGCTTTAGCTTTTAGGACAAAGGATTCCTGTTTATATTTTCAAGTGGTTGTATTTAACATATTACTGAGAAGGCCACATTACTACAAGTCATTTATTTATTTGTTTGTTTAAATTTAGACCCTGCTATTAAAATTATAAAATGAAATGAGGAAAAGCATTGTTCAGAGACTATTGTTTGATGTTAGAAGCAAGAAAACTTGCTGACCTCAAGATGTTAAGACATGTTGTGCAAACTTATATCTAATCTCTATTCTATTTACATAAAAGAGATGGGAAGCACGGCAAGGATAATGATAGCAGTGGTATTTGGACTGTAAGGCAAGCAAAGAGAAAGAAGTGAACTTCTGCTACCAGTCAAGGAGGAGAAATTCAATGTCGACGAAGAGTGTGTGACAATCTTCAGTAGGAGCTGCAATCCTGGAAAGGAAAATGGTGGGAAAGGGGAATGCTAATTAAGATAATCCAGTACCTAGATTCTTTTGAAATTGTAACCTGCACCACTTCTGTCCATAGCACTGGGGATTCTAGAAGGAAGCAGTTGGGTGCTAGCTAGCCCGGGCCTACTTCACACACTCCTTCTGTATATAAATTGTCAAAGTGAACCCAGGAGAAGTCAGATGGCCTGAGGTCTGCTGTCAGTTCTGCCACTCACCAGCTGTGAGTGGGGGTTAGGGTTAGGGTTAGGGTTTGGGTTAGGGTTAGGGTGGGACAAAGACTAATTCCTTGTCCACTGTGGCCTGTTTTGCTCTATCTGCAAAATGACAAGTTCAAATTAGATAGCCTTTGGGGAGGGCTCCAAATTTATTACCATTCTGTTTTTATGTTCTCAGAAGATAAAGACACAGAGACAAAAAGTAAACTTTTTGTTGTTATTATTGTTTTCAGTTACTATTTTTTATTAGTATTACAGGATTTGCATTACAGGATGATTATATTCCTTGTGGCGAGTGGGTATGTGTACAAAACTCATCTAAATTCTTTTTTTCAAACCCTTTCCTTCCTGCCTCTCCCTATCCAAGAAAATAGAAGCACCTTGAGACCATAAGTGAAATAAATCAGATACACTTGCTTAAATACTGCATTGTTTCTCTTATATGAGAAATCCAAAATATAAAGAACAAACATTTTAAAAGTTGTTTTTATCTCCTCCTTTCAGAGTAAAGGTCAGTTTCTTTCTATATAAGAACCTCGGGCAAATACTGCTTGTGTAGAATTCAATAAACAACGAAATGTAAATGCTTCCTACCACCACTTTGATTTCTGTATAAATTATGACCTTGGTACACTATCTTAAGCCTATATAGCTTTGATTTTGGTAGATTTACCCAAATCAAGTTTTATTTGAGCTTGGAAATGTATTAGAGACTTATCCGTGGGCAAAGTGAAGCATTTCGGCTGCCCTTTGTTTTGCAAGATTTGTCCTGGGCACAGTTGCACTGCACAACCATGGCACCAGGGCTTGTCTGTGATTGCAATCACACAGGTGCTGCAACCCCTCCCACTGACTTCAGCACTTCTCTAAAGAGCTGGGCAAATGTTTCAGTGTGAAAGTTCCCATCAAACCCTGACCTCTGTAGTGGAGTTGTATTTTCAAAGCTTGCTCTCAAGACCACAGGGGTTGCTGGGCTTAGTGTGAACAAGCAAATTCCAAGTAAACAGTCTCAGCTCCCAGCCTTCAACTACCTTTCTAGCTCCTGGTTTTGCTCTCTGCTTGAGAGCTGCTCAATCATTTGGCTTGGAGGACCTCCTTCTGAGCCAGAACCTTTTGTTTTAGTCAGGTATATTCAGGAGTTGTCAGAGCCTGCATTAACCACACTGTGTGCCATTGCCAAGATGTTGTTTGAAGTTGCTAACTAGCCCTTTGGTGAGTGTGCTAAATGTAGATACAGTGAAAAAAACCCATCATTCCTTCTTAATTCTCCCTCTAGGCCAACCCAAAACTATGGGGGGACAGAGGTAACAAAGAGTAACTGTAGCAGGACTTAGGGAAAGAAGCTCTTATCTGACCTTGGTCCTGGTTGTCCAGTTTTTATTCTAACATCTGAATTCTGAAATTCCATCATACAGACAGGAGACAGCACACATCCTGGGACAAGGTTAATCCTTATTTCAAGGGTTCTGCCCACTTTATACTTACACTGAGCCCATGAGACAGCAGCTCTTGGGCTACTTATTCCATTACAAGAGAGGTCATGCGGTATAGTGGAGAGTGGCAAGTCCAGAGTCAGAGAGACTTGAATTTGTAACTTGGCCATCCTTTATCTCTTGTATGACCTTGAGTACATTATTGACTCTCTCTGCACCTAATTTTCCTCATATTTAAAATGCAGAGAACCTTGAATGATTATTGGCAAGATTCAAAACAAAAACACTTATGAGAATGCCTGGAATATAGTGTGGACCCAGATGACAGCTGATTTTAATAATGACCAGCTGAGAGTGAAAAAGTTCACAGCAATGAGACACAGTGAGTAGCTTACTAATATGCCCTCTGTCTTTGATGCAAGTAACAGAAAACTTTTGCTTCCTGGGCTGCAATCTCCTGATCTGTAAAATAATGATGATGGTAATAATAGTAATATCTTAGGGTAATCTGACAGTTCATGGAGATATTGAGTGTACAGTATCTGATTCACCAGAGTAGTTACTATGATTGAATTGAGCTTATAGATTCTATAGATGGAGGGAAACAATAAGGACCAAATCCCAGAGGCCTGATCTACCTCACCCTTGCCCCAAGATGGTGACAATGTGAAAATAGCAATATGACTACAGAAACAAGTCAGGAGCTTTCCTGTTGGGGGCTTTTCCAGTTTGAGTTAAGCCAGAAACTTTGAAAAAATAGTTATTCATGTCTCCCTGCCTCTTCAGTTTGCTCAGAGTTGAACAGCATTCTCAAAAGAATTGTGGCTTGCCTTGAGTTCATCCCTGGCAATCCAGGGCTTCTCACAGAAAGTCACACCTAGGGTGGCCACAATAACACTTAGCCTGTTGTCTCATCAGTCATGTTAATGGTGATGACAGGAGCCACTTTGTGAGGATTTGCATTGGAGAACCAACTTCCACTTCTAGGGGCTGTGGTTTGAGGCTATAAACATCAATAGAGCCCCTACTGTGTGTAAGCTTTGGTGCCTGGCTCAGAATATGCACTCAAATATTTGTTGATGGAGTGATTGAGTAGAGGGGTTACCAAGGTTAGCAAAACATTCTCTACCTTAGAGGTACCGACTTCCAGTTGAGAGGACTGATTCGTCTAAACCAGTTTGCACCCACAGGAAACTGTAATAAAGGTTATGTGAAAAGTAAAGAGTGTCATACATGGAATCTAAAAAGTTAATCTCATGGAGGTTAAGAATACAATAGTTGTTATTAGAGCCTGAAGAGTGTAGGGAACAGGGAGGGAGGGGAGAGGTGGGTGAGTAGGTAACAAGTTGCAGTTAGATGGAAGCAAGAGATTCTGGTATGTTATTGCATAGTTGTGCAACTATAGTTAGCAATAATTACTGCATATTTCAAATAGCTAGATGAAAAGATTCTGAATATTTTCACCATAGAGACATGATACATATTTGAGGAGATAGATACACTTACTCTGATTGGAACACCACACAATGTATATACATATTGAAACATCACATGATATCCTATAAATGTGTACCATTTCTATGTGCCAGTTAAAATTTTTTAGGAAATTACAGAGCACAATTGGGAATAATTCCAATTGAAGGCATACAGAAAAGCTACTGGGAGAAGAAAGCACTTGAGAAATGTATCTTTGGGGCTAATGGACATTTTGACAGTCAAGGGAAAGGATATTTAAGTCGCAGAGACCAGAGAAATCACAAGGAAGCAGTAAAGAGCAGGTCTCCTTATTTGCAAGTGATGTGTGTGTGTGTGTATGTGTGTGTGTTCTTGTCTACACACACATGTGTGCTGAGGTCAGAGCATGGAAAACCATGTTAGCCGTACCAATAATTTAAATGTTTGTTTCCTTAGGTGATGGGGCTGTGGGGAAGATTTTGAGGAAGAAGGAGATAGAACTCACTAGATATTTCAGGTGTGATCATGAAAGACACTTTGAAATTGTGAAGACACAGGTTTTCCACCACCACTAAGGCTGCTAAGGTTAGCAGAAACAAAGAGAAAGTTGTGAAAGTTTGTTCAGATGAAGAAACAACTGATAAGAACAACTACGAGGAGAAAGTAATTGACAAGTACTAGGAGTTGAGCTCGCAGGCTGGTGACCGATAGCTAAATTTGTGACACCCCCATCATCCTTGTTTATTTTTATTTCCTTTTATTTGACACTAGCTGTCACCATCAGGATCAGTACTTGCTGCAGCAGAAGTCACTGCCGGCAGGTGTCCACCAAACACAAGGATTCCAGCTTCTTTGCAAATGAAGGAAACAACACTGATAGGAACTTCATAAAACATAGTTTCTGCCAGGTGTTATTCAATTTCAACATTTAGAAAATAGTTCTAGGGTTAAATGAGTTTGAAAAGTTATCAGCTGACAAAAGTTAAGTTACTGTCTTTACTGCAAGAATTCTCAGAGGTTTACTTGGGCTGATAGATATTGTGACCCTCTAAGAAGCGAGGGGCAAATTCTGTGTTTTCTACATTTATTAGACCTTGGAATCCTTCGGGGGGGGTTGCTTTTTTTAAATTTTATTTTATTGGTACATTTTAGGTACACAACATAATGACATTCATCATTGGAAATTTGCACCTTTACATAATCTCTCTTGGTTCTTATTTTTCCCCCATCCCCTGCCCTCCCTTCAACCCCTCCACATCTCCCTATTTACAAAGACTTTGTTTCCATTTTTTCATTATCTCATATTAATTCCATTCCTTCTTTTCTGTCCCTTACCCCTCCCACTTCCCCTTCCCCTTTGCCCCTTTTCTTCCTATTTCACATATAACAAATGCTGCCAGGGCTTTGGGAAAGAGCAACACTGCTCCACTGCTGGTGGGAGTGGAGCCTGGTGCAACCACTGTGGAAATCAGTATGGAGACACCTCAAAGAACTAGGACTGGAAGTCCCATTTGACCCTGCTATTCCTGTGCTGAGTATCTTCCCCAAAGAATTAAAAGAAGCATACCTCAGTGATATATGTCCACCCAAGTTCATAGCAGCATAATTTGCGATAGCTAAAACTTGGAAAAAGCCCAAATGCCCATAAACTGGAGACTAGATAAAGAAAATGAGGGGTTTTTAAAAAATAAAATGGAGTAGTACTCAGCCATAAAAAATGAAAAATTAGAGACATTTGTAGCTAAATGGTTGCACATTGAAGCGATACTCTTAAGTGAAATAAATAGGACACACGTGTAAATACCGAATGGTTTCTCTAGTATGAGAAACTGAAAGTGTAAATGTGGAATCCTTTGTTCTTGTCTGGTTAGTTTTTTGAAGTGACAAGAAAAATGTATATATTTATGATGTACAATGCAATGCTCTGATACATGTATCGCTTTGAAATGATTAAATCAAATCAACATATCAATCACCTCATTTATACTACTGAACATTTTTGTAGTGAAGCATTTAATATCTAGACTTAAAAATTTTCAAATATACATCATTATTCTTATTATCTATAGCCACCATGCTGGATGATAAATCTGTTCATTCCACTTATCTCACTGAAACTTTGATCAGCATTTCCCTATTCCCCCAAACCCCGGCTTCCAGTAACCATTGTTCCACTCTCTCTTTTCATGAAAGATATCATAAAGTATTTTACTTTTCTTGCCTGGCTAATTTCACATACCATAATGCCTTCCAGGTTAATCCATGTTGTTGCAAATGACAGAATTCTCCTGCTTTTAAGGCTGATTAGTGTTCCATTTTGTACATATATATATATTTTTTTCTTCATCTAGTTTTACACTGACAAATGCTTAGGTAGATTCTGTATCCTACAGTCTGAAAAACTGGTTAGAAGGGAATCAGCCCATGCCCCGGCAACAATCCACTGGACCCCCCACCCCCCGCTCCTCTGTACAGACACCTGGTTCCACATTACAAAGACACAGAGGACACCACACCAAGAGACCACGGTACTGAGTCCCGCTGCTCCCGCCCCAGAGGTAGGGGCTTCTGAGCCATCGTCCCACTGCTTCTGGTCCAGAGGAAGGGCCTTTGAGGCCACCAACCCTCCCCCTGCACCCAGCCCAGAGGAAAGGGCTTTTGGGCCACCTTCTGTCCCGCCACTCCTGGCCCAGAGGAAGGGGCTTCTGGGCTACCATCCCTCCCACTGCTCCCAGCCCAGAGGTAGGGGCTTCTGAGCCACCATCCCGCCACTCCTGGCCCAGAGGAAGGGGCTTCTGGGCCACCATCACTCCCGCTGCTCCCAGCCCACAGGAAAGGGCTTTTGGGCCACCATCCCTACTGCTGTTCCTGGCCCCTGTCCCACCTCTCCCAGCTCAAAGGACGTAATCGGTGCAGGCACCAACAGCACCCCCCCAAGTCAAAATGAGAAACCACATAAATAAGTCTCAAAACCAGACTCCCAGATCACCTACAGCAACCCCCAAAGGGAAATGAGATGAAACACTCTGATACTCAACCACCTGGACCCACTGAACTGGCAACAAAAGGGGATCTGGAAAAATGAAATCAGAAATAATTTCTCAGATAACAGGAGAAATTGTGCCCCTAGTGCAAGACATGATTAATAAATCTAGAGAGGAGCTCAGGAACATGATAGAATCCCAACATAGGAAACAAATGGAATCCATAAAACAGATGCAAATAGATTTCCAGGAGATGAAAAACTCCATTGAAAGCCTACACAGCAGAATGAGCCAATGTGAGGACAGACTTTCAGATATAGAAGATAAGATTGCAATTAGTGACCAGGAAAAGAAAAATTGCTTCAAAATTATAAGGGAACATGAGAAATCAATCCAGCAGCTGCTAGACGATGCAAAGAAGAATAACATAAGACTAATTGGAGTCAATGAAGAAACAGGAGAGAGTGCAGATGACATAAAAGATCTCTGCCAGAAATAATGACAGAAAACTTCCCAAGCAGGGGAAAAGAGCTTGACATACAGATAAGTGAGGCATATAGGACTCCAAAGAGCCTTGATCAAAAAAAAAAAAATACACATAGGCATATAATTGTTAAGATTTCAGAAACTCAACAGAAGAACAAAGTTCTACAAGCAGTTATAGAAAAGAAACAAATCACATCCAAAGGAAAGCCCATCAGAATCACAGCAGACTTCTCAACACAAACCATCAAGGCAAGAAGAGCTTGGAGTGACATATTCCAGGAACTTCGTGAATGCCAAACCAGCACGCCAAAGAATTTTACACAATAGCCTAGGAACAGACATTGAGGATCACAACCCCAGGAAGCAAAGCAGAATGAACCCATCTGGCATGACAAGAAATTAAATGTAAAGGGGGAGAACCCCAAAAAAAGAAAAAGTCATGGCAATGATAAGTCAATACGTTTCAGTTATAACCATCAAGGTTAATGGTCTCAATTCACCAATCAAAAGAAATAGACTGGCAGAATGGGTCAAGAAGCAAAATCCAACAATATGCTGCATACAAGAAACACACTTAATTCAAAAGGAAACTCATAGACTGAAAGTTAAAGTGTGGAAAACAATACTCCATGTGACAGGAACCCAAAAAAAAGCAGGAGTAGCTATCCTTTTTGCAGATCAAGTAGATTTCAAACCAACACTGATTAAGAAAGACGAAGAAGGACACTACATCCTTGTAAAGGGAACAATCCAAGAGGAAGAGATTCTGTATCCTAGCTATTGTGAATAGTGCTGCAATAAACATGGAGTACTGATATCTCTTGCACATACTAATCTCATTTCCTTTGGATATATACCCAGAATTGAAATTTCTACATCATATGATAAGAATTCCTTTTCTTTGGATCAGTATACGGGGTAAATTCACATTAGAAGATGCTGTTGGATTAAATTTAAAGCAGCATTTTGGACGTGGATCTTACAGATCAGTGATGACAGTATTCTGATATAGGACAATCTCTACCCACCCAGCTGCTGCCTCTTTCATAAAGCCTATCAATCAGGATAGCTCTCTTTTGCACTCATTTCAGTGCATACGTTTTGCAGACTAACTTCATCCATGATTTTTCCATGCACAAACATACTGTTTCCCCTATCACCCTATTTCCAGTCTTCTTGTCTGACATATTGCAATGGTCTCAAAACAAGTTCTCATGCCTATGTTGTCTTCTCTTTCCAGTTCATCTTATGTGATTTCTAAAGCAACTGTCTGATCCTGCTGTTACCCTACTCAGGGTTACAATGATTTTCTTAAAAATGTACTTAATGAAAAAATTGTTTTTTGTGACATTCAAGGGCCGTCCAACTCAGGGCAAAACCTACCTTGCCCACTTTCTTGTAACAGTTAAACCAGATTGGCTACTTTATTGGCTTGGGAGCCACCCAGAAGACTAGTAAAGCACATTTCTGAATGTGTGGAGGTGAGTCATGGGGGCAGAACCTTGGGATCTATATTTGGTCCATGCCTTCTTCCTCTGTGGAAATGCACCCCTGATTTGCTCCCCAGCCTCCATGTGCTAATCATAGCTCCCATATGCCCTTCCACCATGACATTTCTGCCTAGGAGCCAGCTAATCATGGACTGAACCCAGTGACAGGAAAGCTGACTTATACACTCATCTTCCAACTTGCAAGATTGCCATGATGGAATCAAACTAGTCCACTTACTAATCTCCATTCTTGGGATTTTCTTGTCTCTGTAGTTGTTCTAGATCTATTCTTTACCCAGAGAGACCCAATCGAAATATTTCCTTTTCCATGAAACCTTCTCCTGATCATCACCAATGAAAGCGATTATTCTTATATTTGTTCTAAAGCATGCTGTTTTACTAAGAAAACACCTGGGCTAGTGCATCTTACTGTTATTTATATGCATATTCAGATCCTGGCCTTGTCACTTACTAGCTGTGTAAACTTGGGTAAGTCACTTAATTTCTCTTAGCCTCAATTGAAATGGAACAGTTATAGCAACAACCAACACCGTTGTTGTGAAGATTAAATGAAAATATATGTGAAGCAGCTGGCTGGCTTTATAACGTGTCACTTTCCCACATAACATTATAAGCTTCTTGAGAAAAGGAACTGAGGCTGATTGACTTATGCATCCAAGGTACATAGTGCAATGCCCGGATCCAGCAGCCACTTATGTTTCTTGAGTGAATTACTTATGGATGACCGGGCTGCATCTCCTCTGTCCCTCTATCCTATTGTGAACCCAGGGTAAAGTAACGCTACTGAGCCAAGAACATCATTTTTCTCTACCCATGGCTCACCACTGCCCTTCAGCCTCAAGCACAAGTGCTTGGAAGTTTAAGAATATAGTTGGTTTTAATTTTAAGAACAGCTCAAAAAAGGAAAAGCAGCTCATTAAAACACAAATGAAGTCTCACTTTTGTAGTATGTGTCAATCCTGAGTCATCCCAAAATTAATCA
This sequence comes from Heterocephalus glaber, assembly GCF_053883595.1. Taxonomy (NCBI): domain Eukaryota; kingdom Metazoa; phylum Chordata; class Mammalia; order Rodentia; family Bathyergidae; genus Heterocephalus; species Heterocephalus glaber. The sequence goes on from NW_028258461.1 coordinate 8,594,999, forward strand.
AAATGTCCTCTATATTCAGGTATCTACTTGCTCTTTTCCTTCACTGTCTCTGGTTTATTTTCGAAGAAAAAAATTTTACTTCCTTTGATAAATTGATCAAGACTGCCACCTATTCGCTACTAGGCTGAAATGCTATGCTTGTGGCAACCTTCCCATACAGACTGAAACCTAGCAGGTTTCTTCTGCTGGGCTGCTATACACTTCAATGGATCCAGTGAGCATTCCTTGGGATGGAGATGGTAATGGAGATGGAGGTCAGAGGTCACTTCTTTTGATACACTAAGAAATGTAATTCTGCTCTTGGTGAGATACACACAGAGGTGCTTCAAGTAATAAAATCACAGTGTAGTCACAATCTCAAATGCTAAAGACATCTCTATGCTTGTTATTCTCTTGGTGATTGCCAGATAAAATACAGGATGCAGAGCGCAATTTGAATGTCAGATAAACAAGGAATGATTTTAAGTATGAAGCTGTACCAAATATTGCTGGAATATACTTATACTTAGTCATTTTTATTGTTTATCTGAAATTCGAATTTAAGCTCTTTCTTTTTTTCTTTCTCTTTCTTTATTATGATAATGGGGATTGAACCTAGGGCCTTCACACAGAGCTATATTTTTTTTGTCTTTTCAACTAATTATATAATAAATTTATGCACTTAATGAAAGTTTCTGAAATTGTTTTGGAAAATATGTTTTCAAAACTGTCAATATTTTTTTTGTTAAATTCTTTTATTGGTACATTTTAGGTATTCAACACATTTACATTTCTCATTGGGATCTTGTACCTTTACATGATGCATCTTGGTTCTTATTTTTTCCCCATTCCTAGCCCTCCCTTCACCCCCTCCACCCTTCCCTATTTACAAAGATTTTATTTCCATTTTTTCCATTTCTCAGCATTTTTCCTTTCCCTTCTTTCCTTTCCCCTGCCCCTCCCACTACCCCTACCCCTTTGGACCTTTTCTTCCTATTTTACATTATCGATTATTCATTCTAATCATTGGTACATTTTAGGAATACAATATAATGACATTCATCATTGGAAATTTGCACCTTTACATAGTCTCTCTTGGTCCTTATTTTTCACCCTTGCCCAGCCCTCCCTTCAACCCCTCCAGTCCTCCCTATTTACAAAGATTTTATTCCTATTTTTCCATTTTCTCATATTAATCCCATTCCTTTCTATCCTTTCCCCTAGTCCTCCCACTTCCTTCCACTTTGCCCCTTTTCTTCCGAAAATGGGCATCTGAAATGAACAGACATTTCTCAGACAAAGAAGTAGAAATAGCAAATAAATACATGAAAAAATGTTCACCATCAGTGGTCATTCAAGAGACGCAAATGAAAACAATGCTGAGATTCCACCTCACTCCAGAAAGAATGACTGCTATCATGAAATCAACCAATAACAAATGCTGGTGGGGCTGTGGGGAAAGAGGAACCCTGCTCCACTGCTAGTGGGAGTGTAGACTGGTGCAAGCACTGTGGAAATCAGTATGGAGATACCTCAAAGAACTAGGACTGGAAGTCCCATTTGACCCCACTATTCCACTGCTGGGTATCTTCCCCAAAGAATTAAAAGAATCATACCACAGTGATATATGTGCACCCATGTTCATAGCAGCACAGTTTGTGATAGCTAAAACTTGGACACAGCCCAAATGCCCATCAATTGGAGACTGGATAAAGCAAATGTGTTTTTTTAATAAAATGGAGTACTACTCAGCCATAAAAAATGAGAAATTAGAGACATTTATAGCTAAGTGGATGTACATTGAGGCAATACTCTTAAGTGAAATAAATAGGACACACATGTATAAACACAGAACTATATTCAGAGCTCTTTCTCTGCTTTTATTATTTTGAGATGTCTCTCTATGTTGCTAAGTTTCTCTGGTTGTCTCACATTTTCAATCTTCTTGCCTCGCTGTTCCAGAATACTGGGATTATAGGCATGTGCCACCACTTCCAGCAGTGTTTTTATTTTTAAATCTGGAAAGCCTACTTCAGTGCCCTCTTCCCCACTGCCCATACTTAAGGCACCCAGCTTTGCCTACTTCACATTAAGGACAGGTTACAAAACTTGAGATCTCCTGTCCTCTGCTTTTTGTTTGGGTTTCCTGAATGAGAAGTACTACAATTAGACACAAAGATGGAAGGAGAAGGAAGCCAACCACTTATCCCTCCTCTTCATGGTTCTAGTCATTACATTCATTACTGACTACAAATCTTCCTTAATTGTCTCTTTTCCATAGCTCAAAGAATTCTCCAGATTATGGATTCCGTTTCTTCCACTGTTCCCTCCCGACTTGGGGGGTAGAAGGATTTTCCAAAAATGCAGATTCCTAAGGTTTTAGCAACCAATGATATTTTCTTAACCCTGACCATGATTCTATAACAAATCTCTTCATTCATTAATTTTCAGCTATACTCTGAATGTGTTACTTGTGCCTCAGTTGATACAATCTTCAATGGCATAGCACAAACATTCACAATATAAATATACCTACCATTTTGGGTCTATCCATTACAAAACCTATAGAACCAGACCAGATAATTTCTTGGTGCAAGTAAAATTTCACCTTAGCTTCAGGAAAAGCCTCACCCAAGAAAAATACTGCCACTGTTAGTGATGACCACAGCTCAGTGATCCTGAGACACTTAATAAGTCCCAAGATCAATGATGTTTAGGTGTATCGGTGCAGCCAGCTACTTAATAGCTGCTGGCTGCTGTATGAATCACTCTGATAGCAAAGGAAGATGCTTCCAGATCTGTCTGAGCATAATACATTCTAGAAGCCTGCAGATCTGTAAGCCACACTGGGCAGCATCAAGAAGGAGGCTCTCTGTCCTGATGCCTTTAGAGACCAGCCCTTTCTGCAGAGGAGGAAAATCTTCCCATGAAAGCTGGGCACAGTGGCACATGCTTGTAATCCCAGCTACTTGGGAGGCTGAGGCAGAAGGATCACAAGATCGATGTAGTGTTGGACAGCTTAGCAAGATCCTGTCTCAAAGTAACATATTTTAAAAGGTAAGAGGGGGAACTGGGGTTATAGCTCAGTTTTAGTGTACCTGTTATTATGAGCCCCATTACCAGAAAAAAATCCATGAAATACCAAGTCCAAGTCCATTGAGATTTTCAGTCAAAAATTGTCCTCACTAGTTTTTACTCAGCTTTCTCAGTAGCATCTTCAGGCACATCCTAGACATGTATTCATTCCCTCCTTTGTTTGAGTGTTCTGGCATGCATTCCTGTAGTGAACATGTGTTGAGTACCTAATATGTGTCAAGCACCATAGTAGATGCTATGATAGTTGAATTATGGCCTGGTCCTCGAATAGCTTACATTTTAGTGGACAGACAGATATGTACACAAAACTAGGCAAAAGGATGTTCCTCCATCTACTGACTGCTACTAATACAGGGAAGAACAACACAAAGGAGACAGCACATTTCAGAGGAAACGGCCCTTGAGGTTAGTTTGGGAAATTGAATATGAATTCACATGACAGGCTCTCTAGAAGAGGCAGCAGTGTGAGCAAAGGCATAGGGCATACTGTAGCAAGGAGGCCTCTAGGGTCTGCAAACATCACAGTATGTAGTGCATTTTGGGGACAGTGTCATGGAGAAGTAGGCAAGAGAGCCCCATCCTGAAGGTCACCATGTGCCATACTAAAGATTTTGAGCTTGAATATAATAAGAATGATAGAAAGCACTACTATGGTTCTTAATGTGTACCAGGGACTGCTCTAAGTGCCTTGTATAGTGTAGGCTCTAAATAAACCTGTGAGGTAACTGATATGTTTTCTCATTTTACACATGAGGCAACTGAAACAGAGAGGTTAGAAGATTTGTACAACTTGACACTCCAAAATTAATATTTTTTATCATTATGTTCTAACATGTTCCAGGCATTGGGGAGACAATAGCAAAGAAAATCAGATCTTTGCCTCCGAGGTTCACAAAGTCTAGGGGAAACAGACTCAAACACCTGGATTTATAAGACAAGGTGATTGCAAATCCCCTTCGCTTTGGACACTCTCCCACATTAAGCCAATCCCGCTCACTGTTGACTGATTGTCAACAATCCCCAACTTGTTGACAGTGCTTCTGATAGCTCTCTCTTCTGTTCACAATTTGACACCTCCACTTGGCACACAAGACTTCGCTTCTATTCTGTGGTGTATCTGGCAGACAGATCCTCTTCCAGTGTTGGGTCAGTGTGTGTTACATTGCTGGCACTCCCTGCTGAGACCTGAACTGGGTCCATAGGCTGTCACCCCTGGCCCTGAGCCACAGGCTAGCCACTGGTCTCACCCCCTGTGAGAAAGAGATTTGGACATTTTCCTTGAAACAATGAATTCCAAAAGAATTCTTGTTACCATGGCAACAAGGATAAGCTGGCAGCTGCCTTCTAATCCCTGGCTGGTGAACATGGCATTGAGGGAGGAAAACAGACCTCTGGAGCAGGTGTTGCCCTTCTTACCCCAGTTGGATGAGGAGGGGAAAAGCTGGTTGCTCTGTGCTGGTGAAGGCTGAAGGATCCTCAGCTCTGACCCTTGCTAAACTGCCTCAATTAGTGTAAGCAGCTTCAACCCTTTATGGACACATAGGAGAATGTTTGGGGGCAGAGGGAAGAACTAGAAAAGAAGTAATTTATACTTTACTTAACAAGTCAAAAATATATTGTAATTAATAGCTAACAATTACCTTGTACTAAGCACTTTACATATATTATCACTTTCATTTAACCCTCAAAAACTTCTGCAAAGTAGATATTAGAATTATCTTCAATTTACATATATATAGAAAGTGAAGATCAGAAAAATTAGACAATATGCTCAAAAATATAGCTAAAATAGGGCAGAACAATGCTCAATCCTAATCTGTCTGACTCCAAAGCCCGTACTTTGAACATTCCTTCTATATTGTAAAATTTCATAATTCCTTCTAGGAGTCTTCACGGGAGTTTTGGTCAATTTGTGAGTTATTTGATGAAACTTTCTGGGAAAATAGAGCTGATAAGTGGAGAAAATCATGCCATGTGTTTGGCACGGTGGGTATTGTGTGACACTGTGTAGAACAGGTCACCTGGGGCATAAGGCCCAGTACAACTGATTCTGCGAAATGACACAGCCAGCCAGCACCAGAGGAAGCATGGTATTTAATCCTGATCCAAGATGCATCTAATTCCAGAACTATCCCAATGTATTGCATACCAGTCACAGTGAAACTAATGGATTCTGAGGAAATGCCCAGCTTGACGTCCCATTTCAGCTCATGCCTTCATCCACTAGTGAACAGAGTAGAAGGACACCTGTACCTTGGAGAGATGTCAGTCAGCAGCCTATCCCTGTTCAGTGCCCCTCAGAGGGAATGCTTACAGTATCTATATTCTTACCATCCTTGGCCATATGTGGCTGGAAACCCACGAAACTCCACTCCACTACATCTAGTCCCTGACTTGTGTTGACTTGACATTTTTTCCACTTTGCAATGGTGCACAAGTGATAGGAATTCAGTACAAGCCATCCTTGAGGTTTGGAATTTTTATCTTTCTCAGCCTAGGATACAAAGCGTCATCCTCTCTTATAATACTAGGCAGCTGCTCTCTGTAGGCCACTCTGCCATAATGAAAGTAAACAACTAACACTCTACAGTATATGGTGTTGCCAGCTTTTTTGGATAGAGATGGAGATATGGTAACACCTTGATCCACAAACATTTCTGTTTGTAAACAATTTGGTTGGTAAACAAAAGCATTTGGCAAAATTTTGCTTCTCTTCGCAAACTCCGCATCTCATGACAAACACGACCATGGCCATCTTCCCCATACAAAAACAAATGCAGCTATCTTCCCCAAAGTTATAAAACAAATTAAGTTCATAAATTGAGGTACCACTGTATTTAACAAGTTACATGAGATATTCAACATTTTATTAAAATAAAGGCTATATGTTAGATGGTGTTGCCCAAATGCAAGCTAAAGTAAATTTTCTGAGCACATTCAAATAGGTTAGGTGAAGCTATGATGTTCAGTAGGTTAGGTCTATTAAAATCACTTTCAACTTATGATGGATTTATCAAAATGCAACCCCATCATCTGTTGAAAGGCATCTGTATGTTGCCAGCAAGGGGACATCTGACTATTCAGTACCCACTCCCATTCTTACATTTTTAGACTATCCTATTGCTAACCTTGGTGGTAAGCAGGGATTTAGGTCTCATAAAGGAATCTGAAAATGCAAGATATTTACTCTTACTACCTGGGAGCTAAGTCATGAGCATGTGTCCTTTGCTAGACAAATCAGTTGTTCTCAATCTTGGAATCAAATGGCATAAAGCATCAGGCTTGTTTTGAAATATCTCAACCCGTAGGTGGGAGCAATCTGCCTGTGTTCAACAGCAAGAAGATTACCACGTTAACCAGCTGGCTCCTGGGTGTGAATGGTTGGATACATAGACATTTGTGTTTTAGCAGCTCTGAAAAATCACAACTCATCCCCAAACCTTTTTCTCTGAGGTTAGAGTGAAAAAAGTGAGCTAGTTAAGATTAAGATTTCAAAGGTAGAGAAGTTGTTAGTGATAACAAAGACAACATGGTGATTATACAAGTAGCTAAAATAAAGCAAAACTAAAGATCTCTGACTATGGAAGATGAGGAACTGTCTGCTGCATTGTCTGTGTAGGTAATGAAGTCTTAGATGACACAATCATAGGACAATAAAAATGTTTAGAAAACTTGAAAGGCTATGCTGAATGGACTAGGAAGTTAGTTTCTACTAGTACAAAGAGGAGTAAGGGGCTGTAATATGTATACACACACACACACACACACACACACAGTTTGGAAGTCTAAAAGTCCAAGCTAAGGTGTTGACAGGGTTGGTTCCTGCTAAGTGCAGTGAGATAAAGATCTGTTTCAGGTCTCTGCCTTTGGCTTGTAGACAGCCACCTTCTTCTTATGCCTCTTCACACTGTCTTTTCTTTATGTGTCTGTCTCATTATTCGAATTTCCCCCTTTTTATAAGGACAACCGTCACTTTGGATTAGAGATCATCCTTCTGGCCTCATTTTAACTTGATTATCTCTATAAAGATGCTATACTGAAGTACCACAGGTAAGGATTCCAGCATATCGTTTTGGAGAGGATATAGTGCAATTCATATCATATCTCTCTTTCCTTCTCTTTCATGAGGAGCATATTCCTTTTCAGTCTTTCCTATCAGTGAAGCAGTGGTGCATTAAGCTCATTAGAATCACCCTGGAAACTTAAAAATCTTTATCCTCAGGTCACATTCCAGACCATTTAAACCAGAATCTCCAAAGAAGGCACACTGATATTTGTTGATTGCTTATCTTGAACATTTTATATGAATAATATCCTTTGATTTTCAAGCTTTATAATGTGAAATAGTGTCATCATCATCATCATCATCATCATCATCATCATCATCATTACTATACAAATGAAAAAACAGGTTGATTACACAGCTTGTAAGTGATGAAACAGGGTTTGTAATTTTGAAAATATGCACTCTTAGCCACCATTTTATATTGCCCCAGAAACAATTTCTGCACATGTTCATTTTCTTGTCTGGAACATATGGAAGATAGACTTGAGATAAGTAAATATGCCTACTTAAAAACTACAATGTTCTTTTTGGGGGGATACCAGGGATCAAACTCGGGACCTTTTGCTTACAAGGCAGGTGTCAGAACCACTGAGGAGCCACTGAACTGTATCCCCAGCCCTATAATGTTCTTGTAAAAATAAAAAAAAAAAGAGGGAGACAGAACATGCTCCAAAATCTCCCTCTGGTCTAGCATTCTATGTGGTCTATGACTCTGTAAAGAATTTAGAATCATTGAAAACCCATGCCAAGTCAATAGGCCCACAAGCAGTGAAAACAACAACAAAAAAATTGGGAGACAACTGTAGTTGCAAAAACTCAGGGATTAGAGAAATTGTCTGAAAGTCATGTCTGAGGCAAAATCATGAACCAGGCTGAGAACCTATGGGAGCTCAGAAATCTTTCAAGAAGTAGAGTGTAAAGTTGGTACAAGAAAGCCATGAAAAGTAGAAATACTTTGAAGCCCTGTGTTTATGTAACAGTGATCAACACTGAACAAGTATGAAACAGGCTTATCAGAATAAAGGAGGTGCGCCAGATGTAATAATAATAACCAATATGAATGTTCACTCTCATAGAAGGGAAAAGAAATTAACTAAAAAATAATATTAGACAAAATGCAGCTGTGACTTTCAAGGAAGTTGTTTTGTTTTTATTTCTTTCGTTTTGGCATTGATTTGTTGATTGTAGTAAGAACACTTGACATGAGATTTATCTGCTTAAAAATTTAAAACTCATCCATAGAAAATATATTCCCACCTGTAGGTGGGAAGAGAATCCTTACAGAAGCTTTAGAGAAGTCTTTACATGTATTTTCTATAGCCAAGGAAACAATAATTATATGAACTTCAGGAACATTAAAAGTCTTTGCATTGTCAGGTCTAACATTTCGTGTGCTTCCTTGACATCTTTGAGCCTCAGAAGACCCGAGTCCTGACCGTAAGCTCCCTTGCTCTCACCAGCTGTACCCCCACTGAGTAATAAAGGCTCCTCTCCCCTAAAGTGTCATACCAGCTATATTCTAACTAGTTCTCAAGCTAATGTGTTTCACCTTCCTGTCACAATGTGAAATTATTCAAATAAATCAATCACACCCTCCTATGGAACCAGGTGTCACTCTATTATGGCTTGTGTCTAGATGTCCCCCAAAAGTCTCATGTGGTCATAGGTGGGGCTTTTTTTAGACATGGCTGGATCTGGGGTATGTGATGCTGGGATTAAGGTGCATGATTACTGAATTAGTCCACTGATTGATTAAGCATAGTTCTGGGTGTAGATAATGGAGTGGGCCACCCTGGGTATGGGTGGCACCACCCAAAAGGCAAGTAGCCTGGAAGGAATAAAAGAGAGAGGCAGGCTGTTGCTGCTGCTTCCCTGCCTTCTGCATGCCACATCATCAACTGCTTTTTCTCTGCGATGCCCCTCTACCATGTTACCCTGCCTTGGAGCCAGCTGACTATGGACTGAACCTTTACAACTGTGAGCTGAAATAACCTTCCCTTCTTTAACTTATGGGCATTTGGTATTTTGTCTCAGCAATAAGAAAAGTAAGACACACTCCATAGGCCTTGCTTGTTTATTCTGTCCCCAAATACAACCATCTGTAACCCTGTGTGTCCTACCTCATCCTCCTTTAGAACTGTCTGTTTAATAACTTTTGCTTGATTTCATTGGCCTAATGCTGATTTGGCCTTCTTATAATATTTGGGAATAGGATCTTTCCTCTCACCAAAGGGGTCAATAGGAAAAAATCAAGAGTCTTTGGAGAATAGTGTTCCCCAAACTGTGATCAGGGGACTGAATGCCTATGTCAGAATTACCCAGCGAACTTTTTGAAATGCATATCATTTGGCCTTATACTTCCTCAGACTTACTGAAGATGCCTGGAGATAGGGCCTGGGAATTTGCTTGCCATTTTTATTGGTCAGGTTTTCTAGAATACAGATTCTGAGATGGAGATGCAAAGATGTTATGTAAGGTGCTTATGAGATCAAAACCTGTGGGGATGTCAAGAAAAAGAAAGCAGGACTGTACAGAAAGAGAAGCTGAAATATGATACAGTCTCAAGAAAGAGCTCAGCCAATGCCATGGTGAGCTTTAAAATAGAGATGGCTCCTTGGAGTTGCTTCAGTTGGGGCAAGGGTACGAAGTCTTTACAGCCAATCATAGACCAGACGTTGCCCACAGATTGAACCCACAATAGCAAATATGACCTTGGTTGGAACAGATTTCTTCAGGGAAGGACAATTTCTCCACAGAGATGACAGTTGAGCAGCATTCCCTTCTGTCATTCATTCTTGAGAGTGAGCTTGATAGCATATTCCACCTTCCACTATTATCTACATATTATGTTCTCAGTTCTACTTCTTCATATATGTTCTTGCACTAACTCCTACAGGTGGGTCTCTATTACTGAAAAAACTTAAAGGTTAGTGGGATAAACTACAGAGTGCTACTGAAACTGGATTCAGTGCCATGGCAATGTTCATCATCTCTCTCCTCTAATATCCATTCTAGATTCATCTCAACCACAACAAATTCCTGTGCCAATCTAGCTGGTTTATTGTTGGCATGATCCAGACCCTCATTTTGAGTGGTCACCATGCCTTCTCAGATCATGGCTGCTGCTTTTATCCATTAATCTTCAAAATTTCTAGTAAAGATAGTTCCAAGAGATTGGCCAGATGGATCATCTGGATGACATGCATATTCCTCCCTGTTCCTATCATGTTACAATAGCTTTATCTCCTCTCCTGATATCTGTCAATTATGCCTACCAGAATGATTGATCTTTTCCTTTCCTATTGATACCTTGGCGATAAGATTCTGAAGTGCCCAGATATCAAATGTAGCCTTATTTCAATGAGACTTTTGCATTACAGATGCTTTGTAATCACTATCAAGACATCATATTACAGTGATACATACATGCCCATGTTTATAATAGTTTCATCTTAGAAACAGCTTATATGTCCATCCACAGATGAATGGGTAAACAAAAATGTGTTATTTACAGTGGAGGACTCTTCTGCCAAAAAGAAAGATAAAGTTGATTCATATGTGGGAAATGGATGCACCTTGAGATCATAATGTTAACTGAAATAAATCAGATACACAAGCTTAAATATTGCATGGTTTCTCTTATATGAGACACCCAAATTATAAATAAAGAGCAAAATAAAAGATAAATAATAGGAAGTAGGGAGATAAATCTTTCTCAAATGGAAAGGGGATCAAGAAATGGAGGAAGGGGAGAAAGGAGAGATAAAGAGGATGAAAAAGGGAATTAAGATGTGTTATGTACATGTACTAATGCCACACAAGGAACAAAAACATTTTGTGCTGCAAACATGTACTAATAAAAAATAATAATAAAGTTCAATATATTTTTTCACAAAAAATAGAAATATAGTACTAACTAAAACAATCTCGAGCTAAAAAGACAAAGCTGGAAACATCACACTGCCTGACTTCAAAATATATTACAAAGTTATAGTAATCAAAACAGCTTGGTACTAGTGTAAAACCAGACACAAAGACTAATGCAACAGAATAAAGAACCCATAAATTGCACATATATATATATATATATATATATATATATATATATACTGTAATATATATTGTATATATTAAAACTTTTTTTTTTTTGGTATCAGGGATCGAACTCGGGTCCCTGCGCTTGCAAGGCAAGTGACAGAAACACTGAGCTAAATTCCCAGCCCTTATATTAAAACTTTTGTTTGAAACAATAATTTATTCCATTCATAATCCAAAGCACTTGTATATCAAAGCAGAGAGCGAGAAGAACCAGTTGTAATCATGCGAGATTTGACATGATGTGCTACTTGTATTCCAAAACATTACTCATTTATCAAGTTAAAATTTATTAGAAATGTTTACTCATCTTGTAGAACACTCGCAGATCAAGTTACCAAGTTACAATCCAATGTTTGACTGTATATATATTGAGTTTGTCATATAAGAGAAACCATGTTATATTTAAGCTTGTGTGTCTCACATATTTCACTTAACACTATGCTCTTATGTTCTTAAATTGCATCCATTTGCTTACTAATGCACCAAGTTTATCCTTTTTATGGCAGAATGGTACTCCATTGTATATAAATACCACATTTTCTTTATATATTTCTCTGTTGATGGATACAAAGGCCACTTCTAAGATTTACCTATTATGAGTTGTGCTGCTACAAAAATGAACATGCATGTTTCACTGTAATATGATTTCTTTGACTTTTTTGGGAAAATAGTTAGAAGAGGGATAGCTGGATCAAATGGAATTTCTATGTTTAATTCTTTGAAAAACCTCTGTAGTGATTTTGATAATGGTTATGAGGCAAGAGATTAGGACATGGCAAACTGGCTGGGGAAGTGGGTGTGACTTGTTAATTACAAAATTCCAGAACACATGCCAGAACAGTTCCCAAAGCCCTGCAAACTTAAGTAGATTTTTAAAATTAATTTTATTGGTACATTTGAGGTATACAATATAATGACATTCATCATTGGAAATTTGCACCTTTATATAATCTCTCTTGGTTCTTATTTTTTCCCCATTCCCTTCCCTTTCAACCCCTCCATCCCTCCCTATTTACAAAGACTTTGTTTCCATTTTTTCATTGGAGGAGTAGGGGAAAGGAAAGAAGGGAATTGAATTAATATGAGAAAATTGAGCAGAGTTTTGATAGGACGGCCTAGACCTGACATCAGCTGGAGGAGTGGGAGACAGCCTCCATCATGCCAGGGCCACTGCTGACTCTTTCAGTGGCTCATTCTGGTTTTTGCAAGGTGTATCTCTTTTCTAACATTTCATTGGCCTGAACTTGTTCTGTAGAGCATATTTCTTTTCTCACCTTTAATAAATATGAAACCTCACTACCCTTTGCACTTGTCTTGACCAATTCTTTCTTCAGGACAGAAAGAACCTATAAACTACCTCTAGAAGAAGACTTCAGTACCCCCAAACCCAGTAACAGTTGTACTAGTTTACATTCCCACCAACGATGTAGAAGAGTTCCTTTTTCCCACATCCTCACCAATATTTGTTATTATTAGATTTTTTTTATGATAGCTATTCTTTCTGGGGTAAAATGATGTCTCAATGTAGTTTTAATTTTCATTTGTCTTATGGCCAGGAATGTTGAACATTTTTTTCATTTATGTATTGGACATTTGTACTGTAGGAGTTGAAATAATTTCCCAAATTATTTCATTGTCTCAAAAATATTTCAATACATATGTTAAGATATTTCACTTATACTAATAGTTTCTCTTAGTTCACTGAAAAGAAAGTTTTGTGCTATTACCTATTTCTTTTCTGTAAGAGAGGTCTTTTGTCTTTGACTTGTATGCTAAGTAATGTTTTGGCTATTTTTTTAAGATTATGGTACACATCATATTAACTATTGTTACTTTCTATTTTGTTATGAAATTTTGGGTTTTTTTCATAGAAGTCAAAAGAATATTTTATACTTTATTAATATCTATTTGTGTTACATTCAAATAAAAAACAACCCATAAATAAACAGTCATGTTTATGGAGAATTTAATTTTTGAAATTGTTCCCAAGAACACATGACAAAGAAAGGGCAATCATTTCAATAAATGGTGCTGGGATAACTGGAAATCCACATGGCGAAGCATGAAACTAGATCACTATCTCTCACTGTGTACTAATGTCAATCAAAAATTTATCAATGTATCAGATATAAATGCAAGATCCAAAATTTTGAAACTACTAGAAAAATCCAATGTCATGGGGAAATATCCATGACATTGGTCTTGTAATTGAATATTTTTAATATGATCCCCAAAATATAGGCAACAAACACATGCACAGACAAATGGGATTACATCAAACTAAGTAGTTTCTGCATAGCAAAGAAAACTATCAACAAAGAAAAGAGACATACAGATGGCCAATTCGTATATGGAAATTGCTCAACATTATTATTTTTTTTTTTTTGGTTTCTTGAGACAGGGTCTCACTTTGTAGTTTAGGCTGGCCCTGAACTTACTATGTAGCCCAGGCTGGCCTTATGTTGATCCTTCTGCCTCAGCTTCCTGAGTGCTGGGATTACAGATGTGCACCACCATGCCCGGCTCATCAATATTATTGTTCCTCATGGAAATGCAAATTAAAACCATAATGTGATGTCCCTCACTCCAGTAAAAATGGCTATTATCAAAAAGAGAGATGATAACAAGAATTAACAAGAATGTGTAGAAAACCCCTGTACAATATTGTTGGGAGTGTAAATTAGTACACCCACTACTGAAAACAGTATGGTAGTTCCTCAAAAATACAATCACCAGGGCCAGGGATTTAGCTCAGTGGTTTCGCTGCCTGCTGTGCAAGCGCAAGGACCCGAGTTCGATCCTTGGTACAAAAAACAAACAAACAAACAAAAATCACCATATGATTTAGCAGTTCCATGATTATACATGTAGATGAAGTAAAATCAGTATTGTTGAAGGGATATCTGTAGTCCTGTATTCACTGGAGCATTATTCACAATAGCCAAGATATAGAATCAGCCTAAGTGTCAATCAATAGATGAGTAAAGAAAATATTGCATATACACAATGGAATACTATTCAGCCTTCAAATAAAAGGAAATCTGTTGTTTGTGAACTGGAGTTTATTAAGTATAGTGAAATAAACCAGGTACAGAAAGGCAATACTACATGATCTCATTTATATATGAATTCTAAAAACGTTGTACACATACAAACAGAGAATATAATGATGATTACCAAGGTCAATACAGGTGGTCATTAGGGAGATTTTGGTCAAAAGACAGAGTTTTAGTTAAATAGGAAGAATATGTTCAAGAAATCTATTGTGAAGCAATGTGTTGTGTTGTTCAAAATGGCCAAAAAAGTAGATTTAATTGTTCTCTACACAAAAAAATGATAAGAATGTGAAGTAATACACATTTAATTAGCTCTGTTTGGTCCTTCTGCAATGAATTCATGTTTCAGAACATCATATTGTACAAATTGGTCAACTTAAAAATTCAGTTAATTGACGACAACAACAACAAAACAAGTTTCTTGCTTTATTCTCAGGTGATGACCTTCCCTTTGGGACACTAGGACATCTAATCTCACAGAATCTGTAATTGCAGGGACAGGAAACACAAATTCCCCACAAGGATTACTGGAAGTGTTGGTTATCAGAGACACTTAATTCTACATCTTGGCTGAGAGACCCATGTGTTCCTTCTGTTCAGGACACAGCATCTTATAAATGTCTTTGATTAAGAATATACAGTGCAAAAAAGAATATATAATGCAGAGAGAAAGATGGTACCCCAACTTGTAAGTATCATCACAAAGCTGGTTCCTTCAACAGGCTAGCATTTCCAAGGTGGGGGGTAGGACACATGATGATGCCTGTATGTCCTGTGATAATAAAATTCAGTGCTATGTGGAACCCCATGTCCATAGGCCAAATGTGAATAAGGCCCTGTGGGTAGGAAAGACAAACTCATACCAAGAATGTGTGTTGATTCCAGTCAAACCGAAATTCTACCCTCCCATGGTAAAAGTTTAGTGTAGTTAAATTGACAAGTAGCATGTAGGTCTCCTTGAAAGGTGATAGCAAATAAAAGACTAAGAGTTGTTCAGGACAGATTCAACATCTGCAACAGAAGTAAAATATCAACCTTGGCAAAAGGGACCAAATGCCTTGGGGCTCAAGGATAAATAGCCTTTATGGCCAGTCCTGCTGTGCCTCATTGTCAGCACTGGGGTGGCCTATAACAAAGGTCCACTACCATCATCTGTCTGTCTAGACATTACCTCTACTTTGTTTTTTAATGTTTCTTCTGGAGGCTATGCTGTCTGCTGGTTTTCAACAGGTGGCATAAATATAGGAGTCACACTTCATATCTATTCCTAAAAGCCCATCCACATGGTCTTACCTGAGACTTTCTGAGCTCAATCTTCTACTTTTCTACTTCTAGGCTTCTGAATATCTAACAAATATATATATATAGACCAGGAACTACTTTCTTCTCCACACAAACTAGGTACATCTCCCAAAGCTCTGCCCATTGGGAAAATTTTTTCTTACTGCCGTTAAGGCCACCCTTGAAAGGGGCTATCCTGCAATCCTTTATTTTATCTACATATTTTAATGACTCAACCATGAAGGAATTGTGATCTTTTCCTCCTTCATCAGCTAATCATAAGTGGACCCCTTCCTCAACATGGCCATTAGTGTGAATTAAAAGATGGGAGCAGTGTGATAATACTGAATAACACGGGAGGTGTAGCCTCCTGTTCATTCAGCTTATTTGTGCACCCTGACTTTGCTCACACTCAGTTCCAGATCTAGCACTCCCAACTAATGTTGAACTGCTTCTTGGCTTGCTCAAACTTTTAACTCTGTGCAACTGATGAAAAGCAGTTCCTGACACATAAATCTAATCACATGGTCCCTTGATGGCCTGTGGTAAAGGTGCACTCCTTACTTGGGCCACTATTTGGTTGAGTTGCAGTCTACTCTCATGTAGTATTCCTTTGATTTTAGTAGAGGCCATATTGGGTGATTAAATGGAGACATAGTATAAACCACACACCACAGATTCATTTAAGTCATTATATATAGCCCCTTCTTCTGCCATTCCATTTCTCCCCAAAAACATGGGCATTTTTCCTGCCTTGCTCAAGTGTAATAGTGGAGAGAAACATTTCACAGGCTTCTGTTTGCCCTTCACCATGATAAGAGCTCTTTTCTAATAGGAGCTTCACCAACTACTAATTATGTCTATTATATAATTGTGTATTAGTGATTAGGAAAATGAGCAATGTATGGTTCCATGGTCCTTCTATACTCACTGTGAACCAGTCTTGGGGCAGGAGTCCATTTGTTGTCTGGATCTCATACATCTCCTTTATAAACTATGATTGAAGATAGCCAAATATCAATATTAACTTGAACATTGTCCCATCCCATGGGTAAGTCAACGGAGACCCTAGAGGGGGAGTGAGAATGACAAAGGACAGGGGACACGAGAGATGGAGACAAGACAGGTTTCTGATCAAGTCTCGTTTATTGCGGAAGCTGCTACAGCATATATACCGTAGGGCTAGAGGGAGGGAGCAAGGGGAGGGTACTGGGGCTACTTCCTTGTTGCCGGGTAGACTTGCAGCAGGCTTAGACATGCCCGTAAAAGGCACTCAAGAGTTCTCGTGGGGGGGGCAAGGCCCCCCACAGGTCCTCCCTTTAAAATTATAATTTTAGAAAGGCGTCAGGAGAGCCAAGCCTGCAGGGGCTGAGCCTGTCTTGGGTCAGAGAGACATACGTGTCTGCACCGTGCACCTTACCTGTCATCGGTTAACCAGAGAATCAAGTCTCTGGCACCTGTCTTAGGCGGTGCACGAGGGCTCTCTCATTGCATGGCACGCTTGCTCAGTTGCCCGTCATTGGCTTGCCAGCCCACTCACCAGGTGGGGCGAGAACACTTCGCCACGGCAAGGACCTAATCGATGGTCCGGCATTCGTCCTGGTCAGCCATTGCTAATCTATGATAGTAGACCTGTATGGGTGCTGTTTTTATTGCCTCTATCCGGGCTCTAAGGAAGACCATGATTTTGTTGTATATTATGGGCCCCAAAGAAATGAGCAGAAGTAGGCCCAATAAGGGTCCCAGCAAAGGGAGAAGATAAGGGAGGAAACCATTGAGGCCAGTCCAGAGGGGATTTTGAGCAAATTCTTGTCGTCGTCTGTTTAGATCTTCCTGAAGTTCGTGAATTTTTCCCCTGACGATCCCAGATTTATTGGCATAGAAACAACAATGTTCATTTAGGGCTATGTAAATCCCTCCTTGTTTCGCCATGAGGAGGTCCAGGCCCCTTCTATTTTGAAGGACCACCTCAGCCAAAGAATCGATCTGATCTTGTATATCTGTAAGAGTGTTGGAGAGAGCTTGAACATCATTAATCAACTGGTTGGATAATTTGGCATAGGAGTGTAATGCCACTCAGATGTCAGCAGAGCCAGTGGCAAGGGCACCGGACACCCCCAGCCTCACGAGCAGGGGGACCAGTGAAACGGCCCTGTTATGTCGCCCAGCGATATAGTCAAAGCTGGGCAAGGGCACCGGCTCATCTCCAGGAATGAGGGCAATGTTCGGGAGGACAGTCACCACCACGCACAGCCCAGTCCAATTAGTGGGGAGGGAGGTGAACGTCAAGCTCCCTCCACAGACGAGCACTTGACCCGGGGCAGGGCAAATGGCGGCAGAGCCATTAAGCATTACAGAGCAGAGAGAGGAATTTTGGACTCTGACAGGTATATCGAAGCTATCATTGTGGCCCGAACTTAGATAACAAGCTGAAGCATTGAGCTGTACTGGCTGGATCCTGAAGGGCAGAGAAAAACTGCAATTGTAACTAGAACTGTTGGCATAGTCAGTTTGGTCGACAACTGGCAAGGCGAGGGGCAGGGGTGTGCCAAGGGTCAAGCATAGCCAACAATCTGCAGCAAAGGCTGGGTTGGATGTATTGATCAATTGATAAGTGGCCTCTAAGACACTCAGGGTTTGGACGTCAGGGTCTGGGCCTCGAGGTTTGGGAAGGGCCAGCAGATGATAATTTAGGGAGGGGTACATCTCTTGGATGATAGTCTCGAGCTGTTTTTGTACTCGCTTTTCCCTGAGCTGATCTGAAGGCCCGCCACCATCAGATACATGAATTGAGGCCTGTGGCGGCCAGCAGACATCTTTGCCGGGACTGCCGTTGCAGGAGGGTTGGCCAAATTTAGGATATCCAGTGGGGCTGGAAAAGTCCCAGTCACCTCCGACGGAGCCCCTGTAAGTTTTTTGTAGAACAGCAGTTAGATATATTTTTCCATCGGAATGCGTACATTGTTGGGCTTCAGTGTAACAGGTAGAATGCATCTCTGTGGCCTTGGCACAATTGGCAGGGCATGGCCCTGGTTCGCCATTGACTGTTGGTATGACTTTAGGCTTAGGGATGCAATCCCATTTTTGGTTATATCCTTCCGCTAGCGTGGCCTCATAAACCAAGTAGGCAATCTTGTTGCCACAATCAGTACTACGAGTGTAACTTGTGGGTGCAGCCCCGCCAGAACCCCCAGCACAGTCACAGGGGTTACCATACAGGGCAATGAGCAGTTGTTCTTTGTTAATTGGTTGAAATCTGCTTTTTGTTAGCGGTGCCAGGAACAGCAACAGACCATGCAACAAATTCAGGGATGTCATCTTTTTAACCTGTAAGCAAAATTTCGTCCTGCAATGTAAGCAAGGCTGGGATGTAGATAAGAGAGTTAGGCTAACCTGATTAAGTTTTTGAAGATAACCAATGTGGACATATTACAATAACATATTTAAAACTTAACCAATGTAAATATTTTGTAACAACATAATCAGTGCTTAAATATCAAGAATAACCAATGTAATCAATTTATAACATATTTAGATAATATTCGTTGTGATGTGTCTCCCATAAGATTATAATATAAAATTTACTAGGGGGTCCCTTTAATGAATTAAGACCATAATAATCATTTTCTGGGTGGCCACTTCTATATTCATCAAAGGGAGTCCCCATCTATATTCATTTTGACAAACAATTAAGAATATATATCTTTTTATTTTACAACTGTCAATTGCAATTTGATTATTGCATGTAGGTGACAATACACATTACTTTCATAAAATAAATCTCAGTGGCACTTTGATCAATTAGCAACCTGGGAAGGAAGGCATGTCTTTAATTTAATAATATTTATCTGTAAGTCAATTTAACAATAGGCGAATATCCTTTGAAAAGGAAGGAACATATTGAGCTCAACTGTACGAACACAAACAACAGACAATAGACAAACATATGAGACAGTGTATAAAATTAGGGTGCACTCAAATATAACTGGCCAAATTGAATTATACTATTCTCTTTATGATTATTAGATTATAATTGTAGGCGCCATTGTTAACTGGTTGAACTTGGACAATGTTAGGTCATCGGCATCATTAACACGCTTATCAACTTGTTTTACTAAGCGTTCTGGAAGCCACCTGGCTGACTTCATTTCCTTGGAGTAAACACACACTGACCCTCGGCCCCAGATGAGTACGGGGTCAGGCCCATGCCATGAGTGGTCCAGGGGGTCTCTCCACATCACAGAGGCAAATTGTTTTTGTGTCTCTGGTTGCCAGAAACGGTTAGCTGCGGATAATCCCTTAGCATCCAAATTTAAAAAGTTAAGAATAAATAGTGCATGTGACATTAGGTTTCTGGGTGACCCCTTGATAGGGTACCATTCCCCCTTTTTTATTTTATCTAATGTAATTTTGAGTGTGAGGTTGGCTCATTTTATAATGTCTTGTCCTTGTGGATTATATGGGATTTCCATTATGTGTATTATATCTAATTGTTTGCAAAACTTTGAAAAACCAGAGCTGGTATAGCCTGGACCATTGTCTGTTTTAATTTGTTGTGGACATCCAAGTATTGAGAAGGCAACTAGAAGGTGGGCAATTACATGTTTAGTAGCCTCCCTGGATTGTAGGGTGGCAAATATAAATCCACTATATGTATCAATGTTGACATGTATATATTTAAGATTTCCAAATTCAGGGTAATGTGTGATGTCCATTTGCCATAGGGCATTTGGAATTAAGCCAAGAGGATTCACTCCCAGATGAGGTGTGGGAAGATGGAGGGTGCACGTAGGGCAGGTTTTAACAATTTGTCTAGCTCGTTCTCTAGTAAGTTTATACATGAGGTGAAGCGTGTGGGCACTGAGGTGATGTAACTGGTGCGCCTTCTGTGCCTGATCAATCTGAATGGAGGCATCAATACTTAGAGAGTAGGCAGAAGCCTGAGGTCTTGTGGCCAGATCTGTTAACTGGTTGCCTTTTGTAAGTGGGCTGGGTAGGTTAGAGTGGGCACGAAGGTGCCTAATAAAAAGGGCTTGGATCTTTTTTTGATTAGATCTTGTAATTGAATAAAAAGACCACCAGTTTGAGAAGTGTGTTTTATCAATCCACATGTCTCTAATAGGGGAACAGATTGAGCAATGTAAGCACTGTCAGTAAAGAGATTAAAGGCTTGTTCAGGGAATGTAGAAAAGACTGTTATGACTGTATGTAGCTCGGTTATTTGGGCTGAAGAACAGCTGGTTTGGAATTGGACAATGTTATTGTCCCACACATAGGCAGCTATCCCGGTCGAAGAACCATCTGTAAAGACTAATAGGGCTTCTGTTAGAGGAGAACAGGAAGCGACTTTTGGGAAAATGAACTCATGTCTATTGGCAAAGTCAATAAGTTTGTTTGGAGGATAGTGATTGTCTATTAAGCCTGTATAAGAAGCGAGAGCAACTGGCCAGGAGCCGGTAGTCTGCATAAGCCAATCGATTGGGGTGAGCCAATTTTCTGCCACCGATTCTAAAATGGCCATTGTGTAAGGTGCAGTGGCCCCGTATTGAGCTGCGGCCGATTTAAATTTTTTAATGACCTTAAAATCGAAACCACTGTGGTGTCTCCACGCCTGTCCCTGTGCGTCAGTAGTTTTAGTTACGGGAAAGGCTTCCGCATTTTTAAGTTTTAGGGATACTCCCGACCCAGATGGCACCCTAGGGGCCGCCCCTCTAACGGGGGGTCGTGGCTTAAGTTTGTCCTCTCTACGGACATTTTCATGGGTTTTGCCTGTTCTTAAGCCCTCGAGCTGGGTAATAAGTTCCTGGTGTTTCTTTTCTAATCTTATTTGTTTTTTTAGAAATTTTATCTTGTCCCAGAGTTCCTTTTGGGCATCAACAGCAGGGCATGCCAAAGTGGGTGCATTGGGAGTGTTGGGTACCAGAACATAAGGAGGGGGACCTTGGACTATGGGCGGCCAGGCAGGATTATGATATCTGGCTGCCTCCTCCTCAAGATTGGCCCAGTCAGCCTCCCCCGGATCGTTCGGTGGCAAGGGGGGGTGTCTGAGGTGGCGGAGGGAAGGGTACAAGGCCGGTTCCTCCTTAACAGGCGGGGCGGGGTCAGAGGCAGGGGCTGAAAGAGCGGAGGCGGAAGCTGAGGAGCGCCGAAGCTTTTCTTTAAAAGGCTTGGAAGAGGCAGAGCCCGCCTGTAAACCCTCATCGGTTGCATTTTGTTTTTTCTTGTTTGAGTCATCGTCACTATCAAAAGACATCAAGTCTTCTCCCTCATTCTTTGAGGGAGTCCCGACCCACAGGGGCTCGGGCCTCGGCGCCATCTTGGCATCTTGGGGGGTGTTTACAAACTCCTCACTCTGAGGGAGAATGATCGACCCTTCTTCCGATCGGAGAGCTGTCTCCCCGACCTGGATGGCTTGAGCCACCAGTGGATCTTTGGTTTTTTGGGAGATAATTTCATTAATAAGATTCCAATAAGAAAATGCAGTAATCGGGACCTTTTCTGGTCCACAAGTAGCATAATAATCTTTAAGGGCCTCCCCTACTCTTTTCCATCTCCTCTCATCAATGGTACCCTTGGCCGGAAACCAAGGGCAGAGATCTCTAATATAATCAAAAAAAAATTTTAACAACTGTTTGACTGTAACCTTTACCCCTTGTGTCTGTAAAGTTTCTTTAAGACCTTGTACAAATAACTCATGTTGGCTAATCCCCTGTCCCATAATCACTGCTCAACTCACCGAGGTGTAGGAAAGACTGCAGGTTCACGTCAGACGCAATCCTCTTTTTTTAATTTTATTTGTCTCTTCTATTTTATTGGGCCCCCGAGCAGCATTCTTCACTGGATCCCCCGTTCTCGGGCCCCATGTTGGGCGCCACTTGTCCCGTCCCACGGGTAAGTCAACGGAGACCCTAGAGGGGGAGTGAGAATGACAAAGGACAGGGGACACGAGAGATGGAGACAAGACAGGTTTCTGATCAAGTCTCGTTTATTGCGGAAGCTGCTACAGCATATATACCGTAGGGCTAGAGGGAGGGAGCAAGGGGAGGGTACTGGGGCTACTTCCTTGTTGCCGGGTAGACTTGCAGCAGGCTTAGACATGCCTGTAAAAGGCACTCAAGAGTTCTCACGGGGGGGGGCAAGGCCCCCCACAGAACATTATGTCCAATCATTTTAAAAATGTTTAAATAATCACCTTTCTCCAGTGTTCAGTCTCCAGGGGTCCATTCAGAGAAGGACTGGAAGAGCCAATGCAGTATACACATTACCATGATATTTCAGGGTCCTTCTTCCTGTAGACCTAGCTTCTCCTTCAGACAGGTTGTGAGTCAGAAACCAGGTCCATGTCGGGAAACTAGACAAAGGATTGCAACTTTGTTTTATGACAGCCATCCTCAACTTCATACTGTTTGTTTGTATAGGCTGGGTAATCAATTATGGTTGTCTATCTGTCTTGCACTAGGGAAATTGTATTCTATTAACCATCTTACAGCTAGCTCTCTCATGGTCAGGGCTCTTGACTACTACTGTAACTTTGATGTTCATTATACCTGCATCTACCTGGTTTCTGACAGGTAAGTGTCAACATTTGGTCTTTATTATTTCAAAATTGTGTTATTTGTTGCTATCTGTGACATCCTTGTCTCATGAGAGCTAGACTACTCACTAATGCTGATGTGCCTCTTACCAGCTAATTTTTATTGCTTTAGTAAATGGAGCATCCTTCAGGCCCATCTATGGAACCTACTTTTCTAACTTTACATAAATGAATCTACTGTACCATGCCCATGGCTATGTGCCCTTTAATCCCCTCTTCCACTATTTTCCCAAGGCAGTTCTGCTATTTGTACTTTAACTTAGTATGGGTTACCAGTTTCTCCAGGTTTCTAAGAATCATCTCAGCATCGTGTTTACTGCATGTCCCAGGGTACTTCCTAAGTTGTTAGATCCTGTATCCTGGGCGAATGGTTCCAAATCATTAAAATCATCTTTATTCAATGTTATTCCCTCCCCTCCACTTCACCCTAGAATTCAGATCCCTCAAACTCTAGTAAAATATATACTTCACTGGTACATACAGCCAGTTCATGTTAACTAGGTTCCATAGCTCCTTTGTGGCATACTTCCTTCTGCCTTTTAGTGAACCAAGCATGCTTCAGCTGAATTATTTTGAGAATACACTAGCCATTGTTCTATTAGCTGTAGGAGAGGTAGAGGCACAACTCTAAGTAAGTAGTGGTCTGGGGAGGGGCAGATGTTTTCATGATGAAGACAAGGCTCTGCATTGTCTTTGATTAAGAGGAAAGCAATATCTCTTAACATGGAGGAATGTGCTCTTCTGCAGGATTCTAAGGTTTAGTTAACATCAGGACCAGAGATTTTGGAGTGCATCAAACCAGATGTTCCCATGCTGAGATTGTGTGTGACCATGGATGGGATCTTTAAGAGAGAGAATTTCCTAGAGAGTACTGTCAGCTCTGAGCTGACAGTGAAGAGTACAGCCAGCATCTGAGGCAGTGAGTTCTGTCCTAAAGGTGGATGGTGGTGGGAGTAGCAGAGCATTATTTACTTCTTCACTTCCATCAAAGCCTCCAGGCAATTCTGATGCACACTACAGTTTGAAAACAATTGCCTTCAGTGATCAAATATATATTCACCTCCACTGTCCTTAAAATATTCCATAAGAGTTGGAATTTCAGGTAAGAGTTGATGGTGAGATGGGATTTCACAAAGAAAGACACTTTTGACTTTAGATAATGTTCAGACAATGAAAATCAAAAGTTTCAAGAATGTTAAAGTGGTTTCTAACATTGTTATTTGAATTTTACATAGAACAAGGGTTTTCTTTATTAAACAAATAAAGAATGGAGATTTCCCTCAAAATCTTATTCTCTACTCTGTTACAAAATTTGAACATTTTCTAGAAATATCATTTTGACACTATACATAATAGTCTTTAGAGAAAATCCTTCCACATTTCAATCTAATAAGATTTCCTTTGTAATCACATTGTTATGTTTTTATTTGGCCACTAGTGGACACTGTTGAGCTTCTGAACTTAAAGCTGGTTTTGATGGGTGAAAAGGGGGAACAAGAGGCAGCACGGATGGAGAAATAAAATCAAAATTAAGACAGTCACAATTTTTCTACAACCTTGTTTATTTATTCAGCATGTAATGAGCAATAAAAGTTTATGTCAATCACATTTAAGATAGCAAAGTTAGAAATTGCTGAACTTCCATTGCTCATGAAGAATTTTTTTACAGCAGGGAAGCAGTGCTTGATGGCTAATGGCATAACTAAACGACAAGACAGTGTATTATTCCTCGAGAAATGACATGCTTTCATTTCATGAGAAATTACTTTCCATTTTTCCCATTCCTTTTTCTTCAAAACTCTTTCTTTAATTTGAGGATGTTGTCAACTTTTCAGAAAGACCGAAGCCAAATACTGAAAAGTAGAAGACAACAAGCTATCATTAAAAGGTGAACTTGTGGTAAGAATTTGGGGCAAAAGGCAATGCTTGAATTTTAAGTACTGCATAATTTATTTTAATGAATGAAATTCTGAGTTCATCATATAGGTTATATAAACTTCTATTAAAAGAATACAGGACTATTTCATTCTCTGAGCTATTATGATTTGCTAGTAATCACTTTATAATGTTAGAAGTAGCATTTTTAAAATCAGGCTACAAACTCCAAAACAGTATCTAGGAAGAAATTCCATTCCTACAGCTTACTTGCTGAGTTTGGACAAGTTGCTAGATCTCTCTGATCCTCCATTTCCTCATTTGCAAGAGTGGGAATAAATTATACCATGCCAGTGTGTTTATTATGAGGAATAAGTGAGATTGTGTAGGTAAGTAGCACAGAAAAATTCCTGGTGCAAAGCAGACTGTCGGTAAATATTAGTTCTATTTTCATTCCCTAAAACAAACCACATCAGAGTATTTGCCTTAAAGATGGTACCAAAGCTTTCAAACAAGCAGGGGCAGCAGCAATCAATGGTCAACTAATGACTCTCTATTCAGTACCCATATTTCTTGCAGGAGATTTTGAGTGTGTTTTTGTTCACCTAAAGACATCCAGCCCCTAAAAAGCACATGATTTATATTAGGAGGTGCAGGGAAAGAATACTCTCATAAATTCTTGGTTGAAATGAACCTCTGTAAGAAGAGACAGATAAACAAGAGAAAAGCAAACAAATTTATTAGCATGTATGTTTCATATATAGGACACCCTGGAAATGGGTAGTTCTCAAGGAGGTGGCTTTGAATACTATTTCGGGTATCACCTTCAACAAAGACAGTAAAGAGAAGTGCAAGATAAAGAAAAAAGACTTTGAGTTTCTATGGGTAGCAATATAGGAGAAGAGAAATAAATGGCAGATAAAGTCTAGTTAGTAAAGTTTGTTAATGTGGATTCTTCTCATAACATTACCAGCTCAGTAAGAGTCCAAAGTCACCTTTGGGGCCCAGAGTTTGTCTTTAAACTTTGTTCTTAGAAGGGGCAGGATACCTTTCATCTTTGTAAATCTATGTCCTACTTTTCAGCCAACAGAGGAAAGGTAGAGAGCTATCCTGCATCTGCTTCTTCTTAACTATCTCCAGCTCAGTGGTCTTTCATATTTCAAGGCAGCATATCCTGGTCTCCAACAGGCTTCAATTCATGTTTGTAAATGAATATGCTACTAAGATCCAGAAAAAGACAGGTAGTTCCTGTGACGTGAACATTGTACTGCTGTAACAGGTAAAAGGTGATAATGTTAAAGTAGTTAAGGGTGTCATGGCAATTCCAAGTGTCCGCACAGGAATTTGTTTAGCTCCAATCAACAAGGCTTTCAATAAGGTCCCCAGATTGTCAATTCAACTAGGTTCTACTAAGAAAGTCAAAGTCCCGGGAGGGCTAGAATTCCTTCCTCTATATAGACTCTGCCACATCTGAACACTACACACAAACGTCCTGCAGAGGGTTACCCCACCACCCTAATCATGCCATATTTTAGAAATGGAAGCTTGTTCAACATCTTAGGATCGGGGTTCTGGCTCTATATTCCTCTAAAAAAATTTATCAATATGCCATGGTGTTACTGGCACTAAGTTTAGTTCTGTGCAAATATAGTGAGGTCATGATGACCATTGTGCATGACAGAGAGAGGAAGAGAGAGAGAGAGAGAGGAATTCTTCTTGACTTGCCTTATTCATCAGTTTTATTTCTAGCTTATTCAAACTATAATCAGACTACTTTCAGTGATTTGTCTGGCGTTTCTGATTTCTGAATCCACTTGTCTGGCCATTGAAGGGCTCATGAATTACTATGCTTTTCCTGTGATATGTGTTTTGCTAATGCTCTCTTCTCTGCCTTTAACTTTTTCTGAATACACCAAAAGTCATATCATGGAAACTCAATGAGGGAAATAAACAGTATCATGTGGTCCAAAAAATAGGACTAAAAGCTGACATGTCTGATTGAAATTCTGACCTCTTCTACTTCCTGGATGTGTCACTGTGGGCCTCAGTTATTTTTATAATATATAAGATTGATGGTGATTGTCCTGACTACTATATATTGCTCTATAAAGGGCCAAGGAACAAGAACTAGAGTCTACACTTTATCCAGAAGCTTCCAGAAAGACTTTTCCCAAGCCCAAAGTTATTTCACTGACTTATCTGCCATCCTCAGCCTGCAGCAGAAGGGCTATAATCTCTTTGCTCTTTCCAGAAGCACTCGTGTCAGAGCTCTGTGTGCCACAGAATCTCTTAGGGGATACAGTGCTGTTTATAAGAGTCATCACCAGATGTCAGGACTTCTGGATGCCCACTATTTGATGTCATATAAACATAAAAACATGATTCTGGATTACATAGCCACTTGGAAAGTCCCTAAGGTCTCTTTCTTCAGGGTCATCTCATTCTTTGTCTACCTAAGCAAACTCCTGAGTTATGGTGTGACATCTTTAGACACAAACACACTGGAATAAGAACCTGCTATCCATAGTAGGATTTCATCTTCTTCATGAGCCTATGATCCTCTCCAAATTATTCCTAGATCGCACAATTACAGATGATCCTGTCTTACTATGGATCTACTTACAACATTTTCAGCTTTCAAGTCAAGGAGAATTGGTATTTTATTTAACATTTATAAAGTACTTATTGGGTGGCTAAAACTTTTCTAAGCACATTATATGCATTACATCATTGAGTACTCAGTTCATTCATATGGTATAGGTACTATTATTACATAGCTCTATTTTTAGATGAGGAAAGGTTATATAACTTATCTAAGAGCACACCATTATTAAGTAGTAGAGCCAAGATTCCAATGTAAGTTATCTGGGTCTAAATTCACTCTCTTAGTCACTATATTATGCTTTGCTATGTCCACTTGTATTGCAATTGACTTTAAGACAGAGGCTAATCATGAATTTGAACAACTGCTTCTCTCTCTTATATAAGTATACCCTGTCACTTACTAGCCTACAATTCTCCTAGTGACTACTAACTATTCCTATTCATATTCACTGGCCCATGTGAGACCTTAACTCTCTACTTCTACCTTGGTGATATGAGCCTAAATAAGTCTCATGTTGATAACACTGGACAATGGACGCATAAACTCTTTTGCCTTGAAAAATATACCAAAACTGCAATTCATCGAGCACCTATGGACAGGGCTTTAGCAGGAAAACAGGTTGATAGAAAACTCAAGAGGAGCCATTGAAAAGAATCAACCTAAAGGTATATGCTGGGGTACTGAAAAGGAAGGAAAGGTAAAGCATTCAGACATGGGGAGGGCTGGAGCCAAGGATAAAGGGTTGTCTGACAGAAACTGTGACCTTGACAGTTTAAAGAAACATAATCACTGCTAAACTTTACTCCAGTAGGGTGCAAACCTGAAAAACTATTTTAAACTCTTTCTCATCTCTTCCCCTGATTTCCTGATAGTATTCACATTGCCCAAACCCACATGGAAGTCAGAGATCAATGGGATACCCATGAGTGTAATTCATGCTGTCAGGCTTTCAGGAAACAGTGAAGGACAGAAAAAGGTATAGAGTATATCTAGAGGGAAAATGGGAAATGTCAAGCACAGCTTGATATGCACCATACAACCATCACATGGATTAACTCACTTAGGAATGTGTGTTCTCATTTTACAGATAAGAAAACTGAGTATCAGAGATATGAAGGATTAAGTGACTTGCTCAAGATCAAAAAGCAGGTAAATAGTAAAATCAAGATTTGACCCTATATCTTTTAATTTGACACCATACTCTCAATAATCATGTGATAATGTCTTCCTGCCCAGTGTTACAAATCAGAGCAATGGTGTTATAAAATAAGAACTGTACAAAAGACATGACAAATGAGTTTCTTCTTCACATTTACTAACAAGTTGACCTTTACCAAAACAGCCTGAAATTCTCACTAGACTGAAGTACCATACCCACCTTTGGTTTTAAATTTTAAGATATAAAAAAGCAATAAAAAGAGTAGATCTAAAGTGATGTCAATGGAAATGACAAAGTGGTTACTCCAAGGATCCATTCCCTTCACAAAAACTTTGAAAATTCAAGCAAAAGCTAGCAGAATCTACCCTGGAGGAACTCTGCAAAAACAGTCAAAGGCACAGCTACCAAGCCAATGCTGAATAAAGAAAAAGACAACTTTCAACAAGGAAAGGGGAGCTTTGTGGAAGTTTCACTTGCTCCTTGGCCCACCACTTCCCTAGTTTGGCAGCAGTCTCGAAGACAGAAGCCCATATTCTTAGTAAGAGAACCTGGTTCCTGGTTCCTCAAAGAGCTGAACAGATAGTATTGTCAAATAACTTCATGTGTCTGTTCTGCATGTCTGGGAGATGCCCAAGGTACTGGTGTAAGGTTCTTGTCTTTCTTTTACTAGTGTAGAACTCACTCAGGACTGAAAAGCAGTGGCTGTCCCTTAAAAATGTTATAAGGCAAATTAATGACCCACAGCTGCACATGGAAATTATAGTCAAGGTAAACAACAGGGACCAGGAGCCTAAGAGAAATGGCTGGAAGCTCCTTTTGAAAGTTAGGATATTGAAAAGTGCCAGTGTATACTGGGGGATTCAGAAAGAATAAGCTTACCCAGGCAAGAATGTGTCCTCAGAAAAGTCTGATATATCTGATAAGCGTCTAGTATCAAGAATATTTATAAAGACCTCATAATTCAACAGTGAAAAGACAAAAACCTGATGGATGAATGAATGGACAAAGGACTTAAATAAATATTTGCCTAAAAAAGGTTTACAAAAGGCCAGTAGGGCTATGGAAAGATGATCCACATCATTAAACATTAGGGAAATACAAACCAAAACTACAGTGAGATGCCACCTCACATCTAGGATGGCTCTAATTTAAAAAAATAAAATTGACATCTGTTGATAAGGATGTGGAAAACTGGAATCCATGTACATTGCTGCTAAGAATATAAAAAGGTTCAGCAAGCATAGAACATTGTTTAGCAGTTCCTCAAATTACTATATGATCCAGTGATTCCACTCCTAGGTATATGTACAGTGGAACTTAAAACAGGCACTCAAACACATGTGCCCACATGTCTACAGCAGCATCATTCACATTGCCAAAATGTGGAAGCAAAAGCAGCCAGATGTCTATGAAGAGATGAATGAATAAACAACATTATGAAGATACTGAACGTCACTAATAGTTCACTTTAAATGGTTAATTTCATGTGAAATTGGCTCATTTTTCTTAAATATTTAAATAAAAAGAACAATAAATACATCTAGATCTCCATTTTCCTATGGTCAGTATCAGAGACACAGAGTAATATTTAACAAGCCCAACCCATTTTACACAGACTGTACATGACATTGCTGCCTGAGGCAAAAAGAAAGATGCTCCCCCAGCAAATATGGCCAGTATGTCTGGGTGAGATCAAACTTTATTCTATGATGACATCAGCAAAATGGTCAAAACTGGCACCATTTTCACCCTTCTCCCTTTTGATTAATCCTCCTTTTCCTCATTTTAGTGACATTTCTGCCTGGAAGTCTTGCCACATCATGTAAGAAAATCTTGTACAATGGGTGCAAACTGCACAAAAGTCTGTATTTACCATGGGAAGAAATAAAGACTTGATTTTTTCTTCATGAGACTACAAAAGTTGAACCTATTAGTATTCTAACAAATTGACTAAGGAAACTTGTTCTATACCCAGCCATTGTAGAAAGTAATGCCCGCATGTATGAGAGATATTAGCAATGCTCACCAAATACTATATTTTTATTTTTTTGTGTGTGTGAGCACATGGTAGGATGACACTTCCAATCACACTTAACTCAAATAAGACAATGAGACTTGTTTTGAATTAGATAAAAGTGTTTCACAGCACAGTTGGGTGACCACAGTTCACAGCAGCCTATCATATATCCTATGAATCACAAGAGGAAGGGGCTCAAAGGCTCCAAACACAAACTAACGATAAGGAGGGGGACATGTTAATTACTCTTATTTGATCAGTACGTAGTGTGTACCTGTATTACAATATTACACAACACTGCATAAGTATAATTATTTTGTGTTAACCAAAAATTTTTTTAAAATTTTTCCAGAGAGGGAAACATTAACTACTATGTTTGATCATTATACACTGTATACATGTTTTGAATTATGATGCAGTCTTATACAAATTTGTACACTTAAAACTAAAAATATTTTTTTTAAATTAAGAATGCATGAGGTCAGTGAAAACAAATAAAATCCTAATAAGAATAATGTGTGTTACTTGCTAGCAGAAATCATAAGTTCCTTTTAATCTGTGCTACAGCAATTGGCAAAGTTCCAAGTGGTTACTATTGTATCACCCTGTGTCCTTGAGTGAGATGACATGGAACAGATCCTCCAGCTGTCTTGTGACATGCATTGTGAGCAATAAATAAATCTTTGTTGTTTTGAATCACAGAGATTGGGAATATATTTGTTATGACTGCATAGCCCAACCTACCATGATTGAGAAGTGTCTTTATCTATTGTGCTTTCAATTCAGTGATTACAACTGTTTTTTTGGTACCACTGATGGAACTCATGACCTTGCACTTGGGAGGCAGGTGCTGGAACCACTGAGCTAAATCCCCAGCCCCTACAACTTTTTGAATGTGACTTTTTTCTAAAAACATCATGAATGAAAGGAATTGTATTTTAAGTTTCCATTGATTGAGATAATTCATAACACAAAACTACTAGGAAATCTGATGCTTTTAAATGAATTTATATTTTATAAATAATAAAAGGATTATTTGTAAAAAAATAATATGTGCAACTTCTATTTTATTGATTCCATCACCAGATAATGCTCACTGCCCTTTCAAAGGATCAGAGTGATATAGGGGGAAGAGATGTAACTCCCAAACCTGCTAGATATCCGAAATGTGAGTTCATGTTTTCTGAAATCAAAGAATGAATTCTAGGAACAATGGAGGTTAAGAGTAGGAAAAATTTATTGGGAGAAAGAAAGCTTCTGCCTAAGAGAGGCAGAAGGGGGACCGGAAAGTGGGTTGCCCGCCCACCCTACTTTTCAAAGCCATGTGGTGAGGCAGGTACAAAGTGGGACAAAACTATAAGACCCAATGGAAATTTACAAGGTGGGCATGAGGTGGGAAAAAACCATGACCAACCAATAAGATTACAAGTACAGTCACCCAGGTAATATTGATTAAATGGGGATCAAATGGGAAGACAAGTCACATACAGGGAATTTCCCATTTAGAATGTCAATCACTGCTATCTATCTCTAGGGGAAGTAATACTTCTCTTCCTTTATATAATGCTAACCAGGGAATGTGCCTCAATTGTTCTCATGTTGCTTCCTTGCTGTGTTGGCTCCTGGAGGGCTGGCACCTTAAGGGAGGCCCTGTCTACCTGCTAACAAGATATCTAATTAACTTACCTATCTATAATATTCGCCCCTCTGAAGAAGTACCCCTAACTGCTGTGAGGGGGCAAAGGGCAAAGACAGTTCTGGCTACTTCCAGCTGAAGAGGGTCATAGTTGTGATCAGCAGTTAGAATTACTCTACAGAGGGTCTATCTAAAGGCCCTCAATAGGTGCCAGGCATTGTCATCTTGGCAGCCATATAGCTTTGAGTCTGAAGGAAACAAAGCCAAAGAAACAGTTAATACATGGGCCAAATTATAAGGTCAGCAGGATTGTTATGAATATAGCCAATAAGGGTTTCCACCAGAAGGAACTAGTAATAGCCTCCCACAAAGAGAATAAGGAGAAGGTCCAGGGGACTTCAGAATCCAGCATAGAAGTCATGTTGTATAGTTTAGCAGTTATGAGCTGTTTACAAGGTTGATCTGGTGAATCCCATTGGTTCCATTTGTATGACTGCTTGGAGTGGGCAGCCTCTAGTCAAGAATAAACAAAACTTTTAAGAAATAGAGCATGTATAATCTAAGCATGAGCATATGCGCATGGAAGGGTAGGTTGGGGAGAAAGTTACCTTTAGATACTGTAATAGTGATTGTAATCTGCTGACTCAGATTCTTTCATTGATAGATGTTAGGTATAAGTCTGATACTTTGTTATAAAACTCTAGTTTTAGCTGAAAGAAGACAAGAGACAATTTGAAGAACAATTCTCACTTAAGAAATTTAAAACTCTAGCTGTGCTCTTATAGATTTTATTATAGTTTTTTTCATAATGATCCATAACTATGGTCAGCTACTAGTGTAGCTAGAAACTGCCAGAAGGGGTCAGTGACTGGAGCCCCTTTTTATATCTAGCTTTATTACTATGCCATTATTTTATACCTCTTTTGGTTATTCTTTTCTGCTGAGTGTTTAAGATCAAGTTAAAGTGATACCTGTGTTGATCAGTATGAACCTCTTACTATCTATCAAGGTCAGTTAAGTCTCCTCAGGCATTACTTTGGAACCACGCATAGAGCCTCTCAGCTCCTCTGTCAGTGTCAGCCATCAGGATGGGTCATGGCCTTGCCTGACCATGTTGCTTTCAGTGAAAGTATGGGAGACTTTTTCCTCTTTGTGACCCTCCTTTGGCACACGGTACATTTGTCCTCTGGTGCCCAGCAATCTCCCTGCTCAGGAGGTTGAGTGACTTACCAAAGATGGAGGATCCTATAGGAAAGGTTCCTTTGTGGCCTGATCTTTGTTGACATTGAGGGGCCAGGGCCACAATATTGGCTGTCCTCATAGCCCAGTTACCTTTCCAGTTTTGGTCACCAAACTTTAGTTGTTGAACATCCAGAAGAGAAGATCAGTGATGTAAGTATTTCAGTAGGAGCAGTGAGCTTAACTATTATAATAGCTAAGACGTCAAGCACTTTTGAAGTATAAAGCACAGTTAGAGGGCTGTTATTTTACTAACCATGGTCATTTAGTTGAATCTCTGCAGGATGTTAATAGACAACAGTTACATATTATAGAGAAATTTAAGATCAAGAGCTACACATAGTATTTTAGCATGACAATCATGATGACATTTTCTTTGTAACACTTACATGTCCATCTAAGTACGGAATAGTCTTTCAGTCAAACACCTCCTTCTGATCACAAGACATTAAATTACATAAAGAAAACTCTTATTTGTTATCCTTTAGTAGGATGCCATCTAAAGAGAACATAAATATTGGCCTACAAATGTACCTTAGGAGTTCATAATGTCTAGCCTCTAATTTTAGCATGTGACATTGTTTCAACTGTTTGGCGACTGAAGATCCCTAAGTGTGGTGACACATATACATCACATAAGTTTTTAAGAAAACTATTATTTGACTGGTTTTCTCATGCTGGCTTGACATGTACCCCTTATCACAAGTAGCTAGGGTGCAAGAGAAAGGCAGACACCTAAGTCAAAAAAGATCATTATCATAAACAATATCCTGGAAGACTTGTACATTCGGAAGACATGAATATATATACCATGAAATAACAATGAGTATCAGTTACATGAAACCCTTTGTCCCTTAATTTTGTTTTGTACCAAGAACATTTTAAATAAAACCTTGTTTTACCACAGAAAACGTAGACCATGACCAATGTATACCTATCACAATATGTTTAGTGATCTATTTCCCACAAGGCTATGGAAATTATTGGGGTCCTCTTTGTGAATAAAGGATGGAATAAATTTTGTCCAGGCACTCACTCCTTTATTTACCAAGGAGAGTCCTATCCTGTAGTTTTCCTAAGCCCAAGAGTCTTTAATTTTCTTAACAAATTTTTAGATGACCTATGCGAGCCAGATCATAACAATTAACTCATTATTTTTGACCAATGAAAGATCCCTGAGTTATTATATATAGACAACAATATGTACTGTATTTGTAAAACTAGTTGACATTATTTGGATAATCTGGCAACCTGGGAGAAGCATGTCTTCAGTGACATTTATCTATAGTTACAGGCAAACATCTTAAAAAATCCAAAATGCAAAAAGAAAAAAAGCTCAAACACAACAGCTGTATGTGTTGTAACAAATTGAACAGACAGACAAACACACACATAAGACAATTTGTTTATAAACCAGAGTGCACTCAGATGTATTTGGCCAAGTTGAATTATAATAACATTTATAATTTTTAGGTTTATAATTATAAAAAAAGACTAGTCAGAACTTTGTAAATCAATTAACAGAAGTCTCTTGTAATAAGAATCAAAAGGAATTAAAATCTTCTACACCTGTGAAAGCATAGCCCATTTTAAGATGGGCCCTGAGCTGATAGTTTATCTGACTGGAATACCCAACTACAAGACTTCTCATGGTTGCTTTTAGCCACATATAACTGTTTCCTCTAAAGAGACAGACCATTAAAGGTAATTTTAACTATCTCCAGTGGAGGCCTGTAGAAGAGACTAGGAGACACTCTTTGGAGCTAAGTATGAATTCCAAGCAGTGAGGGAAGAAGGCCTGCCAAGGCTCCAACCTGCTGTGCTGCAGATGTCTACCTATGACAGTTTTTCCCATTTTGAAAAGAAACAAAGGAAAAGAAGGCATCCCTGTCTATCCTTTTGGTTCTGTGCCCAATCTAAGGTGTCCCTGAGACTTTATTTTGTCCAGTGCCAGTGGTGGCTGACTAGAGGTGCAAAGAAGTGGCCAGAGCCAGGTTAGCTGTTCTTACCATTCTCTAATTTTGCCTGAGGGCTGAAAGACAGATAAATCTGTCTTTTACATTTACTTCTTGAGAGTTTTAGGAATAAACCCAGACCAGTTTTCTATATGGCCCAGAGATAAATGAAGGTCAGCTTTCCTCTGGAAGGATTCCAAGGAGGGGAAACTCACCATTCTGGAAGCTTTGTCTTGAAATCCAGCAACCACAGAAAAGGGAAGTGCCTTGAATCAAACTGCATTATTTCTCAGGTGCAGGGCAGTGGAGAAGGGACAGAAGAGTGCCTTTAAGTATGGCACAAGAACTAAATCTCAGGTGTAGAAGGACAATTAAGATAGGGAGTTTTTCCAGAGTGGATCTGCAATCCTTAGCAAAACACATCTCAAGAGACAAAAGCTATGATTGACACCAACTGAATTGCCAAGCAGAAAATCAAACCAATAAGCAAAGAACCCAACTTGCTGCTTTTTGCCTCTTGAAAGAGAATGAAAGTGTTCTAACTATATTGTTTAGGGCTAACCCTTTTAATGAATTACTGGGAATCTATAATATCTAATTCATGACTTAAATACCCTACAGGCTGATGAGCAGCTCCTTGATGTTGTAGAAACACTCCGAAAGCCATGTCTCACCTTTTATTAACATACAAACTGAAACGGTGTCCTGTAGGTAGGCGCTTAGAAGTGCTTGTTTGAGCTTCTGGAATGTGGTCTGGGAATAAGGTTCCAAGGTGAAAATATGGCTTTCTCTTGGGTTTTTCTATAAGCTAATAAAGGGATCACACAATCTCATTATATCCTGCCTCTAATTTCTAGGAGTGTCCTTAGCTGTTTTAGAGTCTTGGGCTATGGAAAGGAAAGAATTGGTTTAATTCTTTCTTCCCCCAGTCTTTAGGTTCCCTTAGATGTAATAAGGCCTAAATATTTTACCTCAAGGCTGCAAAGCTGTGCCTTAGATCTAGAAACATTATAACCCCTGTCTGTTAGAAAATTCAGCAGAGCAGATGTCTTGGCCAGAAAGCTCTTCTGAGGGGGCACATAACACTATACCGTTTACATATTTTAATACTGTGACTTGGGAAAAACTATAGTATTTTTTTTATCAAATCAGGATGTAGAGATGTCCTATTTTTTCTGATAAATAGTTGACAATTTAAAATAATTGAAGGACTTAGTTCTCATGTTTTTTAGACCTTCAAGAATACATGTCTGAAAATCTCTTCTATTTAATCTCCTATCTGATTGGCAGGCCAGTGGGGGTCTTATATAGGAACTGTTTGTGTTTTAGTAGAAGCCAGTTGTTCCCTTGGCTGTCTGTCTTTTGAGTTTTCAAAATTAAGATATTTGTCTCTATATGTAGTAGCAGCTTGTAATACTACTTGTCTCTCATTAGAAATCAATATTTGATTTAAGAGCAACATTACTTCTTTCTAATCTAGTCCATAGGTCTGAGTAAGTTTTCTAAAGACCTCAATGTACATATCAGGGTCATCTGAAAACTTTTTAGGTCTCATTTAATGTCTTAGAACACTGAGAGAAAAAGACACGTGAACACAGGTAGTCCCATATTTGTCATTTATTTCCTGCAAGGGATGTTGTCATTGAAGGACCTCAACAACTTAGCTAAGGATGAATATAGCCTCATAGAGATTAATTATGGCTGGCCTAGAAATTCCACCCTCAGCACCTGGTGGTCAAGGCTTAAAGTTGTCTAGGAAACCTTGTTCTCTAAAGGGGCGAGAAGTAGCCTCAGGATTAGAGGTACGAATGCCTTAAGGGTGAAGTGTCTCTCATTTTTCTATGGCCCACATTTACATTAGAACACAAGCAAGAATTACTTTTTAGTGTAAAGAATTACTTTTTAGTGTAAAGAAAATCTCAACATAAGATGATTTTGACCATTTTCTCTCTTTTACAGTATAATTTTAATTGTGAGACAGCATCATAGAGCTTTCCTCTGTGTACTTGGTTTTAGGAGATAGGCACACCATGCACGGGTGTAGAGAAATACTGAATTGTTCCTTAATATATTACAAAGGAGTAAGAGGCTTAGATGGAGTTTCTAATCTGAACAAGAGAAAAAAATATGCCACCCCATAAGTCTCTGTTTGATTTTTGTGCCCCCTAGGGCATCCCCCAAGGTTTATACCACTCCAGGGTAGGTAGCTACCATCTGGAGAGAGAACCAGAAAATAAAACTGGACTGGACTATCTACCCTTTACCACCACACGATCTTATCTTCCTCAGGTAACTCATATCCTTACTACAGTAGGTAATCTTAAAGCACAAGTTACAATTGACTTCAGCCATAACAATCATGTTTAGAGAAGGAAGTATTGCTAGCAAACCAAGAGATTTAAACCACTGCTTTTCAGTTCCTTGAAAGAGAAGAAAATAGGTCAACAGTCAAATTAGGGTACTTTTCCTGCAAAAGAGATCACCTCCACAGATTGTTCAGAGATTCTCCCCTGGGTCCTAGGGCAGAGAAAGCTCTGAGAAAGTTTTGTTATCTATCCAGTCGCTTAGACAAATTTTATTAGCAAGACAAGGCTACTCCTTTAAGGTCCATTTTAAATTTACTAAGTATTTGAAACTCATAGGTCCTCATAGCAGCCACAATCTACATAGAAAGCCACATTTATCAACTTTCTATGTGGATTTACGAAGGAAGAGAAAGGCTGACCAAAACACTCTCATATTTTATTTAGCATGTAAAAACACAAATGCAAGTTACTGATTGTTATTTTCCCTAGTTCAAGACAAAAGAGTTGTTTCAAGTTGCCTTGCTCTGACTTTCTGGAAGGAGGAGCAGTCTGACTACTAGGGATTTTGAAATGAACTCCCAACACATTGAAGAAAAGTTCAAGGGAAATTTTTAACTCACTAGCAGAGAGAAAAAGTCTAAATAAAGCTCAAGCTGGTTAAACATCCAAAAAAATTACCATATAGCATTTTATAAGTCCACAGTCAACGTTCCAAAGTCCATAACCTATCAGAAGAGGCATTTTTCTCCCCTACACACATAAATGATGAGGACCATGCCTGGGGAAGGTTCAGGTATTTTACTCTATCCAATATTTGTTTTGTACATTTGTCTAGAGGTCTTATTAGTAGTAGAGAGAGCAGTCCAAACCTGTAGCTCAACTCTTAAGTGGCTTAAGAAAGGGCTCTGATGGCATCGTTTCAGATCACTCTCAGACAGAGGATATCTGATGATCACTGATAGAGTTCCCCTTTCACCTCACTGAGGAGTCCAGATAGGGACAAGATGAGAAGATTTTCTGCTAATTACCCGGATGGGCTGTCAGGAGCTAGTTTCTCCTGAGGGACCATTGGGTATCCGCCAGAGGGTAGCCCTGGCCATGACCCCTCAGTTGTCACCTCGTTTTTTCAGAAATAACTTTATTATCAAACACACACACATACAAAAAATTAAAACCATTCAAAGAAGAACAATGCAAGGGGGAAAAATCTACAATAATATTCAAATACAGTAGAACTCAACAAAAACAAAACTGAAAAGCACTTAAACATTTTTCCATATAACTTAAAAAGGAATCTCAAGCATCAAGAAGACAACAGAGGATGTAATTTGTTTCAGAAAGGTCCCCAAAATCAACATTGAACAAATAATGATATGGAAAAAAAACTCCAGTTAGCAGACTCCAAATAAGCCATACTTCTTCCTAGTTTAAATTTTGATACAGTCATATGACACGCGATGGAAACACAATCCGAGAAATATGTTATTAGGCCATTTCATACCTATGTATCCTTAATTACACTTTCAATTTCTCACACTAGAGAAACTATCTGGTATTCACACACATGTGTTATTTATTTCACTTAAGAAGATGGCCTCAATATGCATCCATTTAGCTATAAATGTCTCTAGTTTCTCATTCTTTATGGCTGAGTAGTACTCCATTTTATTAAAAAAATAACCCACATCTTCTTAATATAGTTTCCAGTTGATGGGCACTTGGGCTGTTTCTAAGCTTTAGCTATTATGAACTGTGCAGCTATAAACATGGGTGCACATGTATTGCTGTGGTAAGATTCTTTTAATTTTTTTGTGAAGATACCCAGCAGGGGG
This sequence comes from Heterocephalus glaber, assembly GCF_053883595.1. Lineage (NCBI taxonomy): Eukaryota > Metazoa > Chordata > Mammalia > Rodentia > Bathyergidae > Heterocephalus > Heterocephalus glaber. Next base: position 8,634,793 of record NW_028258461.1, read on the forward strand.
ATAGCTGGGTTGAAAGGGACCTTTAAGCCCAGTTCTTGAGGTATCTCCATACTGACTTCCACAGTGGTTGCATCAGTCGGCACTCCCACCAACAATGGAGAAGGGTTCCTTTCTTCCCACACCCCTGTCAGCACTTGTTATTAGTTGATTTCTTGATAGCAGCCATTCTTTGTGGGGTGAGGTGGAATCTCAGTGTTGTTTTCATCTGCATCTCTCAAATGACCAGTGATGTTGAACATTTTTTTGTATACTTATTTGCTGAGTTTACTTCTTTGTCTGAGAAATGTCTGTTCATTTCAGTTGCCCATTTTTGAATCGAGTCTTTGAATTTGGGAGATCTGATTTTTTTTTTTCAGTTCTTTATATATTCTACATAGTAGACCTGTGTCTAAGGTACACTTGCTGAAAATTTTTTCCCACATTGTAGTTGTCTCTTAGCTCTGTTGGTGGTTTCTCTTGCAGTGCAGAATCTTTTTAATAAGATAAGATCCCAGTTGTTGATTCTTTGTGCAACTTCCCATGCCACTGAGGTTTTGTTCATAAAGTCTTTTCTGATACAAATATCTTCAAGAGTTCTACCTAACTTATCTTCCATCAAATTTAGTGTTTCTGTCCTAATATTTAAATCTTTAATGCACTTTGATCTTAATTTAGTGCATGGTGATAGGCATGGTTCAAGTTTTAACTTTGGCAGGTTGAAATCCAGTTTTCCAACACCATTTATTAAATAGGCTATCTTTCCTCCAATGAGGGTGGTTGGCTCCTTTGTCAAAGATGAGGTGGCTGAGCATATCTGTAGTTGTTTCTGCATCTTCTAATCTTTTCCACTGATCCTCAGGTGTGTTTCTTTGCCAATACCATGCTGCTTTTATCAAAGTAGCTTTGTAGTATAGTTTCAAGTTGGGGATTGTAATACCCCTAACCATATCTCTGTTGCCTAAAATTTCTTTTGTTATTCTAGGTCTCTTCTGGTTCCAAATGAATTTTTGGATTGTTTTCTCTAGTTCTGTGAAATATATTGTTGGAATTTCAATCAGGATTGCATTAAACCCATATAATAGTTTTGGAAGTATGGCCATTTTCACTATATTGATTCTTCCTATCCAGGAACAAGGAATGTCTTTCCATTTTCTTATATCCTCCTCAATCTCCTTTTTCAAAGAGCTATAGTTTTCAGTGTAGAAGTCTTTTGCTTCCTTTGTTAGACTAACTCCTAGATATTTCATTTTTTTGGAAGCTATTGTGAAAGGAATTTTTTTCCCTAATTTCTCTCTCAGTGAGTCTATTATTTGCATATAAAAAGGCTATTGTTTTTTGAGTGTTGACCTTATATCCAGCTATACTACTGAATCTGTCAATAAAGTCTAGAAGTCTTTTGGCTGAGTATTTTGGGTCTTCTACATAAAGTATCATATCATCAGAAAATAATCACAGTTTAAATTCTTCCTTTCCTATTTTTTTAATTATATATATTTATTGGAACATTTTAGGTATAAAATACATTTACATTTATCATTGGGTGTATGTACCAGAACATGATGTATCTTAGTTCTTATTTTTTCTCCCACTACTGGTGCCACCTTCACCCCATCCATCCTTCCCTATTTACATAGACTTTGACTCCATTTTTTTTCCTTTCTCATAATTGTTCATTTCCCTTCTTCCCTTTCCCCTTCCCCTCCCGCCATCCGCAAACCCTTGGACCTTTTCCTATTTCAAATTATCAGTTATACATTTTTAATCATTTTCATCCTTATTTACACTTTCAATTTCTCACAATAGAGAAACTTTTGTATTTACACGTGTGTCCTATTTATTTCAATTAAGAGTATGGCCTCAATATGCATCAATTTGGCTAAAAATGTCTCTAGTTTCTCATTCTTTATGGCTGAGTAGTACTCCATTTTATAAAAAAAACCCATATCTTCTTTATCCAGTGTCCAGTTGATGGGCACTTGGGCTGTTTCCAAACTTTAGCTATTAAAAATTGTGCCACTATAAACATAGGTGCACATATATCGTTGTGGTATGATGCTTTTAATTCTTTGTGGAAGATACATAGTAGGGGAATAGCTGAGTCAAAAGCGACCTCTACTCTTAGTTCTTTGAGATATCTCCATATGGATTTTCACAGTGGTTGCACCAGTCTGCACTCCCACCGACAATGGAGAAGCTTTCCTTTCTCTCCACACCCCTGCCAGCATGTGTTATTAGTTGATTTCTTGATAGCAGCCATTCTTTGTGGGGTGAGGTGGAATCTCAGTGTTGTTTTCATCTGCATCTCTCAAATGACCATTGATGTTGAACATTTTTTCATATATTTATTTGCTGTTTTTACTTCTTTGTCTGAGAAATGTCTGTTCATTTTGCATGCCCATTTTTGAACTGGGTCTTTGAATTTGGAGGGTCTGATATTTTTTCACTTCTTTTTTTGGTAAATTCTTTTATTGGTACATTTTAGGTATACAACACAATTACATTTCTCATTGGGAATTGTACCTTTACATAATGCATCTTGGTTCTTATTTTATCCCTATTGCTAGCCCTCCCTTCACCCCCTCCACCCTTCCCTATTTACAAAGACTTTATTCCATTTTTTTTTCCTTTTCTCAGCAATTTTCCTTTCCCTTCTTTCCTTTCCCCTGCCTCTCCCACTAGCCCTACCCCTTTGGACCTTTTCCTCCTATCTTGCATTATCAATAACTCATTCTAATCATTGGTACATTTTAGGTATACAATATAAGGACATTCATCATTGGAAATTTGCGACTTTACATAATCTCTCTTGGTTCTTATTTTTCACCCTTGCCCAGCCCTCGCCTCCACCCCTCCATTCCTCCCTATTTACAAAGATGTTGTTCTTATTTTTCCATTTTCTCATATTAATCCCATTCCCTTCTATCCTTTTCCCTATCCCTCCAACTTCCTTCCCCTTGGCCCCTTTTCTTCCTATTTCACATTACCTATTATACATTTTAGTCCTTATTTACACTTTCAGTTTCTCACACCAGAGAAACTATTTGGTATTTATACATGTGTGTCCTATTTATTTCACTTAAGAGTATCACCTCAATGTGCATCCACTTAGCTATAAATGTCTCTAATTTCTCATTTTTTATGGCTGAGTAGTACTCCATTTTATTAAAAAACCACATTTTCTTTATCCAGTCTCCAGTTGATGGGCATTTGGGCTGTTTCCAAGTTTTAGATATCAGAAACTGTGCTGCTCTGAACATGGGCACACATATAATACTGTGGTATGATTCTTTTAATTCTTTGGGGAAGATCCACAGCAGTGGAATAGCAGGGTCAAATGGGACTTCCAGTCCTAGTTCTTTGAGGTATCGCCATACGGATTTCCACAGTGGTTGCACCAGTCTACACTCCTACCAGTAGTGGAGAAGGGTTCCTCTTTCCCCACAGCCCTGCCAGCATTTGTTATTGGTTGAATTCATGGTAGCAGCCATTCCTTCTGGAGTGAGGTGGAATCACAGCATTGTTTTCATTTGCATCTCTTGAATGACTAGTGATGTTGATCATTTTTTCATGTATTTATTTGCTATTTCTACTTCTTTGTCTGAGAAATGTCTGTTCATTTCAGATGCCCATTTTTGGATTGGGTCTTTAAATATGGGAGGTCTGATCTTTTTAAGTTCTTTATAGATTCGAGATGGTAGACCTTTGTCTGAGGAAGAGCAGGTGAAGATTTTTTCCCACATTGTGGGTTGTCCCTTCACACTGCTGGGAGTTTCTCTTGCTGTGCAGAAGATTTTTAATAAGAAGAAATCCCACTTGTTGATTGTTTGTGCTAGTTCATGGGCAACTGAGGTTTTGTTCATAAAATCTTTCCTACACTGATGTCTTCAAGAGTTCTACCTAACCTCTGTTCCAACTGGTTCAGCGTTTCTGTTTTAATATTTAGATCTTTAATCCATTTTGATTTTAGTTTAGTGCATGGCAAAAAGATATAGGTCTAGTTTTAATCTTTGGCAAGTTGAAACCCAATTTTTCCAGCACCATTTATTAAACAGGCTATCTTTCCTGCAGTGAGGGTGTTTGGCTCCTTTATAGAAGATGAGATGGCTGAGTGTGTCTGGCATTTTTTCTGCATCTTCTAATCTGTTCCACTCGTCCGCATTTCTGTTTCTTTGCCAGTACCATGTTGCTTTTGTCACAGTAGCTTTGTAGTATAGGTGCAGGTTGGGGATTGTGATATTGCTTTTGCTATTCTGGGTCTCTTCTTGTTCCAAATGAATTTTGAATTGTTTTCTCAAGGTCCATGAAGTATGCTGCTGGGATCTCAATTGGAATTGCATTAAATCTATAGAGCAGTTTTGGAAGTATGGCTATTTTCACTATATTAATCCTTCCTACCCAAGAGCAGGGGATGTCTGTCGATTTTCTGATATCATCTTCAATCTCTCTTTTCGGAGTGCCATAGTTTTCAGAGAAGAGGTTTTGGTTCCTTTTCTAAGGTTGATTCCTAGGTATTTCAGTTTTTTGGATGCTATTGTGAAAGGAATTATTTGCCCTATTTCTCTCTCAGTGAGTCTGTCATTGGTGTAGAGGAAAACTATTGATTTTTGTGTGCTGACCTTGTAACCTGCTATTGATTGAATTTGGTTATTAAGTCTAGGAGACTTTTGGTGGAGTTCTTGGGGTCTTCCATATACAGTATCATGTCATCAAAAAATAATGACAGTTTGACTTCTTCATTTCCTATCTTTATTCCTTTTATTTCTTTCTCTTGTCTAGTTGCTGTGTCTAATGTTTCCAGAACTATATTGAACAAGAGTGGTGATAGTGGACATCCTTGTCTTGTCCCTGATTTTAGTGTGAAGGATTTCAGTTTGTGACCATTTAGTATGATATTGCCTGATGGATTTTCATAGATGGCTTTTATCAGTTTGAGGTAGAGACCATCTATTCCAATTTTTTGTAGGGCTTTTATCATAAATGCATGTTGGATTTTGTCAAATGCTTTTTCTGCATCTATGGAGATAATCATATGGTTTTTGTCCTTGGCTCCATTGACATAGTGTATTACTTTGATTGATTTGTGCATGTTGAACCATCCCTGCATCCCTGGGATGAATCTCACCTGATCAGGGTGTATGATCTTCTTGATGATCTTCTGTGTTCTATTTGCCAGTATCTTATTAAGGATTTTTGCATCTATGTTCATTAGTGACATTGGCGTATAGTCCTCCTTTTCAGTTGGGTCTTTCTCTGCTTTGGGGATCAAGGTGATGCTTGCTTCTAGGAATGAATTTGGGAGTATTGCTTCCCTTTCAATTTCACTGAAGAGTTTAAACAGTAGTGGCAACAGTTCCTCTCTAAATGTCTTGTAGAATTCAGCAGTGAAGCCATCAGGACCTGCGCTTTTCTTAGTTGATAAGTTTTTAATTACATTTTCAGTTTCATTGGCTGATATTGGGTTGTTTAGAATTTTTGGGTCTTATTCGTTCAACTTTAGTAATTCATATATATCTAGGAATCTGTCCATTTCTTCTGTGTTTTCCATTTTATTGGTGTATAGTTTCTAGAAGTAGGTATTGATGATCCTCTGGATTTCTGCTGGATCTGTTGTCATTTCACCCTTTTCATTCTTAATTGCATGGATTTCGGCCTTTTCTTTCCTTTTTCTGACAAAGTTGGCTAAGGGTTTGTCAATTTTGTTCATTCTTTCAAAGAACCAACTCTTGGCTTCATTGATTTTTTTTGTATCATTCTCTTAGTCTCCATTGCATTGACTTCTCCTCTGTTCTTTATAATAACCTCCCTTGTATGAGCTCTGGGGTTGTCCTGCTCTTCTGTTTCTAGAAGCTTGAGGTTCAGCATCAGGTTGTTTAATTGGGCTCGTTCTGTTTTCCTAATATGCATATTCACTGCTATGAATTTCCTTTGTAAGACTGCTTTCATTGTGTCCCACAGATTCCAATATGTTGTACTGTCATTGTCATTTAATTGAAGGAACTGTCTGATTTCTTCTTTAATTTCCTCTGTGGCCCATTGGTTTTTCAGAAGTGTGTTATACAATTTCCATGTGTTTATGAAATTTTTCCAGTTTCTTTTGCTATGTATCTGCAATTTCATCGCACTATGGTCTGATGATATACAGGGGATAACTTCAATTCCTTGGCACTTACTTAAACATGTTCTATGTGTGAGTATGTGGTCTATTTTGGAGAATGACCCATGTGCAGCTGAGAAGAATGTGTATTCTGATTTAGTGGGGTGGAAGACTCTGTAATCATCTGTTAAGTTCATTTGTTCAAGAGTTTTATTGAGTTCTAGTATTTCATTACTTTTTTTCAGTCTAGTTGATCTATCTATTTGTGACAGTGGGGTGTTGAGGTCCCCCACTACAATTGTATTTGTGCATATATGACTTTTCATGTCCGTTAGTATTTGTTTTTGTAGTTGGGCACACTAGTGTTTGGTGCATAGATATTTATGATTGTCATCTCTTCCTCTTGGATTCTTCCCTTTACAAGGATGTAGCATCCTTCTTCATCTCTCTTAATCAGTGTTGGTTTGAAATCTACTTGATCTGCCAAGAGGATAGCTACTCCTGCTTTTTTTCAGGTTCCCATCACATGGAGTACTGTTTTCCACCCTTTAACTTTCAGTCTATGAGTTTCCTTTGAATTAAGTGTGTTTCTTGTATGCAGCATATTGTTGGATTTTGCTTCTTGACCCATTCTGCCAGTCTATTTCTTTTGATTGGTGAATTGAGACCATTAACATTGATGGCTATAACTGAAACGTATTGACTTGTCATCACCATGACTTTTTTTTGTTGGGTTCTCCCCCTTTACATTTAATTTCTTGTCCCACCAGATGGGTTCATTCTGGTTTGTTTCCTGGGGTTGTGATCCTCAATGTCTGTTCCTAGGCTATTGTGTAAAATTCTTTGGAGTGCTGGTTTGGTATTCACGAAGTTCCTAAGGTGCTCTTTGTCATGAAAGTATCTTATTTCTCCATCCATTTTGAAAGATAGTTTTGCAGGGTACATCAATCTGGGTTGGAGGCTGTTTTCTTTTAGGGCTTGGAATATGTCACTCCAAGGTCTTCTTGCCATGGAGGTTTGTGTTGAGAAGTCTGCTGTGATTCTGATGGGCTTTCCTTTATATGTGATTTGTTTCTTTTCTCTAACTGCTTGTAAAACTTTGTTCTTCTGTTGAGTTTCTGGAATCTTAACAATTATATGCCTATATGTAGATTTTTTTTGATCAAGGCTATTTGGAGTCCTATATTCCTCACTTATCTGTATGTCAAGCTCTTTTCCCCTGCTTGGGAAGTTTTCTGCCATTATTTCTGTGAAGAGTTTTTTATGTCATCTGCACTCTCTCCTGTTTCTTCATTGACTCCAATCAGTCTTATGTTATTCTTCTTTGTGTCATCTAGCTGCTGCTGGATTGATTCCTCATGTTCCGTTATAATTTTGAAGCAATTTTTCTTTTCCTGGTCACTAATTGCAATCTTATCTTCTATATCTGAAATTCTGTCCTCACATTGGTTCATTCTGCTGTGTAGACTTTCAGTGGAGTTTTTCATCTCCTGGAAATCTATTTGAATCTGTTTTATGGATTCCATTTGTTTCTTATGTTGGGATTCCATCATGTTCCTCAGCTCCTCTCTGGATTTATTAATCTTATCTTGCACTAGGAGCACAATTTCTCCTGTTATCTGAGAAAGACTTCTGATTTCATTTTTTCCAGATCTCCTTTTGTTACCAGTTCAGTGGGTCCAGGTGTTTAATTATCAGAGTGTTCCATCTTATTTCCCTTTGGGGTTGCTGTATGTGATCTGGAAGTCTGGTTTTGAGACTTATTTACCTGTTTTCTCATTTTGACTAGGGGTGTGGGGGGGTGATGTTGGCACCCACAAGGATCACCTCCTCTGAGCTGGGAGAGGTGGGACAGGGGCCGGGAGTGGGATACAGATTGTGGCCCAGAAGCCCCTTCCTCTGGTTTGGGAGTGGTGGGACAGAAGGTGGCCCAAAATGCCTTTCCTCTGGGCTGGGGGCACTGGGAGGGATGGTGGACAGGAAGCCCCTTCCTCTGGACCAGGAGCAGTAGAACGGTGGCTCAGAATTCCCTACCTCTGGGCCGGGAGCACTGGGAGGGATGGTGGGCCAAACTCCCTTTCCTCTGGGCTGGGAGCATTGGGAGGGATGGTGGCCAGAAAGCCCCTTCTTCTGGACCAGGAGCAGTAGGACTGCAGCTCAGCAGCCCCTACCTCTGGGTTGGGAGCATCAGGACCCAGAACCATGGTCTGGTGGTCCAGTGTCCTCTGTGTCTTTGTAGTGTGGAACCAGGTATCTGTACAGAGGAGCGGGGGGGGGGGGGTTGTCCAGTGGATTGCTGTTGGGGCGTGGACTGATTCAGCATGTTCCACAGACTCGCAACCTCATCAGTGTGTCCTTTTTCAGTTCTTTATATACTCTAGATAGTAGACCTTTTTCTGAGGTACAGCTGCTAAATATTGCTGCCCACATTGCAAGTTGTCTCTTAGCTCTGTTGGTAGTTTCTCTTGCAGTGCAGAAGCTTTTCAATAAGATGAAATCCCAGTTGTTGATTCTTTCTGCTAGCTCCCGTGCTACTAAACATTTGTTCATAAAGTCTTTCCTATGCCAATGTCATCAAGAGTTCTACCTAACTTATCTTCCAGCAAGTTTAGTGTTTCTGTCTTAATATTTAGATCTTTAATTCACTTTGATTTTAGTTTAGTGCATGGTGATAGGTATGTGTCTAGTTTTAATCTTTGGCAGGTTGAAATCCTGTTTTTCCAACAACATTTATTAAATAGGCTATCTTTCCTCCAATGAGGGTGATTGGCTCCTTTGTTACAGATGAGGTGGCGGAGTATGTCTGGAGTTGTTTCTGCAACTTCTAATCTATTCAACTGATCTCCTGGTCTGTTTCTTTGCCAGTACAATGCTGTTTTTGTCACAGTAGCTTTGTAGTATAGTTTCAAGTTGGGGATTGTGATACACCCAGCCATGTCCCTGTTGCCTAGAATTGCTTTTGCTATTCTAGGTTTCTTCTGCTTCCAAATGAATTTTTGGATTGTTTTCTCTAGTTCTGTGAAGTATATTGTTGGAATTTCGATCAGTATTGCATTAAATCTATATAGTAGTTTTGGACGTATGGACATTTTCACTATATTGGTTCTTCCTACTCAGCAACAAGGGATATCTTTCCGTTTTCTTATATCTTCTTCGATCTCCTTTTTCAGAGAGCTGTAGTTTTCAGTGTAGAGGTCTTTTGCTTCCTTCGTTAGGTTGAGTCCTAGATATTTAATTTTTTTAGATGCTATTGTTAAAGGAATTATTTGCCGAATTTCACTCTCAGTGAGTCTGCTATTTGCGTATAAGAAGGCTATTGTTTTTTGAGTGTTGATCTTGTATCCAGCTACTCTACTGAATCTGTCAATTAGGTCTAGAGGACTTTTGACTGAGGTTTTTGGATCTTCTATGTAAAGTATCATATCATCAGCAAACAATGACAGTTTCACTTCTTCCTTTCCTATCTTTATTCCTTTTCTTTCTTTCTCTTGTCTAATTGCTATGGCTAATGTTTCCACAATGATACTGAACAGGAGTGGTGATAGCGGGCATCCTTCTCTTGTTCCTGATTTTAGCATGAATGTTTTCAGTTTTTGACCATTTAGTATGATGTTGGCTGTTGGTTTTTCATAGATAGTCTTAATCAGCTGGAGATAAAGATCTTCAATTCCAATTTTCTGTAGGATTTTTATCATGAATGGGTGTTGGATTATGTCAAATGCTTTTTCTGCATCTATTGAGATGATCATGTGGTTTTTGTCTTTGACTCTGTTAATATAGTGTATTACATTTATTGATTTATGGATGTTGAACCATCCTTACATCCCAGGGATAAATCTGACTTGGTCAGGGTGTATGATCTTCTTGATAAAACTCTGTATTCTCTTTGCCAGTATCTTGTTGAGGATTTTTGCATCTATGCTCATTAGGGATATTGGTCTGTAGTTCTCTTTTGGGGTTGGGTCTTTCCCTGGTTTTGGGATCAAAGTAACACCTGCTTCCAGGAATGAATTTGGAAGTATTGCTTCCCTTTCAATTTCCTTGATGAGTTTAAAGAGTAATGGTGATAGTTCTTCTTTAAATGTCTTGTAGAATTCAGCAGTGAGGCCATCAGGACCTGGGCTTTTTGTTGTTGGTAAGTTTTTTATTACATTTTCAATTTCACTCATTGTTATTGGAGTGTTTAGAATTTCTATATCTTCTTCATTTAATTTTGGCAATTCGTATGTATCAAGGAATCTGTCCATTTCTTCTATGTTCTCCATTTTATTACAGTACATGTTCTCAAAGTAGTTATAGATGATTATCTGGATTTCTGCTGGATTTGTTGTGGCTTCACCTCTTTCATTCTCAATTGCATGGATTTGAGCCTTTTCTTTCCTTTTTTTGATAAGGTTTTTCTAAACGTTTATCAATTTTATTTATTCTTTCAAAAAACCAACTCTTTGATTCATTGATTTTTTTGTATCATTCTCTTAGTCTCCATTGCATTGATTTCTGCTCAGATCTTTACAATTTCCTTTCTTTTACAAGCTTTGGGTTTGTCATGCTCTTCTTTTTCTAGGAGCTTGAGGTTCTGCATTATGTTATTTATTTGAGTTCTCTCTGTTTTCCTAATATGGGCATTCACTGCTATGATTTTCCCATGTATAACTGCTTTCATTGTGTCCCACAGATTCCTGTATGTTGTACTGGTATTATCATTTACTTCTAGCAACTGTCTAATTTCTTCTTTAATTTCCTCTGTCACACATTGGTTGTTCAGGAGGGTGTTGTTCAATTTCCATGTGTTTGTGGGAGTTTTGTGGTTTCTTATGTTATTGATCTCTAATTGTATTGCAGCATGGTCTGATAATATACAGAAGATAACTGCAATTCTTGTACATTCACTTAGATATGTCCTACGAGCTAGCACGTGATCTATTTTGGAGAATGATCCATGTACAGCTGAAAAGAATGTGTATTCTGATTTTGTGGTGTGGAACACTCTGTAGACATCTATTAAGTCCATTTGTTCAATAGCTTGGTTCAGTTCTAGAATTTCATTCTTAAAATTTTTCTAGTTTATCTATTTGTGAGAGAGGGGTGTTGAGGTCCCCCACTACAATTGTATTAGTGCTTATTTGGTTTTTCATGTCCATTAATATTTGTTTTGTATAGTTGGGGGCATTCGTATTTGGTGCATATATATTTAGGATTGTCATCTCTTCCTCTTGGATTGTTCCATTTAAAAGTATGTAGTGACCATTTTTGTCTCTCTTAATTAGTTTTGGTTTGAAATCTACTTTGTCTGCAAGTAAGATTGCTACCCCTGCTTTCTTCTGGGTTCCTGTCATGTGGAGAACTGTTTTTCATCCTTTTACTTTCAGTGTATGGATTTCCTTTTGAGTTAGGTGTGTTTCTTGTATACAGCATATTACTGGGTTTTGTTTCTTAATCCATTCTGTCAGTCTGTTTCTTTTGATTGCTGAATTGAGGCCATTATCATTGATAGTTATAATTGACAGATATTAATTCATCCTTGTCATGTTTTACTGTTGTTGGCTTTTTTTATTTCACATTTTCCCCACTTTCACTTTAGTGTCTTACCTTGCGTGGTGCCTTCTCTCTGCTGGGCCTCAAGGAGTTGTGACCTTCATTGTCTTTTTCTAGGATATTGCTTAAAATTGTTTGGAGTACTGGTTTGGTGTTCACAAAATTTCTCAGATGTTCTTTGTCATGGAAGTATCTAATTTCCCCATCGATTTTGAAAGATAATTTTGCAGGATACAACAGTCTAGGTTGGAAGTTATTTTCTTTTAGGGCTTGAAATACTTCACTCCAGGCTTTCCTTGATTTGAGGGTTTGTGTTGAGAAATCTGCCATGATTCTGATGTGCTCTCATTTGTAGGTGATTTGTTTCTTTTCTCTAACTGCCTGTAGAATTTTGTTCTTCAGTTGGGTTTCTGGGATCTTGACTATTATATGTCTAGGTGTAGATTTGTTTGGTCATGGCTGGTTGGAATTCTATATGCCTCACTTATCTGTACATCCAATTGTCTACCTCTATCTGGGAAGCTTTGTATTATTACTTTGGCGAACAGTTTTTATGTCAATTGTACTTTGTCCTGTTTTTTGTGGACTCCTATGAGTCTTATGTTATTCTTCTTTGCATCATCTAGCAGATGTTGGATTGATTTCTCATGGTTCCTTACTATTTTTAAGAAATCTCGGTTTTTATGGTCCTTAACTGCAATCTTGTCTTCTATATCTGATATTCTGTCTTCAGATTCTCTTAGTCTGCTCTGCATGCTTTCAATGGAGTTTTTAAGCTCCTGAATATCTGTTTGAATCTGTTTCATGGATTCCATTTCCTTCTTATGTTGGGTGATCATGTTTTCCATTTCTTTCTTATGCTGGGCATTCATGGCTTCCAGCATGTTTCTGATCTCATCTATTTTCTTATCTGTTTCTGCTCTAGAGCTTCTAATCATGTCTCACTCTGCTCAACATGTCTGTATTTATCTGGGAGATTATTTCTGCTTTGAATTTTTCTAGAGTGTCATGCATCTGCTTTGTTACTTCCTGTGCTATCATTTCAGGGTGTCCAAGTGGTTGCTTATTGGAATTTTCCACCTCATTTCCCCCAGAATTTCCTTTTTGTGGCATGGAAGCCTGAGTTTGTGCCTTGCTTAAGTGCCTTCTCATTTTTGTTTTTGGTACTGTCCTTGGTTTAATTCCTGGGTTGATATTTTAAAATTGCTTAATGTAGGTATCTTTGTTGCTTTTGTTTAAATCCCTTGTGGAATGATTGCTTTACAGAATTGTCTTCCAGATATAGCTTGTGTTTGGGTTTTGAGACTCTAATGACTCTGAGAATATTTTATTTTCCTTATACCAGGAAGGAAAACCAATTAGATCATCACAACATGTTAGCCCAAATGACATAGTCAACAGTACCATAGCATCAAGCACAGCTTAGAAAATGACAATTTGTGGTAGTTATTAATCTATCACTTTTAACTATGTGAGTTAAATTAAAACCGAGGACCAATCCAACATAAGTTTATAATGAATAAACTCTTCAATATAGCTTCTTTCCCCTTTGGGGTGGGGAGTTAAAAGCAGTTGGGGAGGGAGGGACAGGTAGAAAGAACAGGTAAGATTACCAGTGAGGCCAGAAGATACAGAAAGATCACACAGACTCTAAGAAGTTGATAAAGATAAGAGAGAAAGGCAGAATGAAAGAACAAAGATGTGAATAGAATCACCTAACAGCAATAGGGAGGCTAGATACCGAATTTACTTTCCTTTAAACCTAATGATAAGGGAAGGAAAAAGAGAAAAAAAGAACAATAAGGGAGAATTCTGATTTCAGTGCAGAAAGGAACAAATGGGGAGATGAGGAGAAATGTGGGACAGTGAGAGAATGAGTGAGAGAGAGAGAGAGAGAGAGAGAGAAAGAAAAGATAAAGGAAAAAAAGAAAGAAAAGTAAAAATTTGAAGAGTAAAAAAGTAAAAATTAAGAATTAAAAATAAGAGAAAAAAAATTTTTTTTCTTTTTTGCAAATAGCAATAAAAATTATGGGCCTCCTTCAGGGTATGTCTCTGCTATCCCAGTAGGCCACATAGGAATCCGTGTGCATATAAGAGTCAGTGAGTCTCAGCCAGGCAGCAGCAGACCCAGCACAGTGGTCTGATGTGTCTTTATTGTAGAGATTCTCTTTACTTTTCCACTGAGCTTCAGTTTTCATCGAGGAGCATGAGAAGCCCTCTTTCTGTTACTAACTTCTGCTCTATCTTGTGGTGCTCAGGACAAGGGTCTTTATAATCTCCTGTGCCTCTGTAGTGTGGAACCAGGTAGCAGAAAAGCCAGAAGGCCAGAGGCATGCGGGGGGGGGGAGAATTGGGCCTTGTAGGCACCCACACAGCTAAACAGACCTCACTGTGGCATGGGCAGGACCCGGGACGGCTGCGGAGCTTCAAGCTGCTTGTCTCTCCTGGCTGGTCACAGCTTGGAGAGTGTCGGATGGGGGTGGAGCTGCAAGTCACCCCTGGGACCTCACCATGGCATGCCCGGGGCCCAGGATGGCCACGGAGCTTCAAGCAGCTTGTCTCTCCTGGCTGGTCGTGCTTGGAGAGTGTCAAACTTTTCTATTCTTATTCTTTTTATTTCTTTCTCTTTTCTAATTGTTCTGGCTAATGTTTCAAGAACAGTATTAAACAGGAGTGGTGATAGTGGGCATCCTTCTCTTGTTCCTGATTTTAGCGTAAAAGTTTTCAGTTTTTGACGATTTAGTATGATGTTGGCTGTTTTTTTTTCATAAAGAGCCTTAATCAAGTTGAGATAAAGACCTTCTATTCCAATTTTCTGTAGGGTTTTTATCATGAATGGGTGTTGGATTTTGTCGAATGCCTTTTCTGCATCTATTTAGATGATCATATGGTTTCAATCCTTGAGTTTGTTAATATAGTGTATTATGTTTATTGATTTATGTATGTTGAACCATCTTTGCATCCCTGGGATAAATCCAACTTGGTCACAGTGTATGATCTTCTTGATGACCCTATGTATTTTGTTTGCCAGTATCCTGTTGAGGATTTTTGCAGCAATATTCGTTAGGGGGATTGGCCTGTAGTTTTCTTTTTGGGTTGGGTCTTGTCCTGGTTTTGGAATCAAAGTAACACTTGCTTCCAGCAATGAATTTGGAAGTATTGCTTCCCTTTCAATTTCCTTGATGAGTTTAAAGAGTAATGGTGATAGTTCTTCTTTAAATGTCTTGTAGAATTCAGCAGTGAAGCCATCAGGACCTGGGCTTTTCTTTGTTGGTAAGTTTTTTATTACATTTTCAATTTCACTCATTCTAATTGGGATGTTTAGAATTTCTATATCTTCTTCATTTAACTTTGGTAATTCGTATGTATCCAGGAATCTGTCCATTTCTTCTGTGTTTTCCATTTTATTAGAGTACATGTTCTCAAAGTAAGTACTGATGATGCTTTGGATTTCTTCTGAATCTTTTGTGACTTCACCTTTTTCATTCTTAATTGCATGGATTTGAGCCTTTTCTCTCCTTTTTTTGATAAGGTTAGCTAAGGGTTTATTGATTTTATTTATTCTTTTGAAAAACCAACTCTTTGATTCATTAATTATTTTGTATCCTCTTAGTCTCCATTGCATTGATTTCTGCTCTGATCTTTATAATTTCCTTCCTTGTATGGGCTTTGTGTTTGTTGTGCTCTTCTTTTTCTAGGAGCTTGAGGTTCTGCATTAGGTTATTTATTTGAGTTCTCTCTGTTTTCCTAATATGGGCATTCACTGCTATTAATTTCCTGTGTAGAATTGCTTTCATTGTGTCCCATGGATTCCTGTATGTTGTACTGGTATTATCATTTACTTGTAGAAACTGTCTAATTTCTTCTTTAATATCTTCTGTGACCCATTGTTTGTTCCAGAGGGTGTTATTTAATTTCCAGGTGTTTGTGGGAGTTTTGCAGTTTTTTATGTCATTGATCACCAATTTTATTGCAGTATGGCCTGAAAATATACAGGGGGTAACTTCAGTTCTTTTACATTGACTTAGACATGTCCTATGAGCTAGCATGTGGTCTATTTTAGAGAATGACCCAAATGCAGCTAAAAAGAATGTGTGTTCTGATTTTGTAGGGTGGAACACTCTGTAAACATCTATTAAGTCCATTTGTTCAATAGCTTGGTTCAATCCTAGAATTTCTTTGTTATTTTTTTGGCTAGATGATATGTCTAATTGTGATGAAGGGGTATTGAGATCTCCCACTACAATTGTATTGGAGCTTATTTGGTTTTTCATGTCCATTAATATTTGTTTTGTATAGTTGTGGGCCTATATATTTGGTGCATATATATTTATGATTGTCATCTCTTCCTCTTGGACTGTTCCCTTCACAAGGATGTAGTGACCATCTTTGTCTCTCTTAATTAATTTTAGTTTGAAATCTAGTTTTTCTGCAAATTCAATTGCTACCCCTGTTTTTTTCTGGGTTCCTGTGACATGGAGAGCTCTTTTTCATCCTTTTACTTTCAGTTTATGTATTATTTTTGAGTTAGGTGTGTTTCTTTTATACAGCATATTGTTGGATTTTGCCTCTACATCCATTCTGTCAGTCTATTTCTTTTGATTGTTGAATTGAATCCATTAACATTAATAGTTATAATTGATAAATATTGACTCATCCTTGTCATGATGTTTTACTGTTGTTGGCTCTTGTATTTCTTTTTGTTTTTTTCCTTTTGCTTTAGTTTCTTACCTTTCCTGGTGGATTCCCTTTTTTTTGCCTCATGGAGTTGTGATCTTCATTGTCCTTTTCTAGGATATTGCTTAGGATTATTTTGAGTGCTGGTTTGTTATTCATGAAATTTCTCAGGTTTTCTTTGTCGTGAAAGTATCTAATTTCCCCATTGATTTTGAAAGATAATTTTGCAGGATACAGTAGTCTAGGTTGTAAGTTATTTTCTTTTCGGCCTTGAAATACTTCACTCCAGGCTTTCCTTGACTTGAGCATTTGTGTTGAAAAATCTGCCATGATTCTGATAGGCTTTCCTATACAGGTGATTTTTTTCTTTTCTCATACTGCTTGTAGAATTTTGTTCTTCTGTTGGGTTTCTGGGATCTTAATTATTATGTGTATAGGCATAGATTTTTTTGATCATGGTTAATTGGAATTCTATATGCCTCACTTGTCTGAATGTGCAATTCTCCAACTCTGTCTGGGAAGTTTTCTACTATTACTTCTGTGAACAAACTTTTTATGTCAACTGTATTTTCTCCTGTTTTTTTTTTTTGTGTGTGGACTCCTATCAGTCTTATGGTATTCTTCCTTGCATCATTTAGCAGCTGCTGGATTTATTTCTCATGGTCCCTTACTATTTTTAAGAAATCTCTGTTTTCATGGTCCTTAACCATAATCCTGTCTTCTATATCTGATATTCTATCTTCAGATTCCCTCAATCTGCTCTGCATGCTTTCAATGGAGTTTTTAATCTCCTGAATATCTGTTTGAATCTGTTTCATGGATTCCATTTCTTTCTTATGTTGGGCACTCTTGGTTTCTATTTCTTTCTTCTGCTGGGCATTCATGGCTTCCAGCATATTTCTGAGCTCATCTATCTTTTTATCTGTTTCTGTTCTAGAGCCTCTAATTATGTCTTTCACTCTGCTCTCCAGCTCTGTAGTTATCTGGGAGATTATTTCTGCTTTGAATTTTTCTAGAGCCTCATTCATCTGTTTTGTTAATTCCTGTGCTATTAGTTCAGGGTGTCCAGGTGGTTGATTATCAGACTTTTCCACCTCATTTCCCCAGAAATTGCTTTTTGTGGTTTGGAAGCCTGGGTTTGTGACTTGCTTAAATGTCTTTTCATTTTTGTTTTTGGTACTGTCAGTTATAAGTCAATGAGTCCCAGTAAGCCAGTCATAGACCCATGAGATTCAGACAGACTTCCAGCTGCAAGTCCCAACTTGAGCTCCCTGCCCTCCTGCAGGGCCAAACTCCGTAAGATTCTACTATAGGTTCCAGCTGTCTCTCCCCTGAAAATAATCCAGGATCAAATGGGAGGTGATAATCCCTCCAACTTACCAAGTACAGTGGTCTGGTGTGCCTATATTGCAGAGATAATCTTCACTTTTCCGGTGGGCTTCAGTTTTAATCAGGGAGCTTGAAAGGCCCTCTCTCTGCTGTTCACCTCTGCAATTCAGGCAATGGCCTTCATGTCCCCCTATGCCTCTGTAGTTTGGAACTGGGTAGCTGCACAGCCAAGAGGCCAGAGGTGGGGGAAGGGGCTATTGTTACAGGTGCCCATGCAGCCAAGCTGGTGGCCTGTGGGCCTGCAGGGGGCATGTCCTCATGATCTCCTGGATGCAAGAGGATGGGGCAAGCCAGATGAAGCAGGGTGCAGCTACCTGCATCTGACCACAAGTCCAAACTGGCACATCACCTCAGTTTTTTCTAGTTCCATACAATCAGAGATGTCTCTCTGAAAGGAACCCAATTGTCTATCTGGTCAACATTCCACCCACCATTGGTGTCAATGGGAGTGGGTATTCACCTGAGGGCAACTGGAGAAAGCTGTCCTCTGCTTTGAGAGTGGCAGCTGATCTAAAGGCAATTGCTAGCTGGCAGAGTATCCACCATTTGGCATTGTATAAGGGATAGATAAAAGCCTGAACTGTCTTTATCTGAGCCAATTTTATGAGACCTATTTTACAACATTTTTAAACAACTAAGTCCAAATGTAACACATACAAAACAAGAATAAAACATAATTCCAACAAAAGACAAAGTATAAGAAAGTCAAGAAATTTGTAAACATTTAAAACACACAACTTAAAATTACAAAAATATTGAAACAAAAGCCAAACAGTGGCCAGAATTTATGAAACAAAACCCAGAATCTATGAAACAAATAGCCAGAGCCTATGAAATGAAAACTAACAATCTATGAAGCAAAAAGACCAAAGTTAGAACCTGTGGAACAAAAGCAAACTCTTACCTCCAACCAGTAATCTCAGTGGGACCTCCAAAATGATATAGGGGGAAGAGATGTAACTCACAACCCTACTAGATATCTGAAACATGAGTCCATGTTTTCTAAAATCAAAGAATGAATTCTAGGAACAATGGACGTTAAGAGTAGGAAACATTTATTGGGAGAAAGAAAGCTTCTGCCTAAGTGAGACAGAAGGGAGACTGGAAAGTGGGTTGCCTGCCCACCCCACTTTTCAAAGATGTTTTATACAGCAAAGCCATGTGGTGAGTCAGGTACAAAGTGGGACAAAACTATAAGACCCAATGGAAATTTACAAGGTGGGCATGAGGTGGGAAAAAAACATGACCAACCAATAAGATTACAAGTACAGTCACCCAGGTAATATTGATTAAATGGGGATCAAATGGGAAGACAAGTCACATACAGGGAATTTCCCATTTAGAATATCAATCACTACTATCTATCTCTAGGGGAAGTAATACTTCTCTTCCTTTATATAATGCTAACCAGTGAGTGTGCCTCAATTGTTCTCCATGTTGGTTGCTCCCTGTGTTAGCTCCTAGAGGGCTGGCACCTTAAGGGAGGCCCTGTCTACCTGCCAACAAGATATCTAATTAACTTACCTATCTATAATAAGAGAACATCTGTAATGATTGCAAAGTAGTCCAGTGGGTCTGTGGTCCAGGTCACTCATTCCACAAGTGTTTGCTGTGGGCCTCTAGATGTACATAGTACTGTAATACTACACCACAGACAGAGAGGATCCAAAATGATATGTGAAGGCTGACCCCTGTCTTCATGCACTGATCGCACCCATAGGAGCCAGGTGTCAAGAAGACAGTATGCCCCACTGGCCAAGTGTGTGCAGCAGTATAACTTTAAGGGTTGAAACCAGGATCCTGGGAGTCATGCTACTTGGGTTCAAATCCCCATTGGGCCATTTACTGTGTGACCTTAGAGGAATTGTTTAATTTCTTTTGTGTTCCAGTTTCCTCCTCTGCAAAATGGAGAGAATGGTGCTACTGACCTCATTAAATCATTGTGAAATACAATTCTTTGATAAAGATGAAACATTTGGAGTTGTTCCTGAAGCGTATTAATATGCTGCTGTTTTTATTCTCTTTTTTTCCCATTAAGTTTATTGGTACATTTTAGGTATAAAAATACAGTTGCATTCATCATTGGGACCTTGTACCATTACATGAGTATCTTGGTTCTTATTTTTTTCCCCCTTCCGTTGCCCTCCCTTCACCCCTCCACCCTTCTCTATTTCCAAAAACTTTATTTCCATTTTTTTCCTTATCTCATCTTTTTCTTTTCCCTTTTTTCCTTTCCCCTACCCCTCCCACTTCCCCTGCTCTTTTAGACCTTTTCTTCCTGTTACATAATATCAATTACACATTTTGTAAAATTACAATATTAAGATCTAGGAGACATTACCACAAATTTTACAGAATTTAAAAGGATATAGAAAGCATATTACAAAAATCTTTTTTGAAATAAATTTGACAACTTCTAGGAAGTACCTTGGAAGACAAATTAATGAAACTAACTCTTGAAGAAATATAAAATTCGAATAGTACCTATTAAAGAAAGTATATTCCTAGCTTGAAAACCTACCTATATGACAACAGCAGGCTCATATACATGTTAACAGATAAATTATATCAAACATTTAAAGCAGAAAAAAGAAGGAACTCTTCTCCCCTCATTTTAGGAACTCAACATTGTGCTAATCCTAAAACTGGATAAAGATAATAGAAGAAAAAAGTATGAACATAGATAGAAATTTCTTTAACAAAACAAATTATTAGAAGTCAGATCTGGCAGGATGTAGAAAGTGGTTTTGTAATAGGGATGGCAGTGTTGGTTCAGCATTGAAAGATCCACCCACAAAAGTCATCATTTTAACAGAGGAAAGGAAAAAGCCATATGATCCTGTCACTAGTTGGAGAAAAAGTATTGGACTAAATTCTACAGCTGTTCATGGTAAAAGCTCTCAGGAGACTAGACGTAGAACAGAACCTTCTCAACAGATTAAAGACATGTACTCCATACTTCCAGCAAAAATGCCTTATGTGAGTGGAGAAGATACAATACTTTCTCCTTAGGGTGGGGAACTAGAGTAGATATGCTTACTCTTTACCTTCCATTACACTTTGAAACCTAGGCCCCTCCAAAATAGTCTGGCAATAAAATGACACAATTAGGATAGGATTGGCAAGGAAGAAGCAAAATCTTTATATGCAGATGAAATGATCATCCATAGAGAAAATACTAGGAAATCTCTAGGAGCCCCTAGAACTTGTATTTCAATTTAGCAGGATTAGAAAACACAAAGTATATATAAAAATTCAAGTCTGTGTATACTTGCTATAAATGAAGAATTGGATATTGAAATTTAAAAGTTATGTAGGAGTACAAAGGACCTAGAAAAGTTACAAAAGCAACAAAAACAACAACAAAAAAAACCCCAAAACCCCCCAAAAAACAAAAACAGTGTTGGAAGATGTTTAGTACCTAATTTTAAAACTTCTTCTAAATCTACAGTAATCAAGGCAGTGATGGTGTAAGGAAAGACATATAGATCATTTGAATAAAACAGACAATCTAGAAATAGAACCACACATATATGGTCCACTGAGTTTTGGAAGAGTATTTAACTTTAGCATTTTATAGAATATAAACTCAATTCAAGAGCCGAGGAAGAGATAGTGTTTGCAGCAAACAGCACTAAAACACCTGGTATTCATATATGAAAAATTAAACTCAACTCTTTATTTCCATACATGAAAATAACTTGAAGGGATCTATGAACCTAAATATGAAAGCCTAAAAGTATAAAACTTTAAGAAGAAATTATAAGGGAAAATGTTCATGAATTCAGTGTAGGCAAGAAGTACCTAGGATACAAAAGACATGATGTAAAAAAGAAAAAAATTGATAAATGAGATTCCATCAAAATTTAGAACTTTAAATGACATCATTAAAATGAAAAGTAGTCCTTAAACGGACCATATTTCCAATGCATATAACCTATGACCAGAATATATAAAGAATTCTTAGAGCTCAATAATAGACCACCCAATTAAAAGTAGACATAAGAAGATGATAAATAGCCAGTATAGCATAAGGAAAGGTGTTCAACTCTAGAATCAGAAAAATACTAATCAGTACAATAACAAGGATGAATTATACACTCATTAGAGTGATGAAGTCAAAAAGTTTTAAAAGCCTTGTCATGACTTTTTCTTTTGTTGGATTCTCCCTCTTTGTGTTTAATTTGTCACATCCAATGGATTCATTCTGCAGGATTTCCTGGGGTTGTGATCCTCATTGTCTTTTCCTAGGATATTGTCTAATATTTTTCGGAGTTCCAGTTTGATATTCATGAAGTTCCTGAGGTGCTCTTTGTCATGAAAGTATCTTATTTCTCCATCAATCTTGTAAGATAGTTTTGCAGGGTACATCAATCTGGGTTGGAGGCTGTTTTCCTTCAGGGCTTGAAATACATCACTCCAAGCTCTTCTTGCCTTGAGGGTTTGCATTGAGAAGTCTGCTGTGATTCTGATGGGCTTTCCTTTGTATGTGATTTGTTTCTTTTCTCTCACTGCTTGTAGAATTTTGTTCTTCTGTTGGGTTTCTGGAATCCTAACTATTATATGCCTATGTGTAGATTTTTTTTTTTATCAAGGCTAGCTGGAGTCCTATATGCCTCACTCATCTGTATGTCAAGTTCTTTTCCCCTCCTTGGGAAGTTTTCTGCCATCACTTCTGTGAAGAGATTTTTTATGTCATCTGCACTGTCTCCTATTTCTTCATTGACTCCAGTCAGTCTTATGTTATTCTTCTTTGCATTATCTACAGCTGCTGGATTGATTTCTCATGTTCCCTTACAATTTTAAAGCAATTTTTCTTTTCCTGGTCACTAATTGCAATCTTATCTTCTGTATCTGAAATTCTATCCTCACATTGGTTCATTCTGATGCACAGAGTTTCAATGGAGTTTTTAATCTCCTGGAAATCTGTTTGCATCTGTTTTATGGATTCCATGTGTTTCCTATGTTGGGATTCCATCATATTCCTCAGATCCTCTAATTTTTTATCTGTGTCCTCTCTAGATTTATTAATCATGTCTTGCGCCATGAGCACAATCATTGCTATTTTCTGAGTAATTATTTCTGATTTCATTTTTCCCAGATCCTCTTTTGTTGCCAGTTCAGAGAGTCCAGGTGGTTGAGTATCAGATTGTTCCATCTCGTTTCCCTTTGGGGTTGCTGTAGGTGATCTGGAAGTCTGTTTTTGAGGCTTGTTTACATGTCTTCTCATGTCCACGGGGGTGAGGGTGTGCTTCTGGCACCCGCTTGGCTCACCTTCTCTGCCCTAGGAGCTTGGGATTGTGGTAGGGTAGCTTTCTTCCCACTGCTGTTTTTATTCTTTCCCCCCACTTTTGAACATTTGTGGTGCCAGTGATCCTTCCATGGCTCTCTGCTCTTCTCTATCTATTGAGTTTCCCTAAGTCATCACTTCAGCTGCCACCTATATTCTTGTCATTTTTGAGAGCAGTCAGAGAACTAACGTCTCAGAAGCCTCAAATAGCAATATCCTCGACATACTGTCTAGCATACTTATCATTGCCATAATTTTCTAAAACACTGAATTGTACAGTCTCTCCTAGAAAATCCCCATATCAAGGAGTGATCCAACTTTAGTAAGTTGAACTAATATACATGTGAATCTTCTCCCTGATCCTTTTCTGGTAGTAGTTTCTGACATTGTGAGAACATAGATCCCTTAAACAACCTACTGGGATTCATTAACAGCCACCCTCAGGAATATACGTATAGCCATGGATCATATGTAATTTCACAAAATTCCCAAACATCCTGAGGCCTATAGACATGGAGTGGGTCTTGGAGTTGGAGCACAGTGCACAAACCTCTATTAGATCCATATTCTTGCTTGGGCCTCCGAGTGTGGTGCTTATGAATGAGTGAGAAGTTCTGGAAATGAAGGTAGAACCAAAGAAAATAAGATCCTTTGTCCAGAAGGCTTCCATCTGAGTTGGTCTGAGTTAGAGCCATCCACTCTAGGCTTCTCTCTTGGGCTCCCACTCTGCCTATGTGTGCGGGAGATGAGTCCAATTATATGTTTTTAAAAACATACCCAATAATCCTACAGCTAAGTCAACACCACCTATTTGTGGATATCTATTTGGATTCCAACTAAATGTTCCTTTAAATAGGCAACATTGTTTTTACTCTTCCTCATAATTTACTTAGGTCTTTTAAAGTGCAGATTAAAAGAATCAAGGAATGCACAGTGCTTAGAATAATGCCTGTCACATAGTAAGTGCTGTATATCTCAACTGTTGTGCCCAGAAAGAATTTTGAAAGTGTGTTTCCAAATATCAGGTAATAGAAGTAAAAAGAGGATGGTGGAGAAATTAAAAAGAGGAGTAAAACAGAGAAAAAGAGAAGGAGAAGGAGGTGGAGGAGAAGAGGAAGAAGGATAGGAAGAAGGAGAAGAGCAAGGAAAATGTAGAGAAGGAAAAGACCTATTTATTGAGGCACTATAAGGTGCCAGGCACTATATTAAATTCTTTATATCTCATTTAATTCTCACACAAGTCCTCAAAAATAAGAGGTGTTATTATTCTCATTCTACAGGTGAGTCACAGTATTACACATTTGTTATGTGCTACAAATCACACAGCTAGCTGGTGGGTATTGATGTTAACATTTAAAGTCATATCTGCTTGACTTTAAGTCTACATTCAAATCCACAACCCTCATATAAAATCTGATATGAGAAATTTGGTGGAAAATGTTTTATTTCAATAAGGAATGGGTATGCCTCCAGTTTAGTTATATGGAGAATTAATACAATGCATCGTGTTTCCTTCTTTGGGTTCACTACTCAGAAGCTGAGAACCAAATTTGAAGATGAATAATAGCAATTATATTGACCTCTGTGGTTGGAATATATTCAAGCAAAAATATTTGAGGCACTTTCATTTCTTGGATTTGATTTTCAATTTCTATCTTTTTTATTATTATTGTTTCAGTATAATTATTTTTGCTATAAATCACTTAAAATCTTTGTGGCCAAAAAGCTAGGCATAAAATATGTACATATATAAAATTAAATTAATATATTCTCTCATTTGTTATAAAATTGTTCTGAAAATCTGTAAGCCCCTCACTCGCTTTTCAAACCCTTTCTTCACACAATACAATACCTATCCCACCTTCAAATTGATTCTCAATCTCAGGACTGATAACAGATTTCTCTCTAGTCTGGTTTAGTCATTTAACAAACACTTACATGAGCTTATTAAGCATCAGGTGTTGAACATTTTGCAAGAACTCCGATTGAATTCTCTTTGCAACCCTTTGAGAGAAGTTTCAGTTATTACCCTTCATTTTATAGATTGGAAGCTCACCCATAGAAAGATTATATAACTTGTTTAAGGTCACACAGAGAGGAACTTGCTAAGCCAGGATTTAAATTCAGACTGTCTTGCTTGAATCTATGTCTTCAAAGGAAGCTAAACATATGAACAACCCCCAATAAGGTCACATATAATTCCTGGTATTCAACAGATGCATAGTAAATATTTGAGTATAAATGATTACATGACTAAATGAATCTCAAGAGTTACCCAGGCCACGTCTAACTTTCCTTCCAGCTGATCTCATTTTGTCTTGATTTTTCACAAGGGTCCTGACTCAGCTTGGTTTCTGGCTTATGGCCCTTCTATTAGCCCTGTTGACTTAGCATCTGGTACATCATTTTTCTGGCTTGACC
This sequence comes from Heterocephalus glaber, assembly GCF_053883595.1. NCBI lineage: Eukaryota > Metazoa > Chordata > Mammalia > Rodentia > Bathyergidae > Heterocephalus > Heterocephalus glaber. Next base: position 8,660,178 of record NW_028258461.1, read on the forward strand.
TGCTGTAGCTTAAGGACTCTGGTGCAGATTCACTCTGTGATTCCTTTAGCTTCCAGAAAACTCAAGTAGGGCCCTCCCCTAGTGCTAACTCCTGAATAAACAAATGTAAGCTTGTCCTACTTGGCTGGAGTCCTGAGTAAGCCCACCCCAGGAACCCTCAAAAAGGAGTTCAGAAATTCTAACCATCAATTATACAGCTCTGAGATTGCTATACAGTACTGTCTTGTGCATGCCCATATGCTCAATGTACATGTGAGAGAGAAAGCCCAACACATAACTGAATAAAGTGGAAGAACCCTTGTGTGACCATAGGGTGTTTTTAGGGAAAGAGTGCTATAGTATTTTGATATCAAGGATAGCTTGTGAGTGTGAAAACAAACTTTTTCTCCAAAAAGCAATAGGAAACATTTTTCCAAGACTTTAAAAGTAGAATATATATATAATACTTAAATTTTATGATGAAGGTATGTGATAAAACTGCTTATTTTCATCACCTTTCATTTCAGGTTTATACTGGTTGTTCTGTTGGGTTGACATTTGAATGAATGTGATACTATTTGATACTGCTTAAAGGAATTTGAATGTAAAAAAAGTAATTATGCTATTGGATTTGTTTTTCAATTTGCCCTTATGTGGGGAACCTCAATCTCATGACCCTTCTTCTGCTCCCCACCCATTCTTCTTCCCATCTAGAATTGGCCTGAATCACAAAATTGGGACACAATTAGCAGAGAGATCTTTGATATAAACACAGAATTAAAGGTGATCCAATAAAGCGTCAGATCTGATAAAATTCTCTTTTCTGGGCCTTTTTCTGTGTGTGTTCATGCATTCCAGAGCATGCTAGGTTGACAGGAGGAAGAGCCTGGGATAAAAGCACACTTGTGTATATGACAAGCTTACTCCTTGGCCTTGAAACCCCCACCCCATGCTGTGGGAAGCCTGGAAGAGCACAGGTTTTGTGAAAGATCTCCCCAGAGTTGGTGAACTCCTAACTTGAAAAAGAAGCAATGTAAATAGTATCTAGGGTGCCAGAAGAGTTCAAAAAATGAAAGACAGCAGAAGTAAATCTGTTTAATTCTGATAGTGAGGAACCTAGACAATAAAACACATTCCCTTCCTTATAACCTTTCTCTGTCAGCACTGATATGTAGATAGACTTCCACTGACTGAGAGGAGGAGGCTTTCTTTCTCACCAGGACCTGTTATAACCAAGCTGGTTAGTTTGAAGCACAGTGACTCCCTTGGGTGAGCTGAAATAAGGGCTACAGGAAAAGGGAGAGTGTTACACATACAGAAGAGCAAGGAGGCCAAGGCCAAGGGGATGCAAGAACTGTTTTAAGGAAAGTCGGCTGATAATGATTCCCTTCCTTACTGTACAATTGCTTCTGGACTGTGGCTGCCCAGCCAGGCTCTCTGCTCCCCAGCCTCACTGAACCCAGTAAGGCCATGAAACTAGTTTTCCAGAAATGAACTGTGGGCGAACTGATATGTCACTTATAGGAAAAAAATAGCTTAAAAGGAGGTGTGCTTTCCTCATGGCCTCTGATCCTCCCCTCACCAGCTGAATAGAGAGGTCTCAAAGGACACAGAAGAGTGCAGAGCCATAAGAAGAAGGAGCCTCTGTTCCTGAGTGACCAGAAGTGAAAGGGTGCTTCTCTGGGAGCACCAGCATTAGACTGAAATGAGAGAGAGCCTTTGTGTTACGCCACTAAGCAGGCGGGTTTGTTTATTAGAGCAGGTAGCCATCCCTTAACTAACAAGACTCAAAACCAAAATGTGGCCAGGCTTTATGGTGACTGGGTCTAATCAAAGATTCCCTTGATAGCAGGAATTCTTGGAGTTTTTCTCTAGTACCATATCATAAACCACACCCAGCTATATAATCTGCTTTTCCTTTATGTCATTTCTCACTTCTATCTGCCATCCTTCCCCTTTCCACAAAACCTTTCCCTATTGTATAGCTACAGCTTATTCAGGTTACGGTTCCCACTTCCTTATTACTTCCACTTGCTAAAGGGCCCTCTTGAGGCCTCTTCTTGGATCTTACACCCACTGATGTCTAGTTACACTCTCCTTCCTATAACAAGTACTTGACTGGCCTAGCTTGTTCTTCGTCTGTTCCAGGCCACCTTGTAAGCTAATGGGTCATTTAATGAACCACTGCTCTTGGGCCAAGTGTCTACCTGCTCTTCAGTAAAATGTAGTGTAAGTGAGGAGAGAAGTTAGCATGGGATCATGGAGCAATAGCATAACTCCTTAAGATTGGCTAATTAGCAAGGGCTGCAGCAGTATTTATAAGAGGACAGATCTGTGGGAATGGCAGAAACTTATTGCTCAGTGTAGGCATTCTAACAGGAAACAATTCTCCAAAGAAAGCCCCATGATGTTCATCTGGGTAATGACTTCTTGAGTATAATAACTCCCAAAGCAAACTTACAGCAGGAAAAATGACAAATGGGACTGCACCAAACTAAAAACTTCTGCACAGAAAAGAAAAAAATTAGGCTAAAGAGACAATCCATGGATTTGTAAAAAATATTTGCAAGTCATGCATCTGGTAATGGTCTAATATCCAAAATATATAGGGGAACACGTACAACTCAAAAGCAAGAAACCAAGTAATTAAAAAATGGGCAAACAACCAAAATAGACATTCCTCAAAGAAAAACATACAAATGGCCAATACATAAATGAAAAAATGCTGAACAGCAGGAAATACAAATTAAAATCACAATGGGATATTACCTCATACTTGTTAGAATGGCTATTATCAAACTGACAAAAGATAGCAATTGCCACCGAGGATGTGTAGAAAAGGGAACCATTATACACTGTTGGTGGAAATGAAAATTAGTACAGCCATTATGGAAAACAGCTTGGGGTTCCTTAAGTAAAAATGGAACTACCATATGATCCAGCTATTCCACTCTTTCGTATACATCCAAAGCAAATGAAATTTGTGTGTGGAAGATATATCTACACCCCCACATTCACTCCAGCATTATTCACAATAGCCAAGACACGGTAGAAATCTGTGTCCATCAATGGATTAATGGATACAGAAAATATGGTAAATATACACCATGGGATGGTATTAAACCTTTAAAAAGAGGGCAATCTTGTGATTTGTGAAAACATGGATGAACTTTGAGGACATTATGCTGAATGAAGTAAGCCAGGAATTTAGAAGAGAAAACACTGCATGCATGATTCACTTATATATCAAAATTTTTAAAAATCTTATAGAGATTTTTAAATCACTAGAGAGCAGAGGCTGGGAAAAGGCAAGAAAGGGGAATGGGGAAATGTTCAGAAGTACAAAATTTCAGTTAGATGGGAAAAGTAAGTTCTGAAGCTCTGTTGCCCAACATAGTGACTATAGTTTATGTACTATATATTGTGAAATTGTTTAAAGAATGGACTTCAAATGTTCTTACCACAACAGATAATAGCATGTGAGGTGACTGATATGTTAATTAGCTTGATTTAATAATGTTATAATGTGAACATATATTGAAATATCACATTGTACTCTAGTGTATACAATTATTATTTATCGGCAAGAAATACAACTTTTTAGAAGGTTTGGAGATGTAGCTCCATGGCAGAGTGTTTGCCTGGCATTTACAAGGCCCTAGGTTCAATCCCCAGTGCCATAATAAAATAAAATGCTTGTCTCCAGCCCTTGCAACTATAGGCACAACTCATACAGCCCATGGGCTTGGCATGCACCATGCCAACTTGGCCTCACCAGTTGGCCAATCTTAGTGTTAGTTTTGCTACTCTAAGCGCAAGGCTTAGATAAGACATTGCAATGCTTAATTCCTATGCACTGCCACGTATTACCAATTCATCAATCTAAGTAAGCAGCTCAGTTAGGAATATTTATGCCCTACTGAGCAATGTGGCCTACTCTGACCTGCAGCTGGTGCCAGGACCCCTGGTCATGCCCTTGTTAGCCCCCTTCCCTAGAGGATGGACTCTTCCAAGTTCTCCAGCCATTCTGGAGTCCTGGTCCAGCTAAGCCAGGCCAACCTGTGTCTATTTTATGCCCTCTCACCTCACTCTGAAGAGCAACTGTGCCTGGGATTCCTATTGCTACAGCCCACTGGGTCTTGCTGCAGAGTGATGGAGGCCTGGATGGAGCCAAAGCCTGCCCCTGCTCTCTGTATGTGATGATCTGGATTACATCCACTCTGAGCATGGACAGAGGAGAAAGGACTGTGCTTTGCCAATGGTGCAAATAGAAATGCTAAACAATTCTGTCCTAGATGAGGAAATAAACCAACAAGAAAGGACAAGTAGCAGCATGATAAACAAAATGGCAGTCTTAAACTACTATATAGATTCAATGCAATGCCAATTGAAATTCCAACAATATACTTTACAGAACTAGAGAAAACAATTCAAAAATTCATTTGGAACCAGAAGAGACCTAGAATAGCAAAAGAAATTCTGGGCAACAGAGACATGGCTGGGGGTATCACAATACCCAACTTGAAGCTACATTACAAAGCTACTGTGATAAAAACAGCATGGTACTGGCAAAGAAACAAACCTGATGATCAGTGGAATAGAATAGAAGACACAGAAACAACTTCAGACACACTCAGCCACCTCATCTTTGACAAAGGAGCCAATCACCCTCATCGGAGGAAAGATGGCCTATTTAATAAATGATGTTGGAAAAACTGGATTTCAACCTGCCAGAGATTAAAACTAGACCCATACCTATCACCATGCACTAAACTAAGATAGAAGTGGATTAAAGATCTAAATATTAAGACAGAAACACTAAACTTGCTGGAAGATAAGTTAGGTAGAACTCTTGAAGATATTGGCATAGGAAAAGACTTTATGAACAAAACCTCAATAGCATGGGAACTAGCAGAAAGAATCAACAACTGGGACTTCATCTTATTAAAAAGCTTCTGCACTGCAAGAGAAACTACCAACAGAGCTAACAGACAACGTACAATGTGGGAAAATATTTTAGCAGCTGTAACTCAGACAAAGGGCTGCTATCGAGAATATATAAAGAACTGAAAAAAATCAGACCCCCCAAATTCAAAGACCCAATTCAAAAATGGGCATCTGAGGTGAACAGACATTTCTCAGACAAAGGAGTAAAAGAAGAAAATAAACATATGAAAAAATGTTCAACATCACTGGTCAATCGAGAGATGCAGATGAAAACAACACTGAGATTCTACCTCACCCCACAGAGTGGCTGCTATCAAGAAATCAACCAATAACAAATGCTGGCAGGGGTGTGGAGAGAAAGGAATCCTTCTCCATTGTTGGTGGGAGTGCAGATTGCTGCGACCACTGTGGAAATCAGTGTGGAGATACCTCAGAGAACTAGGACTAGAGGTCCCATTTGACCCCAGCTATTTCCCTGCTGAGTATTTTCCTAAAAGAATTAAAAGAATCATACCACCGAGATATATGTGTACCCATGTTTATAGTGGCACAGTTTGTAATAGCTAAAGCTTGGAAACAGCCCAAGTGCCCATCAACTGGAAACTGGACAAAGAAGATGTGTTTTTTTTATAAAATGAAGTACTACTCAGCCATAAAGAATGAAAAACTAGAGTCATTTATAGCTAAATGGATGCATATTGAGGCCATACTCTTAAGTGAAATAAATAGGACACACATGTAAATACTGAATAGTTTCTCTGGTGTGAGAATCTGAGAGTGTAAATAAGGATTAAAAGGATTAATAACTAATAATTGATACTTTGAAATAGGAAAACGTCCAAAGGGGTAGGGGTGGTAGGAGGAGATGGGGAAAGGAAAGAATGGAAAGGAAAAAGTATGAGAAAAGAAAAAAAGTGGAAACGAAGTCTATGTAAATAGGAAAGGGTGGAGGGGTGAAGGGCGCACAGGTAATGGGGAAAAAATAAGAACCATGATACATCATGTACAGGTACAAGCACCCAATGATAAATGTAAATGTATTGTATACATAAAATGTACCAATAAAAATAAGCAGAAAAAAAGAAAAACTGAAAGTGTATATAAGAATCAAGATGTGTAATAGATAATGTGAAATAGAAAGAAAAAGTCTAAAGGGGAAGGGGAATTGAGAGGGGTAAGGGAAAGGAAAAAATATGAAAAAAGGAAAAAATGGAAACAAAGTCTTTGTAAATAGGGAAGGGAAGGCAGGGGTTGGGGAAAAATTAAAATCAAGATATATCATGTAAAGGTACAATTTCCCAATGATGAATGTCATTGTATTGTATACCTAAAATGTACCAATAAACTTAATGAATAAAAAAAATGGCAGTCTTAGAATGAAAGCTCAAGTTAACTGGACTGAGTCCACATGAAATCATGGAAACATCTATGGTTTAACCTAAGAGAAAGAAAGATGATAATAACTAGTGTTTGCTAAGCACTAAGTCAAGCAATGTGCTCGTTGCGTTACATGATTTACCTAATCCTCATAGCAACACAATAAGTATTATTACCACTCACTATAAAGATGAGAAAATTGAGGTACAGTGAGTGTTAGTGATTTCCCTATGGTTGTATGGCCTAGAAGAGACAGTTCAGGGATTTAAATCACGTGCTCTCCTATTTAAAAACACATGGTCCTTGCCCAATACTGTATCACGTAATTTGCTCATAACTCATGCCTGGCAGCAGTAAAAATCTTTTCAGATTACTGCCAGAATTTCCTATGCTGTTCTATTGACAGGGCAGGGGTGGTACCCCCAAAGAAGTGAAAGACAAAGATCACTGCTCACAGAAGCTGGGGATTTTGAAGAACAATCATTTGCTCTCTCCCCAGACTCTTCTCTGTGTGGTAGCAGCAGAAAGGTTCCTAGAAGGCTGTGGGGACATCTTCTCAAGTTGTTATTTGGACATGACATGGGGTAGTAGGGTAGAAATACCACTGTGTTTCCACCTTTGATATCATTATCATATTTGTGCATATCATCCAGCAGTTTTACACTTCTTGTCCAATTACTTTTCATATACCACTAGATATGGAACACTATTTGCCTTACTATTCCAAGTACTTTATATGCAAATGCTTTATTCTTCTTCCCAATAATCCTATAAGGCAGTGAACTTGCCAGGTCTTGTCAGGAATAGACAACACTAGCTGTCTCAAAAAGAGAGAATTTAATGTAAGAAATTGGTAACCTAGCCGATAAAAATCTGAAAGATCAAACAAAAAACAATGGAGCAATTTGATGATTATCTATAGCAAGAAGTGCCAACTCTTTCTACATCAGAAGGTACAATAATGGGATGTAGCATGCAGAGTAGAGAACTGGGGACATTTGGTGGTCATGTCTGTGCTATCCACTGCAGTGGACACTGGCTACATGTGGCTATTGAACACTTGAAATGTGTCTAGGTCTCATTGAGAGCAGCTGTAAGTAGAAAATACAAACTGGATTTCAACTACTAGAGTGAAAAATAATGTATCCCATTGTTATTTTAGAGTGAAATGATTATAATTTGGATATATTAAGTTAATTAAAATAATTATTAAATTGATTTTACTTGTTTCTTGTATGTTTTTAAAATGGCTACTGAAAACTTTAAATTTATCTTTGTGGCTCCATGTGTGTGTGTGTGTATATATATATATATATATATATTAGTATTATTGGAATTTATTATTAATGTACTGCACTCATGTGCATACCTGTCTATTTACTGGTAATGGACCATAAGCACTTAAAGTGCATTTTTCAAGCTTATAATCTTGGACACTTGGAAGGGGATATTTATTTTTATTTTATTATCCCCCCATTAAGTTTATAGGTATATTTTAGGTATAAAATACATTTACATACATCATTGGGATCTTGTACCATTACATGACTCTCTTGGTTCTTATTTTTTTCCCCTTCCTCTGCCCTCCCTTCACCCCCTCCATCCTTCACTATTTGCAAAGATTTTGTTTCCATTTTTATCCTTTTCTCATATTTTTTCTTTTCCCTTCTTTCCTTTCCCCCACCCCTCCCACTTCCCCTGCTCCTTTAGACCTTTACTTCCTATTACACAATATCAATTATACATTTTTAAAATAAAAATACCAAGATCTAGGTGACATTACCACAGATTTTACAGAATTTAAAAGGATATAGAAAGCATATTACAAAAATCTGTTTTGAAATAAATTTGACAACTTCTAAGAAGTACCTTGGAAGACAAATTAATGAAACTGACTCTGGAGGAAATATAAAATTTGAATAGCACCTATTAAAGAAAGTGTATTCCTAGCTCGAAAACCTACCTATATGACAACAACAGGCTCACATACATTTTAACTGATAAATTATATCAAACATTTAAAGCAGAAAAAAAAGGAACACTTCTCCCCTCATTTTAGGAAATCAACATTGTGCTAATACTAAAACTGGATAAAGATAATAGAAGAAAAGAGTATGAACATAGATAGAAATTTGTTTAACAAAACAAAATATTAGAAGTCAGATCTGGCAGTATGTAGAAAGTAGTTTTATTATAGGGATGGCCATGTTGGTTCAGCATTGGAAAATCCACCCCAAAAGTCATCATTACAACAGAGGAAAGGAAAAAGCCATATGATCCTGTCACTAGTTGGAGAAAAAGTATTGGACTAAATTCTACAGCTGCTCATGGTAAAAGCTATGAGGAGACTAGAAGTAGAACAGAACCTTCTCAACAGATTAAAGACATGTACTCCATACTTCCAGCAAGAACACCTTATATGAATGGACAAGATACAATGCTTTCTTCTTAAGGTGAGGAACAACGGCAGATATGCTTACTCTTCATCTGCTCATTAAACTTTGAAACCTAGGCCCAAACCAAAATAGTCTGGCAATAAAATGACACAATTGGGATAGGATTGGCAAGGTAGAAGCAAAATCTTTATATGTAGATGAAATAATCATCTACAGAGAAAATACTAAGAAATCTCTAGGAGCCCCTAGAACTTGTATTTCAATTTAACAAGATTAGAAAACACAAGGTATATATAAAAATTCAGGTGTATGTATACTTGCTATAAAAGACAAATTAGATATTGAAATTTTAAAGTTATGTAGGAATACAAAGGACCTAGAAAAGTAAAAGTAAAAACAAAAAACAAACAAAAAAACAGTGTTGAAAGACGTTTAGTACCTAATTTTAAGACTTCTTCTAAAGCTACAGTAATCAAGGCAGTGATGGTGTAAGGAAAGACATATAGATCATTTGAATAAAACAGACAATCTAGAAATAGAACCACACATATATGGTCCACTGAGTTTTGGAAGATTATTTAACATTAACATTTTATAGAATATAAACTCAATTCAAGAGCCGAGGAAAAGATAGTGTTTTCAGCAAACAGCACTAGAACACCTGGTGTTCATATATAAAAAATTAACCTCAACTCTTTATTTCCATACATAAAAATAATTTGAAGGGATCTATGAACCTAAATATGAAAGCCTAAAAGTATAAAACTTTAAGAAGAAATTATAAGGAAAAATGTTTATGGATTTAGGGTAGGCAAGAACTACCTATGATACAAAAATCAGGATGTATAAAAGAAAAAAATTGATAAATGAGATTCCATCAAAATTTAGAACTTTAAATGACATCATTAAAATGAAAAGTAGTCCTTAAACAGACCATATTTACAATACATATAACCTATGACCAGAACATATAAATAACTGTTACAGCTCATTAATAGACAAAGCAATTAAAAAGTAGACATAAGAAGATAATAAAAAGTTTTAAAAGCCTTGTCATGACATTTTCTTTTTGTTGGATTTTCCCCCTTTGCGTTTAATTTGTCACGTGCAATGGATTCATTCTGCTGGGTTTCCTGGGGTTGTGATCCTCATTTTCTTTTCCTAGGATATTGTCTAATATTTTTCGGAGTTCCAGTTTGATATTCATGAAGTTCCTGAGGTGCTCTTTGTCATGAAAGTATCTTATTTCTCCATCAATTTTGAAAGATAGTTTTGCAGGGTACATCAATCTGGGTTGGAGGCTGTTTTCCTTTAGGGCTTGAAATACATCACTCCAAGCTCTTCTTGCCTTGAGGGTTTGCATTGAGAAGTCTGCTGTGATTCTGATGGGCTTTCCTTTGTATGTGATTTGTTTCTTTTCTCTCACTGCTTGTAGAATTTTATTCTTCTGTTGGATTTCTGGAATCCTAACTATTATATGCCTATGTGTAGATTTTTTTTTTTATCAAGGCTAGCTGGAGTCCTATATGCCTCACTCATCTGTATGTCAAGTTCTTTTCCCCTCCTTGGGAAATTTTCTGCCATCACTTCTGTGAAGAGTTTTTTTATGTCATCTGCACTCTCTCCTGTTTCTTCATTGACTCCAGTCAGTCTTATGTTATTCTTCTTTGCATCATCTAGCAGCTGCTGGATTGATTTCTCATGTTCCCTTACAATTTTAAAGCAATTTTTCTTTTCCTGGTCACTAATTGCAATCTTATCTTCTATATCTGAAATTCTATCCTCACATTGGTTCATTCTGCTGCACAGACTTTTGATGGAGTTTTTAATCTCCTGGAAATCTGTTTGCATTTGCTTTATGGATTCCATGTGTTTCCTATGTTGGGATTCCATCATGTTCCTCAGCTCCTCTAATTTTTTATCTGTGTCCTCTCTAGATTTATTAATCATGTCTTGCCCTATGAGCACAATCTTTACTGTTTTCTGAGTAATTATTTCTGCTTTCATTTTTCCCAGATCCTCTTTTGTTGCCAGTTTAGAGAATCCAGGTGGTTGAGTATCAGATTGTTCCATCTTGTTTCCCTTTGGGGTTGCTGCAGGTGATCTGGAAGTCTGTTTTTGAGGCTTGTTTACATGTCTTCTCATTTCCACGGGGGTGAGGGTGTGCTTCTGGCACCCGCTTGGCTCACCTTCTCTGCCCTAGGTGCGTGGAATGGCAGTGGTGCAGCCTCCTTCCGGGTACTGGGACTGGCTCACCTTCTCTGCCCTAGGAGCATGGAATGGCAGTGGGGCAGCCTTCTTCTGGGTATCTTTTTATTAATATATATTTGCAATGCATAACCTGTGGAATTGGTATATACATATATCACACCTTGGTCATTTTTTATCCCCCACTGTATATATATTGGACCATCCGGGCTGAAATCCTGTTGGGGGCTGGTACCATGGAGGAAGGAACTTTCTAGTAGAAGCCATAGCCACAGAAAAGCCACTGCTGTTGTCACTAACCTGAGCTACCACCACCTCCTAATGGCAGACAAGGAGAAATCCCTGGCTTCTCCCTTCTCCTCCTTTCCAGTACCTTGCTGGTATCTTTCATTGACAAACTCAGCAGAAAACCTAGAGACACAGGTGACTGGAAATACAGCTTATAGGACTAGTGCTGAAATACAGGTAGATCAGGGGAAGAGTGAGAAAGAAATCAAAGACCAAATAGGTAAATAAATGGCATATGTGGGTATCATTAATTTCACTTGCCATCACCATTTCCATTTTATAGATGAGGAGGAAACAAAAACACAGAGCAGCTAAGTAACTGCTCGCGATCACACAGCAAAGTGGCAAAGTCAGGATTTATGCTTAGCTAGGTAGCCAGTCTCTGGAAACTATGCTCTTAATCACTGTTTTTAATGTCTCTTTGTCCTCACATCCTTAGCTTCTGGCCTCTTGCCTGAGCTCTTCACTGTGGTCTCCCATGTCACTGTCACGCTCTGAAGATGGATATTGGCCTGGCAGTCATGGCATGTGGCTTCCAGCTTCTGTTAGGATGCATTCTGCAGCTCCAGGCAACTAACTCTCCAATCCGACCCAACTCAGGATTTCCACCCTACCCTGGCCACTGCCATATGGTTTTTCTCAATCCTGGCACTAAAGATTGAACAAAGTTCAAGTTTTCCCTTTTAGAGCTCTAAACCTCAACTTTTCCTGTTTCCCACTAATCAAAGCTGCTGCTCAGAATTTTTGCAAGGGCAAATTAAAAATGAAGAGCTCCACCAGCCCACATAATAGAGCTTCAAAAAAGTTAACAGAGTGGTGCATTGACTGCTAAGTCAATCCTTTCCAATGAGGAGCTTAGCACAACCCAGATTTGAATGTTTCAATAAGAGACTCAAAACAAGTCAAATCCCAATCCCCCTTTAGTAGTCCTGTTATAACCAGACAAGCCCCCGGGCAGGAAGAAGTTAGCTCTTTAACAAGAGCAAAATCTTAATTACCCACTTCCAGAAGTGCTGAGGCTTGGTCTGCATTCAAGGGTTCTCTGGAGGACTACTAGTGGGCTTTTGTTATCTAATCACCTGGCAAGAACATCATCTTTGCATGGCCTTTCCAGAACCTCTAGAGGCTTGACGTTTGGAGTAAGTATTATAAAATAGAGAGGGGATTGTTAATTATTTCTTGGGCCTTCTCTTATCTGGGTCAATAGATGAGGCTGGATGTTTATTGAGTGACGGGGAAGGGGGGATGGGTGCAGTGGTTTCAGGATGGACTCTGGGTCATAAGGTCAGGTTTCTAAAAGTTATTGTACAGACTGCTGGACAATAGCTCTGCTTATTAGTGCGATTTAGATCTTTTGTGTTATTTGTAAAAGCAAAGAGTCCCAGTCAGACTTCGGCTTAAGTAAATCTTTTACTGCTGTCAGTCACAAGGCCCCTCCAGTCTGAGCCATCCGTGGGCATTCTTGAAAGCCAACTACCTTTTCTCATACATATATCTGTCTGGGTAGACCCAAAACACTTCAAAAAGCAGAGAAATCCTTGTCATGGATATACAGGTGTTTTTCATGAGATGACATGTTTAGACAGTTCTGAAAATGTGGGTTGTAGGAATTGTTAGTTCTCATCACCCATTATTATAATTACTTCCTTACTGCTTGCCTTCCCCACTACATATGAACCCTATGAGAATGAGGATTACACCTACTATGCTCCCTGATCTATAGCCTAGAACTTGGCATATAATAAAAATAAGTAAATATTTGCTTAATAAAAGCAATCATGTATATAGCACCTAACATAGGTGCTTGACTAATAGTCTAAGTGAGACTCTCAATGTCTATAATCTGCAAACTGGATTAATCGCATTTATTCCATATGGAATCTTTCAAATATGTAAATAGATAAGTGTATAGATTATAAAAACTGTGCATTAACTGCAAATAATTCAGGTTACAAATGAGGACACTGAGGCCTATGGATGTAACTTGACAATATGCTAAAGACAACAGGGCTAACAAGTTGCAGATCTAGAATTTGATTACTGGAATGTTGGCTCCACTGTCCATGTTTTTAACCACCGTGCTCCATTCAAAGGATGGTGTAAACATCAGGGATGGAAATGCAAGAGCTTTCCTCATGTTGAGAGTATTAGGAAGACAGAAAAGAACTGGGAATGTAGCTCTGTGCCAGGGCACATATTTAGCATGTGTGAAGTCATCCCTTGCACCAGAAGGAGGAGGATGAAGAAGAGGAGGAGGAGGAGAAAAAGTAAAAGAAGCAGAGGAGGAAGAAGATGAGGGGAAAGAAAAGAAGATGAGAGAGAGGAGAAAGAAGATTAAGAAAGATTACACTGAGATTTTTCAAAATCAATGTTACTTTAAAGAAAAGAAACAAGGGTCTTCATTCCCTTGAGTCACTGAGTGAAAGGAGGAGGGGAGGAAGCAGTGAGCAGGCTACAGCTCAGAGTAAGGATTTGGGAATCTGGACAGGGAAGCCTTACAGATAATGGGTCCAAAGAGAAAGAAATTAGGTTTACAGGCCAAAAGAGGGGAGGTGGGGGAAAGATTTGCAACAGGGAGTAGCAGCTTCTTCATTTGCTTTAAGGACAGTTGTGTGGAACAGCTAGTGAAGCACATCAAGAACACACTGGAGACTTCAACTTTCTCAAGTGCCCCCCGTTGGAAAGAGGGTGAAAGGCAATCCCCTAGGCAGTCTACTAACATTTCCAGCAGGAAACAAGCAGACTTTGGAGAAACCTCATACCCAGTCCTAGCTCCCCAGTTACCCTAATAACTAAAGTACCCATCTCTTTAACACCAGCTATACAGACTTCCATTCTGCTGCTGAGGAAAAGGAGCAAATGAAGAGAAAACGAGAAGACACTCGCATTCTAAGATGTAGAGAGCTAATAAAGTCACCCATATTACTTACTCAGGTGATACTATGTGTTACAGTAAGTGGTCATTTATTTTGCTCCCGAGTGTCCCATAGGGTATGCACACAAAATTGTTTTAAAATATTCATTTACTTTAAATCCAGTTATCTATATTTCCATTTGATGTGTCATATATTCAAGAATGCATTTAAATATTCCATTAAAACGGATTCATTGTCAAATAACATAGAATCCGCCAAAGTAATAGCTAACATATCAGCACTAAGCCTTCATCACAGCTACGTCAAACCCTTGATACCCCCTTCATTTCTTTCCAATTCTGGCACCTGTAACCATAGCAACATACACTGAAGCCCTTCGAGCAGAACAGAACTGACAATCACCCTAACAGCACAAATACCTGAGCTGAGTGAGAAAAGAGAGGGGCAGCCCAAATAGGTAGCTGTTGAAATTAAAAGATAATGACAAGGAAACAGCTGGAAATAAGCACCAGCTCACACTGCTGCCTCCTTCAAGTGTATGAATGGTATGCAGAGCCCAGTGTGATTTATGTTTTATTAGTGAGGCTGACATCAATGAATACTTCATTAGGCATGATCTCAACAAACAAGTAGAGTGGAAACTTAAGAAAAATAAGTTGTTTGCAGAGAAATTCAAGGGCTGCATCTGCTTGCCAAGAACTTAAGCCATGTTTTCTGCTCATCCTTGTAGCAAGAGAGAATCTCCACTCACTGAATCCTTTCAAAATGTAAACACGTGTCGGTAAACTGCAAAGAATTGTCTGCTATTGAGAAAAGACACCCATTAGCCAATTACAGTAATTACATGGATTAAGATTTCTTGTTTTTGGTGGTTTCTTTTTTTAATCCCTAATCCTTTCTTGTCTAGCAAAGGAAGGGATAAACAGCTAATAAAGTCAGGGAATTAAATGGGGGCAAACTAGGGCATTCTCATTTTCAGATCCCAAAATGTAATTGAAATTTTATGCTTACCTCAACGTAATGACATGTGATGATTTCTGTTCAAGGGAAGTCAGAAAGGGTCATGTTTTCCCCCAAGACTTCAATTACAGTAGCTTCTATCGCCCCTAAAACAGCATTTGGTCTTAGAAAATTGCGTATAATGGTGCAGGTGTTTGTTGAGAGTATCCATCATATTTAGTCCCAAGTAATCCATATTAATTCACCAGCTTCATTAGCAGCAGCCTTTTCTTCCAGATGACAAGGAAAAGTGAATATAATTTCAAACAGATGTGCTAGTTTTCTATGAATCAGAAAGTGAGAAAAGAAGCTGGCAGTGGCTGGAATCAGGGGAGATGAAACTCCAGCCCTTACATGCACAGAGTGTGGATTTCTGGAATGCATTCTGAGCAGGATGCATATGCTTGCGCCATCCACATCACAAAGAAGTCTGCCTGTGCCCAAGCAGCTGCTTCCAAGCACCGCTGCTGCCTATCAAGCTGACTATTTCCCTGACCCAATGCAAATAATGGGCATTATTACTATTATGAAGAGTGACCTCCAATGCCACTGAAAAGAGCTTAGTCAGATTCAATTCACACTATTTCAGCAGGTACCATTTCCCAAACCCTTCAAGACATCACAATAATGAGTGATGGGGTGTCTTTGTAAGTGTCTCTCTGTAGGTATATGCACACATAATGCCACAAACAGCTCAATTTCTGGGAGCCTTAACCACAATATGGCCTAGAACTGGAGGGTCAGGAAACAAAGAACCATGTGCATACAATCATTGTAAGTACAGTTTTAACAAGCAGTATTTAATTTGATTCAACAAATATCTGTTTTGGGCTCTTGACCCATACTTATAAAACCAGGGCAGGATCCAGCCTAGTTTTCAACAGCTGCCAGTCTGTTTCCAGAGTGAGGAAAGACCTTTCTGCAAGCTTTGGCCTGCAATTCTTTGTCTGCTAATTAACAGATCTTTCACCACATCGAGGTCAATTCCTTGGTGAGGTAGATGCTGGTTCTTGGAAGTTATTCCTTCTAAAAATGTCCTAAGAGAGCCTACCTCTTCTGGAAGAATTACTATGTTCTGCAAAAGCCTTTATTTAAGGGAGCCTGAAGTTCATGACAGGCCTTACTTAGTTCTAGCACTTGTAGGTTAGGAATGGTGACTGCAACAATTTTTTGTTACGTGAGAAAGGATATTGAATGTCATCTAGTCCACTTATTGCATTTTTACATATGACTGTTGAAAAGCTCAGAAAAATGAAGGAAATTTAATTTCTTGAGCATCAAAATGGTCATATTGTTTCTCAAATAAAACTCCTTTTTGAACCTCAGCCTCTAGGATCAAGGCCAAACTGGTGGGCACGGATTATAAGGCCCAGTGTGGTACAGCCTTAACAGTATTTCCAGTCTGTCCTACTCTCCTCCACCACTAACCCTCACTGTCCATGCTTCAGCCACCTTGAACTTTTGGGACAGTGACTATCAACCTTGGCTGCAATAAGAATCTCCTGGAATACCCCAGACCAGGAGATTCTGATTTCACTGATTCCATTTGGGACCCAGGCTGATATGTTCTGTAAACTCTGCTGGGTGATTCTAACATTTTGTAAAAGTTGAAAAGCACCGAACCAGGTGGTCTCAGAGTTCCTTTGTGAAAGTGGCATTCCTTTCTCTGGTGGTGGAGGGGAGGGCATTGTTGTATTTTGTGATCGAATACTTATAGCAGCCTCATGACTTGAACAGGCCTACCATTCAGCTTTATCACTATCCCCTACACTCACACTCTGTACCCTAAATGCTTATATTCAAAGTGTAATAAAAATGCAAGGTAGTTTTACAATGAGCACTTCAAATACTTCTGAGAATACCATAGGGTTAACATGTTCACAGAAATTTTGAACAATAATGGCAAGATATTTGATTTTTCCTTTTTTTTTTTCCATTTTCGGCGTCTTTACTAGAAGAAAGAGAAGCATAACTGAATAAACCCTAGAATTAAGATCTCTTTTGAGTGACAATCTCTTTAGTCCCACACAGTTAAGAGAACCCCTATGGGGTTAATAGAAGACTTTGCCTCCTCAGCAGTTACATATTCCATTTAAAATGCTGGGTAACAAATCATTACCTGACCTTCTGGGGCATCATTTTACTGCCTTTGAAAACTCTTTTTTGGAGCAAGGCATTATCTTGATATTGAACAGGAAGTGGGGTACTTCTAGACTGTACGGGACATCCAGGGTGCCTGTCATACTCAGGAGCTCTGTGTCAATTCAAGCAGTGAGCCAACGGTAGACTGTTAGTACTAAAGGGGACACTGAAAGTCATCTAGCATAAATGCCACTATTTTGCAGGTGGAAACACAGGCTGTAGCAGCTTACTCAAAGCCATAGGACTAGTTCCATATCCAGGATTAGAAACCAAGAGTCATTTTCCTTTGTATGGTCTCTTAAGCAGGGACATCAAATGATAACAGTTAGAGTTGCTATTTGGGAAGGTGGGGGGTTACCAGGAATTGAACTTGGGACCTTGCACTTGCCAGGCAGTTGTGGCAGCACCACTGAGCTTCTTCCCCAGCCCTAGAGTTACTGTTTGTTGAGCACTGACTACGTGTCTGGTACAACACTGAACTCTGTGCATACACTATAATCTCAGGATACTTTGGGGAATTTGGGACTACAATTATTTCAATTTCACAGATTCAGAAACTCATGGACAAAGCAATAGCTCAGAGCTACACACTAGCAAGAATCAGAGTCAAAATATAAACTTGGACCTGTTTGTAAAGCCATTGTCAATCTGCTCCCAGAATGAGGTGAAGAGAAAGAAAGAGCCACGCCAAGGGAGTGCTCTTAAGTTTCTTGCCAAGCTGTATTTAAACTTTGACTAATAGTGAGAGGACACCTTGCTGAACTTGGAGTCTCACTAGGACTGAAATATCTCTCCAAATGTAGTAAACATAACCAAATTTTGTTAAAGAAAATATTGTGTCACTAAGCAAGCCAGGGGTGTGACTCTTGTTGATCACTTTGTCATACAAAGACTCCTGTTGCAATGAAACAGGCTGTTTGTGCAATGTGTGCTGATCTGCATAGAGGTGGCAATGGGGTGACATCTTTGCTCACCCACCATAAGGGTCATGGTCAATGCTTCTATAACAAATGCCAGGTTAACATGGGAAAGACACATGCACTTATTTAATCAATGTTTTACATAACACAGGAGCTTTTAGAAATAAAGACCTAAAGACCTAAGGAAAATGGCCTATTTTAAAGCTTACATTTAATGAAGAATACACAGCCATGAGAACTGGAATTGGACAAAAAGGTTTGATCTAACATAGGAGACTAAGAGAGAAGAGGAAACCTGGCGAGGCTTGACTGTTCATATTCTTCTTGAGTTTCTTTGTTTTTGTGTGTACAGAACAGGATCCTTTCTAGAATGAGGGTTTTAGGGTCTAGCAGACAAGATAAGTGAGAAAATTTTTTTATGGTCACCTCCTACACAGAAAGGGGTAGAGTGTGTGCGGGGGGTTAAGAGGAATATTATTAGTTTCTATGAACTATCTTGGGTACAAGGAATCCTGGTTTTTACAAATATCTTTAGGGAAAGAAGAGATCTGGGAGACAAGAGGATGAGACAAAGTCAGAAAGACTGGTTCTGAGGCTGCCTCTGAAGACTCCCAATTTCCGTTTATTTGTTTATTTAGTACTGGGGATTGGACTTTTCCATTGAGCTACATTCCCACCACTTTTTTATTTTGTATTTTGAGACAGGGTATCTCTAAGTCACTAGCTGCCCCGCTGCCTAGAATTTGCAATCTTCCTGCTTCAGCCTCCCAGAGTGCTGGGATTACAGTCGTGTGCCACCATGCTTGGCTCCTTTCAATCTCCTTTAGTTCAAAGTACGTAGCATGTTAATGTGCCATAATTTAGGGTACCATTTTCTGAGCCTCAACATCTGCGATTGCATAAAATTAACAATGATAAGGAGCTAGAGACAAAGAAAATAATTGGAGTCAAGACAGCCATGAGTCGTTAGTTGCTCCTCATGCCTCTCAGTTTTTCAGTTTCTCCTCCTATTTGAACAATAAGTGTAACTTAGTGCAATCTATGTAGACAAATATTTCCCATAAGACAGAATGCAATCTCCCTAAAAAGTAAGGGGGTTTGTATTGTTTTTTCCTTCATACCCCTGGTGTCAAGCACAGTGTCCAACATACAGTATATGTTTATAAAAAAGGTTTGCTGACCTGAATAATTGTTTGCTGAAAGAATACACTGCAGCCAAATCTGTAGGATTTTACAGGCCACCTGAGGAACCAAATGAAATGTGGCTTTTGGTAAAATATGAAAGTTCTAATCTTTGGATCTGTTTTACTACTGTCGTTACTTTTCTCATTGCTGAGACAAAGTAACTGACACCCAAAGTTAAAGAGGGAAAGGATTATTTGGCTCACAGTTTGTAGAGGTTTCAGTTAACAGTTGGCTGGCTCCAAGGCAGGATGGCATAGCAGAGGGGCATCACAGAGGAGAAACAGTTCATGGTGGGCAGAAGGCAGGAGGTCAGCAAACCAGCAAAGTATCAAGAAAGCAGGAACGGCCCTACCTTCTTTGGGTCCCTTTATATCCATCCAGGCTACCTGCCCACTGGGTGGTGTCACCCACCCCCCAGGGAGGTATCTTCCTATTATCCACACTCAGAACTATGCCTAACCAATCAGTGGACTAATTTAGTAATCACAAACCCTTAATCCCAGCATCATACACTGTAGATCCATCCACTTCTGAAAAGCCCCACCTATGACCACATGAGGTTTTGGGAGGACATCTAGATTCAAGCCATAAAAACTATTGTAAATATCTTTTGGAAATTAACAAGTGCATATGGTTTTCAGTTCTAGAAGTCTCTCAGACTGACCCACTTGAAAAGACTGAATGTGGGCTCGGTTCCTTCAGTTCTGAATACTAAGCTTCTCAACTGGGGGTATGATGAAGGAAGAACACTAATTCAAGTGTCTGTTATATGCACTAGATTGGCCTGCACTGGGGACTCTACAGTAGATCGGAGGAAAGTGGCAGCATATATTGGATTTTTTTTCATTAAGTTTATTGGTACATTTGAGGTATACAATAAAGTTACATTCATCGTTGGGATCTTATACCTTTACACGATGTATCTTGGTTGTTATTTTTCCCCATTCCCCTTCCCTCCTTATTTACAAAGACTTTATTTCCATTTTTTCCTTTTCTCATATTTTTTCCTTTCCTTTCTTTCCTTTCCCCTACCCCTCCCACTTCCCCTTTAGGCCTTTTCTTCCTATTTCACATTATCAGTTACACATTTTGATCCTTATTTACACTTTTAGTTTCTCACACTAGTTTCTCACAATAGTTTCTCAGAGAAACTATTCAGTATTTTCAGATGTGTGTCCTATTTATTTCACTTAAGAGTATGGCCTCAATGTGCATTCATTTAGCTGTAAATGTCTCTAGTTTCTTGTTCTTTATGGCTGAGTAGTACTCCATTTTATTAAAAAAAAAAAAACCCACATCTTCTTTATCCAGTCTCCAGTTGATGGGCAATTGGGATGTTTCCAAGCTTTAGCTATTACAAACTGAAGCATACATTGTTTTTAAAACTTTGCCTCATGAGAATACATAATGCTCAACCAGACTCAGTAATTAAAAACACCAAAACTCAATTTGGGTAACATGACAGTATGGGAGGCCACCTGTCAGACACACCAAAGGAAACAAAAGTGATGTGCACAATTTTTCTCACAGTTACATCATGTGACATCAATGTTGTTACATAAAAGAAAGGCAATCAGCCCCCCCCCCCCCGCCGTGTTCATGTCTAGTTCCCAAAGCACCCACTTAAAATGGAAATCTGCATCTAATTTTCCCCTTTTGAAGGCTAAGGTAAAGTACAGGCAAGAGGGGGCACAAAAGTGCGCAGGCAGTGTGCGGTGCTCTTTGGGCCGCTGTAAGCTCTCCATACTGTTTCAGGGAGTTCGTTTGAGAGTGAGGAGAGCTGCATATTATTTATGAGCACATAATGTCCCAGCATAGAAAGGCTTGGTGTAAAACGTCTTTACCCACATGGCAAGAGTGGCATGCTATTCTTAAGTAGATGAATCTATGATTTAGAAAAAAAGGAGTTCAAATAAATGGCTAGTTTTCCCATTAGAAGATTTTTCATCTATGCCCAGATGGGAAAAAAGAAAGAAAATTAGCTGGGATCATGAGGGTCCCTCCATCTTTGGTGCTAATGTGCTATTGACAAGTTATAATGAGGCCTTCTCTGTCCCAGAGTGAGGAATAGGCTCATTAAAACTCAAGGAACAGGAGAGCAAGCTTTCAACTCCCTTGTTTTTTAAACTTCACGGGTTTTTAGAAATACTAAATGAATTGCCTGACAAAACGATGTTATTGATTTCAAAGTGTGTCTGCATTCTTGTGTTTGCATTTGCATTTGAATCTGAGCTACTTAGAGTGTCAGTTGTTGGATAGAAGAATGGAAATGAGAGTTCTGTGGTGGGCTCGAAAAGACTGATATGTTGACTCTTCCACTTAGTCACAGTGGAAATAAGCCTCATACGAACCTTGGCTTCTTCTTGATCAAAACACATCAATTAACATGGCTTGAACATTGCTTTCTTCTCCATTAGAAGAAAGGAGGATCCCAAATTTTATACCATTAAATAAGATGGCTGTTCCACAATGTAATGTTATTAGGATGCCAGGCCATAGTTCCAAAAGAGGCTGTTAATGTACACTCCCAACAATCTGTGCCTGAGCATGTATTATGCTGAAACAGTAAATAATCCAAAAATCATTTAGATTTGGATGTGAGAGTGCACTGTGTGATTTGTGTGCATGTGTGGCAGGTGTGCCATCCTAATTACTTTTTCTTATGCTAATATTAGTACAGATTTCTATGCCTCAAGCACATAATTGGTGGCAGAAAGAGGGAGAAGTCAAAGGCGACTCCCAAGTTCAATCATTGTTAGGAAGAGAAGTAGGTTTAAGGGAGGACACTGTTTCCCACATGTTGATTTGTAGTTGATACAGGAGGAACAACTTCATGAAAAATATCGAGTCTGTACCTTCCACAGAGGGCCTAGACTGGAATTTCAGGGAATGGACACAGTTGGTGGACATCTGGGAACAGTGAGAAGATATTAAAGGAACCATTTAAAGGGGCTAGCATTGAGATAGGATGAGTGCTAGACTTCTTCTAAGTCCCAGATTCACAAGGGAAGGAAGAGTTGGAAGGAAGAGAAAGCTGGTGAGATATTCCCAGGACTGCCCCTGGGTCAGTACACAAGGAGAATATTCAGGAATCACCTTCAAGGGGCATGGAGGAGGGCAGAAGAAACAGAGACAGTACAGGATGAAAGATGTCCAAAGAGAATGAGAAAAATAAACCTACAACTAATTGGGGAATGAGGCCAAGGGAAAAATGTGATTGCTTGTATTTTTCAAGAATGAAGAGATCTGTTTTGTTGTTACTGTTTTGGTTTGGTTTCAGGAGAAGCTGAAAATAGCTGGCAAAGGAGGTTAGACAGAGAGGCGTAAAAATGGTGACACAATGATATTAGCAGCTTTAGGGGGATAGGGAGCCTTGCAGAGAAGAAGCACATCCTCCTCTGAGACTACTTAGGAAGTGAGGAGAGGCCAAGTATGTGGGGAAAGAAGTTGAAGGTGCAGAAAAGAGAGCTCATAGGAGGCAAGGGGAAGGGTTACAAGTATGAAGACAGTGGGAGAATTTGGAATGGTTCCCAGCAGAAACAACCTTGGAAGTCCAACTCAACAAATTGAAAAATTGTTAAGCAACTGTAGGAGGAAAGCAATGAATCTGCCCAAGTTGAGTGATATTTTAGGCCAAGAATAGAATCAACTTCACTATCAGGAAGAAATGTTCTAAGACAACAAGTTAATGGGCATGATCCAGCAAGAGAAAAGGTGCATGGAAGCTGGGCACGGTGCATGCCTATAATCGCAACACCATTGGAGGCTGAGGCAAGAGGATCATGAGTTCAAGCCCAGCATGGGCAACTTAGCAACTTATGAGACCATGTCTCAAAATAAAAAAGGGGCTGGTGATGTAGCTCAGTGTGAAGGCCCTAGCTTCAATCCTTAGTGCCAGGGGGAAAAAGGTGCATAGAATAATCTTGAAGCACCTTTCTCTTTAGGATCCACAAGATGCTGCTACTCTTTTGTAGCTGCAGGATACTGTTCTCAGGAAAAACTCCATTCATTTCATTTTTGCATACATGTAGGCACTGAGAACTGCCAAACTGATTGCCAGGTGCAGCTTGCTGTGAAAGGAAATATGGAATTTCGACATTTTTCACAAAAAAATGTAAAGAGGAAATCTATGGAACAAGAAAGAAGAAAGCAAGAGGAATTTTGAGGACTTGCTATAATTTATCACATTACATTGAAATTGGAATCACCCATGACCCTCCTGTCAGTGAAAGATCAAGCTAAAATTTCCTGGAGAAAATAGCATGGGTTATGAGCACATGTTCTTAGCTTCATTATCCAGTGACTAATATCCCATGACTAAAGCAGGTGTTACATAGTAGGCAAGGATTCTGTAAGCGTAGGGTATGGGTTCAAATTCAAGTTGCTGAGACTTTAGATAGCAGTACTTATTCTTGCTGTGCATTAATTTTTCTCATCTGAAAATAGGATGAAACAGTGGCTATATTTATGGGCTTGTTGTGAGGCGTAAATACATGAGAATTTCTTCATTTAATATATAAATACCTAAAAATCATTAGCATAAAGTTAGCCATTGCTATTCTTAATTGTTTTTGCCCACCATCTTTATAGCACATGCCTTACACAACCATTAACGTGTTTCCATGCCTTTTTGCTTTTTATTTGTGTATTTTTCTCATGTCCCTCCTTAGATTGCAAACTCCTAGCAGGCAAGGTCCATTGTCTTATATATCTTTATATTTAGCCCTGTTCTGATTATCAACAGCTGTGTCACAAACCACCACATTACTTGGTGGCATGAAACAACTACATTTCTCTTATGCTCATAGATTCTGTGAGTTGTGCACCTGAAAAGGTCACAGTAGGGTCAAGTACTTCTCTATCTTGGGATGGCTGGAGGTTCAGCTCAATGCTTCATCTGACTGGCGGAATCATGTGAACAGCTGGAGGCTGCAATACCTGAAGCTGGAGGATCCACTTCCAAGATGGCTTCTACACTCACGTGTCTCTTGATGAGCTGGAATGGCTGAAGGTTGGGCTCAGTTGGGACCATCTAAAGGAAAAGCTATCTGTGCCCTCTCCAGCATGTTAGTTTCAAGGTAGTTTGTCTTCTTTCTAAAAGGACAGCTCAGAGCTCCCAGAGTGAGTGAGCCAGAGAACAAGATGAAGTGGTTTGGCCTTTTAGGACCAAACCTCAGAAATTACAGTTTCACTTATGCCATATTCTCCTGGTCAAAAAAATCACAAGCCTCCTGAGACCTCAGGAAGGGTATACAGACACCACCTACCAATGAGAGAAGTGTCCACCATTGTGGTCGCCTCGTTAAACTGCTGCCACCCCCTTCCATGGCACTTTAACATCTCCCACAACCGTCCCCTCCTCTCCATCCCCTCTGCTATTACAGGCAATGTCTTTTCTCACCTGGAACACTGTAATCATTTTAAAATGTTCTCTCTGCATCCACTCCTGAAACTGCTTTTCCATTTTTCTTAGAGGAGCCAGAGTAACTTCTGTAAACATATAAATCCCCCATAAAACCTACTAATAGCTTCCACTTTCCCTCTGCCTTATGCTTTACACCCTATCACTCTAAAGTTCTCTTGATTTTCCCACCTCAGTGTCTGCCACTACAGCAAACATAACCGAAGTACCACCTCCATCACCCTGTCCGGACTCACCGTCTTTCCCATCACCACAGTAGGAGCTTCTTACTTGGTCTCCTGACTTCTGCCCTTGGCTTCTCCAATTCCTTCTCACTCTGCCCCTGTAGAGCTCTTTCTAAAACACTAGCACTTCAGGCTCAGCTTTCCAAGCCAAACTCATCTTTGACCCCAACCCTCTTTTTTTTTCCTCAGAATTTTCTCTTTCAGCGAATAGCCCACAGCTCTGCAATCCAGATCTTTGGGCTTTATCTTCTACCCTCTCCTTCACAACTCACAGTGACACACCAACTCCTTTAAATCATACTTTGTAAAACACAGCACTTAGAAAAAGACTGTCCTTGAGTCAAGTCCAGGCTCTGATATTTACTAGTTATGTACTTTAGACAAAGTTACTTTGCTGAAAGTGCTGTTTTTTGTCTTTAAAATAATGTGAAAAAAGAATGTGAGCGTGGTGGCACCAGCTTGCAATCCTAGCACTCAGGACACTGAGGCAGAAAGATTGTGAGTTTAAGGCCAGCCTGGGCAACTTAGCAAGATCTGTCTTAAAAAAATTCTAAAGAAGAGCAACAGTAGAAATTTCTCAGGAAATATTTCTTGAAATCTATGTACAACATGTATCCACATAGATTTTGTTTTGTTTTGCAGTGCTAGGGATCAAACCCAGGACCTGGCACATGCTAAATAACCCCTTTACTTCCTATTAAATTAATTCCTTAACCTGGTTTGAATAAACAAGCTAGAAAAAGCATTAGTGGAAATGAGAAAATTGCAAAGTTATGGTTGTTAAATATTATGGAACTAATATTAAATTTGTCATATAAAGTTCATTATTGTTATATAAAAAATGTTCTTAATTTTTTAGAGTTTTATAGAAGTCTTTATGTGTTGAATATCTATGATTTATATTACCTCAGGGAAAAATAGATGGTGTATATAGGTAAAATATTAACAATTATTAAATTTAGATGGTATTATTCACTATGCTATTCTCTTTTCTCTCTCTTTTTATACGTGTATGAAAATTTTAATGAGTAAAAAGCAAAATATGTAAATCACTTATCTGTTATGCCTCTAGACCCATCCACTTATCTTTGTTCCCAGCCATTGCTCTGATTTAGCAATTAGTAAATTTTATCTGTAAAATACCAGACAGTAAATATTTGAGACTTTGTGGGCCATAGGGTCTCTGTAACCTACAGCAGTTCTCATTCAGCTAGTCCCTCTCACTTGCACTACCTCTCCAACTTTCTCCCTCATCACCAATCTCCAACAACCCTCTACACCACCACCCCCCTTATTTACTTACTTACTTTAAATTCTCTGAGTTTTTTCTTTTCAGATATACCTCTCCTGCTTGGAGGTCTCCTTCCCACCTCTCCTCCATATCTGAAGGAGTACTTGAACTCCTTCTTCTTCAGTACTCAACTTAATCCTTAC
Organism: Heterocephalus glaber; assembly: GCF_053883595.1. Taxonomy (NCBI): domain Eukaryota; kingdom Metazoa; phylum Chordata; class Mammalia; order Rodentia; family Bathyergidae; genus Heterocephalus; species Heterocephalus glaber. The sequence goes on from NW_028258461.1 coordinate 8,686,575, forward strand.
CTCTTCTCTGGAACCCTTGCAGTCTTTTCCCAAAACACGCACATATATGATGTATGCCTACACACCCACGCACAAGCACACCAAGATCAGTCAGGGTTGGCGCTCCTCCTTCATGGTCTTAATACTTCTGAGTTGTCTTTTTGTCTTGGTGATCAGATACTGCTCTACGTGTGATCTTTGCCTGGTTTCTCTGATAACTCTTGAGAGGAATCATGCTTACATCATAATTTGAACAGATTTCTTAATTTTTCCCCTTCCCATAAAGTGAATACTGATATTGATGTAAAATTGAGATGTTCTATAAAGTAGTGGTTTGGAGCACTTTACAGAGGTAATCAAGTTAAAGTTAGGGCAGATGTCCTAATAAAGAGGGAAAATGTGAGCACAGCCAGATATGCAAAGAGGGGAGAAAATGTGAAGAGACAGAGAAAGATGCCCATCCATAAGCCAAGAAGAAGGCCCTGGGACAGATCCCTTCCTCTCAGGTCTCAGAAAGAAACATGCCTCTATATACCTTGATCTCAGACTTGTAAACTTCAAGACTGGGATATAATAAAGTTGTGATGTTTACGCCACCTAGTTTATGGTACTTTGTTATGGCACCTCCAGTGAACAAATACATCCAACCTCTCAGACTCCTGCTTTCCCATCTGTAAAGGGAGTATAATAATAGCTGCTTTAGACAGTAGCTGTAATGAATAAAAGAATTCAAACACATAAAATGCTTAGAGTAATGCTTGGCATGTAAGTATGTGTGAAGCATTAATGTTATGGATGCTATTCTTAATGTGAAACCATTTATCATTTTATGTTCAGGTAACTGCCTATAAGGAAGGCTTAGATGTTTGCCCTTTACTTTCAATGAGCTTCTCTTAGCTTGAGATCACTCTCCCACTTCATTGATTGTTTCCTATGTAACTATTTATATGTTGCCTTCCAATAAAACTACTTTTCAATGCAAGCATGCATCTTTCTTTAAACATGGTATTTTCTTTCATTCATGTTCCTTGAACTCCTGTGACCCTATCAAATAGGTTTCTAAAATTCCTTATCCTGGTATTTCTTCTAAGGATACACTCTCAAGAGTATACCTTCTTTCCATTTCTACCTGCAAATAGCAAAACAATATCAACTGGCAGAGATAATTGCTCACTTGTGAAAGAAAGTGTTATTTCTTTGTGCTATAGTGCAGTGCAATAGAAATGTCACTCTGAGTCAGGTTATATTAAGTAGCTTTGTGTCACATGACACAGTGTGAACTGACACATGCTGTGCTTCTGGATTAGAGCTGGGATCACAAATCTAAAGAAACACTTTAGCACAGAAGCAAGTTCTAGTGGCTGTAAGTAATAAACGTGCTATTCATACTTCCTTCTGTGGTCTTGATTTTTGCTGTGTTGGAGTAATTAGGAGGTTGAAATTGATTGCATAATTTAACCCACATATCTCATATTAACTTTGAGCTGGGCAAATACTTATTCTTGTTCCCTCTCTTTGTATGAAAAAGCCCTACATCCCCACAGTGAGACCAGTACCTGGGAGCCTTATCCTGTCTTTACCACTGTTTTCACCATTCCCTCTCTGGGCTACTCAGTTCTTTGTTTACAAAATTAAGAGTACTGACTAGATTATCTCAAAGTGTCGGCAAGCTCTAAATTACTAAAATATACAGAAGGTCTGTGAGCATACAGTGTAGGACTCCACGTAGCACAGATGACAGCTAACTCTGCTTTACCCTTTGGCAATTTGAGTTTTTATCTGAAGTCTCCTATACTTGTATTTTTAATTCTGTCTTCATTCCCCATGAGGATTTACAGACAGCAACCCAATTAGAGAGCTAAATATCTTACGCTGGTCCAATGATTTTACAATGAATGCAAAACCAGCACTGAAAGTTCTTTGACAAGGTAAGTAGTGTTTACATTTAAAATAGGGCTTCAGAAAAATGCTGATGTGAGGGCCAAAGGCAAATTACAAATAATTGATTGAATCTTCATGTGTACAACAACTCCACTTTCAGTTACATGTGAAATGCAATTATGCTCATTTTCCAGTAGACAAATGCTATCTTATGGATGTTACATGTAAATATAAGCACTTGAAAATATTCATCTGTAATAAGACAAACTTTCTTGTGAATTTTAACTTTCTGATACTGTCTTATTTCACTTAACATGATGGTCTCCAGTTCCAATATGACAGAATCAATCTCATTGTTCAATACTGCTAATACGCATCAATAAATATGGCATAAACAAAACAACAACAAAAATGGTGTCATTGGCAGGAAAGAAAACACAGGGGAAGAAAAAATTTGAAGTCAGGAAAGATGATTCTGAATGCTCCCCTGCTTGACTGCCCTCATTCTCCCACCCAAGAGGACTGGACAGATACAGAGTCAGAGATGTTACCAGAACAATGAGAAGCACTCTTTTGGATATATGATTAAGAAAGAGGAATGACTAAAAGGATTAACTTAACCTGGAAAGTCAAAGGTTCTGAGGGAAAACTATCTCAGGCTAAGCACACCCCAAGAGTATGGAATTTAGGAGAGAAAGTGACCAGTACGGTGGTAGTGGAGGGGGTACTAAGGGAGTGGAGCATGTAGCTGATTAAGGAGTAAAACATTACAATGGACAGGCCTTTTCTTTCCACCAATAACTGAAGAAAGCAGGAACTAAGCAGTCAGATTTGTTTTTAAGTTCGGTCATAACAAATTGAACTCTGACACCACAAAGTGGTAAATTACAAATGTATCCATCTATACCGTATTTGGGATAGAACTGTCACCATACCCTGATATCCAGTTCATCTTGTGAAAAGAGAGAGATGATGACTATACTACTAGGAAGGAGTGGCATTCAAACCAAATGGGAAGGGGGCTTCTAGGTTTTGGCTAAAGGGGAAAACCCCTCCAATTTAATTATTTCCAGCCTGAGGGCCAAGGACTTTGAAAGAAAAATTCATTTTGCATTATATGAAGGCAGTAGGCATAATGTATCTCACAGCTACATGCACCATTATTTTCCATTGATTTTGTTGTTCAAATTAATATCTTTTTGTGCTGCATAAAAAATCCTAGCTAAAAGTATTCCTGATGCATTTAGCTGTTTACACTTTGTCAGTGACCTGGAAGTGTTTAGCAACTTCTTTTTTTGTTCTTATTTTTGGTTTTGTTTTTTTTTTTTGAGACAGGGTAGTGCTGTGTAGTTCAGACTGGTCTTGAACTCACTATGTAGCCCAGGCTTGCCTTGAACTCCTGGAGATTCTCCTGCTTCAGCCTCTCAAGAGCTGGGATTACAGGCATGCAGTACCACACCCAGCTTGGCAACTCCTTTTTATGTGTTGGGTAGTAGCAATGGACAAGATTAGCAGAAAATATCCTCTAAAAGACTGGCTTAGGGCAGTCCTAGGCAAATTCACAAAAGTTTAGGGATAAGAATGAATAGAATTTTTGAAAAATCTGTTATTTCTTCTTCTAGGTTGACTGATGTGATGAGCTTTGGGAGAAAGAATGAGAGACTTAGGAGCTCTCTGCATCACCATGGGCACTAAACTGGAGAGAAAAAAGATGCAAGTATTCACAAAAGATGTCTCCCCTATTTATTATTATTTTTAGTTTTTCTATTAAATTTTTATTGAGTCATTTGTAGGAAAATGGATCCACCTTTAGACCATAATGTTAAGTGAAATAAACAGACACACAAGCATCAATACCATATGGTTTTTCTTACATGAGAAACCCAAACTATAAATAAAGAGCAAAATAAGAAAATATAGGCAATAGGAAATAGGGAGATAGATCTTTTGCAAAAGGGAAGGGTACCTAGAGGCTCTCCCCTTTAGAAGGTAGCAAGGTGTACAGAGGAGTCAGGCTCCATCAGTGCTATCATTTGGAATTCCTGAAAACGATCCTGTCACAGAATCCTGGCCTTTGTAGGAAAGGCATTATGCACATCCTTTTAAATATCTGTACACACATGGTATTTTGGCTCTCGGACATGAGTGGGGAAATTTGAAGTACATTACATAAAGGATCCCTTTCATCCCACCACATCTCTACTCATCCTCTTGGTGATCAAGATGAAGAGCTTCCTTGTGTGAGTTCCTGACTGAGTAGCAGTGTACTAAATAAATATTGTTGTCATTACTTTGCAGACTATTCATTGAAATGTGGTTGTGGGTCAACTGGGAATGAAGATATTATGTACACAAGGTAAAATGCTGTTCAGTCCACAAAAAGAGCCCAACTACTTCGTAATAATGAAACATGTATTTGTTACTACCTCACATCAAAGGACTGACTTGTCAAGAGAACACTGAAAAGAAACAGTGATTTTTTTTTTGCAAATATTTCTTTTCAAGAGTAAAAGAAAAGCTAGAATGTTTGGTAATGTAACTTCTCAATGGGCAGGGGAAAGGAACTTCCACAATCCAAGAATACCTTGACTGGACAATGATGTAACTTGAAAAACATGTTCATTTAAAAAGAAATATTGGAAGAAGAAAAATTCCTTCCTCCCAACTCATGGGTCACACCATAGAAAATCAGAAGTGATGAAAAATATGAAGAAAAGAAAGAAAACTAGGTGGCAAGAATTATTTTTGATAACTAAGTCCTTCTGGAAGTTGCAAAACGGATATCAACTGTACAACTTTTCCATGTTCCTCAACTGTTTGGTCACTTTTGCCCTTTTCCCCACTCTCCCTGCAATTATTAAATATTATTACTGCATTTGTCACAGCTGTCTTGCTTTTAAGGATTTTATTTTAAAAACTAAACCACCCAAGTGGTTTTTTTTTATAATATAGCATATTCTAATGGTGCTCTTTAGCTAATGCTACAGTCACCTCATGCCCAGTTTTCATTATAAGTCATTATTTTAAGATGTGTAACTTGGCTACAGAAAATTGCTCTATAAAGACACCTCAACAGAAATTCTCATGTGAGCAAGGAAATTTTAAGATGATGAAACGTTAGAAAAAAGATAATAAATAGTCTTTAGTAGCTTAGACTACCTTGCTGTGCTCTTAAAAGTTGAAAATAAATTGTTGAAGTTTTAATATTGGGTTTTTTCCTTTCTTTCCTTTTTATCTTTGCTTTTTCGAAATAAAAGACAACCTTTTAGCCTTCCATTTAGAGCAGGTTTCTTTCTAACTTCTTTTCCCTTATAAATCAGGCTATAAAGAGGTGAGAATCAGCTCCAGATTTGTTGCACCTTTTTTCCTAGAGTCAAAAATATTGCCATTTTCATTGGCTTGAGAGAAAAAAATACAGTGCTGTTTGTAGCCATTAAAACAGCCATTGTTTAAGGGCAGTCTCATTAATACTCAGTTCTTAAAATTCTACCCTCAGGGTGCTCTGTGCTATGAAAAGAGTCAAAAAGAAGTATGAGGTAAGGGAATAAACTGGGAGAAACTTAGCAAAGCCCTGTTCTTCAGTATCCCTCCATCTTGGAAGATAGGGATGCTCTTTTCTTCAGACTATAGAAAGAACACTTCTTCCATGAGGATTATGAGCTGCTGCAGGGAAAGTTCAGAAAGTCTTTATTGCACCTGTCATTTTCCCAATTCCTTCATCTTAAAATATTCACTTTACTAAGCTGTCATATTTTGGGGCAGCATTCCCAAACCTCCAGCATGATGTCTGAATCTATGCAAAACAAAGCTTTCATTAATCTCATTCTATGTACTTCAGTTAATGATAGAGCAGTGCACACACACACACACATACATGCACACCTACACACAATTAAACTTCCGTCTTTTGGAGATTCAGGAAAATTGCAAAGAGGAAGTGTTTCTGAAAGCATTAAAAGGGGAGAAAGATCTAACAGTCAACAGAAACATAACTTGACTTTTAGGCCAATTTCCCGTGCTGGTACCAACTGAAAGTAAATTTATCTTTGCCTTTAACGCATCTCAATGAGCATGGGGGAACTTCTAGTGCCCTTATGATATGAGACTAGAATCTCAGAGGATAAAGTTATTGAAAACTCACCCTCTTTTAAATATCATTCTAAACCCTATAGCAAGAAAGAACAGGAATTTTTCTCACTTGTTTGACCCAGGTTAAAGTAATAAAGGATGAGACTGTGGTTATCACTATTGTGCTGAAAGGCCTTGGCACAGAGAATGTGCTAATGCTATGTTCCTGACTTAATCCAACCAAATGTCTTGGAGTTAAGTCATATTTTTGTCATCTTGTGGATATGTGTTGATACAGTTCACTATGTGCTCCATGTATGTATTTAACACAATCCATCCCATTTAGCCAGAGACACTAAAATAATGTATTCTTGACAGTGACTTGGGTTGGGGTGTTGCATTTGCGAGCAAAACACACTCTACCTCCTCAATATTGGCTGCTTTAGTGGAGGCCCTTATAGCTGACAACACAACAGAGAACTTCATAAAGAAAGTCTCATGATAGCTGTTATTTATTATGCAAATGCTGCCTGCCATGGCAACATTGCATCCAGGAGTTTGCTTTATTTGCACTAGGACATGGCCTGTATATTCAAATGAAGGCAGCCGTACATTATGCCTACACATTACAAAGATTTTGTTTTCCTTGACACTTACAGGAGAACAAACTGCAATTAATATACCCTGTTTAAGCAGACAGCACCCAATTAGTTATCATCCATTTTCAGATTGGGATGCTAGACAAAAAACATGGAGCTGGGCTCCTTATTCAAAAGGAAAATACATCCAAACTATAGGTTTTCAAAGACACGTTTAACTCACAATGGCAAGGATACTCACTTAGCCTTTAATGTGAAATGGAGTGTTAATTTTTCTCTGTCACCTCTTAATTGCTTCCTTATTATACTGTTCAAGCAGTTAATTGCTAGACTGAGTGAAAGAGTGTTTTCAGGGGAAAGGAAATGCCACAGCATGAAAGAAAAAAAAATAGAAGCAGTTCACTGGTGTAATTGGGTCTGATATAACATTAGCTATGGTATTCCTTTTAATGGTATCTACAAAAATTAATAGGCAAAGCCAAATTGTTTGTGATTGGGAAAGTAGAGAAGGATTAAGTCAGTCAACATGCTGTGCACTCTGAGCTGTCATTTATTTACCAAACAAGCAAGAGGATTCTTCCATGCCATGCACACTGGCCCAGGTACAAGCTGCCTTCCCTATGTGTAGGGCAGATGGGGACATCTCAACAAGCCAGGTAGTCCCTGTGCAGAGCTGATTTCAGAAAGCCATGTGGACCCTTGCTTGCTGCTGCCTCCCTCAGTTAGCTATTCACAGTATAATTGAGGCAGAAGGAAAGCACAAAGTCATTGCGTCTTATGCGTCTAAATATTTTGGGGCCCCACTTTCAATTCCATTCGGCCCTTAGAGAAACTGACCCTTAATTTCAGTATCATCAAAAATGGGAATTGAGGATATCAGGGCTGGATTATGCTTCTTCAGCGAAGATATGGATAGTAAGAGAAACGGGCAAGAATTGCAGACATTTATATAAACAACAAAATGTAGATCACCAGCTTTAATGAGGATGTTTACATGCCAGTGTTAGAGAATTCATAATAAGTATTATTTTCTACATCCTCTAATTTTATTAAACCATAGCAATTACTAATGAAGAAAGATGGTAGAGAAAACACTTGCTTTAACAGTGAGGTGGGAAATGATATTTTTATTTATGTTGCATTTTAATTATGATAAAAAAATAACTTTGTTGTATCTTAAACTTCCCAAGGAAAAGTAAGAAAAAAAGTGCAAAACATTTACTGAATTGTGTTCATTAGTGTTTGTGAACAGTTAACTCATTAACATCATTCTTGATTGTTCCTGTTTGTTTACTAATACTGAAGTGTGCTGATCTTCCCTCTATTATTCTCCAGAAAGAAAAGAGTGGAGGAAGGCTTGGTGGAGGAAGACCCTGCAGGTGGATTCCTTCTGTGAGTGACACAATAACATGAAATTTCCAAGGAGTCATCTCCAAAGATACATAAGTAGAGAACCTTCAGTCCTGAAGTGGAAAATGTTCAGTGATAAGGTACTGAACAATTATGCAAATAAGTAACTTATTCAATATAAAACACTCACTAGGCATTGCATACTTCTTCATATGACTGTAGACATACAATGTAGAGCAGCGGTTCTTAGGCACCATTCATGGGAATCAAGTGTCTATAAACACCAAAAAACATTGTGTAAGAAATATATATGAGCCTTTGCATTTTTCTGAGTGAGTGTCTAGATTTTATATTGGCCTTCTATGCTTTATAACAAATCACCACAAATTCAATAATTTAAAGTAACAAATGCCTTTCTTATCTCTTGATTTCTGTGGGGCTACACTCCATGTATAGTCTAGTAGGGTGGCCATCATGGAGTGAGCCTGGGCTTTGTTCTAATGCTCATGCTTCACTGGAGAAGGTTCTACTTTCAAGTTCACTCTGGCTGCTAGCAAAGTCATCACCCTGTGCTTGTGAAATTTGTAGAGGCCTAGTTTATCAAAACCAAATAGTATTGCAAGACCCTAGAGTGAGCCTGCTATCAAGAAGGAGCCTTATATGAGGCACCGTAATCACTGGAGTCTATTGATTTGAACCAAGCCTAAGGTTCTGCCTACACTTAAAGGGAGGGGGCTATTCAAGGCTGTAAACACCAGAAGGCAGGAACCATGGAGGTCACCTTAGCTTTCACAAGATTTTCAAAGGGATCTTTGATTTTTAAAAAAGGTATAAGCTATTAGTTTGTGGAAAGATTACCAGTGTATTCATTATCTATTGCTGAATAACAAATTAACACAAAAGTCACTTAAAAGTCAGTCACTTAAAACAAAAACAGTCATTCTCATCCTTTCTGTGGTTCAGAAATTCAGACAAGGCAGAGTGGGAATTGCTTGTATCTATCCTATCATGTCTGGGTTCTACACTGAAAGACTCAATCAATAGGACCTGGGACCATCTCTGAAGGTTAATTTTCTCACATTTGAGGTTAATGGTATCAGTGAAGGGCCTTGGTTCTTTACCTGTGGTTTAGCATGTGTTCTCTTTATGAGAAATGTTGGGCTTCTTCACTGCATAGCTGGTTTTCACAGGTGATTGGAGAGAGAGAGAGAGAGAGAGAGAGAGAGAGAGAGAGAGAGAGAACCAGATCATCTTCTCTGATATAGCCCAAATTTCCATAGCTTCATTTCTACTGTACTTTATTAGTGAAGGTAGTTACAAAATGAAATTTTGTAATTTCAAAATGTAATTTCAAAATTTCAGTCTCAAAATGAAAGAACACAAACCCAACTTCTTAATGCCAAAAAGATGGAATAAATATGTGGGTGGAACCATCCTAGAAAATACAATCATTCACAAGAAATTAATGTAGGCTCTCAACAAATATTTACTGCTCTCTGCAAATTTTTACCAGGCTTCTATACTTTGCATAGGTCACTAGTGCATTGGTGCACTGTACTGAAACATTATATTAGTCCAATTAGTTATTCCTTGCAACTTGCTTTCCAGTATTCCTTGGACATGGCAAATGTGATTATCATGAATTCCTCTCACCATTTTAGAGATAAACACATGTCCACTAAATTTTCCTCTATTAACCCTGCCTGAGAGTCAAATTGTTACAGCAATCTTAAATTTACCAGGTACACAGGAAACTGAGCAACACTCAAAGAAGTGGAGGTAACCAAGCTTTATTGCATTGATAGTCAAGGACCTGGTCAAATCCTGACCCCTGAACCTCTAAAATAGGGATTTTTATAGATCTGTTTAGGTTGGGGTGGGTTAGTAACAAGCTGAGTGGAATTTTACAGAAGCAGAAGTTTAGCAGGTAGTGTTATCTCAAAGCACATTTTGTTTAAAAGGCAAGAACTTTACCTGTTTGGGGTAGGGCTGTAGGGTGAGACACCTGGATGTGATTAATTGTTAGGGTTTTGGCAAGTGACAAGGGCTGGCAAAAGCATAAGAGCAAAAATAAGAGGGAGGACTCATATTATTTTCTGTGTTATCTCCCCTTTGATTCCCCTATATAGGTGTAGCCTCATAGGGCTTCACTAGTTGCCACAGGATGGTAGTCTGGGTAAGTTCTTAACAGTAGTTGGGGCACTGACTGCTTGGTAAGAGCTTGAACCTGGTTTTGGAGTAACTCTGTGAGCAGCCTAAACAGACATGGGCCACAAAGAAACAGGAGAAAGATACAGCTAAGTAACCTGATTAAGGAAACAAGCCACAGTGTCCAGTTGCCCCAAAAGAATGACCAGAAGCCACCTGTTTAGGATTGTTCCTGTAGCCTGGCAGCACGTTCTGATAGGCTTTTGGTGGCCTACTGAATGATTCCAGACTGATTGGTATAAAAACAGCATTCTTCTAGGAAGACATATACCCCCCCTTTTCTGCTGTTAGGCAATCTAAGCCATATCTCTTCTGGAGGGCTACAGATGCTAAAGAGTCTAGTTCCTTTTGTAAGGTGAGGATGGAATTAGATATTGCTTTTAGATTTTCAGTTAATTCTTCAGAAAGTGTTTTGTACGTGAGTGACACAGTGGTTATGCCTGTGATTCCTGTCCCAACACCAGAAGTTATACCTAGGCCTATTAACAGGGGTATTGGCATGGTGACTTACCAGTGTGAAGCATGAGTCTTTAGTAGAATCAAGAATTCTGTTTCTCTTGGGCCAATATCTATCTTGCAGTTCAGGTAAACAAGAGTACAGGCTCCCATCCAGCTGGTGGAAAGGCAGAGATAGGCAGAGGTCCCACAAAGGCAGAAAATTCCAGGGGAGGACAAGCAGAAATGATTGTGGAGGTCAAAACAGTATCTGGGAATACTCATCTTGGGATCTTTTTCCCCATAAGCCCATGGTAAAGGCTATGGTGGCTCCCATTAGAGGTGGGGCTTGTCCTTGATGTGAAACTTGTATAGCATCCTGGGTTTTATTTTACCAGTGGGGGAGGAACCTTGTTGTATCTATTAATAACCATTCATTGGAGTTTTGAAGGTTGGGCAGGAGGAGGCAGGTTGAAGGGGCTGGTGTCCAGGAACTCAGTATGTTGTGATCTTGGACTGTGACCAGAGGAGTATCCCATGTAGGGGAACTTGTGGTCCTTGCAGAAATAATATCCTATGTTTAGCAAGTGTGAAGTACTGAGATTGTATAGTGGTATGCGTGTGAGCCTGTGGAAACATTGATGTGGTCTTGGCAGGGGTCTAATGTGAAGTTGAAGTCAGAGGGCAATAGGTGTCCCAACAGTGTTTCTGGGTTAGAGATTTGTCCAGTGTGAAGGCCCCTCAGGGGTGAGCTTCACTGACTGCAGACAGGGCCTTGGAAGGATAGTTTGATATTGGTAGAGATGGGGTCAAATATGGGCTTGTTTAGAGAGGACCCCCTTTCCTTACTGAGTTTGAGGAGGCTTTTTTAAAAAAACAAAAAGTCCAAAGGGAAGGGATTTTTATGTCTAAGTCAGGGTAGTAGGTGGAGTGAGAAAGAGACCAGACCCAGAGTACAACAGGAGTGGCCTCTGTGGAGGCTGAAGAACCAGAGATGCATAGCCAACAGTCTTTAGTCAATTCCAAGTGAGACTGATTTAACAGAGAGTGGGCTAACTTTAGAATCTTAGAGAGGTAAGGCGGAAGCAGGTCTAGGCTAATACATCTTGGAATAACTATCATTAGAAGCAATAGCTGCATAAAATTATTTGTACTGGCCATGTTACTCAGGCCAGGATTGGAGCAGACAGTCTCAGGGGAAGGGATGTTCCTATGAACAGTGTTCTCAGGCTTCAGCCATGCACAGACTAGTCAGCTTCTGATGTGACTAGAACAGGGCTGCTGTCTATTGATGTTGTCTTTGAAGCTGTGTTGGGTCTGCGTAGTCCTCATTGGAGTTGGGTTTTGAATGGGTCTTGGGGGTCCAGATGAGCAGTCCAGGTGGCCGAGGGTCCTGGGGGTAGGCCTTTTTTGAGCCCTGAATGCTGTATCCAAGGAACAATACCTGTAACCTTAACAGCAGTTGAGTGACAAGCACAACACTGTAAGGTTGTGGAGCTCCTTTTTCCAATCCTTGACCCATACTGAGTCACCTGGTTGAAATGGGTGTGTGAAAGGAAATGGCTATTCTCTTGGGAACAGCCTTATTAGTGTGAGAGAAAGTCTTGCCCAGTGCCTGTAATTCAATGGTCAAGTGTGTGTCTCCTAGTTGTCTAACATCTCCTTGAAAGGCCCTAATTATAGACGGGGGCTGCCCAAAAAGGATTTCATAAGAGGAATAGCCAGAGGGCCTATGTGTACATCAGACCCAGAGCAGGGCTAGGGGTAACATGTCAACCTGTGTGGTATTGGTTTCTTCACAAAGCTTGGCCAGGGTGACTTGCAGGGTGTGGTTCATGTGTTCTACTTTCCCTGAACTCTAGGGCCTATAGGCCATGTGGAGGTTCCATCTTACTTTTAGTATGTCCATGAGCCCCTGTACTGTCTTTGCCACAAAGGCAGGCCCATTATCACTTCCTATAGATAGAGTGAGTCCATATAGGGGAATAATTTCCGTAGCAAAACTTGAACTGTTTCTCAAGCCTTTTCTGTCCATGGGGGTTTGGGTTCTATCCACCCTGAATATGTGCAGACAATGACTAGCAGATATTTGTAGCCACAGCATGGCTTCACTTCAGTAAAGTCAATCTCTAGGTCTTCAAAAGGAGAGGCCCCTGTATGTTGAATCCCCAGAGTGGGCTTGGGTCTTTTTAGGGGATTATTCCAGGCACAAGTCTGGCACCCCTGGAACATGGTGTCACAGAGGGAGGAGAGCCAGGGAACATAAAAATATCTGCCCAACGATGTTTCCAGGGCTGTTTTCCCTAAATGGATCTTTTTATGGCCCTCTTGAATAAAGGAATAGGCAATCCATTTAGGTATAAATGTCCTGTAGTCAGGGAGAGTCTACCATCTTAACCCATTTCTGAAGGCTCCTTCACTGATTTTCTTCTGGTGAGTATCCTCCAGGATTGTCCTCTGTTACACCATATGCACCATTTTGTTTGTGAGACTGGGGCAGGTGCCAATAATCTCTCATAAAGGTATGCTCAAATGTTTTGGCCTGCTTAGGGGTTAGGGCTGGAAGAGCCTTGGAGGTTTCTGGATGTGACATCGATGTTTTTGCTGCACCCTTTGCCATCTGGTCTGCCAGTTTATTACCATTTGTTATAGGATCTAGTCCTTTTTGATGTCCCCAGCAGTACATGATGGCCATCTTTTTGGGCTCCTACAAATCATCTAGGAGTTGAAGTATTTCTTACTTATTTTAAATCTCTTTTCCTCCCGCCATCAGGAATCCTTTCTCTTTGTATATGGCACCTTGAATGTGAACAGGGCCAAAGGCATACTTAGAATCAGTGTAGATATTAAGTTTTTCCTTTTGCCCACTGGAGGGCCCCGATGAGGGCCCAGAGTTCTACTCTCTGTGCTGACCAATCTTTGGGGAGGGGGCCCACCTACCACAGGCCCTACTTGTGGTAATGACTGAATATCCCACCAACTGTTCCCCACCCTGTATGAACCTGCTGTCTGTGAACAGGGTGACATCTAGTCTTGGCTCTGGTACCTCAGTTAGGTCAGTCTGACTGGAGAACAGCTCATCGGTGACTTCTTCACAATCGTATTCAGGTCGGCCCTCCTCAGTTGGCAGGAAAGTTCAGTGACTGAAGTCTCCAAAGTGACCCTGGGGTTTTCACAAAGTAATCCTTGATACTAGGTCATTCTGGCATTTGAGAGCCACTTATGTCCTTGATTGTTCATCAGAGTCATAATAGAATAGGGAAACTTTACCCAGAGGTTTTGTCCCAAATTTAATTTGTCTGCTTCTTTAATGAGGGTGACAGTTGCCACTAGGGTGTGGAAGCAAGGGGGCCATCTGGCTACTATTGTGTCTAACTGTTTGGATAGGTATGCTACCAGCTTTTGCCACTGTCTGGATCAGGACTCTCAAGGCCAAATGGTCTTTTTGATGAACAAAGAGATTAAATTCTCAGCTTATGTCTGGTAGCCCCAGCGCAGGGGTGCTGATGAGTAGCACTTTGACCTCTTTGAAGGCTGATTCTTGTTGAGCTTCCCATTTTAGAGGCTAGTTTTTTGGTCTGATGAAGGTGGCATAGAGGGGCTTGGGTTTTTCTGTGAACCCTGGAATCCAGATCCTGCAGAACCCAGCCACTCCCAGGAACTCGTAGAGTTTCTTCTTGTCTGATCTTGGGAGGGAACAGATGAACAGATGACTTGCTTTCTCTCTGTTCCCAGAGAATGGTGTCCTTTAGTTATTATTAACTCCAGGTAGTGAACAGAAGGCCAACATATTTGTGTCTTGTACTAGAACACCTTATAGCCTGCAGTTGTAGGAGCAGTTGTAGGAGGGCTTGTGTTTCCTCCCAACAGTTCTGTTTGTTTTCACTTGCCAGCAAGAGGTCGTCTACATACTGAAGCAGTGTACAGTTCAGTTTGTCCCCTAGGAAGAGAGTCACATCAGCAGCCAGGGCCTCCCCAAATAAGATGGGAGAGTTTTTGAAGCCTTGAGGAATTCTTGTCCAAGTTAACTGTTTCTTTTGTCTCATATTAGGGTCTTCCCATTTGAAGGCGAAGAATGGCTGAATTTGGGGGGCCAACCACAGGCAGAATAAGGCATCTTTGAAATCTAGACAGGTGAACCATATTGCCCTTGGTAGGAGTAGGCTCAGTAGAGTGTAGGGATTCAGAACAATGGGATGGAGGGTGACTGTAGCCTTGTTGACTACTTGGAGATCTTGTATCTGCCAGTACTCATTTCCTCCGGGCTTTTTGACTGGTAACAGAAGAATATACCAGGTGGACTGACGCTCTCAGAGGATTCCTGCCTCTCACAGCCAGTTGATGTGTTCTTGGATCCTGATTTGCACCTCCCTGGGTATGGCATATTGTCTTAATCTGACAGGTGTTCCTGCCAGTTTGAGGTCCACTATGATTGAGGCTCGGTTCTTGGCCAGTCCGTGTGGGGACATTTCGGCCCATATTACTGGATAAACCTCTAGAAGGTCCAGGGGGCTTAACCCTTCCTGGTCAACAGCATGTAGTCACCATTCTCCCTGGGGACTGTAACAGACAAGGTCAGCTTTCTTGACCACCAAGAGTCAGGCTGGAAGATCCCCTGGGTATGAAAGCTATTTGGGCTTCAAGTTCGGTTAATAAGTCTCTTTCCAGGAGAGGTATAGGATGTTCAGGCAAGAAGAGGAACTCATGAACCACCTCATGTCCTCCCAGTCAGCAGGACCACAGCTGCCAGAATAGGCAGGCTGTTTGGACTCCAGTGGCCCCCATGATGGTGGCCTCTCTTCTTGTGAAGGGTGCCACCAGAGTGATGACAACAGAATGTTCTCTTCCTCTGTCTACCATGAAAGTCATTAGTTGGCCCCCAACTGTCATTTTGACTGTAGGCTCCAGAGGGCCAATACTGAGGGTGCCTGGTCTGTCCTAATCTGAGTCAATCCCTGCAAGTCCAATCATGTCTGGAGTTGTTGGCTCTGGTTCATAGCAAGGGCTGGTGTGACTGGGACCCTTATGATTTGGAGAAGAGCCCTTCCAATTCAGGCACTCATTTTTCCAGTGTCCAATCTCTTTGCAGTAAGTGCACTGGTCTGAGAGCAAGGGGTTTATTTCTGTATTCCCCGTTTGTGTGGTGGCTCTGATTTCTGGACAGGATCTGGCCTCCCTGGTGTCATCAAAAGGAGTGAGGCTTTTTGTCTCATTTGTTTGTCTGCTTCATGTTGGGCCTCTCAGTACTGGTGGGCAAAGACTTTGGTAGTGACCTCCAGGAGCTGGGTGGCATTCATGCCTGGGAACCCTTCAAGCTTTTGGAGCTTTCTGAGAATGTCAGGGGCTGACTGGGCCATGAAGGCAGTGTTACCATTCACTGGTTCACAGGAGCCTCAGGATCAAAGATTCGGAATGCCTCACAGAGTCACTCGTAGAAGTCTCCAGACAACTCGTCTGGCTTCTGGGTCACGCAGGCAGTCTTTGACATGTTTGTCAGCTTTGTGGTTCCCACTCAGACCCTCCTTAGGATTGCCTCTCTATATTGTTTGATAAAGACCTGACCTTCAGGAGAGTGGAAGTCCCATGGCAACTTGGTATCAGGAGCCGCAGTTTTTACCCATTCCTCAGGGTCCATAGTTCCCGAAGGGGCTTGTCCCTACAGGTACTTCTGGCCTTGGTGAGAATTCTTTCTTCTCAGTCTTGAAGAGGGTGAGCAGCAGTTGGCAGCATTCATACCACATTGGTGGATGGGTTGGAAGGTGAACTCCATGAAGTTGATGATTGCTTGGGGTTTCTCCAAGTAGAAGGGTGCGTGGTGTTTCCATTTTAGAAGATCAGTGGTGGTGAAAGACTGATAGTAGAGGGTGGTTCACATAGGTTGCTCAGTGCCATCCTCCAGAATATGGGCTGAGTTACGAGTCTCTCAAATAGGCATCTGGATATCTGGGGGCTATGCTGATCGCACCTGGCAAGGGACTCATCAGCAAGATTTGGCTCAATGGTGATGCTGACATCATTGGGGTTTGGTGGTGAGGGAGCAGGTTGAGGCAGAATCTGATGGGGGATGGACTGTCCTGGAGGCCCAGCAGGGGAGGTGCAGAAGACAGCTCAAGAACATATGGTGGAGGGAGGAGGTCCTCTTTGAGAGACTCTTGGTGAATGAGCCTTTTGGGGACCCTTGTTGACTGGTCAGGGTCATAGAAGGCAAGAATCCTGCTCTGACCCTTACTGCTTACACAGGATCACACCCATAATGAAAGGGTCTGAGTAATTTCTAACCAGTAATCTATATAGGGGAACTGGTCTGCATGAAGGGTGTTGGCCCTAGTGACGGCTGGCCACACTGCTTGGAAGGTGAGAACATCCAAGGTTCCCTCAGCTGGCCATCCAGTGTTGAATTTAGGGCATTCTACTTCACAAAGAATTCTGAGTTTGGAGGGTTTCATTTTAACTCCACAGTCACTAGTGAAACCTTTCTTAAAATTCTTTAACATACAGTTTAAGATGGTGAGCTAGCTATATGTGTTTCCCACAGTGTATGTGGTATCCTTTGAATGATGACACCACAGACAAAGGGTGGGAGTCCCCAAAGGAGACTCCTCAGATGCCTGCCTGGCTGTGTCCCTCAGGGGAACTTAGACACATCTTGGCTGAAGGTGTACCCATATAAGCCCAGGTCTGGTCAGCCTCCTATTACAGAAGGTGAGTCACCATTATGCCATATGATACCACCACAGAAACGCAGGTTCGGCCCCACTTGGACTCTGTAGCCAAGGTAGTGGAGCCACAAATAGGTTCATATTCACTCACACAGTCACTCAGAGGTTAAACATTTCTTCCCCTATTACGGGAGATCTCTGACTGAGGTCTCTGGTCCAAGACCTTTGGAGGTGAACAAACTCCCCTTCTGTCCATAGACAGGCCTAACTGGGACTGGGCCCCTGGGCCTTATCTTGTCCTGAAGTCCTGAGGGAAGACCAGTCCACCTCTCCTCCAAGTCCACTCTGGAGAAGTAAGTGCAGCCATCGGTCACCCTCACCCAATAAAAGAGGTCCTACCAAATCAGGGTGGGGGTGGGCTGCCTCGTTCCTCAGAGAGGACTGCTGGTGCCAGCCTCCAACTCTAAGCTAGTAGCTCAAAGGGCCAGCTAGGTCAGGCTCCCAATCATGGGACCAAAATGTTATAGAAATCTTAGATTTACCAGGGATGCAGGAAACTGAGCAACACTCAAAGAGGTGGAGGAAACCAAGCTTTATTGTGTCTTCAGGCCCAGAGGAGTTAGTCATGCCAAATCCTAACCCATGAACCTCTGAAGAACAGGGGTTTTTACACATTTGTGTAGGTTAGGGTGGGTTAGGAGCAAGCTGAGTGGAATTTTACAGAAGCAGAAGTTTAGCAGGTGGTGTTATCTCAAGGCACACTATGGTTAAAAGGCAAGAATATTATCTGTTTGGGGTGGGGCTATAGGATGAGACACTTAGATATGGTTAACTGTCCAGGTCTGGGCGAGCAGCAAGAGCTGAAAAAAGTACAAGAGCAAAAATAAAGTGGGGGGGTGGGTGGGATTTAGCTCAGTGGTTCCGCCTCCTGCCTTGCAAGCGCAAGGACCCAAGTTTGATCCCTGGTACTAAAAAAATAAATAGATAAATAAAATAAAATGGGGGTCCATATCATTGCTCATATTATTTTTTATATTAAAATTATACTAGAGAAATTCCATCACTAAATGGAATATCTCATCTTACAACTGAGTCCTCTATGCCTCACAGAAACCTGCTCATTTTCTGAGCTTTTCATCTTTAAGTGACACAGGATCTCCAACCTCATAAATTGCTATTTATTTATTTATTTATTTCTTCAATGTGTGTTTGTTAAATACCTACTATATGCCAGATATTCCGGGCACTAGAGTTATCATCATGAAAAGGTTAGACATTTTTCCAGCCCTCACTGAGTTCTTAGTTCAGTGGAGGAATCTAAAAACTAAACAAGCAATTACATTACACTGGGAAAATGTCATGAGGGAAAAATAGAGTGTTATGGACTTGGGTCAGGAAACACTTCCTGAAGGAAATAACAGTTACCTACACATCCAAAGTGCAGACTCTATAAAGGCAAATACTCTTTATGGCATATAATTGGTCCTTAATAAGACTTTGGTTAGTAGATTGAATACTATTACTCTCATCTAAAACCTTCAGTGGTCCACAAATATCTCCGATATTTAGAAGCCTCTTTGATGTGGGATTGCCATTTTTTCCAGCCTCACCCATCATCATCTCCTTCTACCCATCCTGCACTGTCACCATGCACAAAACCTTGCATATACACTTTTATTTGGCTACAACCTTTTTCTTTGGTGTTACTATAGCCCGGAATGTCCTTTTCTTATGTGTGTGTTTGTATGTGTGTGTGTTTCATCTGTCCCATCATTCTCTTTCCAAAAGAAAGACTGATTCAAATTTTATCTTCTACTTGAAACATTTTTTGACCAACCTCACCCAAGGCTGAGTTAACTGTATCTTTTGCTTGGTGCCCATAGCACTTATTTCAGTTTGTCTGTCATGATAATTACTTCCATGTGTATCTTTCCCCTCCCTTAGTCCTTCATTCCCTTGTCAATCAGCATCAATTAAGTATATGATATATATTCTATGTTCTATGGTAGGGAATGGGCATGTGATACAAACAAAATAAACAAGATTTTTGCCCTGTGGAAGCTATTTCCTTGCTCTTAGCACAATAATGCATCCATTGCATATGTCCAATAGGTGTTGAATAAATAAATGGATTAATGCATTGATATGGGTATGAATGGTATGAATCTTAGTTATATCTCTGTCTCAGTCCATTTTCTGTTCTTGTAACAAGATACTGAGACCAGGTACTTTATAAAGAAAAGAAGTTAATTTGGCTCACGGTTCTGGATGCTGAGAAGTCCCAGAGCATAGCACTGGAATATACTTGGCATCTAGTTAGGGCCTTCTTACACCATACATAGCAGAAGGTATCAAATGATGAGACAGCAAGTTTGCTAGATTGGATGTCTATTACTCTTCTCATACAACCATTAACACCATCATGGGAGCTCCACCCTCATGACTTCATCTAATCTTAATTATATCCCAGAGGCCCCACTTGCAAATACCATTAACGTATGAATTTGAAGATGAAGCTTCTAATACAGAAACTGTTGGGAACATGTTCAAATCATAGGAATTGCCTTCTGTATATCACAGAAAACCTATGATATAAAAGTCAGAATCCATGTCATTTCTTAGATAGAATGATTGCCCCAAATTCAAATGAGCTCCCAAAATGGGTTGTTTCAAAGGACAGGGTGATTACCATTTTAGTGAATTAACTACACTGTTTCACATGAGCCAAAAAACTATATTATTCATATGAATAATTCCACTTACCCTACCAAGTGATTGTTCAATGTACCATGCTTAGACTACAGCTTTACTAGACAAGTATCATGGTTTACATACATATCTTGAAGACATATTATGCAGGATGAGGTTCTGTGCACTTCCCTTTGATCTTCTTCCTTTTAGATAAGTCCATGGACCATTTATCTTACTTCACATTTTACACCGCCTCCATTTTCTCAACAAATTTTCCTGAGTTCCTGCTGCATGGCACTTACAGTGTTAGGGTCAGCCTTAAATAGACTACTCCAAGAGACTGACTAAGAAAACCAGCAAAAGTTACTTCCATCAAACTCATTGCGAGACAACAGAAACAGAAACAGTGCTTTTCTTACCCTCTCCCTCACATAACTGAAGGACAAATGCTTATATTTTGATAACTGGTAAAAAGCTTCTTCTAGTTCTTTCTCTTTCTGTATTAGATTTGGCCTGTGATTGTAGAGTTCCTATCAAACAGGTTAAACAAGATAGGAAAGTTAATAAGCAAGTATATGCAAAACAAAATCACTCTGGAAAAAAAATAAAGGCTTCTTTCAATATGCCACACTGGTATGTCCTGCCACCACCCACATACACACACTCCTGAATTTAATACCCTGAAAAGATTACCTGTGCTTCCAGTGACAAATAGTATCCTCCCAATTTTCAGATACTGAAGTCACTGTGCACTCCCGACACCAAAGAAAGTGTAACAATGGTAGCTAATGGATATCCCATTGTGTTAGGCAAGCACATTGCCCCAAAGCACACTGTCATTACAGATCTCTTCCAAGTCTCATCCTGACCCCTAATCAGGGTTTTTAAAATTAACAATCCTTTTAACTACTTCATTTCTGATTATCGTATCCAAACCAACCAGCTATTAGGGCCTGACATTTCACTCATTAGGAAAGGTGTTCTCTGAGTTGCTATGCAAGGCTTTGATAATTCAGTGAGTCACCCATTGTATCACTTGTCCTCTCAGTTAGTCAGTTGATTGAGCTTTTAATACTGCTCTTTGAAAAAGAGAATAATCAGTGATATTTACAGTGCCATTAGCTGACAGGTTGGAATCCTGCCGTGCATTCTGTAGGCTCCCAAAGCTTGCAAGAGTTTCTGGATTTCTAGAAAATGTGTCCTTGTAGTTATATAGGTTTAATAAGCTAATACATACCACCTACATCTCTTGTGACTTATTTATGGATACACTAAGGCTAGCAGAATACAAAACCACAAGAAAAATCTGTGGCTATCAAAACTAGTATTTGAAGAGTAATTTTTAAAAGGCACCGCGCCTGCCTCAGAAGCACAAGGTCCAGCGTTCAATCCCCAGTACCGCAAAATAACTAAATAAATAACAACATCGACTTTGGCTATTGGCTATTGACCAGACATTTGGAGTAGAGAAAGGAAAATACAGGCCCAGGGCTTCCTGGTGTGTTTCCCTTGTTCCACAGAGGATCTTTATTATGATTCATTTCCAACCAATCACCAATTGTGTTTAGTTTGTTAAAAGGACTCATTTTTTGATATTACTGAGAAGCAGCTGAGGATATCATTTTTCTCAGTGTACAACTAGTTAACACTGATGTGAGCAGGGGGTAGAATACTAATTATACCAGTGCTAAGCATATACTACACTACCATTTCATTTTGGATGTCAGAAAATAGAGTTCTCCAGTAGTTTGTAATCATCTCCCACTTCTTCACTCTACTCCTCAAACTCAGCTCATTCTAACATAAAATTCACCTTCCTCTCTGTATAGTTGTAAATCTCAAGAATAGATGTGTCATGCATCCAAGTGTCCTCTGCCTGTGTAGCATCATCTGATGGGTTGCCTTTCACATGATAACTGCTCATTATGATCACTGCTGGTTCCCAGCAAGATACAAACTTTGGCCCATGTTTCATAATGTTGATCATTGGTTTCTGTTGACACTTGTATATTGTTTTATGAAGGACTCTTCATTTGGCAAATAGTGAGCTGCTGGGTTCAAATTAGTTATGTAATTTGCATTCAAGAAAAAATAGCTTGTCTTCAATTCAAAATATTACCCTTATATTCCATACCACTTCAAGTTTAGAACCAACTTTGGATTCTCATGAAAAGAAAGAGTATAAATTAATAAAATCTCTCTAGAAAACTCAGAATAGAGAAAAGGAAGAATGAAGACAGTTTAAAAATAAGCATCCAGACTCTGGATAAATGGACATTCACTGTGTTTCTTATAAGCACTTATGAAAACTAATCATTGGTCCTTTTAATCCATGTTGTCACCTTCTCTTTCAAATGAGGTATATGTAAAGTTTTTAACTTATCCTTTCTATTAGTGTAGTCTTAATAATTCTAATAGCATAGGGTTGGTTTGCATATGTAGAACTCTCAAATCAGTATATGTACCCTGATCAATGTTAAATTTGCTCTTAACATAATTCACATGGCATGTTTTCCTTCCTTTACACTGTATTAGTATCTCTCACACTGTCCCACATTTGAAAAAGAATTATATTTTATATAGCTGGTGTCATTTGAGAGTAGAATATACTAAAGATGGTAGGTAATTAAATTGAACAATCTGATATCTGACTTCTACACGAATCCATTTTTATTAAGCTATACATCTATTCCCACTTCTCTGCATTAAGTTCTTTACCTAAATCTCTCTTCTTTTTGTTAACTCCCAATTCTCTTTTGTCTAAACATACAATGTCCCATATAGCCTTGAACTCAATTTAGCAGACAGTTCTTTTGTACAATTTTATAATCTGCAACATTTGCATTTCTATACCTCCCTTTAATTCACAAAGAACAGCACATCTCCTCCAGAGGAGACTGAAAAATGAAGCTGAAGAAATATTAAAATCTTCCATAAGTTGAAAAAATGATTTTAAAAATCTGTTTGTAAAAATGTAAATAATCCCTTTTTGCTGCTAGCTTCTAAAAGGTTCATTTTAAAAATATGTAGAAGGCCCTCATTACACTACAAAGAGTCAAAGGGGACAATTTTCCTTGCCAGCCCATGAATTTATGCACTTTCCCATAGAGTTGGAAATTGCTCTTAACATAATCTTTCTCTGAGATTCCATCTCTGCATACTTTATTTGATGTCTGCTGTTGCCAACTCGAAGCTAAGTTGTTGTAGGAATCAATGTTAAAAGCAAACACAGACAGTTCATCTAAAAGTGAGACTCTGATTGTTTTCCTTCCACAAATCCAAAGGTTTTTTGTGTATATAAGAATTAGAACAAACACAGCAATAAACATTTCAAAAAAGATGCTTTTAATAATTTCTAATAAATTGTTAGAGGAAAGGTTATCCATAATCCAAATTACCAGTAATGGTAAGAAATTTAGAAAAAGCCAAAGACAAATAATGAAAAAGAGCAAATGGTAGAAGTCCAGGATCAGCACTAGGACTTTATTTAATAGTTCTGTAAATAATTATATAAGCATATATAGTGAAATCCTCATGAGTGTTGATGATATGAATCTTTTAATAATTTGTTCCTAAAATTAATCTGACTGCTATCTATGTACCTTCTGTAGATAGATACAGATGAAAGCCCCAGCCCTTGACCTCAAGGAAGTCCTGTAGGAAAGACAGATACATAGCTAACAGAGCACAGTGAGCAGCATAATGAAGGGATGCCAATCTGGCAGCATGGGAGCACAGAAATGGGGCATAGAACCCTACCTTGGGAGTAAGGGAAAGTTCAGTCAGAGAAAGAAAGTGAGGTCTGATGAAACTCGAATGTAATACAAGTTGTGCCAGGACTACACTTTCAGAATGAAGGTGGAACAGATCCATTCATAGATGCATTTTAATTCAATGATTCATTTTCAGAGTCTTGAATTAACTTGCCTGACCAAAAAAATAAATAAATGAAGTGATTCATAACTTGGGGGAGATGTGCCTGAATTAATAGTTTTACTGAGTTCAGTAAATAAGTTTAATAAATTCAACTCTTTCTTGAACACTGAATCTATGTGTGGTATGAGAAAAGTTCAGAGCATGAAAGAAAGGTGAATTAGATAGGTCTCATCTTCAAGATGCTCAAAGAGAATGGAGAGCTACTTTGGTAACCTTGTAGTGGTCAGAGGCCAGTCAGAAAGTGTTAAGGCTTGTATCTAGATGTCCCCCCAAAGCCTCATGTGCTCATAGGTGGGGCTTTTGGAAAGTGGCTGGATCATGGGTTCGTGACACTGGACTAGGGTGTGTGATACTGAGATTAAGAGTGTGTGATGACTAAATTAGTTTAGTATAGTTCTGAGTATGGGTAAGGAAAGCCCCACCATGGGTGTGGGTGGCATCAATAGGCTTGTAGCCTTCATGGAATATAAAAGGACAGAATGAAGGTAGGCTTATTGCTTTCTGCTTGCTGCATTCTGCCTACCCTGGCATGGACTGTTTCTCCTCACCATGTTGCCCTGCCTTGGAGCCAGCCAACTATGGAGTAAAACCTCTACAAACTTTAAGCCAAAATAAACCTTTCCTCCCTTAACTTGGGGGAGTCAGGTATGTTGTCTCAGCAATGAAAAACTAACTAAAACAGAGACAGAGACAACATCAGCTTATTGAATAAAGAGAATTCAATATAAGTCAACTGTTAACCAAGCTTAAAATTGTTACCTTGGTGTTTAAAGGGGAAAACAAAAACTCTTGGATACTATGGAGGCAGTAAATACAGGAGGGAGCAGCTACTACTCCTAAGGCTAAAAGAACAAAAAGGTGGAGTTATTGACAATAGAAGAATTTAAGGGGGCACCCCACAGCAGAAACTAAGACTTTGGAGGATGGAGCATGCTCCACTGGCATCTCTAAGCTAGAAGAAAGGGCCCTGTAGGTTTGGGATGCCTTAGCTACTTTCTTCATCACCTGGACAAAATACCCAACACCCAAAATTCAAAGGAGAAAATGTTTATTTTGGCACAGGTTTACAGTCTATGGTCGGCTGGCTCCAAGGCAGGACAGGATAGCAGAGTGCACGGCAGATGAGAAATAGCTCATGTCATGGCAGCAAGGTAGCAGAGAGGGAAGGGAAGTGAGTAGGGGGTGGGGAGATAAACCCTTCCAGGACACTCTCCCCAATGATCCAACTCCTTTGACAAAACTCCAAAAACCAACATCACATTTAGCTATAAACTCATCAGTGGACTAATCCCCCATAATCCAATCAACTCCTCAAAGTCCCACCTACCAGTGCATGAGGCTTTGGGGGGACATCTAGATACAAACCATAATGGGGTACAAACCTGTGAGAAAGGGATGCTGGCAGTACTGCTAACTGTGAGACTGAGGATGAGTAGGGTAGAGGGGAGATGAAGTACAATGAAGTTTGTTCTATGACTGTTGGAAAAACTAAAAAGTGGATTTAAAAAATGTGCCAATAAAAGAATTTAAGGAAAAAAAATTACTACCACAAAAAGGTCCAGCTGCTGCTGAGGTGAGGAAGAAAAGCTGAGGTGAGGTGATTCTCATAGGATTAGTAAGATAGTGAGCAAAAAACACACTAGGAACAAACATAAAAGAGCAAGTCCCTTCTTTCTCATCCAGCCTTATAACCGCCCTCTTGTGACCATTATTGTCAGAGCCTAGCAGGAAGTCAGCTTGCTGAACAGGAATATGGTAGGAAAGTCCAGGCAGCAACACTCAGAACAGAAAACAAGGATGGACTTAGAGTTTAGAAACATTAAGTTAATAACAGACACAACCACCTATAACATAAAACATAATCAGGTAACATTCTAGAATTCTGAGAAAGTACAAAGCAAGCAGAGATGAACTTCAAGTGGAAAGATTGAGGAGCAAGAAAGCATGGTTGCAGTATGTTTTATAAAGTTGGGGAAAGTTGCTTTATATATATAGAAAGTGAGGTAGTGTGGAGAAGGTGCCAAGTCATGGAGTGGAAATACTTGGGAAGGTACACGCCATTTACTTAGTGGTCATTCTGAGACAACAGTCTTAGACATTTGCCAACACACAATCTCATTTAATTCTACTTCAACTCTTAGGATAGGGCTAATGATCCTTATTAATAGGCTAAGAATTTAAGAGAGTCATTTGTTTATCAATAACTCATTAACTATAAACTATAAATCACACTCTGGGATTGCAGCAGCAAACACAGAGTTATTGTTCCTGCTCTGATGTAATTTATACTCAAGAGGTTAAGCAGCTTGCTCAAAGTCATATAGGTGGTATGTAGCCAAACCAGAACCGGGGATCAAATGGGTAAGTCATTCCCACTATACTGCAGTTTCCAGAAGGAACCACTTAGAAATTATGGACCACTCTCTGAAATCATTGGTCCTGTGAATGACTTCAGCCAGTAAAGAGCAACAACATGTGCACCAACATTTCAGAAACTATTCTACTGTGCTTTAGTTAGACCGCAGTATGCCTTGTCACTATGTCCCCACAGACATAGGTTATAAATGAAAAAAATACAAAGAAAAACTACTATAAATGATGTGAGGACCAACTACTCATGCATTAAAAAGCTGAAAGGAGATTGGACCAACTTGGTAACATAGGGGAGGAAAACATATTCTTCTACCCTCTTAAGGTCCCTGGATGGGACTAAAAATATAACTAACAAAGACAGATCACCAAGAGTAAATCATATAATTTTTTTCATGTAAGTTTTACATGATGTGGGAAATGAAGACACAAAAAATGGTTGAACCTGAGCATGTTCATTCTAGGTTGGGTCAAGAGTGGAGAGTTGTGAGAAACCAAAAGGTATGAGTTAAGAGTGGTCAACTGGAGGAAACTTAGCAAAATCAGTTTATTCAGATTCCTTTTGGTATCCTTCCAGAGGTAACTACATTATATTCCTTTCTTCTGGGTACAGGGAGGGCAATATTCACTTGCAAGTCCTATGACCTGCTTCAGGGAAGAGGGGAAAGGCCAGCCAGCCAGTCCTTTTTTGTACTTACCATTTTGAAAAGTCCTTCAACCTCAAATATTCAATATACCAACACACCATATTTTAGGGTATTATGTTTTGGACTACATCAGTAACACAAACAACATGGATATTATAGATATGCACTTATTTCCCAAAGCTGAGTGTCAGAGAACTAGGAAAGATACTTTAAATGTTGAAGGAAAAAAGCATGAATTTTTAAATGCAAAGCAGATGTAATATTTTACAAAATGGGTAGAAATATTCTGGAACTTGCTACCTCAATGAAGTTGTCAGTATGGAAAATAAAAGTAGATTCAAACATAAATGAATATAAGTTCACAAAGATCTGGCTCCTTATTCAAGGAAAATAGGAGTTTTTGGAGGCCTTTTGTAACTTTGGAGGATGCCATCAACAGAGGTAACCATGATCTTGCAACTATCTCTTATGATCTCTTTCTAACACTAAATGCAGAGTCAAACCAAGAGAATGCACTTCCATGAAACCATGAAATTAGAGATTTGCAAAGTGACATAGGGCCCATCTCAATTCCTCTTTTCACAGATATGAAAGCTGAAGACTTACCCAAAGTCATATAACTGGTTAGAGTTACTTAGCCAGTTTTCTATAGCTAGGGTAAATAGGTGTCCTAGTTTTCCTGTGAATGAAGTATTTTTCAGGAGGAAGGGCTTTAAAGTTCTAGATCTGGGACAGTCTTGGGGGAATCTCTAAATATGACAAAATAGAATTTGGAAAAAAAAAATTGAGATGTTTCTCTTTGTGAACATATATTAAGATATCTTTTTGAAGAGAGATTGAAGACGATATCAGAAAATGAAAAGACATCCCTTGCTCCTGGGTATGAAGGATCAACATAGTGAAAATGGCCAAACTTCCAAAACTGCTATATAGATTGAATGCAATCCCAATTGAAATCCCAGCAGCATACTTCATGGACCTTGAGAAAACAATCCGAAAATTCATTTGGAACAAGAAGAGACCCAGAATAGCAAAAGCAATTCTAGGTAACAGAGACATGGCAGGGCATATTACAACCCCCAACTTGAAACTATGCTACAAAGCTACTGTGATAAAAACAGCATGGTACTGGCAACGAAACAGACCTGAGGACCAGTGGAACAGATTAGAAGATGCAAAAACAACTCCAGACACACTCAGCCACCTCATCTTCAACAAAGGAGCCAAACACCCTCACTGGAGGAAAGATAGCCTCTTTAATAAATGGTGCTGGAGAAATTGGGTTTCAACTTGACAAAGACTAAAACTAGACCTATATTGCTCACCATGCACTCAACTAAAATCAAAATGGATTAAAGATCTAAATATTAAAACAGAAATGCTGAATCAGCTGGAACGGAGGTTAAGTAGAACTCTTGAAGACATTGGAGTAGGAAAAGATTTTATGAACAAAACCTCAGTTGCCCGTGAACTAGCACAAACAATCAAAAAGTGGGATCTCTTCTTATTAAAAAGCTTCTCCACAGCAAGAAAAACCACCAGCAGTGTGAAGAGACAACCAACAATGTGGGAAAAAATCTTCACCTCAGACAAAGGTCTACTATCTCGAATCTATAAAGAACTTAAAAGAATCAAAATGCCCAAATTTAAAGACCCAATCCAAAAATGGGCATCTGAAATGAACAGACATTTTTCAGACAAAGAAGTAGAAATGACAAATAAACATATGAAAAAATGTTCAACATCACTGGTCATTGAAGAGATGCAAATGAAAATAATGCTGAGATTTCACCTCACCCCACAAAGAATGGCTGCTATCAAGAAATCAACCAATAACAAATGCTGGTGGGGCTGTGGGGAAAGAGGAACCCTTCTTCACTGCTGGTGGGAGTGTAGACTGGTGCAAGCACTGTGGAAATCAGTATGGAGATACCTCAAAGAAGTAGGACTGGAAGTCCCATTTGACCCAGCTATTCCCCTGCTTGCTATCTTCCCAAAGAATTAAAAGAATCATACCACAGTGATATATGTGCACGCACCCATGTTTGTAGTAGCACAGTTGGTAATAGCTGAAACTTGGAAACAGCCCAAATGCCCATCAACTGGAGACTGGATCAAGAAAATGTGGGGTTTTTTTATAAAATGGAGTACTACTCAGACATAAAAAATGAGAAATTAGAGACATTTATAGCTAAATGGATGCACATTGAGGCAATACTCTGAAGTGAAATAAACAGGACACACATGTGTAAATATCGAATAGTTTCTCTGGGGTGAGAAACTGAAAGTGTAAATAAGGACTAAAAGGTATAATAGATAATGTGAAATAGGAAGAAAGGGGGCAAAGGGGAAGGGCAAGTGGGAGGGGTAGGGGAAAGGAAAGAAGGAAATGGAGTTAATATGAAAAAATGGAAACAAAGTCTTTGTAAATAAGGAGGGATGGAGGGGTTGAAGGGAGGGCAGGGGAAGGGGGAAAATATAAGAACCAAGAGATTATGTAAAGGTGCAAATTTCCAATGATGAATTTCATTATATTGTATACCTAAAAGGTACCAATAAAAGGATGTGTAAAGAAAACAATAAATAAAAAATAAAAAGATATCTTTTTGATTTAACTTTTTTAAATGTCCCTCTCATTCTTCTCAAAACTCTCCAGGGAAAATGATTGAGTATAAATATTTGAGAACGCAGAGTACCTAAAGGCTTGGCTGCTTATCTGAGAATGAAGGAGCAGCATATCAAGAACAGGGCTCCTACTTCTGTCTTCTCATTGAGAGCTTTATTGGCAGGCCATACCATCATTACTAATCATGGAACTTTCTTGTTACTGGAAATTTTTAACTGAGGAGAATTTCAGCCAGCCTTCTAGATACAGATGGATGAGGTGGTAGAAGAAACGAGTCTTTTCTAGATGATGAGCTGGCCATTTATATCTGCAATCCTTTGTTCTACACCCATTTGCATACAATTAAACAGCTTCATAAAAAGAGTCAAAAGAACTAGAGAACTCAGCCTAGTTGAAGTTTACCTTACTAAACATCCCAACATTTTGTTTTAACCAAAATATTTCTTCTTTATTTACACTGCTGTAGTCAATAGTAAGCCTTATCTTAAATGAGTACAGTTATCCCAGGAACCCAGGTATAGCTCCCCTTAGTTATTTAAAACACCAGAATGTCAGCCCAGAGGAGAATTCTGGGTCAGTGTGCCATGGGTCCCAGCCCAGAGGAGACTTCCAGATCAGCACGCCATGGCTCTCAAGCAGGAGGAGGCTTCTGGGTAGGCGTGCCATGGCTCTCAGGGTACAGGAGGCTTCCGGGTCGGCATGCCATCGGTCCCAGCCCAGAGGAAACTTCCGAGTTGGCGTGCCATGGCTGCCAGGCTGGAGGAGACTTCCAAGTACGCATGCTGAGATCCCAGCACAGAGGAGGTGAGCCGCATGGATGCCAGGAAAACACACACACACATAAACACACTCACACACACACACACACACACACACAAACACACATACCTGAGTCAAAATGACAAGACAGATAAACAAGCCTCAGAACCAGACTTCCAGACCACCTACAGGAACCCTAAAGGGAAAGGAGATAGAACACTGATACTCAGCCACCTGGACTCCCTGAGCTAGCAAAGAAAGGGGATCTGGACAAAATGAAGCCAGAAATAACTTCTCACATAACAGCAAAGATTGTGCCCATAGTGCAAGACATGATTAATAAATCTAGAGAGCATACAGATAAAAAATAGAGGAGCTGGTTACGCGGAAGACGCCGAATCACCCCGCTGCAGACAGGCAGGTCTGCCCATGCCCTATCTAGGTCCTCAGTCTCACAGAACATGCCGAATCAGCCCGCTGCAGACAGGCAGGTCTGTGCACGCCCTACGGACATCCAGAGTCCGGCAAAAGACACCAAATCACCCCGCTGCAGACAGGCAGCCACCTGATTCCACACTACAAAGACACAGAGGACACCAGAACACCAGACCAAGGTACTGAGTCCCACTGTTCCTGGCCCAGAGGTAGGGGCTTCTGAGCCGTCGTCCCACTGCTCCTGGTCCAGAGGAAAGGGCTTCACGGTCACCATCCCTCTCGCTGCTCCCAGCCCAGAGGAAAGGGCTTTAGGGCCACCTTCTGTCCCACTGCTATTGGACCAGAGGAGGGGCTTCTGAGCCACCATCCCACTGCTCCTGGTCCAGAGGAAGGGGTTTCCAGGCCACCATCCCTCCGGCTGCTTCCAGCCCACAGGAAAGGGCTTTTGGGCCACCATCCCTACCGCTGCTCCCGGCCCCTGTCCCACCTCACCCAGCTCAGAGGAGGTAATCCGTGCAGGTGCTAACAGCCCCCCCGCCCCAGTCGAAATGAGAAAACATGTAAATAAGTCTCAAAATCAGACTCCCAGATCACCTACAGCAACCCCAAAGGGAAATGAGATGGAACACTCTGATACTTGACCACCTGGACACACTGAACTGGCAACAAAAGGGGATCTGGAAAAAATGAAATCAGAAATAATTTCTCCGAGAACAGGAGAAACTGTGTCCCTAGTGCAAGACATGATTAATAAATCTAGAGAGGAGCTCAGGAACATGATGGAATCCCAACATGAGAAAGAAATGGAATCCATAAAACAGATGCAAATAGATTTCCAGGACATGAAAAACTCCACTGAAAGTCTACACAGCAGAATGAGCCAAGGTGAGGACAGAATTTCAGATATAGAAGATAAGATTGCAATTAGTGACCAGGAAAAGAAAAATTGCTTTAAAATTATAAGGAAACATGAGAAATCAATCCAGCAGCTGCTAGATGATGCAAAAAAGAATAACATAACACTGATTGGGCTCAATGAAGAAACAGGAGAGAGTGCAGATGACATAAAAAACTCTTCACAGAAATAATGGCAGAAAACTTTCCAAGCAGGGGAAAAGAGCTTGACATACAGATAAGTGAGGCATATAGGACTCCAAATAGCCTTGATCAAAAAAAATCTACGCATAGGCATATAATTGTTAAGATTCCAGAAACACAACAGAAGAACAAAGTTCTCCAAGCAGTCAGAGAAAAGAAACAAATCACATCCAAAGGAAAGCCCCTCAGAATCACAGCCGACTTCTCAACACAAACCATCAAGGCAAGAAGAGCTTGGAGTGACATATTCCAAGCCCTAAAAGAAAACAGCCTCCAACCCAGATTGATGTACCCTGCAAAACTATCTTTCAAAATGGATGGAGAAATAAGATACTTTCATGACAAAGAGCACCTTAGGAACTTCATGAATACCAAACCAGCACTCCAAAGAATTTTACACAATATCCTAGGAACAGACATTGAGGATCACAACCCCAGGAAGCAAAGCAGAATGAACCCATCTGGCATGACAAGGAATTAAATGTAAAGGAGGAGAACCCAACAAAAAGAAAAAGTCATGGCAATGACAAGTCAATACATTTCAGTTATAACCATCAATGTTAATGGTCTCAATTCACCAATCAAAAGAAATAGACTGGCAGAATGGGTCAAGAAGCAAAATCCAACAATATGCTGCATACAAGAAACACACTTCATTCAAAAGGAAACTCATAGACTGAAAGTTAAAGGGTGGAAAACAATACTGCATGCAACAGGAACCCGAAAAAAAGCAGGAGTAACTATCCTCTCTTCAGATCAAGTAGATTTCAAACCAACACTGATGAAGAGAGACAAAGAAGGATGCTACATCCTTGTAAAGGGAAGAATCCAAGAGGAAGAGATGACAATCATAAATATCTATGCACCAAACACTATTGTGCCCAACTATATAAAACAAACACTAACGGACATGAAAAGTCATCTATGCACTAATACAATTGTAGTGGAGAACCTCAACACCACACTGTCACAAATAGATAGATCAACTAGACTGAAAAAAATTAATGAAATACTAGAACTCAATGGAACTCTTGAACAAATGAACTGAACAGATGTTTACAGAGTCTTCCACTCCACAAAATCAGAATACACATTCTTCTCAGCTGCACATGGGTCATTCTCAAAAATAGACTGCATACTCACACATAGAACATGTTTAAGTAAGTGCAAAGGAATTGAAGTTATCCCGTGTATATTATCAGACCACAGTGCGATGAACTTGGAGATCCATGGCAAAAGAAACTCAAAAAATTTCATAAACACATGGAAATTGACCAACACACTTCTGAAAAACCAATGGGTCATAGAGGAAATTAAAGAAGAAATCAGACAGACCCTTCAATTAAATGACAATGACAGTACAACATATCGGAATCTATGGGACACAATGAAAGCAGTCTTATGAGGGAAATTCATAGCAGTGAATATGCATATTAGGAAAACAGAACAAGCCCAATTAAACAACCTGATGCTGAACCTCAAGCTTCTAGAAACAGAAGAGCAGGACAACCCCAAAGCTCATACAAGGGAGGAAATTATAAAGATCAGAGGAGAAATCAATGCAATGGAGACTAAGAGAACAATACAAAAAATCAGTGAAGCCTAGAGTTGGTTCTTCAAAAGAATCAACAAAATTGACAAACCTTTAGCCAACCTTGTCAGAAAAAGAAAAGAAAAGGCCCAAATCCATGCAATTAGGAATGAAAAGTGTGAAATTACAACTGACCCAGCAGAAATCCAGAGGATCATCAATACCTACTTCCAGAACCTACATGCCAATAAGATGGACAACACAGAAGAAATGGACAGATTCCTAGGTACATATGAATTACCAAAGTTGAACGAAGAAGACCTAAAAATTCTGAACAACCCAATATCAACCAATGAAATTGAAAAAGTAATTAAAAATTTATCAACCAAGAAAAGCCCGGGCCCTGATGGCTTCACTGCTGAATTCTATAAGACATTTAGAGAGGAACTGCTGCCACTACTGTTTAAACTCTTCAATGAAATTGAAAGGGAAGCAGTACTCCCAAATTCATTCCTAGAAGCAAGCATCACCTTGATCCCCAAAGCAGAGAAAGACCCAACTGAAAAAGAGAACTATAGGCCAATCTCACTAATGAACATAGATGCAAAAATCCTTAATAAGATACTGGCAAACAGAATGCAGAAGATCATCAAGAAGATCATACACCCTGATCAAGTGGGATTCATCCCAGGGATGCAGGGATGGTTCAATATATGAAAATCAATTAATGTAATACACTATATCAATACAGCCAAGGACAAAAACCATATGATTATCTCCACAGATGCAGAAAAAGCATTTGACAAAATCCAATATGCATTTATGATAAAAACCTTACAAAAAAATTGGAATAGATGGTCTCTACCTCAAACTGATAGAAGCCATCTATGAAAAACCAACAGTCAATATCATACTAAATAGTCAAAAAGTGAAATCTTTCACACTAAAATCAGGAGCAAGACAAGGATGTCCACTATCATCACTCTTGTTCAATATAGTTCTGGAAACATTAGCCATGGCAATTAGACAAGAGAAAGAAATAAAAGGAATAAAGATAGGTAATGAAGAAGTCAACTTGTCATTATTTGCAGATGACATGATACTCTATATAGAAGACCCCAAGAATTCCACCAAAAGTCTTCTAGACTTAATAACCAAATTCAGTCAAGTAGTTGGTTACAAAGTCAACACACAAAAATCAATAGCTTTCCTCTACACCAATGACAGACTCACTGAGAGAGAAATAGGGCAAATAATTCCTTTCACAATAGCATCCAAAAAACTGAAATACCTAGGAATCATCCTAACGAAAGAAATCAAAGACCTCTTCTCTGAAAACTATGGCACTCTGAAAAGAGAGATTGAAGAGGATATCAGAAAATGGACAGACATCCCCTGCTCCTGGGTAGGAAGGATTAATATAGTGAAAATGGCCATACTTCCAAAACTGCTAGATAGATTTAATGCAATTCCAATTGAGATCCCAGCAGCATACTTCATAGACCTCAAGAAAACAATCCAAAAGTTCATTTGGAACAAGAAGAGACCCAGAATAGCAAAAGCAATTCTAGGTAACAGAGGCATGGCAGGGAGTATCACAATACCCAACCTGCAACTCTACTACAAAGCTACTGTGATAAAAACAGCAGGGTACTGGCAAAGAAACAGACTTGAGGACCAGTGGAACAGATTAGAAGATGCAGAAACAACGCCAGACACACTCAGCCATCTCATCTTTGACAAAGGAGCCAAACACCCTCACTGGAGGAAAGATAGCCTATTTAATAAATGGTGCTGGAAAAATTGGGCTTCAACTTGCCAAAGATTAAAACTAGACCTATATCTCTCACCATGCACAAAACTAAAATCAAAATGGATTAAAGAGCTAAATATTAAAATAGAAACTCTGAACCAGTTGGAACAGAGGTTAGGTAGAACCCTTGAAGACATCGGTGTAGGAAAAGATTTCATGAACAAAACCTCAGTTGCCTGTGAACTAGCACAAACAATCAACAAATGGGATCTCTTCTTATTAAAAAGCTTCTGCACAGCAAGAGAAACCACCAGCATTGTAAAGGACAACCCACAATGTGGGAAAAAATCTTCACCTGCTCTTCCTCAGACAAAGGTCTACTATCTCAAATCTATAAAGAACTTAAAAAGATCAGACCTCCCAAATTTAAAGGCCCAATCTGAAAATGGGCATCTGAAATGAACAGACATTTCTCAGACAAAGAAGTAGAAATAGCAAATAAATACAAGAAAAAATGTTCAACATCACTGGTCATTCGAGAGATGCAAATGAAAACAATGCTGAGATTCCACTTCACTCCAGAAAGAATGGCTGCTATCCTGAAATCAACCAATAACCAATGCTGGCGGCGCTGTGGGGAAAGAGGAACCCTGCTCCACTGCTGGTGGGAGTGTAGGCTTGTGCAAGCACTGTGGAAATCAGTATGGAGATACCTCAAAGAACTAGGACTGGAAGTCCCACTTGACCCTGCTATTCCACTGCTGGGGATCTTCCCCAAAGAATCAAAAGACTCATACCACAGTGATATATGTGCACCCATGTTCATAGCAGCACAGTTTGTAATAGTTAAAACTTGGAAACAGCCCAAATGCCCATCAACTGGAGACTGGATAAAGAAAATGTGCTTTTTTTTATAAAATGGAGTACTACTCAGCCATAAAAAATGAGAAATTAGAGACATTTATAGCTAAGTGGATGCACATTGAGGCGATACTCTTAAGTGAAATAAATCGGACACACATGTATAAATACCAAATAGTTTCTCTGGTGTGAGAAACTGAAAGTGTAAATAAGGACTAAATGTATAATAGGTAATGTGAAATAGGAAGAAAAGGGGCAAAGGGGAAGGAAGTGGGAGGGCTAGGGGAAAGGATAGAAGTGAATGGGATTAATATGAGAAAATGGAAAAATAGGAACAAAATCTTTGTAAATATGGAAGACTGGAGGGGTTGAAGGGAGGGCTGGGCAAGTGTGAAAAATAAGAACCAAGAGAGACTATGTAAAGGTGCAAATTTCCAATGATGAATGTCATTATATTGTATATCTAAAAGGTACCAATTATTAGAATGCATAATCGATAATGTAAAATAGGAAGAAAAGATCCAAGGGGGTAGGGGTAGTGGGAGGAGCAGGGGAAGAAAAGAAGGGAAAGGAAAAAGTGATGAGAAATGGAAAAAATGGAAATAAAGTCTTTGTAAATAGGGAAGGGTGGAGGGGGTGAAGGGAGGGCTAGGAATGGGGAAAAAATAAGAACCAAGATGCATTATATAAAGGTACAATTTCCAATGAGAAATGTAATTGTGTTGTATACCTACAATGTACCAATAAAAGAATTTAATACAAAAAAAAATAGAGGAGCAGAGGAACATGATGGAATCCCAACATAGGAAACAAATTGAATCCATAAAACAGATGCAAACAGATTTCAAAGAGATTAAAAACTCCATTGAAAGTCTATGCAGGGCTGGGGATTTAGCTCAGTGGTTCTGGCACCTGCTTCACAACCACAAGGTCCCGAGTTTGATCCCCAGTACCAAAAAAATAAAAAATAGAAAGAAAGTAGAAAAAGAAAGTCTATGCAGCAGAATGAGCCAATGTGAAGCCAGAATTTCAAATATAGAAGATAAGATTGCAATCAGTGACCAAGAGAAGAAAAAATTCTTTAAAATTTTAAGGGACCATGAGAAATCAGTCCAGCAGTTGCTAGATGATGCAAAGAAAAATAACATAAGACTGATTGGAGTCAATGAAGAAACAGGAGAGAGTGCAGATGACATAAAAAAACTGTTTACAGAAGTGATGGCAGAAAACTTCCCAAGCAGGGGAAAAGAATTTGACATACAGATAAGCGAGGCATATAGGAGTCCAACTAGCCTTGATCAAAAAAAATCTACACAAAGGCATATAATTGTTAAGATTCCAGAAACACCACAGAAGAACAAAATTCTACAAGTAGTTAGAGAAAAGAAACAAGTCACATATAAAGGAAACTCCATCAGAATCACAGCAGACTTCTCAGTGCAAACCCTCAAGGCAAGAAGAATTTGAAGTGATGTATTTCAAGCCCTAAAGGAAAACAACCTCCAACCCAGATTGATATACCCTGCAAAACTATCTTTCAAAATTGATGGTGAAATAAGATACTTTCATGACAAAGAGCACCTTAGGAATTTCATGAATACCAAACCAGCACTCCAAAAAATTTTAGACAAAATCCTAGGAAAAGACAATGAGGATCACAGTCCCAGGAAGCCCAGCAGAATGATTCCACTGGGCACGACAAGAAATTAAAAGTCAAAGGGGAGGATCAAACAAAAAGAAAAAGTCATGACAATGATAACACAATAATTATCAGTTATAACCATCAATGTTAATTGTCTCAACTCACCAAACAAAAGAAATAGACTGGAAGAATGGGTCAAGAAGCAAAATCCAACCATACGCTGCATACAAAAAACACACTTAATTCAAAAATAAACTCATAGACTGAAAGTTCAAGAGGTGGAAAACAATACTTGATGTGACGGGAACCGAAAAAAAGCAAAAGTAGCTATCCTCTTTGCAGACCAAGTGGATTTCAAACCCACACTGATTAAGAGAGACAAAGAAGGACACTATACCCTTGTAAAGGGAACAGTCTAAGAGGAAGAGATGACACTCATAAATATCTACTCATCAAACACTAGTGTACCCAACTATATAAAACAAATACTAACGGACATGAAAAATCATATAAGCACTAATACAATAGCAGTGGGAGACCTCAGTACACCATTATCAAAAATAGATAGATCAACTAGACAAAAAAACAAGCAAGGAAATACTAGAACTCAATCAAACTCCTGAATATATGAACTTAAGAGATGTTTACAGAGTGTTTCACCCCACAAAATCAGAATACACATTCTTTTCAGCTGCACATGGGTCATTCTCCATAATAGACCACATGCTCGTTCATAGAACACATTCAGGTAAATGCAAAGGAACTGAAGTTATCCCCTGTGTACTATCAGACCGTAGTGTGATAAAATTGGAAATCAACAGCACAAGAAACTGCAAAAACTTCATAAATACATGGAAATTGAACAACACACTTCTGAATAACCAATGGGTCACAGAAGAAATTAAAGAAGAAATCAGACAGTTCCTTCAATTAAATGGCAATGACAATACAACATATCAGAATCTATGGGACACAATGAAAGCAGTCTTATGAGGGAAATTCATAGCAGTGAATACTCATATTAGGAAAACTGAGTGAGCCCAATTAAACAACCTGATGCTGAACCTCAAGCTTCTAGAAAGAGAAGAACAGGACAAACCCAAAACTCATACAAGGGAGGAAATTATAAAGATCAGAGCAGAAAATTTCTAATGATGAATGTCATTACATTGTATACCTAAAATATACCAATGATTAGAATGAATAATCGATAATGCAAAATAGGAAGAAAAGGTCCAAAGGTGCAGGGGTAGTGGGAGGGGCAGGAGAAAGGAAAGAAGGGAAAGGAAAAAAGATGAGAAATGTAAAAAATGGAAATAAAGTCTTTGTAAATAGGGAATTGTGGAAGGGGTGAAGGGAGGGCTAGGAATGGGGAAAAAATAAGAACCAAGATGCATTATGTAAAGGTACAATTCCCAATGAGAAATGTAATTGTGTTGTATACCTACAATGTACCAATAAAAGAATTTAATATAAAAAAAGATCAGAGCAGAAATCAACGCAATGGAGACTAAGAGAACAATACAGAAAAT
Source organism: Heterocephalus glaber (assembly GCF_053883595.1). Classification (NCBI taxonomy): domain Eukaryota; kingdom Metazoa; phylum Chordata; class Mammalia; order Rodentia; family Bathyergidae; genus Heterocephalus; species Heterocephalus glaber. The sequence continues at coordinate 8,725,635 of NW_028258461.1, forward strand.
CAATGAAGCCAAGAGTTGGTTCTGAGAAAGAATAAACAAAATTGACAAACCCTTAGCCAACCTTATCAGAAAAAGGAAAGAAAAGGCCCACATCCATGCAATTAGGAATGAAAAGGGTGAAATTACAACTGACCCAGCAGAAATCCAGAGGATCATCAATGCCTATTTCCAGAACCTATATGCCAATAAGATGGAAAACACAGAAGAAATGGACAGATTCCTAGATACATATGAATTACCAAAGTTGAATGAAGAAGACCTAAGAATTCTAAACAACCCAATATCAATCAATGAAGTTGAAAACTTAATTAAAAACTTACCAACCAAGAAAATCCTGGGCCCTGATGGCTTCATCACTGAATTCTACAAGACATTTAGAGAGGAACTACTGCCACTACTGTTTAAACTCTTGAAGTAAACTGAAAGGGAAGCAATAGTCCTGAAATCATTCCTGGAAGCAAGCATCATCTTGATCCCCAAAGCAGAGAAAGACCCAACCAAAAAAGAGAACCATTGAAAATTTCTGTTTACCTCAAAGAACTAGGACTGGAAGTCCCACTTGGCCCAACTATTCCCCTGCTGGGTATCTTCCCCAAAGATTTAAAAGAATCATACCACAGTGATATATCTGCATCCATGTTCATAGCTAAAATCTACTAAATCTAATATGTCAAGCATACCCTGAAATTCCACTAGTCAGGCCTGAAAATTGATGTCAGTTTATCTGGTTTAAGAAATATTATGAAATTCACAGAACAATCACTAGCATGTATCTGGCATCTAGTATTTGCCAGGTACCATGCAAGGTGCTTTGGACACATTCAGCCAGGTTAACTGAAGAGAATTAGTTGTGAATCAAATGATCATTCTGAATCACATCAGCATTTCACCAGTTGGAGACACCAATAATGCTACCCTGGAGTCCCAGCATCCCTTTCTTCATTGTACATGCCTTTCTAGAGATTGCTTCCAATGTCTTAGGCAACTCACAGCTTATAATTAATCATATTCATCTTCAAGAATTCTTATATTAATTTGATTTTTACAGATAGGAACCTAGATTTAGAAAGGCAACTAAATCCCTCTTCATCCCTTCAAACAACATATACTCATCAGTCACTTACTGGACACTAGCTCAGATTAGTTATCAGTGGTGTAATGGCTGCTATAATAGTGCTATGAGGGCTGGGGATTTAGCTCAGTGGCACCGTGCCTGCCTTGGTCCTAAGTTTGATCCCCAGTACTGCAAAAAAAAAAAAAAGCAATTGTACAATAGTCCTATGAACAAGGAGCATTATTTAGCATCAAATGTTTTCTTCAAGCCTGGCTTACCTATATACATGTGACCAAACGTAAGAAGTAGTTTGAGCCAAATTCAGAATATTATGATGAACTAGTCTGAACAGGGACATCTTGAGATGAAACTTCACAAGCAATGTAATGAATAGACATTTGGTCAGGTGAGTGTAGAGAACTCAGCTGAAAGAAAGCCAAGTAAGGAATCAACACTGAGACTCTCATCCAACTGAGTAATTTCAACTTTTCTCATATATTCTCCAGGAAGGCTTTTTATTCCTTTTACCTTGATAGCTGTTCCAGTTTGTCTACCTCATGCTTTATATGAAGACCAACATGCTGAATGTCTGTGTGTATCTAATAAAGTTCCTCATGATGCAGGATATAGGACAGAAAAATTATATCCTGCTTTTTATACTTCATAGCCCTGTTCACAAAACCCAGGCCCACCCCAACCCTTTAAACAATGGCCCTGTCTTATTTCTATTTATTCAAGGTGTGATTCAGAGTGATGGTTTCACCAGACATTCCTCAGCAGGTAATCATGTGTTTTGGATTTGAAGAGCACACATATTGCCCAGCACTGTCCCTGTTGAACATCAAATGTCAGCCTCCCTTTGACAGAGCATTTTTCTAATTGGTCAAGGTCACCTTGGAGTCTGCTGTTGCCTTGCAAGGAATTTTTAGACTTTATTTCCCTTCAACCTCCAGCCTCATTTTCCAATGTTGTATCTTCTGCAAAGTTAGCAAAAATTTTCTTATTTCTTTCATTCCAGACCTTGCAGAAAAAGAATTTTTAAAACTCCATGAGAAAACTATCTGGTCTCTGGGATATGTTGTTCCAGGTTCTGCCCAAAGCACTGTTTAGTGCCCTTGCAGTAAGACTCATATAAGAGTACAGTCCAGGCCTGATATCCCTAGCTCATTAATGGAAATACCTTGCAGCTCCACAAAGCTTTAGTGACGTCCAGATGTGTTCTACATTGACTGCCCTTCTTTTTATTCAAGACCGGCAACTCTGTTGCAGAAGGAAATTAAATTGGTTTAACATCAGTTGCTCATCATAATGATAGTGCCTTGGAATCTTTTGTTAGCAAATGGCTTGCTTGATTCTTTTCTATCATTTGCATGTGCATTAAAGTGAAAATGACTCAGTAAAAAAATAATATTCTTTCCAACCATTAGAGCTATCTGGAGATGGGGTAGGCTTCTTTGAGGAGGTGGCAAAGATACTGTCACTAGAAGTACTCAAGCAGAATGAAAAGAGGAGATTCCTGCACTGGCAGAGACATTGACCAGGTGACTTCCAAGTTTATTTCGAATATTAAGCTTCTGTAATTCTACATTTTAAATTTTTCTATTAATACATTTCATACCATTTAAAATTGCTTTTTAATTGTTTCTTTTCAAAGGCATACTCCAACTTATACAAAAAATAGCTATTTTTCCATTTTTGTCTATATTCTCCACAGCAACAGTTACACCATAGTGCTACAAATGAGCAGAGGTTATTGAATGACTAAAATTTTGGTCATTATCTTTAGCTTTGGAGTAAAGGAGAAAAAAAGGGGAGCAAGACTTTCCTTCCTTTATTGAGTTCTTCCAAATTGGGTAAGTTTAAGTTGACCTATAAATGCAGAGTTTGGGCAGCTCACAAAGGCTATGTATATGACTGGTGTGATCTCTGAGCTCCCACATTCTGCTTTCTTGGAAGGACATCAAGCCCTTCCCAGCACTGAGAATTACTGACTTCAACGAATAAGACCTACTCAAACATATCAAAGAACATGAAAGATGGCAATCACAACCTTGATAAAAGCCAATTACAAGTTGTTATGGTTTAGATCTAAAATGTCACCCAAAGCCTCATGTGTTTGGAAAAGGACTGAATTATGGGGTTTTATAGCTGACTTTCTATTAGGAGGTGGGGCCTAGTCTGTGGGCATGATCTGAAAGGGTATATCTCTCTCCTCAGCTCCTCCCTTGAGTCTTTGCTTCCTGTCAGCCATGAGGTGAGCGACTTTCCTCTACCTAGGCCCTTCCACCATGTCTTCTTGCCTTGGATCTGGATGACTATGGGCTAAATACATGATCCAAAAGAAACTTCTCCTTTAAATTATGGGTGTGAGATTTTGTGTCTTGCCAATGAGGAAAGTGACTAAGACACAAACTAAATTTGGTCAAATTATGTTCTCCTCATACTTATAAGCTTGAGATAAACTAGATCTGTACTTTCTTCCTTCTTTCTGACAGCATTAGGAGAAACATAGCACTCCATGATACGCTGGCACTGCTAAAACCCCTGACTCCATTAATACAGAATGAGTTGCTAAGACTTATAACCAGCTGAAAACTTCACTAGATTTGTGAAGCTGCACAATGGGATCAGTATTACTTTCCCCATCTTGGTGCCCTGGAATACATTTACAATTGGTTCTGTGAAAATGAATGGAACAAAAGTGAAAATGTGAATATTGTGTTGGTGGTAGCCTTTGTTCGATGCATATGTCTCAAATCATTTACCAAAGGACCCAGATTAAGGGACTGTGTTCTTGTCACACAAGCTAGAAAGAGCAAGGCTATGTGTGCTCAGACCACATATATACATACTTACTGATGTCTACATCATAAATCATGCTTGATTTCTTTACCTAAATAACCTACCGTGTAACATAACCTTTATATAACTTGAAAAGCAACAAGTCTAATGGATTTTACATCAAATTACAAAGCCAGCCTTTCATCAGAATCAAATGAATATTAAGGGAACAACTGTAAGTATAATGATGATGAAATACTCTATTCCCAAAATATATTTGGCTTTTTACATTCTTATCTTAACTTCAAGTGCACTTACAAATAAAAGTGAGTTGTACATAGCAATATTTGACCCAAATGACATAATAAAAGAGCCCAGGGTACCTTTCTGTACCTTTCACAAGAAAGAAGGTAGAGAGACACACCAGAGGCCTGCCACCTATGTAAGTATGCTTATTTCCTGAAACTTTGAGTTTTTGCTTTATTTGCCACTAAGGAATGAAAGGGCAAAAAGAAAATAAAAAGAACAGCATAGATTCATATGTGTAGAAACACCACTATCCTTCCAGTTCTATTTCACAAGAAGAAAAAAGTATGTGAGAAGAGAAATGGGAATTTTGTTTTCACAGATCAGCAAAATGGTTTCTGAGTGTGTTGTGGAACATACTATTCTTCTGTCTTGGTTCAAGTTCCCTTTATGACAGAATAAGCCAAAATAAGGACTGCAGGATCAGTAGTCTATTAGGATGTGATCCCAGTAAACGCCAAGAGGGAAGTGGGCACTGAGACAGCAAAGGAAAGAATATCAATACAGTCTGTCCTCAAACCAGTTACCACTGTGAGCGATTGGAGCTCAGTCCTTCTGGAGAACTCTGGGAGAATATTCCTAAGTTATCCCAACTGAGGGACAAAGAAACTGTAGTGCCTACACATTGACTCCACATTTGGCATTGTTTGAGGGCTATTCCCATGGATTTTAACTCTGCAGCACTTCCAGCTTGCAATGCCAGCAGGCTGAACCTGCTCCCTTAGAAAGGAAGAAAAAACCATTGCAGTGTAGAAATGAATGCTGGGTAGACATACACAGAACACTGACGCTGATCCTGGCGTAAGATTCCTCTTGGGATGTGGCCTATGTCCGTAAGTCTGCTGCTTTCTCAATTAGATAAATAGTAGGTTATTTAGGCAAAGCAATCATATGTTTTTCATGTTATTGACATGGCATGAGGAAAGGATGGAGTATTGCTACAATATATTAATTGATGTATTTAAATGTGTTGTAAGTATCATGCAATCACCCGTTCAACATTTAGTGTGAAGTTATCACATGTTATAATCTGTGCTAGATCTGAGACCTAACAATTCTTTGGCCAACAACAAGGTCAAAACCTTGATGCAATTATCCTAGAACAAGCCATTCTTCTTATACACTAACTGCCACCACAAAATCACTCTCCAGGACTAAAAGTGTAGCTCAGTGGTAGAGTGCTTGCCTAGCATGTATGAATGAGATCCTGGGCTCAATCCCTAGTACTGAAAAAAGAAATCCCTTCCATCTGAGACACTTTGGTTAGGATCTAAACTATCCCTCAAAGGCCGCCTGATAAACATCTAGGAAGTGACTGAATCATGACAGTTCTAACTTTAATCAGTAGATTGATCACTGATGAGATCATAATTTGATGGCATTACTGAAAGATGATAAAAATAGGAGGTGGGCTTAGTTGAAAGGAGTGGATCATAAGGCATAACCATGGGTACTACCTGAGTCCTTCCTCTAACATTTCTTCCCCTTCTGTCCACTTCTTGGCTGCCACAAATGAGATGCTTTCTTCCATGATGTTCTGCCTGGCCACAATCCTAAAAGAATGGAGCTAGCTAACCAGGGACTGAAACCAAGAACCAAAATAAATCTTCCTTCTTTAAGTTGTTTGCATCAGGTATTTCGTCACAAGTGACGAAAAGCTGACTAACACAGATGCTAATCACAGATGAACTTTTGTATCTCAACTAACCCAGGCTAATCTTAACAGACCCATTCCTCTTCATTGATCTCATTTCTCTCCTCTCCCAAAGGACAACATCACTGACCCATCCTTCAAAGTTTGTGAAACTATTTGTTTCTGTGACCTCTACTAATAAAATAATAGCTAGCACATACTGACTGTTTATTATTGAAATGCTATTTAAAGTACTCTATATGTATTTGCACATTTAGTCTTTATAACAATGTGATTAGTAAAACATGTTATTATTCGCATTTCACTGATAGGTAACTGAAGCACAAAAACGCTTAACTAACCAGCTCCAAGGTCAACCAGTGAAAGGCAGAGCTGAGATTTAAAGCTGGGCACTCTCACTCCAGAACATGTGTTAATTTGTAAACTGTTGGAAACATTGTTGTTTCATCTCCAGCTTCCATATGGATAGTGGCTTAATTTTAAACCTAAACTCTAACATATGTTAAAAACTAAGCAGTGTTGGAGATGTATCTCAGTGGTACAGCACTTGCCTTGTGTGCACGAGGCCTTGGGTTCGATCCCTAGCAATGCAAAACAACAACAGTGACAGCAATACAACAAAGAACCACCTCAGTGACTGTGTAAAGTGTTTGACTGAATTAATCAAAAGATTGAATTTGAGAGTATTGTTTTGCTGTGCTTTTAAAAGTAGTTTTTTTCAATTACATGAAATGAAACTGGCTAATTTGTAGAAATTGTTAGGAGAACTGTTTTGAGGAGAAGATAAGAATGATTCACATCCATATTTATGGGCCTTATTTATGGAAGAAAAATATTTCTCAGATACCGTGGGCACCCAACGATGGGCACAAGGTGGCCTGCTGAGAGGAGTTACTTTGAAGTAGCAACCCCTGCATTTTTCTGGGCCATGCATTACAAAGGAAATCCAAGCCTCTCCTGGAAACCCCAGAATTAGCCAGGGAAAGAGCCAGCAACATCACTGACCAATCTAAATAAGAAGAACCATCCTAGGTCACAGGCTAAGATCTCCTTTTCTCCACATCCTCTGTTGGAAAGAGCTTTGGAAAGATACAGAAGTGGGTTCACGTCTTTGTCTCACTGCTTACTGGATCACCGTGTGCTTTCTCATCTTTGAAATGAGGATAATGATAAGCCCAGTCTCACAGAGTTGATGCGAGGATTAAGTAAACTACTGTGGATAAATTATTCAAGGCAGTGCCTGGCACGCGCCCAGTAAGTGAAGCTGCCTAATGTCTGTCCAAGCTCTGAAACCAGAATGTCTGGGCTGAAATCATGGATCTGCCACTTACTAGCTGAATTAGGCAACTTAACCTCACTGAGCCTCAGTTTCCTTGCCTGAAATTTGGGTTTGATAATAATTACTGTAAAGATGAAAGGAGTTGGAGATATAGCTCAGAGGTAGAACATTACCTAGCATGTATGAGGAGGCCCTGGGTTCAATCTCTAGAGCCACCAAAAAAAAAAAAAAACGAAAGAAGAAAATATAGGTGAATTTACTAATAGAATAGTAAGCACAGCGGTGCCAGTTTTAGTGTTTTGGGTTTTTTTCCAATTTTTTTCTACTCATCCCTTAACCTTAGCATGATAATTACCTGTGGCATTCAATCCTTACCTCCACATTCCCAGTTCAACAAGTGTCTTGTAGCCACTTGAATTTCTGAGTTTTGTCACAGATGGATCAATTTTGCATAGTACTGAAAGCATATATTCGGGGGCCACACTGCCTGGGTTTCCTGGCTCTGTGACTGTATGACTATGAACCTACCTCTCTCTACCTCTGTTTCCTTTATTGTAAAATGGAGATTAAAGCCAACATGTGTCTCATAAGGCTGTTATAAGGTAAGACTTAAATGAGTCAATGCATGTGAAGTGCTTAGCACAATACTTGGTGCACGGTAATTGTCCACCATTATTATTTCTTTAGAGTAGGCTGGGGCACTTGACTGTTAGGGAAAAAAAGAGTCATCATGAGCAGCCAATTCATACACTAGATCCAGTGTATGGTTCACACATGGGTATCTCCCTCCCAAAGGTGTTCTGTAGCTGAACAGGGCAGGAAGTAGATCCTGCGGAACTGCAAGGGAGGATAGAGTTAAAGTCATTACTGCTGTAAAAAGAGATCTGATTTTTTGTCAAAAGATTCAAATCTGAGTGCTGGTTTTGTTGCCTATTAGTTTACGTGACCTTGTGATATATTTACCTTCATGAATCTTAACGTATAAATCTGAAAAATATACACATTAACCCTCTGGGCATAAGCTTTTTGTGAAGAAAAGGAATAGAAATTCCATTTAAAAAATCATTGGCAAATTAAGTACTATACAAATTAAATGCTCCTTCCTCTTCACAGTTGTTGTCATTGTACTTTTTATTTTTGCAAATATGCATGTCCTCATCCTGTTCAATTGAAAAATGAGCTTTTACCTTGGGGCTTTGTAGGACCATCTGCTTCGGGCTGGAAGGTGAGGGGTCTGAAACTGATTGAAACTACAAGACCCCTGATTGAAGTTGATGCCAGTGTCTTAACAATCATACTGGCACTTAAACTTGGGTGGTAGATAGGTGGGGTTACTAATCAACCAGGTGGCTGCCCGCTGCCCAAAACACGGGTAATTAAGTACAAGGGCCATTTTGATCCAGAAGGTTTGCTATTTCGTAGCCAATTACCCGGGCAGCTTCACCCCACTTTGAACTTTGTGGGAAGTAAGGGCAGCATATGCATCTGCAGCGTCAATAGCTTCCCTGTAGCTTCTGCCATCAACCCTATTCATCTCTTTCTAAAGAAGCTTCAGCATCCACCTGCCTTTCAGTATTTAACTCCTTCATTTAAAAATAAGCAGCAGGAAATTTGAACCAAAAGCTATTTTTATCTTTATAATGGCAAAAGCAATTTTAACACTATGTCCACGTTATAATCTGCATTTCTGCAATCTGCTATATTTTAAAATATCAAAATCAGGATTGAATGCATTCTCAGACATTCACATGGCTCCCTAATGTAATTTTTTCCCCTAATTAGAATGGTGCTCAGTGAAGAGTAAGACGTTAATGTTCTTAGCCCCTAAAGCAAATAGAAATTTTACCAAAGACCAGTGGTGGTTCAGCTTTACCAAGGAAAATACAGCTTTACAGTATGAGTTTATTCAAAAAGAGATTATTAAAATGTACTAATCCAGCCTACGATGAAGGCTTATACACGCATTTACACAGCCAATGGCACAATGGCATATACTCCAGAATCCCCCCTCCCCAGCTCACCACCTGAGAGGGTGATCAAGCAGGAAAGGGGGGGACAAGGTGAAGTGAGGGTGTAAATGCTATCTGCGTGTTCTCTGTTGCAACGGGTGGAATCTGAACCCCCTGAACACCCCCACATACCCTCCCTGCACAACACTCCTGTCACTCCTCATTGCTTATACTACTTTCCTGAAATCTTCCTTTATACTTCAAGGCAAGAGAACATCTCCTCTGTATACTTCTATCACTACTCTCTGAGCAACCTTCCCAGGCCCTGTGGGGACTAAAAATGGCTTTCAACAGACAAAGTAGCAAATGGATAAAAAAAGATGTGGATTTTTTTATACAATGGAGTACTACTCAGCCATAAAGAAGGATAAATTTAAGATATTTATAGCTAAATGGATGCAACTTGAGGCTATACTCTTAAGGGAAATAAATTGGACACACATGTATAAATATTGCATTGTCTCTCTGGTGTGAGAAATTGAAAGTGTAAATGAGGACCAAAATGTATAATAGGTAATGTGAAATAGGAAGAAATTGTTCAAAAGGAAAGGGGAACTAGGGTAGGGATAAAGGAAGGAAGGGAAAATAAAAAATAAGAAAAGAAGAAAGAAATTGAAACAAAGCTTTTATAAATAAAGAGGGGAGGAGGGTTTGAAAGGAGGGGAGGACAATGGGGAAAAAAAAGGGACATCAAGATATATCATGTACAGGAACAAATTCCCTATGATGAATGTGATCATTATGTATATCTAAATTGTACCGATAAAATTAATTTAAAAAAAGAAAGTAGCTTGGGGAAAACAGGGAACTCACATCACCCTTGCCGTCAAAGTCCAGGTGCAGGCACCTTCTCCTTGATAACTTTCCAGCTTACTCCCTACAGTGCTGACAACCTATGAACAAGAACTTCCCTAACTGAAGTGTGCGTCCAGGTTCCTCAAGGAGCCTATTAAAATGCGGGCTCTGATTCAGCAGGCTTGGGCTGGGGCCCAAGATTCTGTATCTCTATTGGATTCCCCATTTGATGAAACTCTTGCTGATCCAGGGACCACAGTTTTAAGTGTACCAATCTATATAGCACATAATTCAACAATTAATGCTAATCTCTCTTATACCCCCATATAGCATGTGAATTCTCTGAAACAATGATCTTATACTCCTTATATAGATCCTCAACATGTCGAGCTCATAATGGGGCCCCTTAAATGTTTCTGGATCAATATATTAATTTTCATAAAAGGGGCTTTGAAATCAGACCACCTGGGCTGACATCCCAAAGGTGCCGCTAATAAGTTTTGGAACACTGAGCAAGCTATTTACCCTCTCTGAACCCCAATTTCTTCATGTGTAAAATAATAGAGCAACTGTGAAGCACATTGCAAAGGTGCTTGAAACACACCAGGTTTCCCATAAATAGTATTTCTACATTGTCTTAGATTTTGCAGAATAACATTTTAGGACAATCAACTCATTTTATAAATGACAGCTAAATTTTAAAAACTTTTTATTAGTGCATATTAGTTATACAGTGCATATTAGTTATCCATTTACTAGAGCAATTGAAGTTGTCAGCCTAAATTTTAAGGGAGAAAAATACATTTAAACACTGTATGTATTTCTGAAAGCATGTGTAAGAATGTTTTCCTTTTTCCCTACTGTTTTCTGAAAATTTCTTTTACTCATATGTTCATTTTTTTCTCCTTCTTGCATTTAACAAAACAACTTCAGTGCAGTGAAAAGATCCCTGAATTTTCTAAATAGAAAACCTAAAAAGAAAATAGGATGCCTCAGTTCCCAGTTCTATTATTACACAGGACATATTAAGTAAGAACTATAACCTCTTGAAGCTTCATCTCTCAGTTCGTAAAAGAGGAATGATAATTAGCATCTCACCTCAGCACCCTTGTATATGAACACCCTTTATAGCTATAAAGCACTATATCTGTGAAAAGGACTGATGCCTGCTTCTACATGCCATCATCTTCCTATCAGTATCTCTCTACTTTTGTTATAGAATCTTGGGTTTGTAATAACCTTAATATTTATCCTTATATCATTTTGGAAGTTACAGTTCCTCTCTGAACTCCTCCAGCCCCTGCTATTATTTCTGTTATAAAAGAGAAAAAATAAAACAGAGAAAATACACATAATAATCCAGCAAGTTACAGGTAGACTTGTTTGTTTTTATTTCTGTTAGAGAAAACACATGAAACCATCTTCTCAGAAAAAAAAAAGAGCACATTGGAATTTGTATATTGTGTTAAACTGTAATATATAACCTAAAAACCAAGTGTGAAAAAAATACTAGTTTCATATTAAGATATGACAAACATCATTTTCATGGAAATATAATGCAACCACAGCAGCTGGGATTTTAGGGCAACATTTTTACCACACAAGTTTACCATCCATGCATTTAAAAAAAATTTTCGGTATAAACAAGTGTTATCACAAAAAGAGTTTGGGTAAATTTCTGGGCCTTCTAATGGGATCCTGTAACACTTTAACCATATCAAGAGTCAATGAATCAGCCTAACTTAATTTTTTTCTATGTTCATTGATCTTTTAAGAAAAATCACCTTAAAGTAGCTCATAAGAGATTATATGCCATGATTATTGTTTTCTATGTGCTAGAATTGTAATAGTTTTCTCATTAGGTATACTTTTATTCTGAAATAAAAATTACACTGTATATTTGCACAACTGCAACATTTTTTAGTTTCTTTAAATCACTGCTAGGTGATTTGATCTTGGGTTAAAAAACTTTCAAAGAACTAGGACTGGAAGTCCCATTTGACCCAGCTATTCCCCTGTTGAGGATCTTCCCCAAAGAATTAAAAGAATCATACCACAGTGATATATGTGCGCCCATGTTCATAGCAAAACAATGTGTAATAGCTGAAACTTGGAAGCAGCCCAATTGCCCATCAACTGGAGACTGGATATAGAAAATGTGTTTTTTAATATAATGGAGTACTACTCTGCCATAAAAAAGGAGAAATTAGAGACATTTATAGCTAAATGGATGCACATTGAGCCAATACTCTTTAAGTGAAATGAACAGGACACACATGTGTAAATACCAAATAGTTTCTGTAGTGTGAGAAACTGAAAGTGTAAATAAGGACTAAAATGTATAATAGATAATGTGAAATAGGAAGAAAAGGGACAAAGGGGAAGTGGGAGGGGTAGGGGAAAGGAAAGAAGGGAATTGAATTAATATGAGAAAATGAAAAAATGGAAACAGAGTCTTTGTAAATAGGGAGGGATGGAGGGTTTGAAGGGAGGGCAGGGGAATCGGGAAAAATAAGGACCAAGAGAGATTATGTAAAGGTGCAAATTTCCAATGATGAATGTCATTATATTATATACCTAAAATGTACCACTAAAATTAATTTTTTAAAAAACTGTAAATACTAGTACAGGTTGAAAACCACATTTCATTTTTATTTTTGTTTTCCAATTTTGTATCCAAATATCATAGAATATTGGGTGAAAGTGAAGTTTTCTAAATTTGACTCCCAATCTAGACTTTAAATGCAATTCATAGCTGACTATGTTAAGACAGTTCTGTAGGTGCAGGACCTGAATCTGTCTTCAGTGGTGAGGAAGAAAGGTAATGAAGGTGGCATACATTACATGTAATTTTTTTTTTTTTTGGTACCAGGGATCGAATTCAGGACCTTGTGCTTCTGAGGCAGGCGGTGGAACCATTGAGCTAAATCCCCGACCCTGGGATACATTACAAACAAGCTAAATTTAGGCAATGAAACTCAATCTAGCTCATGATCCTTTGGAGAGGATAAATCCGTTCTCTCATTTTTTAGTGGGCCTCCAAAGCACTCCAAGCTGAGACTGTCAGCCAGTGACAGAGCTTCTGTGCTTGACCAGACTCTTGTTAGTCTTCTCTGAACTCTTTTGTGAACTAGGTCCTATTTTATGGGCTCCATGTTTATCTTCAGACTGGTCAGTTTTAACAAGAATCTTGCTGGGTCACTTTCACATAAATCTCTAAGCCTTGATATAGAATTAAATTCCTCACCTCTCAACCTCAGTATCTGATCACTCTGGACTGCCTTCAGCAAACATCCTGTTAGGACAGGTTACCAAAGAATTCCCCTACTTCTTAGCAATTTTCCAGCTACTGACAGCCACCACCTCCACCACCATGCCGCTCCTTGACTAGAAAGCTCTACATGTTCTTGTACATGAAGTTGAGTGTGATCTCTCTCCCTAGCTGCAAAACCTTATCGTAACTGGATCCCTTCCTCTCATCCTGTACTAAATTCAAATCAAAAAGAATCAAAGACCTACATTGACCATTTTATAGGAAAATGGATGCACCTTGAGAACATAATGTTACGTGAAAGAAATCAGAAACAAAAGCTTAAATACCAGTGGCTTCTTGCATATGAAAAATATAATGTGTAAATAAAGAGCAAAACAAAAGATAGATAAAAAGAAATAAGGTGATTAACCTACTGCAAATGGGAAGGGGATCAGGAGATGAAGGGAAGGGAAAAGGGGGGAAAGGGAAGGGGACATAAAAAAATATGTACATATACCAAATACCTACAATGAAAGCAGTCATTTTGTATTGAAAGAATTTACTAATGAATATATTTTTTTAAAGACCTAGATATAAACCGGAAATTTTGAAAGTGCTGAAAGATAATATAGGGGAAACACTGGAAGCAAAGTTTTTCTGAGTGGGGCCCAATAGCACAGGAAATACTATTATCAAGAATCAACAAATGAAACTACATTGATTGAAAACTACACAGCAAAGGAAACAATAGAGTGAAGAGACAATCCACTGAATGGCAGAAAGTTTTTGTTAGTTATTCTTCTGATAGAAGATTAATCTCTAGAATATATAAAGAACTTTAAAAGTACTTCCCCCAAACTAAATAACTCAAGTAAAAAAATGGGCAAATGGACTGAATAGATACTTCTCAAAAGAAGTATAAGTGGTCAATAAGTAGATGAAAAACTACTTAATATCCTTAGCTGTTAGTTTAATCCAAATCAAAACAACTATGAGATTCCATCTTACCCAATCAGAGTGACTATTTTGAGGAACACACAAAACAGCAAATGCTGGTGAGTATTCAGGGTGAAAAAGAAACCCTCCCATATTGTCGATGGGAATGTAAACTAGTACAAGCACTGAGGGAACCAGGGTGAAGATTCCTCAAAACCTAAAACTAGAAATTCTGTTCAGACCAGGTGTATCTTTCCTGGAAGAGTTAAAGACAGTATACTAAAGTGGTACATCAGTATCCATGTTTAGAGCAGTGCAATTCAAAACAGCTTACTTGGGGAAAGAGCTTAGATGCCTCTCAACAGACGAATGCATAAATCAAATGTGGCATAATCAGCAACTTGGATCTCATCTAATTAAAAAGCTTCTGCACTGCAAGAGAAACCACCAACAGAGTTAAGAGACAACCTACAATGTGGGAAAAAATTTTACCAGTTGTTCTTCCGATAAAGGACTACTATCTAGAATATATAAAGGACACAAAAAAATCAGAGCCCCCAAATTTAATGACCCAATTCAAAAATGGGCATCTGAAATGAACAGACATTTCTCAGAAAGAAGTAAAAGCAGCAAATAAACATATGAAAAAATGTTCAACATCACTCGTCATTCGAGAGATGCAGATGAAAACAACACTGAGATTCCACTTCACCTCAGAAAGAGTGGCTGCTATCAAAAAATCAACCAATAACAACTGCTGGCGGGGGTGTTGGGAGAAAGGAACACTTCACCACTGTTGGTGGGAGTGCAGACTGGTGCAACCACTGTGGAAATCAGTGTGGAGATACCTCAAAGAACTAGGACTAGAGGCCCCATTTGACCCATCTATTCCCCTGCTGGGGATCTTCCCCAAAGAATTAAAAGCATCATTCCACAGTGATATATGCGCACCTATGTTTATAGTGGCACAGTGTGTAATAGCTAAAACTTGGAAACAACCCAATTGCCTATCAACTGGAGACTGAGTAAAGAAGACGTGAGTTTTTTAATAAGATGGAGTACTACTCAGCCATAAAGAATGAGAAACTAAAGACATTTATAGCTAAAGGGATGCAATTGAGGCCATACTCTTAAGTGAAATAAATAGAACACACATGTGTAAATCCCAAATAGTTTCTCTGGTGTGAGAAACTGGAAGTATAAATAAGGATCAAAATGTGTAATAGATAATGCAAAGCAGGAAGAAAAGGTCTAAAGGGAAAGGGGAAGTGGGAGGGGTAGGGGAAAGGAAAGAAGGGAAAGGAAAAAATATGAGAAAAGGGAAAAAATGGAAACAAAGTTTTTGTAAATAGGGAGGTGTGGAGGAGTTGAAGGGAGGGCAGGGGATGGGGAAAAATAAGAATCAAGGTATATCATGTAAAGGTACAAGTTCCCAATGGCGAATGTCACCATATTGTATACCTAAAATGTATCAATAAACTTAATGAATAAAAAAATCAAATTGATATATATATACACACAATAGAATATTATTCAGCCGTAAAGAATGAAACTATGTCGTTTTTCAGGAAAATGAATGAAATTGGTGACTATTACCTTAAGTAAAATAAGTCAGACTTGGAAAGTTAGACATTGCATGGTTTCTCTTATATGAGAAATGAAAAAGAAAGAAAGAAAGAAAGAAAGAAAGAAAGAAAGAAAGAAAGAAAGAAAGAAAAAGGAGCAAACTACAAAGTAGACTTTTGGAAAGGGAGAAAGGGATTAGGGGAGAGATGAAAGAAGGAAGAAGTTTAACAGGATTAAAAATGATCAAAATATGCTAAATATATGTATCAATTCCCCAAACAAGTCTTAACATTCTGCATTACTAACACATTATAATAATTTTAAAAACTGTTGTAGTAGTCCTTTGTAAATAAAGCCTTCTTTATCATCTTTAATATGTGTCACAAATAATTTCTTTCTTTAACATCAGAATATCCATGTCTAGAGCTTCATCGCAGCATGGTGCCTGAGAGAGGTGGGGTAGAGGGAGAGAGAGAAAGGGGGGGGGATAATTACTTGTTAAGACTTAGCCTCAGAAGTTACGGTGTTTTACCCATTGTATTTTGCTGGCTGAGGCAGTTGTAAAGGTTCACTTAGATTCCACAGAGTATACAGAGACCCCATTTCTCAGTGTAATGAAAGTATGTGAGATGGGATATATATATTGACGTTGCCATTTTCAGAAAATATAACCTGCCATGGTCATGAAAGGAAGACCTAGGCTGAATGTCAGCCTGCATACAGTCTATCATTTGTGGTCTCACAGATCTGCTAGTTTCATATATTGGGAACAGCTTTCCCAGCACTCTGGTTGGTTACTTTTACTGGAGAAATTTGTAACTTTAATTGGACAAACACTAGTGGGCGACACTGAAACTAATCTCCAGATCCTAACTAATACCCATCAACTCTGTCTTTCTCTCTGGTGACTTGATATTCCACTCAGTGTCAACTAGCACCTCTGCTGGTCCAGATGGCTTATTGGGTATGGTGACCTAGACCTTTGTTTCTGAGATCTGACCCCTGACCAACATATATTTATCAAATTATGCTGATATTTTGTCCATTCATCAATAATATGGCAGGAGAGCATCAAAGGAAGCTCCAGTGAGTTACTAGGAATGAGCATGTTCTTATCTACCAACATTGTTTACAGCAGCCCTGTAGCCACCTGATAATCTGGATCAACTGCCAAACCAGTGTAGTGATTCTTTTTCTTGTCTTCTGGTCTATGGTTTATGAAATGGAATGTGACTGAATAACAGCTATAGCTTAAAATTTAATGGAACATTTATCCTGTCCTTTGATAGAAGTATATTCCTTCTGGAAAGCAAGATTTCTAGACCCACAAACCCTAAAATCATGGAAATGAAATGCACAAATACCCAAAATGAACTATTGAGAGTGTTAAATGGTATACTCACACTACCAGCACTGGTTACCAGATCTATGGGTTCTAGCTACTGCAGACACAGCACCATATAACAGCCCTTGATTGGGGGTATTCACTGCATGCAGGAAGATGGCACTTTATTTTTGCAAGTTATATTCTCCAAGTTAGTACCCAACCTTACCTTCAATAGGCCTTTCTATTGCTTCATCAGGCCAGCATCTACTGGTTGATATAGTAGGTGATAGGAGTAAATCCATGATAATGTAATTACCAAAATTTCTTTGCTGAAATGTGGGCCATTGATCCAAACTATGTTATGAGATATTCCATGTTTGTTCAAGTTAGGAAAATCAGAACCTTATCTGGACTATGGGTTGATTCCAGTCTATACAAATTCCAGAGTTGAAAGGGTCCAATATTGTTATGCCTTGTATCTAGATGTCCCCTAAAGCTTTATGCAATCATAGGTGGGGCTTTTCAGAGGTGGCTGGACCTAGGGTGTGTGCTACTTAGATTAAGGATGTGATGCTGGGATTGATTCACTGGTGCTAGGATTAAGGGTGTGGGTACAAGCCACCCTAAGAGTAGCCTGGATAAGATATAAGGGACAGAAATGCCTGCTGTGTTTGTTGCTGGCCACTTGTTATTTATCACTTGCTTGCTGCTTGCTGCCTTCAGTCTGCCCTGCTTTTTCATGGACTGTTTCTCCTCTGCAATGTGCCTCTGCCAGGCCACTCTGCCTTGGTGCCAGTCTATTATGGACTGACACCTCTACAAACCGTAAGCCAAATAAACCTTTCTTTCTTTAACTTTTGGTGTCGAGTATTTTGTCTCAGCAATGAGAAAAGTAACTAAGACAAATATATTTAACTTGCAAACAAATGTCTGGTCTTCTCAAGCAATAACTCCTCAAACTCTCAGGTATTCAGAGGAGGGGGCTTTTGGAAAGTGATTGGATCATGGAGGCACTATAATCTTTGGTGGATTAATCCACTAATGAGTTTACTAGCTTTATGTGCTATTAGGAAATAAGCCTAGTTAGAGATTGATTACTGGGGGCATAATCCAGAAGGGTATATCTCTCTCCTCAGCTCCTGCCTTCATTCTTTGCTTGCAAGCAGTTTTCCTCTGCCAGACACTTCCTCCATACCCTTCCTGTCTTGGGGCCAGTCAACAATGAACTGAATCCCCTTTTTAAAAGTGCACCAAAATAAACCCCTTCTCCTTTAAATTGTCCGTATCAGATATTTTGTCCCAGCCATGAAAAAGTGACTAAGTTAGGAACACAGCAGTGATCTGCTTCTGGCAGGTCAGACATTTGACAGGTGCAGCAGCAAAATCAGAACTGATGAGTGGGAACTCATATTTTTGGTCTCATAAATGGTTTCCCACTCTTGCTACCATAGTTCTATCATTAATATCTATCATACCAGCATTGGGGTGGTTTCTGACAGAAGCTGCTTGATGTCAACTGGATGAGTTATTCTGTCTATTTGGTTGTTTGTTGTCTCTTGTGGGAAGAATGCTCTGTGGTGGGCATTAATATTCAATATAAAGGTCTTCACACTTTGTGCTGTTTGAGCTTGGAAAATGATATCTCAAAACTACAAAGCTTTGCAAGCACAAGGTCCTGAGTTCGATCCTTGGTACCAAAAAGAAAAAAAAAGTACAAAGCTTTGGCAGGTGACTACTTTGAACTAAGGGAAGTTGAAAGGTTTCAGAAGCAAATTCTCTCGGATTTTTTTCTGCCCTCCTGTTTCCTCTTTCTCTCCCTTTCTTTCTCACCTAAACTGAGTTGTAGAAATCAGAATTTCTCTTCCCTAAGGCAAGTCATAGAAACTAGAGCCACTCTCTCCCAAAGGCAGCCATAAAACCTAGAAAAGCCATTTTTCTCTTCTCTATTCATGTGAAGAATCTCATCTCTGAGAAGTTCTGCCCCGTGTCTTGGAGGAAGAAATGCTAGGCAGAGAAGCCAAGAAGAATCTGAACAGAAAACCTTTCCTTGGTTCCCCTCCTTGATGCATTCCTGTTAAATCATGTTATTTTGTCCAATCATATCTCTTCACAGTTATCTATTCTTCATCAAACTTAAGCATAAAAAGTTTTCTCCCAGGTTTTTGGGTCTTCATCTCTAAAGCTTCCCATGTCACATAAAACTTTGATTAAATGAATTTGCTGTGCTTTTCTCTTGTTAATTTGTCTTCTGTTATAGGACTGTCAGCTGTGACCCTTGAGACATGTGTCATACCTTTCCTACCCTATAGTGTCTACCCTAATAGGTATACCCACTCCTTGGTGTAGAAAGATGCAATATGGACTTCTTAGCGTATCCTCGCCTTAGACTACTTCTCTTCACATAAAATGTATGAACAGATGAAGTTTTACCCACTGGTAAAGCTTCCTCTCCATGTTGTCTTTCAGGGCCACCTTTGAAGATGGCTTTAATGCTGTAGCAGCAGTCCATACTCAGTTTGTAACTACTTAATGAGTCAAATCACCTTTCATCTTCTCTGACCCATCCATTAACTTCTCAAAGGAGCTCTTTGCACAATGGGGTGGTCATAGCTATGACTGAGGGAAAGTTACCAGTCTGTCATCTGCTCATGCACCTTATTTGGCCCTACTCATTCCAAATCCAGGATGCACTATGTGCAGACTAAGATGGATTTTCAAGCTCTACAATCTTATGTCATGTTGAATTTGACAGAATCTAACTCATGATAGGCAGCTCTGTCTAGTTTGTCACTTTATGTGCTATGTCCCGGTACTCCAATTTGACCGTGAACAAGTAGCACACAAGAGGCCATTTTTCAAATAATGTGTAGTTCTTCATTGCAGGCAGCATGTTTTTCCTATTGAGAATTGTTATAAACTCCATATTGTATCTTTCTACACCAAGGATATGTCTAGTACCATTGGGTCTGTTGGGTTGTATGGTAAATGTGCCAAAGTTGGATCCCCAAGAGTGGAATATGCTACTTGCAAACCTCACAGAGATCCATTAAATACTCTACTTTCTCCTTTGTGGTGAGAGAACCAAGATGTAGCCATTTGTTTTCTATTTTAATGGAGATGTCTCTGCATAGCCCAGAACAATAAACTGCTAAAAGCTGCAAATGCAACAGACCCTTGAATCTTCATAGCCTGTCTTCCAGATGCTAGAGTGCAAGTAAGTGTCTTCCCAAGGTGTGCAATGTAGTTTCCACTTCTCATTCATCCTTTCTGTTTAACAAAATGTCATTGATAAATTGGACGAATGTGATGTTCTGTAGGACATATCAAATGGTCTAGGTTTTCACAAACCATTTTATGAGAGGGTGAGAGCTTTAAATTTGGCCCTGAGCAAGATTGTAAATTTGTACTATCATCTATCTCACATGAATTCAAACTTGCTTTTGATACTTCCTTCTGACAGGAACACATAAGGCCATATTCATCATTATCAATGGACACATACCATGTTCCTGAAGCTATGTTAATATGGGTTAGTAAATCTATCATATCAAGACCAGCAGCTACGATTGGGGCTAGTATTTGATTGAGTTTACCATAGTTTATTGTAATCCTCCAATATGCAATTTACGTTGGGGAGTCATGCTAGTAAATTAATGAGGATGAGATGAGGACTATAACTCTTGCACCACTCAGAATTTTAAGGGTAGAAATAATCTTTGCCATTCCTCAAAAATGCAGTGTTGTTTTTTAATTTACAGTCTTTACTGGGGACAAAGGAGAGAAAGGATATGATTCAGAGGCTTGCAATTGCTCTTCCTGCACCCAATGTTGAGACTCTTCCCACTACCAAGTATATCCATTCTAATTACATATTTTTGGGCTGAGGGAGCAGCTACAATGTGAATCCATGGATATAGTGGACCTAATGTGAGCTAAATCTGGGCCAGGGTTCCGTTTATTACCAGGTCTGCTCTAAGAGAAGAGTTATGATAACACTTCTCATGTTCAGGTAACAGTATCGATTAATCCTAACAAGCCTCAAAGTGTTCAGGTTTTCCCTGTTTTCCAATGTATTGTTACTCAATTCAATAACCTCAAGTTTCTTCAGGAAAGAACTTAAGGAAACATTAGAGACTTTTCTGCTCGCTTTGGTGCTGAATATGAGAACAGGCTCAGGTTGAGAGCATAGTTTTTATTGAGGAGGCAATTCTTTCTGATTATCTATCTTTGATAATTCTTTTTGGCTGTGTCAATTAGGAAAAATATGTTTTTGGATTCCAATTTATCTTACTCCTGGAATACCATGTTCTATTAACCATCTCCATAGCTTAGTTTGCTGGAGATCAGGACCCATTGGTTGCCACTCTGCCTTTGCTATTCATTACAGTAACTGCACCCATTTTGCTCTTCATAATGAATCACTGACATCTGCTCTATATTATTTCCAGATCCTATTGCCACCTTTGCCATCAAGTAGCCAGTCTTATTACAGCATTTCTTGCTGTCCACCTTGGTCTGCACAAAACAGCCACTAAGCTTCTCAGTAATGGTGGCACCTTGCCAACCAGCACGTTCTTTATTGCTTTGGTAGGTGGAATGTCTTTTAAGCCTTCCTGCAGAAAATGTTTGGGTGGTAGGTTTTTCAGCAATGCGGTATAATCCCTTCCACTGGTGTGAACAATTCTGGTGACTTCTGATACCTTCTACCATCTTCCATGTAATTTCTGGCATTTCATTTTGTTTAGATGATCACTTTTCCCAAGCTTCTAAGGACCATCCTAGCAGTATGTTGGCACTATCTCCCAGGGTCTTTGAAAGAATAGGTCTTGCATCATGGGACAGTAATACCATATTTACAAAACTCTCATCTATCTACTTCATGTTTTGTTTCTCTTGATTACCATGTTCAGGATCCAGTTTCATATATACTGTTGTGCTATCTGTTAATAAATGTTGACTAGATCTAGCAATTCCTTTGGTAGAAGGTCTTTTTCTTCTCTTAAGTGGCCCAACACTTCCCCAACTGGGTCATGTTGCAATTTTGTTTTAGTTAGGGTCTCATGGCCAGGAAAGGAGGTGGGAATGGATTCTGAGAAAATACGTTTCCTTGCGAAACAGAAATATGTGTAACATCTTCTAACCAGAGTTGAACACTACATTTTTTATGCTCTTATCCTATGCCTCAGGTCCCACTCTTTCCTAATCATTCCCTGACCTCCGCATAGCCAAGTCCCTAGAGTTGAGAATCCAACCTTGCCTGTAGTGCTGAGAGTCATATCATTAAGTCCTGGGCCTGATCATCAGCTTTCTCTGCTTTCTGTCTAAAAGAGATGAGAGGTTCTTTATATACTGCCAAAGATATTTGGCAGTCACACTCCACCTTAAATCAGTTACCAGACCTCTTTAGGCTTTCATTATCTTTGTCCAAGGCATCAATAAGATTCAGCCAAAGCCATCTAATTTCCTCACTCTTATAATTACTACTTCATCCAAATGCTCAAGCATGCAAAATGTTACCCTTGCTGGGATGCTCTCTGCCGCTGGTAACTCATTCTCCTTTACCACCAACAATCTAAGCAATTTCACTGCTATGGAATTCCAAAAGCTGTTACTATTCTGCCTACCACCAGAGAAAAGGTTCTCATTCCAAGTTGGCTGGTAGGTAATCCAACTCGACAATCTCTTTCTTTTCTCCCTAGGGCGATTCCTATTACTGTCATATGGAAGATTCTTTGGGAAATATTCTCTGAAATGATTTCAGTGTTTGGGAGATCTGGATGAGTCCTCTCAAAACTAAGACTTCTAAGAAAACTGGGAAGTCAAGATAGGGTATAGGGAAGTTTGAACTACCATGTAGTTATATCAGAGGCTTCAGTCAATCCCACAGAAGGGCTGAGGTTGGCATGGCCCTTCAAAGTGTCCCTGATGGTTGATTTTGACATACATATATACATATATATCATATACATATTTGGAGTGGGAAAAAAAGCCCTGAAATGAGGCAAGGAGGCCAAGCTTTATCCACATTAATTAGTCATTAAAAGTAGACTTCTCTCCAGAGAGAGGGCCTCATTCTGGATGAGGAGGTTCATTTCAGATGAGGTTGTATTCTGGAGTGGGACCCACCTATAAGCCATCAGCAGCCAATGCTCCTAGCAGTAGGGAGGATGAGTGCTCCAGTACTGAATGAAGAATTTGGGTGGCCCAGATGGCATCCACTACAATATCCCTCCTCTTCAGACTGATATTGATAGTGTTATGAAATTTAGACAAAAGAATAATAAATATGGTGCAAGTGGTCTTCCCGTGATAAATGATTTTCCCATTATTTTCATATCACATCTCTGTATAAAATAGGGCAGGTATAGAGAAATGAATGCAGTCTCAGATGAGGTAGGAAAAAGGGTGTTGGGGGAAACTTAATGTTCTGCTTAGGAATTTATCTCTCCTTCAGGACCATTTAACTGGTGGTGGTGGTCAGAATACTAACAGCTTTCAGCATATAGTAGCAGTGAAATTAATACTTTTCTTTAAATCAATGGTGAACCTCAACTGCAATTTGGCTTGATACTATGCCTGGTATATTTACTGAGACAGAGGAAATTATCTTAAAATGGAAGCATACCCACATTCATGCTGTGGTTTGGATGTGATTTGTTCTCTAATGGTCCATGTGCTGGAATCTTGATCCCTAGTGGGATGGTGTTGAGGTGGTGGAAACTTTGAGAGGTAGGGCTAGTGGAAGGTGTATAAATCATGGGGGCTTCACCCACATGAATAGATTGATCTTGCCAGTGGAATGGGATAGATCTTATGTGAATGGATTAGTTCTCATGACAACAGATTGTTACAAAGCAAGGCCACTCAATATGCTTGGCTTCTGTGGCATATGGCTAGTTCCCCTTTCACTTCTCTAATATGTCATTGCCCAACCGGGGAGCCCTTGTCAAGAGACCAGTGCTATGTAATTTGGACCTTCCAACCACCAGAATCATGAGCCAAATAAACCCTTACATTTTGTACATTAGCCAGAATCAGTTATTTTGTAATAGCAGCACAAAATGGACTAAGACGATTATTACTCAGATAATTAAAAAAAATTTGCATCAATCCTATAACAGTGCTTCCCACATAACATTCATTCATTAATTCGCTCATTCAACAGTACCAATGACATACCTGTATATGTCAGCATCTAGATGCTAGGGATAGAGTAATTAGCAAGGTTGACACAGTCCCTATCTGTATGAAATGCACATTCTAGAAGAGGGTTGGGGAGACAATAAATAAGGAGTAAAGAAGAAAATTTCAATTATCATAGCGCCATAATGTTAATAAAACCGTAATGAGATTAAAAAGTACTTGGCTATATGTAGAGTAGGGAGGAAAGATACTGTAAATAAGACAGTCCGGGTAAAGGTTTTTGAGGAGTTTCTTGAGCTGAGGCTTACATGATGAGAAGGATATGGTCACATAACAGTCTGTGAGGCAGAAGTTCACTGGAGCTGGGATCAGAGTAAAAGGAGGAAACAAGCCACGAGAAGAGGACAATAGAAGGACAATAGAAGGAACAACCACTACAAAGACACTGAGCCAGGACTGAGCTTGGCATGATTGAGAATCAAGAACACCAACAGGCCCACTGCTTAGTGAACAGAGAGAAAATCAGATAAGAAAGGGATGCAGATTACATAGAGCCCTGGAGGGCACAGTAAATAATTTATATTTGATGATATAATTTCATAAAGTAATTACACTAAGAGAATAGTATGTTAACACAAACATAACACCAAAGCAAATTTACAACAAAGGACAATAGTACTTTTTGAGCAGAGGAATAACATAACACTCTTCTATGTTCTAGAAGAGTGATGCCAACAGCTATATATAAAATAGATTGCACAGTGTGAAGAATAGAAACAGGAATGCCAGTTAGAAAATTACTGTAGGAATTCAGGAGAGATGATGGTGACTTGGACCAAGATGACAGGTGTAGAGAAGCTAAGAATTTGTCAGAGTCATACTCTGCTTGTATTTTGAAGGCAGAGCCAGATGTAGGATGTGAGAAAAAGAAAGGAATTGGATTAAAAACAGTATAACTAAAGTCAAAATATCAAGTAGTGACTTGGACAATAAGTGGTTAGAGGAAGAGACTACTGAGGTACAAAACAATAAGGTTAAGGTTTCACAAGCCTGGAAGAGCAGTGTGTGTGTGTGTGTGTGTGTGTGTGTGTGTGTGTGTGTGTGTGTGTGTAAGTGGGAAAGTACAGAAACAGAAATATAGGAAGCAATTTCTTTTATGGAAGCTGTTACTGGAAATGTACTTCTATGATTGGCCAAAGCCAATGTGTTCTGTTTTGACTAACTGAATCCAAGAGGTCTGCACTTGGTACCTCCTCTCTGTCACGCACACTTGGTGGCTTCTGATGTAGCAATGATTTTGTAGTGCCTTGATATAAGCTGTGCTTAAGGAGGCTGAAGGCTGAAGGGGTATCTGCACACGCTATGCAGGTGTAGAAGAGTAAGAGCAAACCCAAGTGCAGCTGTGGTTAGAAAGCCTGCCCATTCGAGGTCCTTTTGCACTTCACAGGCAGGAGGGTATTCTGTAAGCAAAGCCATCCCGCAGGTGCTGGGCCGCAGCACAGTTGACTTCCTTTGTGGAACTAGCCACAGAAAAGTCCTTCATGTGTGCTCCCAGACTCAGTGGCAGTTTCAAGTTGATGTAAAGTGCTGACACATAGCACAGAAGGGTTACTGTTGGAACATTTTGGAATTTCAAAGCATCACCCAATGGGAGAGGATGTAGAGAAAACAGAGGTTAAAGAAAGAGAATGGCTTTTCACAAAGTGGAAAAGAGAGTGGCACATTTTTGTCACCCTGTATTGAAATTTTCCTCTTTAATGTCTCTGTATCCTAGGAACTGCTTCATATTGTTCATCATTAGCAGATGGACTGCCACATAGTAGATGTTCACAAAATATTGTGGATGAATGAATTAACAAATGAAACCAAACCAACCTGAGTCCTCACCAACTCAGTCATGTTGTCAATATTTGTGTCAGCAAATACAAAACTCTAGGTCCAGTTCCTGTTCTTGTGGTTTGTTGCCTGGGACACAATCAGGCAATGTCTATGCAGTGCAACTGGAGCAGTTGATTTCATGGAACTGGTCAGTAAATGGATGGAACCAATGGGGTGTCGCAAATGAATGCTGTGACTCATATATTTTTTTGCCCCAGTTGCCTAGTCTTTTGTCTGAATTACAAACAAAAATAACAAAATAAAAAAGCACCCAACAGTCTCTCTTTTCTGAGCCATGACCATCTGCATGAAACCTGAGAGACTGAACAATGAACAGAAAGTGTGTCTACAACCACTCCTTTCAGTCACCTCTGGAGTGGGAGTGGAGAACAGCCAGATTAGTTGTTTGATGTCATGAATTCAAAATGCCCAACTGATTGACTCTATTTTTTGCTACTTATATAATCAGGCCTCTTGTATAATCAGCATCTGCTTTCTCCATAAAGTATCAGGCTCTTTATCACTTCTCCAATGCCCCCTTTTAAAAATGACAAATATGCAACACCTTAAGTCATCCCTATTTGGAGATTTTTCTCATGTAAACCTCTCTAACCATTGCACATACCCCACCACGCACACACGTTGCCAGCTGGGTGTCCCCCAAAATTTTCTTTCTAATCAAGGCTGAAATCCACGCTCAATTGTTGAGTAACCAAACATGGGGCTATCTGTATCAGCAAGCAGTATTTTTTCTAGTCAGTCCTGATTAGATGTATTAAAGATTTCCACAGACTTTCCCAAGTGCCAACTGCTTAAGCTAAACAATGACACCAAATGAAACCGCACACCAAACAAAGGCACATCAGGAGGAGGAACAAGATGACATGATGTCATGAACGCTGCCTCAACTGAGGGGACCACAAGCTAGGCAGAATCTTCATGTTGTACAAGACAGAACTAACACAAAGAAAAGCAGGAAAAAAACACAGAGAAGACCTGAGATAATACCTACAGAAAAGGAAATTTAAACTGCAAAAGGATTCTTTCTCATTTTTAATCCCTCACATATAGAAGGAAGCCATTTGTGTTGCTCTCTCATTTGGTGTGTAAATCTTCAGTAACAAACATACAGTTTTAAATTGTATTATAATCAACAAATAAAATACATAATAGTTTCAAATCTAATAGACTATTGCCATGAGCTAAAAGCATAATAGCTGTCCCCCGGGTAGCATAACCATAAGTGAGCTACTCCGTCTTTCCCTATGAGTGGGGGAAAAAGGTGGTTTTCATACCAACAACTTCCACTTCCTATTATAATACCATTTTGTCTATCATCAGCAGCCTGAAATTATAAAGAGCAAAACATTTAATGAATTTGCCCTCATTAAATGATGCATATCATCTAATGCTGGGGGAGAAAAACCTAAGACTCACAGTTTGACTGATTCTAGAACAACCTCAACAGCAGCTTGTTAACAATCAAACTGAGGAGTATTATGGCAGCAGTTGGGAAGCAATTTTTTGTTTATTCTCACCACTGCACTTTTTGGACCTATAATACATCCCACCCATCAGAAAGCTTTATCTCAGCTGGAAAACATGAATTCTTATTTGAGTTTTAAAAATTCCAATTCTTTACTAAATTTTAAGTGCTTTTAAAAAATCAAAATGCCCTTGGTTGACATTTATTTCTATAGGTAAAATACATAATTACATTCCCATTTAAAGGAATGCATCGTACATTTAAACCTTAAAAGAAATGAATGCAAAAAAATAAAATGTAACTCACACTTCATCAAGAGTGTAATGGAAGGGCTGGGGATTTAGCTCAGTGGTTTCGCCCCCTGCTGCGCAAGCACAAGGACCCAAGTTCGATCCCCGGTACCAAAAAAAAAAAGAGTGTAGTTGAAAATGAGAACTTTTCCCCATTGGTTTGGTTTCGTGTTGCATATTAGGTTTCATGCTTACTCTTTATTAAAAAAAAAAGTGTACTTTAATGGCTCATATCCCAAGACAGAATGACAGCACTACAATATATTTGACTATTTTCTTCTCCATTGGTCATTATTGTATCAGAATGCTGCTCAGGTTTCTGGGAGTTGTAGTTTTCACTTCTGGTTAACTAATAGATATAAAAATACTTGAAGTGAAATTTCAAGAAGGGCCACATTTAAAAATTTCCCTGAAGAAAAAATTGAATAAAAGCATAGAGGAAAAGTCACCAAAGGATCTATTTTTTATGGATTGAATATAGTATTTTTGATTTCTTTCATTTTTCGTGTTATAACTGTGACAATAAACAGCAATTCAAAAATAATCAAACACTTTCACAAGCTTTTACTTAGTAACTAGGCACAATATGACATTGTAGAATGTACCAAATTATGTCATCTTTACAAGCGTCTAACCACTGGAGAAATACAAATTTTGGTTACTTGTTCATGTGTAACCTAGTTATTGAGTATTGTATTTGATTATGCTAATTTGTTGTGGAAATTTTGCATGAAAGCCCTTCAACTAAAATGTTTTGAAAAACAAAAAAATCATTTAAAGCTCTGATGAAAATTGTCTCAAGTCATCCATCAATGGATATGTATTATTTTTATTTTCCACATACAATCTTTCTCTGTAGTTTTGAAATACATTTGGACATCACTAAGATAAGCTCCTGTACTATCACAAGAAAGTCAGCCACACATACACACCCAGAAGCCAAATTTACTATTTATAGTCAACAGAGAAAGTTTTCAGCATGATAAGCCACCATCCTTTAGAATATTGTTTTCTGAGGGCCAGGGATATAGCTCAGTGGCACCGCACCTGCCTTGCAAACACAAGGTCCTGAGTTTGATCCCCAGTACCAAAACAAACAAACAAGAATATTGCTTTCTGGGCCCCCAAAATAGGTAGGTAGATGATAGAGAGACAGATGATAGATAGATAGATAGATAGATAGATAGATAGATAGATAGAAAGAAAGAAAGAAAGAAAGAAAATAGTACGAGGCACTGGACACATAGGCTGGATTGGACTCAGGTTGTCAATGAGCATCTAAAAAAGACTCAGACTGGTTCTGTCTATAAAAGCTTACCAAATTGACCATTTTGACTAAATTGACCAGTCAATTTAGTGAAACAGCCACTTAACTCCTTTCCACTTCGATTTGCCCAGAACCACCTGTTAAGGAACTTGTGGACAGTCTTATTTTCTTGCTCTTTCCAAACACCGATTCCTTCCACTGTTCTACTCACCTGTCTTTTCTAAGCAGCTCTTTACTGGTTCAATTGTTTTCTCAATTGTGATTGGAGTTAGGAAATAACTATTTGTTCCCCAGGACACACATTTTTCTGGGATTGAGTGAGTTACAGTAATCAACTGAGCTGATGGATGCCCTGGGCAGAACTATTTGAAGGTCCCTGAGGAGCAGGTTAAACTCCTGAGTGCTCCAAGAATTCTGCCTCAATAGAAAAATCTATGAACCGCTCGCTGGTTTGGCATTCAATCCACCATTTCATAGTCTGTACTCTGCTTCTGAGCTTGCAATCTGAAATACCCATGTGGCTACAATTTCTCTCAGGGTCAGCTAATGAACTGAGTGGGTCAGGCCAACCCACAATTCTTCAAGAGGCAGACACCCAATGGAAAACCAGTGTCCATTTACTGTTTAAGTGAAATGCCTTGATTTTGAAATGTGTGATGAGAAAGGAAATGCAATTGTGCGATTTTTAATTGAGATGTGCTCATTTCCATTTTAATCCTTACACAGTTCTCTACAGGAAACAACGCATCCATGAAAAACACCCAAGAGAATATGTAAGAGTCTAGAAGATTCACTTGTTTTTTTTTCCCTGGGCATGAGATACCCACCACCTTCCACAAGATGGCAGGCAGTTTTCATTTTATTATTGATGATCAACAGGAAATTGCTCCACTCTCAAATGACCACAACCCCAGGTAGCTAGAGTGACATTTGCTTTATATTATGATACACACTAATTAATCATTAGTGATCCCAGAAGTAAGTCTGCTAAAAATTCTTTGCTATGGCTTTTCACAGCAGGGGCTTTCAATATTGATACTATTACCTACACATATGTTCAACTAGTATATGTTATAGCCATGGCTTTAAGCTTTTAGGGTATTTTAATTAATATTGCCTAGATTAATATTTACCTCTTATTCAGAAGGGGAAATGGTAAGGCTAGTAAAATAAAAGCAGAAAGAAAAAGCAATAAACAAGGCTTTGCGAAGCTCAAGGCAACTGCCAAGTTTCCAACATGAGGTACCTTTGTCGTCTGGCATTTGTTGATGTTTTCAAATTATTCTCAGGTTCACCTGAAAACCTCTGAAGCAAAACCTCTGTTTGGAACTTGTCTGGCACCACGTAAGTTGTATCCTATGAAGGATACACCTCATGAAGGATTCACTCTCTGGCTTCAACTAACATGAAATAGTCACATTGCTTCACAACATGGATTCCATTCCATTGCAAGGAGCTTCATTATTCTAAGTAATTCCACCAGGGCTCAGCCACAATCCAAGCTCCTGGACATTAAGCACAGAATGCTTTCCTCACCTAGGAAGGAGCTTTGAGGAGATTCACCTGCCATCTGAGCAGCCACAACCAGCCCAATTTCTTCCACTTCCTGAGGCTAGACCAGGACAAAGAACCTGCCTGGGTCCATTCCACCAGCAGTGGGAACTGTTAATCGGTTTATATTCATACCTTATTTCCACTTAAGACTCGTTAGTTCTCCACCCAGTTCAACTATACCCATGCCTAGACATTGATAGTACATCTCTTGAAAAGTTTATTTCACTGTTTTTCTAAACTTTAGCTTTCCTTGGACAATGACACTTCCTTCACAATTCTTAGTCTTTAATATGTTTATGAGTCATCTGGGATATTGGTAAAATTTAGATTCAGATTCAATAGGTCAGATATAGAACCTGAGTTTCTGCAACAGGCTCAGAAGTGATCTTGGTATCCACAAGCCATACCCTGAGTTAGCGAATCTATAGTTTATTTTTGCTCTTCTACACTCCATATTTCATATATCCTGGGATAAGGAAGACTAGTCGGAGTTTCCAGATCCCTATTATACCTTCAAGACTTCCTGTTATCAGTAACTCCTCCTCTTTGAAGCCCAGATCATCTGATTCAGAAATGCCTTCACAAGTCATCTCCAGAATTCCCTCTCAGGCATCCTACTGCATTCACTGATGGCTCTGGAATCCAGATGACCATTTTCTTTCCACCACATTCCCTCTTACCTTCCTAAACCACTTTAATTTTAATGTGGATAACTCATTCATGACACTGACCCGGATCCTTTATTTCAATAATTTTCATCCTTATTCAACTTTGGAAGTTAGCTCAGTGGCCACAGCATGAACTTTCTATCACCTAACACTATTCTTACCCTAAAATTTTAAGCCTTAACAGTTCCCCATCTCATCTCAGACTCCAACTGGAGACTTCCAGCTCTGCTCTCCCTCACTCTCCCTAAACCTCCTCTTCTAATCCAAGGACTTTCCACTCCTTGGATACCTCCATATTCATATTCCCTATTCTTATTCCTATTCTTATTCCTTATTCTTATTCCCTATATTCTAATAAACATATCCTTATGCCCTAATAACACTTGTTTTCACTTTCATTTCAACCCAGTCAGGAGATCATGGTCAATCACTTCTACTCCAAAGTCAATAATAGTCAATTTTCCCTAATTCATGTTCTTCTGAGGCTACTGTGCTAAACTCCATTCTGAGTTTCCCCATTCTTATTTTCTTACTCCTCCCCATCTCAAAAGATCCTAGTGAACACACACAGATACACGGGGCGGGGTGGGGGGGATGCAGCATGCTGAGGGATGCCCTTATGTACTTATATACCCCACCTCCGTGGACCTGCAACACTACCATCTCATCCTCTTAATTTATTCCCTCACAAATGCCTTTCTGGCCATTTCTGTGCTTTCCAAACTATCAAGTTATGCAACATACATGTCTTCAGTTCCCATCCCCTTCCACGAGAAACTTTCCATTATCTTCATTCAGTCTCTTTTTCTTGTCTCCTGTTAGGTTTTGCTTTTTCCTTCTAAAGTTAATCTCAGCAGTTTTATTACTTAAATATAAATCCCTTTTGTGCTATTGACTCTACCTTGATGTAGTAACTTTCCATTAATTTAAATTATCATACTTTATTTCCTATTTAGTCCTTCCTTTCAGCTAGCACATATGGCCATGTTTTTCTTATTAACCACTGTCCACCCAACTAAAAATGTCCTCCATAAATTTACATCGTGTTTACTCAAGGTATTACCCCACCCTTCCTTTTACTGAGAAAGTTTTTGCAGTGCAAAGTATCAAACCCACAGCCTCATGTATGCTACGTAATCTCTTACACTGAGCTAACCCCTAGCCCAATAAACTCTTAAAAGAGTTGTCTTCATTCATTGTCTCTAATTTTTGATCAACCATTCTCTTTTTAATTCCCTATGAATATTTCCCATAACATAAAGTAATTGTATGAGCTGGCTTCTGTCTCCACCACTCCACAGATGGCCTCTAAATTTCCAATCTCAATGGCTCATCTCTGCCCTCACCGTTTTTGATATCTTGGCAACATTTAACACTGATGCTCACTCTCTGATATCATCATTTTCCTCTAATCATCCTAGTGTTCTCAGTCATTGCATATCATTTTATCTTCTCTGCTAATTAATCTGTTATTTCCCCATCAAACTCTCAATGTCAATATACCAAAGGGTCCTCCCATAGCCCTGCTTCCCACTCCGCACTTTCTACTT
Organism: Heterocephalus glaber; assembly: GCF_053883595.1. NCBI lineage: Eukaryota > Metazoa > Chordata > Mammalia > Rodentia > Bathyergidae > Heterocephalus > Heterocephalus glaber. Next base: position 8,758,431 of record NW_028258461.1, read on the forward strand.
GTATCCCTTTCTTCCTGGGCCATCACAGGTGTTCCCTTGATCTCAATTTTTTTTCATAGCACTTATACCATGTTCTAATTTTTATATAATCTACTTCCTTACTGTATTTATCAGTATCTACCCTTCCCCACCTCACTCCTGCTAGAATGTCACCTCCATGAAAGCATGGAATTATGTCTGTTCACTGATTTACAACAAGCACCTGGAATATTGCCTCTAACATAGTAAGTGATTCATACATTTTATTTAATATATATACCATTCCCTATGAAATAATCACTGCCATATAGGATTTCTAAGCTTAATCCTTCTTTTGAGCACACACTTACTTACGGTCATCTTTAACAGGGCTCAGACCACAGTCATCATATCCTTCTGCATCAAACTCCCTCTTGTTGTAGTGGTTCCTACCCCAGATCACATTGCTTGTAAGCCTTACAAAGTCTGAAGTCACTTTGGCTCTTTTGTCTTTTCTCACCATGAAGAGCCATCAGTCATTTAGCCCTGTGGACTCTAACCTCTCCAATAGCTTGTATTCCCACAGTGTCTTTATTTTCATCTTCCTAGTCACAGACTCCAGGCCATTTCCACTCTTGCCTACAATCTTAAAATAATCTGCTAAAAGTGTTATCCTATTGCCACCATTTGCTCTCCACCATCTATCCTACACATCTACCCTTGTTTGACTTATCTTTCCAAAGAAAACAAATCTGTTAACATTACCTCTCTCAACAAGTCTACAAAGGCTGCCCATTTTCTACAGGTTTAAGTCTGAATTTCTCAGCCTAATATTTTTAATATTAATTAAGTTTATTGGTGCAATTTAGATACACATAATGATCACATTCATCATATGGAATTTATACATGTACATAATGTATCTTAATTCTTATTTTTCCCATTCCCCTCCTCTCCCTTCAACCCTTCTCCTCATTTACAAAAGCTTTGTTTCTGTTTTATCTTTCTTTTCTCATTTTTCCCCTTTTTCCTTTCTTCCTTTCCTCCTCCCCCATCTCTAGTTCCCCTTCCCATTTCAACTTTTTCTTCCTATTTTACATTATCTATTATACATTTTGGTCCTTTTTTTTACACTATCAGGTTGTTTCAGTTTTTTTTTTTTTTTCTTTTTCGGTATCGGGGATCTTGCAAGGCAGATGGCAGAACCACTGAGCTAAAGCCCCGGCCCTCCACATTCAGTTTTTCACACCTGAGAACAACGTGATAGTTTCACATGTGTGTCTGATTTATTTCACTTAAGAGTATGGTCTCTAGGTGCATCCATTTAGCTAGAAATGTCTCAAGTTTATCTTTCTCTATGCCTGAGTAGTACTCCATTGTATTAAAATAAACCTCATCTTCTTTATCCATTCATTGGTTGATGGGCATTCCTCAGCCTGATTTTAAAGCTTCTCTATCATCTGCCTTCAAAACTCCTTTTCAGCTTTCTCTCCCTCTATTTTGGCTCTAAATATTCCTAACCTGAGTGCTAACATACCCAATGAACACAACTGAAGATTCTGAGAACACAGATGACAAGAATGATGAATCATTTAAGGAAAATATGACAAAACTCACTGGACAAAGGAGGTGATTTAAAAATAACCTTTGGTGAGGAATTGAGATCTGAAAATGACTCAGGACAAAATTCTGAAAAAGTGGCAGTGTACAAAGTAAGACCCCACAGCCACTTATATCAGAATCTTCTGGGGGTGGACTGTGATATCTTCTTTTCTAACTATCCCCAGGAGATTCACATGTATTCAAGGTTGAAGACAATTGACCTTGGAAGTAATATCCACATTTTCTATTTTTGAAGGGAGCAAAAAGGAACATCTGTGTCCTAGTACCCCTAGGTAGATGGAAAACACACTGAATCAAGAGTTAGAGAAGCTGGTTTCTTTTCTTAGCTTTGCTCCTCACTTGCCCATGTGCCTGGGCAAGTCACTTACCATTATTTGCAAATATAGAGGGTGATGGTGTTGACCTGTCACGACACCATCTCCAAGGAGCCAGGCCTCACACCATACAACCTGTAATTTCATACTACCACATTGAATTTCATGCCACCACCTTGACCGAGAACTACTAGTTAGGAGGAAGTGACTCACGTGGGATCATCTCAGTGAGGCCTTCCTTGTCAACCTTATCTAAAACCTAGAGCCCCTGACCCAAAACTGTTTATTCCCCTCACCTAATTTTTTTCCATTGCACTTAACACTGGCTTACCATGTAATTGACTTAGTTATTTTGCTTCTTGTCTGTCTTCCTCCACTGGACTGCAAGTTCCATGATAGCAAGGCATTATCTCTGTTCTATTTTGTTCAATGCTATATCATCTGGGTCTCTCTCTCTCTCTCTCTCTCTCTCTCTCTCTCTCTCTCTCTCTCTCTCTTTCTCCTTCCCATTGCTTTAAACCCTGACTTCTTTATACCTTTTGGAGCTGGGGCTGGGGCTATAAGATGGGATAAAGTAGGCAGGTTGATAATAAAATGTAACTCATGCCAATTTTCGGCTTCTCGGTTTGTCTAAATGAATTTTAGAGTAAGGAAAATTCTCTCCCTGGAGCTCTAGGAAAGAAGTTATTCCAGACCTGACAAGACTTTCGGCAGAATTTTTCTTGTGTAATAAGGATACCCTAACCTCTGAAGTTAAGTTTAGGGGATAATGCTGATTACTTCTGCAAAGAGTACACCAGTTACATAATAAATAAACAAGCAAACAAACAAAAAATGTATAATCCTAACAAAATAGCAAGCAATGGTTTCAAGATATGGATGCCACTAAATTGAAGACTAAAGTCACTCAGGCTACATTTTTGCCTTCCTGTAAGAAAGGCTCCCAGGAGGGGAGGCGGGGGGAGGAAAGCAGGGAAAGAAAAATATATAGGAAAAGAAGGGAAAAACAGAAACAAAGCTTTTATAAATAAGGAGGGCTGGAGGGGTGGAAGGAAAGGAAAGGGAATGGGAACAAATAAGAACCAAGATATATCACCTACAGGTACAAATTCCTAATGATGAATGTGATCATAATGTATACCTAAAATGGACCAATAAAGTTAATTTTTTAAAAAAGAAAGGCTCATCCAGGATACCCTGGAAGCAAGATTATAGGCAAGATAAGCAATTTAGTAAGACAGTGTCTCAAAATAAAGAAAGAGGGCTGGAGATGAAGGTCAGCGTGAATGCCTTATGTTCAGTCCCAATACAACACAAAAAGAGATGATGAAGTTGACCGTATTTATCTATGACTACACCCTGGCAAGCATTTTTTTCCATTTCCTCTTATCTCACAGTCACACACTGAAGTGTTCTGTCCCCTCCTCTCCCTCCCCCCTCAGGTGACATTAGCCATCTTGCCTTCACAGAAACTCTTCAGAGGCCAAGCTTCCACCTAGCTGACTAGACCAAGGAACCTGGGTCACTCTGCTAATAGGAAGTCTAGACCATGTTTTCACCAACTGGGGCCTTATACAAAGAAAAGAATGTTCCCTCCCTCGTTGGTGGCATTGTTTGTGATGCTGAGGATCTTGAAGCCGAAAACAGGAATAAATATTTAAAGTACATCTATCTCCATGTCCCTCCAATGCAGCCTGGAAAAAAAGCTGCCCTCTGTGATATGAACAAGATGGAAGTCTCTCCAAAAGTCTGGGAATCAAATTTAGTGTGCAAAGATTATGAGGCCATTGATCCAGAAAGTGACTTTCCTAGCATTCAGGAAATTTGTTTGAGCCAGCAGAAGAGTCCCAGGGCCTATCAGGGTGCTCAGTAAATATGTGCTGAATGAAGACACAAACCTAGCCCTTATGCAAGTTTGAATCTATTACACAAATATTGGCTGGAACAGTGAGCATAAAGTTGCTCTTAAGGATTTGGTTTCAAGATGTAGAAGGGCCAAAGAGAAAAAACTGGCTTCCAAAGTACAGATTTATACTTTATTTTAAAACAAATTAAACACCTTCCTTTCCTTTCTGTTGAACCCCAAGCAAATTTCAGGTCTTTCAGAATCTGACCAAAGCTGTATTTCCAGGCTTAGTACAACCAGTGATTGCCTTGTCTTCTCTCCTTCCCAAGCGATGCTCCTTTTAAAAGCTTAGCAGCAACAATGGCCTTTAAAAGAGAAAGCCTTGTGGCCAGTGAGTTTTTACTCTGTCAATTGAAGGGTTAGCTTTTTTTTTTTTTTTTTTTTTTTGGTACCGGGTATTGAACTTGGGTCCTTGTGCTTGCACAGCTGGTAGCGAAACCACTGAGCTAAATCCCCTGCCCAAGAAGGGTTAGCTTTTGATCCTTCGTTTAACCTCCATTTTTGAAAGAGCGATAGACCAGGACACTATTAAATGGTGATTGGAAAACTCATGATTCTCTGTTCACAAAAACTGGTGGGTAAAAATTGGCTGATATGAGTTCTAAGGATTCTTGGATTTTTCTGGTCCCTCTTTCTCTGTCCCTTGCCCAATCAGGCTGGTTTGCAAGTCAGTTTAAGAAGTTATTATAAAATGGCAAGTAGGTGTCAAATACTTTACTAAATTATATTCTTTCCATCAATTCTTCCATCCATTTATCCAACAAATATTTATTTAGTACATACAATAGCAATGCAATGTATTATGTTCTAGACAAAGCAAGCATGGTCTCCATTTTCATGTGCATGACAATCCAATGGGAGACAATTCTGCTAGAAGCAGACAATTTTTACTAAATATAATCAAATTAGCAATAATATAGGTTGAGAGCTTATGGTAACCTTTGCACTGAACCAGAGCCAACATATATGCCATCTGCTTTGATCCTTACAATAATCTAGGAAGGTGGTTCTTACCATCTTCATTCTACAGAGGAAGAAATGAGACTCAGAGACACGCATACTTTTTTCTCCCAAAAGAACTTTTTCATCAATAATGGAATCATAATTTGCATTATTGAATGAATTCCAATTATGTCCTTTCCTTTTCATAAGCACTGTAGATGACAATCAAGAAGGCATATATATTCTGTATGGAATCATTAGCCTGCAACAATACATTGAGTCAAAAAGGAGAGAGGTCTGTGGTCTACTGCAATGGCCTCTCATCACGTGAATTTAGGGTTTCAGAGACTGTCATTACTGGGGCCAGGAGTCTTATTGACTTATTGCTAGACTATACTCTAGCACAGTACAGGGAGAGACCAAGGGACCACCTCTCCAGTCAGCACTTTATGAGTACAACACCACTCGGCTAATGGTGCTGGGCTCCAGAGCAAATCTCTTCATACATGTATAGCCAGGGCCTTGCACCTTGGTCTCTTTGTTCCAAATTTCCCCTTGCCCAGAAGGTTCTATTCTGTCTGTTTGCATATAAAAATCTGACTTTTCCATTGAAAGTCTCCAAGATGACTTCCTCACTAATTTTGGTCAGAATCAATTTCTCTCTCCTATCCTCATAAACCTGTCGCTCTTGACCAGAACTTGCTTTTTTCACAAATTGGTTTAACAGAAAGTTTTTCCTTTGTGATTGTGAACACTAAAAGTCAGAAACTTTTAGTATGCTTTCTCTGCATACCCTCAAACATCCAGTACAGCACATATAAAGTGTTTTAGTACATATTAAATCCTTATTGAATCACATTTAGCTAATGAAACCAAAATTAAAGTCTAGTCTTTTTAGATCACAATCCCTGCTTCCCCAGCCCTACCTGGGCCCTAGCATTCCAGATTTGGGGGGACAGAATAATAGTGAAAAATTGGACTTTTTCCTCAGACCAATCTGAGCTCAAATCCAGCCCCATAACTTCCTAGCTGCATAAAACTTCCTAGTGATGGCGAACCTTTTAGAGACGAGTGCCCAAACTCCAACCCAAAACCCACTGATTTATCATAAAGTGCCAACACTGCAATTAAACCCAAATACTGAGGTTTTAGTTTAGAAAAAATAACTCATACATTAACAGCGAAGATAACAATCTTCATGAAGTTAAGAGGAATAAATGAAGTGTGTGTGTGTGTTACAGTGGGAACACACAACCCTTAGTTTCTCCTTCCCTTTCCTGTGGATAAAGGTCCAATATAGAGCAAATAAGCATTAACCCATGCTCCCCAGGGTTGTCAATCTAAAAGTGACCAAATAGATGGACATTTAGGGACCCTCTACTATTTGTCAAGGTCTGGGCTAAAGTATGTATGAGAGATGAAGGAATAGAAGCAACAGCCTCTGCCTTCGGAGATCTTACAATCTATTGTTAGAGACAAGAAAACAATGAGAGATACACATTAAGATTCTCAGAGGTGTTAAGAAGTACAACAAGTCAACATGGGCTGATGGGTTTAGGGAAAGCTATAAAGCCCTCTGAAGAATAGGTTGGGATGTAATGGCAGGTAGAAGAGAAAACAGTCATTCTAGCCAGAAGAGATGCCATGTGTGTAAATGTGGGGCTGGAGCCATGCATAGTGGGATTGGAGGACAGCCAGACATTGAAATCAGGCGGAGGACAGAGAGTAGAGGGGGGAAAGTGCTGGGTCATCGAGGGCCTTGAGTGGCAGATTAAAAGCAACACTGCTAGTCATTGACAAAGAGCAGCCCATGGGGTCCTCTTATTGGAAAACTGATTTCGAATTTAGGAAACATTTCTTCGGAGACCCTGTTCTGGAAAAAAAATCTATATCTACATCTCCCACCATCAAGCAACAACCAGAACCACTGGGCCATAGGAAAGAAGCTCCCAAGGCCGAGTCTCTGGGCCCTTTGTGTCTGACAGCTGTTACAGGCAGCCCTTCCTGCATGACAGCTGTCCAGGCAACATGCTGGGCACTGACTCCCTAGGTTATGACAGACTTGCCAGGGAATCCAATGGAGGTGGCACCCCAGAGGCTCTCTTCTCCTCTTGCACCCAAACTCAGCTTGCACGTCCCACCCTGCATCCACAGAACCAAAGCCATTCACAGTCACCCCACAGTGGCTCGCCGGCCACTGCTTAAAGCAAGGTCGCCTACCCTCTCTTTTGACTGGTGTGGGGGGTGGGAGCCATGCTTCCAGCTGGCTCTGCTGAGCTCTAACAATAATAAAAACTAGGGACTGTATGGCTGAAGTCAAGTCAGGAAAAGTCAGAGGGGAACAGTCCTTGCTTCCAGCTCTGTACCCCACCCCACCCCACACACACACACTGGCTGGGCAGGAAAGTTTGTTTCAGCAGGAAAAAGGAATGGTGAATAAAGACAAGCCAGGTGGTGGAGCGGTTTGCCCTGGGAAGCTGGCTGGAATGAGGGTGGCATTTTGACCCTCTGCTTCTGTGTGGGCAAGTGACAAAGTAGGAGGAGCCCTTATCAGGTGAGCTCAGGGGCCATCAACTCACTCTGTCAACTCCTGCTCCTCCTCCCCCACAATGCAGGAACCTCCAGGCTATTTATTTTTCTTAGAAGAGGGGTGCCCCTGTCAGCTCATTTGCATTCTTTGGTCCCAAACAAAAACCATATTAAAGTGTCTTGAAGAGCCAAATTAACTGGAAAGGCTGCTTGGCTTGGGGAAAAAAAAATGTCCTTACATTGAAAAGGAATCAATGTAGTATTCTATTTTCATGATGAGTACAATGCTTGCATTAGGAAAAAAATCTCTCCTATTCATTCTGATCAGCAAGCCTGAATGGAATGGTTAAGAACTCAGCATCTTCTCCAGCTGCCTACATATATATTATGCTATGTTTGTCTTCACTTTGCCAACTTGTTTTCAGGTCTGTGAAAGAGCTGCAGCTTTAGCAATGGGCTGATATCTATCCCTCCAGAAGTGTGGGTGCAATTCCTTTTCTTACTTGGGAAACAGATGGTGTTTTATCCTTACACAATCAGCACTGCCTCTCTATCTGTGCCCCTAGCCTTCCCCACCTGTGTGAAACCTAATCAGAGCCTAATGAACATGCTTGGAGCTGTCTGGATGGAATTAGTCCCAGTAGGAGCCGGCCTTCAGGTACTCTGCACACTCTTAAAGCCATGTAGCTGCAAAAAACAAAAAAATAAATCTTTACACGGGGGCTAATTAAATAAAGATCTGCCTCTTCTAAATACACACTTCTCCCCCTGTAGAAGGTAGGCAACATTCAGGGTGCTACATTGTTTAGCTAATGCTCACTGCTCTCCTCACAGAAACTGTGGGCAAAGGTCGGTGCTTTGAATTTCATCTGAAGACTTGAGACATCAAATGCCATGTGGGTCATTCCCACATTGGGTGTGGGCTGCTCTCCTCGCATCCTGCTCACTTCTGTCCAAATGTATGCACACTAATGACCACAACATTTAGGCCAAGCTGAGCAGACAGATGCTCACCACCCCTGCCCTTTGACAAATCTATGATTTGGTCCCAAGGGAGAGAAGAGAGGAATCAGTTAAAATGCTAAACACTCACACATGTGCGTGCGCACACACACACACACACACACACACACAATTGTGTCATTAGCAAATTGTTACTGACACATTTAGAACTTTATGAAGAATTGGAACAAGCTAAAGGCTTCTGGGTAATGTGTGAATCAATCTGGTCAAAAGCTGTTCCTTTTGATGACATAACAAGGTCAATAGGTCATGGTAGCTCCATTACCTCACCTTGAGTTGAACCCTTGTGATGACATACCAAAGTATAAATCATCATGGATTAGCCAGGATATCCCTCCCCTCTCCCTCCCCCATCTCTTTATAGTTTGTAAGAAATGGGAACCCACAGACTCTGTTCTTACTCTCATCTCCCTGTGAATTCCATTGCCAGGTCATTCTAGTGCCCTTTACCTCTTCTTGTGATCAGTACGACCCTATTTGTGTTCCAGTTTCATGGAGCTAGAAGCAAAATGAATCCTAGATTGATTCTCTTAGCTCAGCAAGGTCCAAGCAAGACCTCCAGCTCATTTCCTTGTCCTAGCCTGGACTTCTATCCATCTCGAAACCAGAGGTCTGCAAACTATAGCCTTGGGGCCAGACCCGTCCACCACCTGCTTTTGTGAATAAAGTTTTAATAGAATGCAGTGATGTCTATCTGCAGCCTCAGTTAAGGTGGCTTAAAAATTTCCCTGAAAACTGTCTCCAATTTCTCTTCCTGTCTATTCCTCCACTGTGGAAAGATCTGGATCCCTGAAATTTAGAAAAGATAATGAATAGCTACTGGGTTCCAGCTGTTGGAGTTTTTTACAAACCATCCTGAGCAGTTACAGAGAAAGGGGCTGCCCTTATGGCTGGGCATTTGAGGGGTGCCTGTCACTGGAAGAGTCCCCAACCCTGCTGCTTCAGGCCTTTTCTTCCTATGATTCCTCGGTCTGAAGTGTTATTTCTCCAAAACATGGTATGTAAAGTAACGTTCCACTTAGCAAAGAAAGCTGAAGGCAGGAAGAGGGGAAGCAGTTAGAAGGCCACTGTGGTAGTCCAGGAAGGGATTCAATGAAGACTTTAATGAGGCAATGGCGAGGAAGGGCCAGAATCAAGATATTGTGAAAACTGACAGGACATTGTGACAGGACACTGGTGAAGATAGGCTGATTGCTGTAATGTAACGAGCCAACCCTAAAGTACATAATGCTTCAAATTCCACAGAAATTTTTTTCTTGCTCACATAGCAATGCTGAACACCTAAAGAAATAGGCGGAGAAGTCATCCCTCATGCAGGGGACCAGGCTAATAGTGGCTCTGCCATCTTCAGCACATGCACTCCCACATTACCCTGGAGCCATTTCCATTCCAGCCAGCCTCATAACCTCTTCTCTCAAGCCAAATACCTTTCTGCAAAGAACTCTGTTCGTCAGCCTTTTCTCTCCATACACCACTTCTCTGATTTGTTTTCCCATAATATACTGGGCAGTATACTAAAACCATATATATATATACCTGTTACTCCAACAGAAGGTAAGTTCTTTAAGGATGAACATGCATGCCTTTTATTCATCTCTATATGGTTAGTGTCTAGCACTGTGCTAGGTACACAGTAAATGTTAGTGGAATGTCCATGGCCATACTACCCAGAACGCGTCCAATCTCATCTGATCTTGAAAGCTAAGCAGGTTCGGGCCTGGTTAGTACTTGGACAGGAGACACAATAAATGTCAGTGGAAAAAATAAATGCCTGAGGGAATGAATGAATGAATATCTCTATGCTAGTCCTTAAAGGTACTTGTGAATTCACCATCTTCGCAGTATAAAAATATTAGCCTTTCTAGGATTTACAATTATGTTGTATATTAGCTCCCAGTAAAACAGAATGCAAATCAATTTACACTAAATTGGAAATGGGGATAATTTTCTGTCCATGGACTTTCTCATCTTCCTGACTACTCAGATTCACAGCTAAAAGGTATTGACCAATAGAAATACTGATGCTGTAAAGCAGGAAATCCTGTGGACAGTGTAAAGTAAAACCTCCCCTGGATTTGGTTAGTGTACCAGGAATAATTGAATAGTTTAAAACATGTCTGCCTTGTGACTTGGCTGGCCTTTATGTTATAACAATGGAAACTCACAAATGTGTCTAGGGAGTCAGTTATGCACTGGAGTGCCATATAAGAAACCCAGTTGCATATAATGAAGTGTATAATGCACATAAACTTTTAATGAAGAGTAAAAGTATTGCCAGGCCTCTTCAGGAGCAGCACTTGGCTCCTACCCTCCCTGAGATTCCCTGCCGAAGGAAAGGGTTAACCCAGCTGTTTCACTCCTGCAGAAATGGGCAAAGCTAGGCCAGCTGCAGATGATGCAAAGGTAGGAAGTGAGAGAACAAGACATGGAGCTGCTTTGCAGTGGATGGGGTGGGTTCATCCACTAGGCAAACAGCAGAAATGGCTTCAAGGGTCTAGTCTGATTTTCCCCTGCAAGGAAACCAAGTTGACATTTGCAGACATCAGGGTACGCTTGCTGTGTCTTATCAGCATAGTATAGTATTGTGGTTAAATGTTTGGATTATTGAGTCAGACAGATCAGGATTTGAATCCTGGCCATACTACTTACTAGCTATGTGATCTTGGGTAGGTCACTTCACTTCTGTGAATTACAGTCTATAAAATGGAAGCAACAACAGCCCCTACCTTGCAAGATGGTTGTGAGGATTCAAGGACATAATGCAAATGAAGGTTTCTAGGCTATGAAAAAGTTCAAGAAATGATAGCCCATGTCAAATTCATTATTAGAATCTACCCCATCCTGGGAAAGGACTAATCCACATACAGTTGCTGCAATTCACACTAAAGATACGTTTGGTTTCCACAGAAAGTATGCAACACAGAAAATACTCCAGGAAAAATGCCCAACCCTTCTCATTAGCTGAGGCTTAAACCCCAAGTACTGTGAGCTGGGCTTTGGATGAGAATCTGAGAACAACTCCAGTCCCTTTGACTTTGGACACAGACAGAAGGGATATCCGAGAATACACTGTATGTTTACTATGTCAGTTAAATGCTATTTAAGAAACTACTCCCAAGATCCAAGATATAATGGTTCAGAATACAGTAACTATTTAGAGTACAATTCGGTGGGTCAGTGATTTGGACTGGGTTCAGCTGTGTGGTTCTTTTGTTGGGCTTGGTTGGACAGATCCATGCATCTGCAATTAACTACAGTCAACGGCCTCATGTGTTCTGGAGTCGGCTGTGTGGCAGCCAGAATGACGGGAGTAACTGGCTCATGTGTCTCTAATTATCTACAAGGTTAGACTGGGTTTCCAGGAGCAACAACAAGGCAAGCCCTAATGCACAAGTGCTTATCGAACTTCCCCTTGTCCCATGTTTGTTAATGTCCTGTCGGTCAGTGCAAGTCACAGGGCCAACCCAGATTTAGGAATGAAGAAACAGAGTCTAGATTTTGCCAGGAAGATCTGCAATGGCATGAATTGCACTTGCCATTCCCTGGATTACAAGTAATCGCAAAGACATGAATGCATAAAGGGAGAGTATTTATGGTCATTGTTACAACTGACCTCACTGGCCCTCCCCACTTTGTTCACAAAACTTAACCCCTTCCCTTGCTCCTCTCCAGACCAATGGCATGCATGTTACCACTTATGACATTGTCCATAGTATTCCCTTTGCCTAAGACACCTGCACTAATGACACAACCAAGGTCAGACCCAAGGTGAAGGAAAATTGAGTAGAAAATACCAGTGTTTCATAGCTGGTGGGTTACAAATTGATGTTGGTACCCTCTGACTGCGTGTGACTGATTCTCAGAGCTGATTCTCTTTTTGTGTGCTTTACTGGTTTCTTGAATAGTCTCAGTAGGAATGTCCAACTGCGATTGCCATTTCATGGTTGAAGCCACCTCTCTGACTGGCCTCTATTTTTAGCAACTTTATTGAGATATAATTCTTATATTATACAATTTACACATTTAAAGTATACAGTTCAATGGTTTTTACTATATTTACATGTACATTCCACCAATCACCACAATCCACTTTAGAATAACAAACTTAGAATAGTTTCATCATCTCAAAAAGAAACCTTGAATCCTCTAGCTATCACATGACGATTCCCTCACTCCCTCTCTTGCTCTAAGCAAACACTACTCTAGCTTATGACTATGTATTTCTCAATTTTGGACTTTCATACTAATGGAATTGTATCATATGTGGCTCTTTGCGACTTGCTTCTTTCACTTGGCATATTCTCAAGATTTAACCATGTTGAGGTATATTTTAATATGTCATTACTCTCTACAGCTGAATAATATTCCATTGGATGGATATATCACATTTTGTTTAATCATGTACCAGTTGAAAAATATTTTGGTTGTTTCCCAATTTTGGTTATTATAAATATTTTGTGTATTCTAATGTAAAAGCTTTTGTGTAGCATGTTTTCAAATCTTTTGAGTAGAATTGCTAGGTTACGATAGTAACCTTGTGTTAAATTGTTTTTCTGAGGAGTTGTACTATTTTATATACTTATTAACAGCACACAAGAGTTCCAATTTTTCTACATTTTCACCAATACTTATTTTTTATCTATCCTTTTGTATTCAAGTCATCCCCATGGATATGAAGTGATATAACATTGTGGTTTGGACTTGCATTTCTCTGATGACTAATGCTGTTGACCATCTTTTTAAGTGCTTAAATTTTCATAAAGTCAATTTCATTTATATTTTCTTTTACTGTCCATGCTTCTGCTATCATATCTAAGAATCCATTGCCAAAGCCAAGGTCATGAAGATGTATGTTTATGTTTTCTTCTAAGGGTTTTATTGTAGTTTTAACTCTTACATTTAGGACTTTGGTCTATTTTGAGGTCTTTTATTTGGGGGGCAAAGTCTCCCTATGTTGTCTAGGCTGGCCTTGAGCTTCTGAGCTTAAAATAATCCTCCTGCCTTGGCCTCCCAGTTAGCTGGGCCTATGGAGACTTGTAACAGCACCCCATTTTAAATTTATGTTTGTAAATGGGATAAGGCAAGGGTCTGATTTCATCCTACTGTGTGAAACTATCTATGTCTCCACATTACTTGTTGAATAGTCTAACCCTTCCTCATTGAATGATGTTGGCATGTTTGTCAAAAATCACTTAAAATCATGGATATATGGATTTACTTTGGAGCACTCAATTCTACTTCATTGGTCTATATATTGCTATATTTCTGGCTGGTTTCCTATGATTTCATGCTTCAGCCCTCAGATTCTGAGCTTTACCTCCTGCTGGGTCACTTTGCCTCTCCCTACAGATAGCCTTTCTGGCAGAGTCCCTTGTAAAGATGTCTCCAAGCTGACTTTCTCCTTTAGAGTCACTTGGTTCATACCACAAAAGCAAATCATCAAGCATAACGATGTAACCCCCTTTTGGACTCTCTTGCTATTATTCCTTCTCTCTCTCTCTCTCTCTCTCTCTGTCCTTTCTTTTCTTCCTAAGACCATCAATGTAGAATCTTGACTTCTCAGTAAATATCACATACTCATGTTCTGTCTCATACACTGTAAGGGACGCATATCAAGTCGTTAGAACAGTCTTTTCTAAGTCCCTCTCAGTTGACATAAGGTATAAGGAAAGCACCCACCCTAATTGGGGCAAGGTGGAAAAGTGGCAGAGCACACACCACAGCATATCAATAACAACTCTCTACACAAAAATTCTCACTTGCTCACTCGCTCTCTCACTCTGCACCTTTTTAAATATCTTCAAGAATGCTTATAAGATATGGAGTATGGGCCAATTTCTAGAAATCTCTATTTAAGTCTTGCATAGAAAGGCTCTACTTTAGAACTGGAGGAATTATTCTCAGCCTTTGGGGGCCTCAACAAAAGCAGAGATATCAAGAGTCTCATTTTAGCCACCCTCCATAAATGAGAGAATGAATAAATGGATAGATAAATGTTAGTCTCCTTCTCCCACTCCCTGCTACCTTTTAATTTAATTCATTGACCAGCTCCATGCAGCCAAAGTTAATTAATACTGAACAACAATCTACTGTGGCAATTTGAGGGATCAAATCCCCATAACTATAATATTAAAAAATTCATTAGTATAATCTCTTGGTATCTGTTAAGCATATAATTTTAAAGAGTTGAATGGATTTCTGATTTCATGATGATAAAAATATTTCTGTCTCTTTTCTTTAAAAAAATCATGCAAAACTGATTAGAAGAATAAAAAGCAGCAGTATAAACTCCATCTTTAATGAAACTAGATGATCATTTCCAAAGATGATCCTTAACAGTTCCTCCCCCCTTCATATTTTCATGCTGCTTCTCACATCAATAGTTATTTATTTATTTTCTCTTTGAATTGGGCTGGGCTTCTATCTGTCCTTGACTAATAGAATATTACAAAAGTGATATCCTTGCAAGACAAATGCAGGCCTTAAGGGTACTAGCAGTAGCCACTTCCCTTCTTTTAGAAATAAAGTATCATCCAATGAGAGTCCAAGCCAAATGGAAATCCCACAAGGAGATGAAACAAAGGCACTCTAGGTGAAGTATCAGTTGCCAGCCATGTAATGCCCATCTTGGGCATTCCAGTTCATATGAGCTCCCAGAGGACTGCAGTCTCAAATGACATCTCACAGAGACCTTGGGAAATAACAATGTAGTCATTATGTAAAATAACGATGTTGTATGGTGGTTTGTTATATTACAATAGATAATCATAACAGTAGGATAGATCTGGACCCCCAAACCATAGTATTTAGAGGTGGGAATTTATATATAAGTTTCTACAAAGGGTGATTTGCAAGAGGTTGCCACTAGGAAAAGGAATAGGGCAAGGTGAGGTAAGGAACTAATATTTTTCACTAAAGCCATTTTATCATTATTGCGCATTTAAAAAACTTATCATATGTATTGCTTTGATTTAAATATATATTTTTTAAAAGAGCTGAATAGATCTATGTATTGGAATTTTTTCCTAAAGCTATGCAGGGAATAAGATGAATGTTAATTTTGTCAAAGATTAAATTTCCCTATAACATAAAGATGCTCTCTGACCTTCCTACATTAAACTTCTATGCAATTTGCACTACTATGTAGCAAATCCATTTTTAGCTGGGTTACTATCTTTAAACAGCTTTCTGTGCTACTGTATTTTATTACATTATTGTATATAAATGAGCATAAATGGAAATGAGAATCTCCTAAATATAAACCAACTGAGGAAAAGATCATCAGACATGACCAAAGTTATGAGTCTTAACTTCATTCAATATACATTAAGGTTAGATGACCAACCAAAAGTTCACTTGTGAATTTAAATTTCTACTTAACAATAGGTAGAGAAGTCTAGCCATGTTAGCTATTAGAGATTCTGTCTAAAAGATAAAATAAATTTATCAAATGAGTAATATTTTAGCTTTCTAAGAACAAGTCCTCACTTATGGCATACAAACACCAACTGGCTGCTTTTGTATATTGGACTCTTACAATTATGTAGAAAACTGGCCACAAAAAACTAGAGGCTATTCAGTGTTAAGTGGAGACTGAGTGCTCAAAGCGGAATTTAAAATCCAATCTTGCCTCAGGTCACTAAAACTCTAGGCATATTTCTATGTTCCTTTTAATTATGTATTTCTGAATGGATAAACAAGAAACCTAGAGACCTTCCCTACCAAATACAACTCAACAGCAGGTGTACTCTATCCATCACTGACAAACTCATATCTGTACACATATGATATATGATACTGACACATACAGAGCATTTCAAAAGTCTTATAGGACAGGAATCTCACATTAGACTTAAGTTATTTATTTTCCTTCTTTCCAAGTAAAGACCAAGTCAAATGGTGCTGGGTTTCGTGGTTGCTAAGCATTTTATATAATTATCTGCCATCACATTTTACTTATGCACATGGATGCATGCATACACACACATGCACACCACGTGTGGAAAAGCCTGTCATTAAAAATGTAACCACTAAGGTACTATTGCTCACTTTTATGAACTCCAGATCACCCTCATACTTTTACAACTTCCGACCTATAATTTTTATGTAAAGATCGCTTTTGAGCAGAGGTTCTAATAGAATAGGAGATCCGGCTATCATTTTATCAAGAGGCTCTGAACCTGGTGTATTCATGTGTGGGGGTACCTGCATATGTGTACATATTATTCTACAGCAAGCCATAGCATTCACTGGGTTCTTAGAGGTCTTATTCTGCCTTGAGATGGGTAACATTTGAGAAATCTAAGGCCCAATGAGGAACAGTAATTTCTCCAGCTCCATCATGGCTGAACTAAGACAAAAGCTCATTTTGCCTTCTTTCCATAGCACCATGGATCCCAGCCCCAAATCCATAAGCTTTCTTTATGCTTGGTGGCATGGCACATACCCAAAATGTTGTTCAATTTTTTACTGATGAGAATGAAGGGCGTAACATTTTAATATAACCTAAGAGTAGAAATTCAGTGATGTGTAACTTTCTTCCACTAAGGCACTCTCTTTTCCCAGATTGGCAGAGGTCTCCCTCATCCATTACTATAAACAGTTCCCTTTGTGAGAGATGGAAAACATTCTTGAATGCTGATGTGCACTTACATATCAGACCTTTTCGAACAGCAGTAGAATCACTACTGGTCCCCATCTGCTTTCAAATCTTCTCATACCTCAATTTAAATCCTGACTACATAATTACTTCTCAACTTTTCATGATCTCTGCCTATTCAATATTGACTTCTTGGCAGGAACTTGCATCAAAGATCTTTAATTCTGAGCCTGCAGGTTGTTGGAGTTTGATCATACTGCTCCAGCTCAGAGTATTAAATGTTATAATCCAAACAGTTCTCAAGAGGCCAACATGTACATTTGAGGTGAACATAATTTTTGGTCTTTGCTAGTCAGAGCTTATTTAGGCCACGTAAGCTAAATATGATGGGCTGCATACCTATTCCAAAAGCACTGCCATCTAACCTCTGTAGCTGCTAGCACTTACTCTAAAAGATACAGTTAGGGCATATCCAAAAGCACAGCTCAATTCAGTGATTCTGCACAACAAAGCCAAATGAATCTCTTCAAAAAGAAAAAGATTTTTCAAATTCTTTTGGATTTCCATAAAGTAATGAGTTTCTTGTACAATATTTATTGCTGCGGGCTTTGCTTTGTATTTTTAACTCTCTTTGTTTCATGACATGCCATAATTATATGCTCAAGCCATAGTCTAAATTTATCTTATTGTAGTTTTCTGGTAAAATACTATGCACTATGTGCAACATTTATATTTATAAAATCTATGATGGAGGCAAAAAGAAGTTTGTTTAGACCTTTAAATTGGGATGTGCGGAAGAGAAGGGAAGGAAGAAGCAAATTTCGGGAGAATTCTGTGTCAAAGGGTACGTGTTAAATGCGCTCATGGATGTCAGTGCGTGAGATGATAGGATAATAATTCATTACCATCTCTTTTGTGCTGGTGTCATGGAGTCAGAGACCCCTGTTTCTCTCCCTGGCCCTGCCACTAACTAGCTGCCTGACGGCTGAAGTTTGAAAGACTCATTTGTGAAATAAGGCTGGACTACATGATGCTGAAGGCACTTTCTAGAATTCTAAAATTCTACAGTGCTCCGCAGAGAAGGGGATGGGAAATGTTTTCACAAG
Source organism: Heterocephalus glaber (assembly GCF_053883595.1). Classification (NCBI taxonomy): domain Eukaryota; kingdom Metazoa; phylum Chordata; class Mammalia; order Rodentia; family Bathyergidae; genus Heterocephalus; species Heterocephalus glaber. The sequence continues at coordinate 8,776,431 of NW_028258461.1, forward strand.
GAGGAAAAAAGCACATGCCTCAGCTGTAGCAGCCTTCTGGGACCATTATCTGTGAAAATATCTGCATTATTTTGAAAAAAGATAAAAGTATTTTAAGGAATTGTGACTGTCACAAGATACATACATAGCATGACTTTTATATTTATTGGTCCCTTTAATAACCACGGTATCTTTGTACATAAATGAATAACAAAGAAAAAACTGCCCTGCAAGATACTTACGTTTCTTAAAGCAACAATAATTAAAACAGTATGATATCAGAATTGGAACAGAGTAGCATATCAACCAGTCAAGAAAGAAGGCACAGAAATAGCCCCTGATACACATACACATTTAGTAGATGATAAAAATATTTCAAATCCGTGGGGGAAGGGAAGATGATGAAGCAATTGTTAGCTGTTTGGGGCTAAATTAGGTCAACTTGAGTTCCAGATGAATTTAAAAAGTTAAATGTAAAAGTTAAAGTCACAACAACTAGGAGAAAATACCATCTCAATGTAAAAAAGACATTCTAGGCCTAGTACCTAGGCTAAGAAGCTAACAATAAAAGATTTGACTATATTATATTAAAATACTCTACATTTAAAAACAATGTTATACATAAAATTACAAAATAAGCAACAACTTTAGAGAAAAATTACACCATTTATGAAAAGATTAATATCTCAAACCTAGAAAATTCTTAAATTCAATAATAATAGTGGACAAACATCCCAATAAAAAAAGCAAATGACATGAACAATCTACAAAAAATACAGATTTCTAGCAAATATGAGGAAAACATGTACTGACTCATTATTAATCAGAGAGATGCAAATTAAAATAATGCCATAAACAAAATTTAAAGGCAAACAATAAATTCAGAGAAAGTATTTGCTCAAAAATAAACCATGTTTGGGCCGGGTATTTAGCTCAGTGGTTCTGCTGCCTGCCTCACAAGCACAAGGTCCTGAGTTTGATCCCGGCTACCAAAAAAAAAAGAAAGAAAGAAAAAGAAACCATGCTTTTACAACAGAAATACCTAGAATCAGTGTAGGCCATTAATTCCACAAACATATATTAAACAACAGTTACCTATTAAGCATTGCATTAAGTAGTAATTGCTGGGGAAATAGACATGGTTGTTGTCCCAGAAGTGTTTGTATAGAGATGCAGAGAGACAAGTGATTAGAGGGTTTCAGGGTTGGGGGTGTGATCCTGTGGTAAAGCACTTGCCTAGCATGGACAGGCCTTGTATTCCATCCTCAGCACGTAGAGAGGGGGAGAAGGAGAGAGAGAGAGAGACAGAGATACAGAAACAGAGACACAGAGACAGAGAGAGAGAGAAAAGGAGGGTGGGGAGGTATGAATTGGTGGCTCTTTTTGTGAAGCAATTTGGCATAATGCATTAAGCATAGTAGAAACAGACATGTCCTTTATCCCCACCATTCTACTTCCGAGGTTTTCTCCTTGGGAAATTATCAGAGAGGTGTAAAATTAACAATAATAGTAAATACTTTATGAGTGCTTTTCAAGTCCTGTTCTAAGAGCTTTCCGTGCTTTGACTCATTAATCCTCTCAATTTTCAGAGAGTGGTTCTGTACTATTTTGTCTGCATTTATATATGAGGACTTGAAGGCACATAGAAGTTAACTCATTGGGTGAACTTTTACAGAGCTTATAAGAGAGCCAGCCCTTGCTCTTCACTCCTGTCATGATGTCTGTGAAAGGATGCTACATGCATCACGATTCGCATTTCTAAACAAGTGTAAAACATCTAAACATATGCCAATAGGGGATAAGTTCAGTAAGCCCAATGGAATACTATACTGACAGCAACAACCAAGAGCAAGATACTATTCTCTGACCAGAGAAAATGATTTCAATATATTGCTATGTGGAAAAAAACAGTGCAAAATACTAAGGGGGATGCCCTCTGAGTGAAGAGGTTCTGGATGATTTCTTCTTTTATCTTTGAGCTCTGTAATATCTACTTTTTACATAAATAACTTGTATTATCTTTATCATAATAAATTTATCAGAACTATATATTTTACTTTAAAACCCATTTAAGAAAATTGACTGTTTAAAGTGTTTCAGTAGCAAACTCAAGTTTTACCTTGATACATGCACTGTTGCCTCTCCCCATTCTCCTAACCTCTGGTCCTTTCTCAAGATTCCACTCAGGCTCCCAGCTCTGGGAAACCTTCGAAAACCACCAGCATTCCCACGCTGACCCCACTGTGCTCCCACAAGAGCCTCAGCATGCCTGCAGCATTCCCCTTGTCTGTGTCACTCGTTAATCCATCTGTAGCTGCATCACCAGTCCCGAGCAATGGCACAGGCAATGCTCACTGGAGCCCTTGCAAGGTGCCTGGCCTGTGGTAAGTACTAAATATTTGTAAAGTCAGTGGAAAACATTTTGGGAGGAGGAGGGGGAGGGAAGGAGGAGAAGGAGGCAGGAGGAGAAGAAGGAGGAGGAGGAAGAGGAGAAGAAGAAGGAGAAGAAGAAACTAGTTTTCTAACAGTCCAAAATGTTAATTTCCTAAGTTTGCTTGGGAATTGAGTTTGAAACTAAGCGGTATAAAACTCACCAGCATAAGGCAGCCGGTGTTAGTCGCTTTGACAGTCTGGGTATCCAATGCCTATAAGCAACCACTTTTGTCGCTCTTGTCCTCCTTTCCCTTTCTACATCTGCCTTCATCACACCACATCGTCCACCAAGCTGTGAGCTTCCGGAAAGGAGGATCCACATCATTTCCATATCTGTGTCTGACACAGTGCCTGAGGCCTTCTGGCAGATCTCCTTTAATGACAAAACTTTCCTTAGCCAGTGATTGGAGCAAAAAGCCTGAAGTTCTTTGAAATGAAGCGATGTGACCAGCAGGAGAATTTGCTATGCCCCTTGCTGCCTGCTCTGTCAGTATCGAGGAACCACCATGCACATTTACACTATAAATTATTTTCCCTCTTTCCAAAGGCAAACACAGAATCTCCACTGCTAGTGCTGGCATCACAACTTGTTGTGGGGAATAGAGGTTGGGTAGAGGTAGGGGCATGGAAAAATGCCTTAAATTTTATATTAGGGCCAGGCTACAAGAACTAATTGGAAAAGTTATTGCTTTTCTCAGAATTCAAAGCAAAAGTATGTAAGGAAAAACAGTATGCTTACAAAAATCCGAGAAGAACAGGCTGAAAAGCAAACCCTTAAGAGAACCCAATGCTTTAAGTTTATATTTTTTCTCCCAATATTGGTTCACCTCATAGCAGGCTTCTGAACCTCTGCAGTTATGCCCCATCTTTCATCACTCAATATGGCCAAGAGAGAGCACCCTCCCTGCTGGTAGAGCAGGGTCTGCCGTATCCAGATCTCTGCTCTCCCCAGCTGCACATTCCTCCCCTGCAAACCATGCACCTGAAGAGGCCAGTTGCTTGCAGTGTGTAAGTTTTCTGACCTCAGGCAGTCTGGCTTCTTTATAGCCACAGATCTGTGCTGATTTGCATCCCTGAATACTTCACTTTCCAGCTCTTCTGATGATGGCCAAGACCCAAAACAGAACTTTCCCAATACCACAAGTGCAGTTAGATCAGTGTCCCATATGACTCAAAGGGAACTGGAAACTTCATCAGAGAGGTAGCTTGTGACATTTCCAACCTCATTTCCAATCATCATTCCCTAGGTCCATAAACACTTCATATACCCCGTGCGGACAGCATTCCAAGAGAAACTGGATAAGAATCTGCTTGAGGCAGTATATTTCATCTACAGACATTTTTTTGAAGGCTCACCTGTGGAGAGCTGAAATATGACTGGGAAGTTGGCCAGCCATAACGTGATATAAACACCCAAAGAACTAAAGAAAGCCTTTTACTGGACGATCAGTGTTTCCATTAGGTTAGAACCCAATAGAATATATTCCAATATAGAATAATTACAAAGGACAGTTATAAGTGTGCAGAGGCAAAGAGGCCCAGGTCTGAGGTCCAATAGACCCAAGTTCAAAGCACAACTTGTTGGATTATTTCAACCTCAGTTTCCTTATCTGAATCATAGAGCTAAACATATGCTTTTCATTAAGGTTGCAATGATTAAATGCAATAATACAGATAAATGCACATAGCACAGAAGCTGGTACAAAGTGTCCCAAAATGTTAATTGTATATATTGTTATTCTCTTGACAAAGATTGGTTCGTCAGTATTCATGTTCTCCTCTTTTTTTCCTGAGCACTTAACACAGTTCATTTCACAACTGACCTAGTAATTAATAATGATCATGTGTAGCTGATAAAAAGGGAACAGTAGCTATGTTATGTACATGACTTCCAGGTCCGTCCCTTCAACATGAAATCCTCTATACTCTTTCCCCTTTCATTTGCTGAATGTTGATACCCAAGGTCCCTCAGTCCCTACACGATATTGAACACAGACCAGTAATTACTACTGTAGGTGATTACCAGAAATACCCATACATGACCATTACATAACCAATAAGGAGACTTCTACTGTGTTAAGGCACTGAATTTAAAGATTTGTTGGTTATAGCAGCCAGCATGATCCTAATACACTGCCCAAGTCACATAAGAGAAAATCCCAGAAGGTCCCTAAAGATCTTCTGTGATGTAGGAGACGTGGACAACCAGAGCCATTGTCCGTGGATCTTCCTCTTCCAGGACTCCTCCAACACTTGGCCCTGATCTTTCACGTGTGATGCTAATTAAAGACCATAGGACCAAATCTCTGTTGGCCTAGTCAAAGCCAGATCTCTTCCAAAGAATATTTTCGTGAAGAAAGGAGGAAATACAGTCCAATTTTGCTCAGTAGAATGGACAGAATGGACCAAAAGTAAGAGAGCCCTTTTTGTTGTTTCGGTAGTCCCAGCAAAGTAACTAAAAACACTCCATGCCTTCATCTCAGGGGGACATCAAGTTATAATATTTCACTTTGAAAGGGCTTTAATAGCTATATCAATACATATTCTTACTCAACAATATTTTTGTCTTTTTAGTACATTTTATTTTTTAGAGTGGCTTCACGTTCACAGCGTTTGAGTGGACAACATATTGATTCATTTTTTAAAAATACTTTATTGGAATTCTTTTGATAAAACCAGGAACTTGCAGAAAACAAAATAAATGTATGTGAACTCTGCTTAATAAAAAGTGTTTGAAACTTTCCAGCCAACTTTCTGCCCAGTAAGTTGACAGCTGCTCATGTAGGTTAATATAGGAATGATGTAAGCTCCCAGGATCTGCCCAGCATCAGCTAGGAGACATCCTGTCAGCAAAATCTGTGTCCATCAAGAAAGGGCTTGCTCTGCTCCTTTCTGAGGCACCCCAACAGTCACTCAAGGAAGGGGTGTATTCCAAGCCTTAGGTTTCCAGCCTAGGTTAGTGCAGAATTTCTGGTAGGGGCTCTGCCCCTGGCTGGGTTTCCAGAGTGGTCATGCTGTATTTAAGGATAACACACCGACCGACATCTCAAGTCTCCTGACTGGGGAACTTAGACAGAGAAACAGGAATATTAGTATGCGTTCCAGGCCATCAACCTCCCCCAGCCCAAGTATTAGGATTTGTGGCCCTCGGGCCAGCATATAGATTTATTGTATTCCCCCTGCCCACCCTGGACAACAGCAGCCTCCTCCACTACCAACATCCCACACCAAAGTGGTAGTACATTGTTACTATGGGTTTTTATGGTACTAGGGGTTGAACCCAGGGTCTTTACACTGAGCTATATCCCCAGCCCTTTTAATTTTTTTTATTTTTTATTTTGAGACAGAATGCCTCTAAATTGCTAAGTTTCGCAGGCTGGCCTTAAAATTGAAATCCTTCTGCCTCTGCCTCCCAGAGCACTAGTATTAAAGGTGTGTGCCACCACACCTGGCCAGTTTGTTACAATTGGTGAACCTATATGGACACATCACTAAAACTAAAAGTCTACAGTTTACATTTGGCATTACATTGCCTGGGTTTGGACAAATGCATAGTGACAAGTATCCACCACTGTAGCATCACAGAGTGTAATTACACTGCCCTAAGATCCTCTTGCACCACCTGTTCATCCCTTCACCCCTTCCCATGTCTCAGCTCCTGACAAACATGGACCTTCTTACTAACTCCTTAGTTTTGCATTTTTCAGAATGTCATATAGTTGGAATAGTACAGCATACAATCTTCTCAGAGTTTTCAGCCCCTATGTATAAATACCAAAGAGAACAATTACTGGATTGTATGTTAAGAGCATGTTCATTGTAGAAAGAAACTGGTAAATTGTCTTCCCAAGTGGCTACACTTGGGAATTTTGTGTCCACACCAGCAGTGAATGAAAGTTCCACATCCTTGGCAGTATTTGGTGTTGTTAGTGTTCTAGATTTTAGTCATTCTAATATGTATGTAGTGGTATCACATTGTTTGAAATTGCATTCTTCTGTTGACATATGTAGAGCATATTTTGGTATGCTTATTTACTATCTATATGTCTTCTTTTGTTGTAGCCAGAATTTGAAAAGGAATAGATTTAACACAGGAAGCATAATTCATAGGATTATTTTATAATATTCACCAAAAAAGTCAAATGCAGAGGAATACAAGAGATCTAACCACACACTAGAGACCCAAAGAGTCCAGCCAAGAGCCTAGATCCCACAGCAATGTCCTGTTCAAGTCCAGCTGAAGGCCTAGAGTCCAAGGCAATTTCCTCCATGAGTCCAGCCAGTGGCTTAGAGCCCACGGCAACGTCTCATGCTTGCCTGTATGGAGGATCTGCACCTGGAAGGCCCAAAGGCCTTGTGATGGAAGCCAGAAAGCCTGCGCGGGGGTGGGGGGTGGTGTGCTGGTGGTGAGAGAATTGTTCCACTAGGCTGAGGAACATACACTGGAGCCATGAAGGGACACGGTGAAGATCAGAGCTCCCCTGATGAGAACAGCAGCCATTCCCAGCGACAGCGAGGCCCCGAGCTCCTGCTCCGATGAGAACAGCCAAGTTCGCATCGCAAAAAGACCAACAGCAAGCTTCTCCTAGAAAATCGACAGCCCAGGATCTTCCTCTCTAGTTCTCCTTTTATGCCATTGACAACAGTCCTCCCGAGGAGCTTCCACACCCAGACCACCCTAATTCAGTTTAGCTGGATGTTCCAGGTTGACCATGAGTTAATCTGCCACAATGAGGTACCTGTTAAAGTCGTTGGCCCCGTTTTTAGACAGGTTGTTTGTTTCTTTTTTTTTCTTTCTATATCCTTTTATTGGTACATTTTAGGTATACAATATAATGACATTGATCATTGGAAATTTGCAACTTTACGTAATCTCTTGGTTCTTATTTTTTCCCATTTCCCCTGCCTTCCCTTCAACCACTCCATCCTTCCCTATTTGCAGAGAATTTGTTTGCTTTTTTTCATTTTCTCATATTCATTCCATTCCCTTCTTTCCTTTCCCTACACCTCCCACTTCCTTCCTCTTTGCCTCTTTTCTTCCTATTTCACATTATCTATTATACCATTTAGTCCTTATTTACACTTTCAGTTTCTCACACCAGAGAAACTATTCGATATTTACACATGGGTGTCCTATTTATTTCACTTAAGAGTATCGCCTCAATGTGCATCCACTTAGCTATAAATGTCTCTAATTTCTCATTTTTTTGGTGGAGTAGTACTCCATTTTATAAAAAAAACCACATTGTCTTTATCCAGTCTCCACTTGATGGGCATTTGGGCTGTTTCCAAGTTTTAGCTATTACAAACTGTGCTGCTATGAACATGGGTGCACATATATCACTGTGGTATGATTCTTTTAATTCTTTGGGGAAGATCCCCAGCAGTAGGATAGCGGGGTCAAATGGGACTTCCAGTCCTAGTTCTTTGAGGTATCACCATACTGATTTCCACAGTGGTTGCACCAGTCTACACTCCCACCAGCAGTGGACCAGCGTTCCTCTTTCCCCACAGCCCCGCCAGCATTGGTTATTGGTTGATTTCATGATAGCAGCCATTCTTTCAGGACTGAGGTGGAATCTCAGCATTATTTCCATTTGCATTTCTCGAATGACCAGTGATGTTGAACATTTTCTCATGTATTTATTTTCTATTTCTACTTCTTTGTCTGAGAAATGTCTGTTCATTTCAGATGCCCATTTTTGGATTGGGTCTTTAAATTTGGGAGGTCTGATCTTTTGAAGTTCTTTATAGATTCGAGATAGTAGACCTTTGTCTGAGGAAGAGCAGGTGAAGATTTTTTCCCACATTGTGGGTTGTCTCTTCACACTGCTGGTGGTTTCTCTTGCTGTGCAGAAGCTTTTTAATAAGAAGAGATCCCATTTGTTGATTGTTTGTGCTAGTTCACGGGCAACTGAGGTTTTGTTCAGAAAATCTTTTCCTACACCGATGTCTTCAAGGGTTCTCCCTAACCTTTATTCCAACTGGTTCAGAGTTTCTATTTTAATATTTAGATCTTTAATCCATTTTGATTTTAGTTTAGTGCATGGTGAGAGATATAGGTCTAGTTTTAATCTTTGGCAAGTTGAAGTCCAATTTTTCCAGCACCATTTATTAAAGAGGCTATCTTTCCTCCAGTGAGGATGTTTATTTCCTTTGTCGAAGATGAGGTGGCTGAGTGTGTCTGGCGTTGTTTCTGCATCTTCTAATCTGTTCCACTGGTCCTCAAGTCTGTTTCTTTGCCAGTACCACGCTGTTTTGATCACAGTAGCTTTGTAGTAGAGTTGCAGGTTGGGTATTGTGATACCCCCTGCCATGTCTCTGTTACCTAGAATTGCTTTTGCTATTCTGGGTCTCTTCTTTTTCCAAATGAATTTTTGGATTGTATTCTCGAGGTCTGTGAAGTATGCTGCTGGGATCTCAATTGGAATTGCATTAAATCTCTATAGCAGTTTTGGAAGTATGGCCATTTTCACTATATTAATCCATCCTACCCAGGAGCAGGGGATGTCTGTCCATTTTCTGATATCATCTTCAATCTCTCTTTTCAGAGTGCCGTATTTTTCAGAGAAGAGGTCTTTGATTTCTTTCGTTAGGATGATTCCTAGGTATTTCAGTTTTTTGGATACTATTGTGAAAGGAATTATTTGCCCTATTTCTCTCTCAGTGAGTCTGTCATTGGTGTAGAGGAAAGCTATTGATTTTTGTGTGTTGACCTTGTATCCAGCTACTTGACTGAATTTGGTTATTAAGTCTAGAAGACTTGTGCTGGAGTTCTTGGGGTTTTCTATATAAAGAATATGTCATCTGCAAATAATGACAATTTGACTTCTTCATTTCCTATCTTTATTCCTTTTATTTCTTTCTCTTGTCTAATTGCCGTGGCTAATGTTTCCAAGGCTATATTGAACAAGAGTGGTGATAGTGGACATTCTTGTCTTGTTCCTGATTTTAGTGTGAAGGGTTTCAGTTTTTGACCATTTAGTATGATATAGTCTGTTGGTTTTTCATAGGTGGCTTTTATCAGACTGCGGGAGAGACCGTCTATTCCACTTTTGTGTAGGGTTTTTATCATAAATGCATGATGGATATTGTCAAATGCTTTTTCTGCATCTATTGAGATGATCCTATGATTTTTGTCCTTGGCTCTATTGATATAGTGTATTACATTGATTAATTTGCGTATGTTGAACCATCCCTGCATCCCTGGGTTGAATCCCACTTGGTCTGGGTGTATGATCTTCTTGATGATCTTCTGCATTCTGTTTGCCAGTATCTTATTAAGGATTTTTGCATCTATGTTCATTAGTGAGATTGGGCTATAGTTGACTTTTTCGGTTGGGTCTTTCTCTGCTTTGGGGATGAAGGTGATGCTTGCCGCCAGGAATTAATTCAGAAGTATTGCTTCCCTTTCAACTTCCTTGAAGAGTTTAAACAGCAGTGGCAGCAGTTCCTCTCTAAATGTTTGTAGAATTCAGTGATGAAGCCATCAGGACCTGGGCTTTTCTTAGTTGGTAATTTTTAATTACGTTTTCAATTTCATTGATTAATATTGGGGTGTTTAGAATTTGTAGGTCATCTTCATTCAACTTTGGTAATTCATACATGTCTAGGAATCTGTCCATTTCTTCTGTGTTGTCCATCTCATTGGCATATAGGTTCTCAAAGTAGGTATTGATGATCCTCTCAATTTCTGCTTGATCCATTGTAATTTCATCCTTTTCATTCCTAACTGCATGGATTTAGGCCTTTTCTTTCCTTTTTCTGATAAGGTTGGCTAAGGGTTTGTCAATTTTGTTTATTCTTTCGAAGAACCAACTCTTGGCTTCAATGATTTTTTGTATTGTTTTCTTAGTCTCCATTGCATTGATTTCTGCCCTGATCTTTATAATTTCCTCCCTTGTATGAGCTTTGGGGTTGTCCTGCTCTTCTTTTTCTAGAAACTGGAGGTTCAGCATCAGGTTTTTTAATTGGGATCACTCTGTTTTCCTAATATGAATATTCACTATGACTTTCCCTCATAAGACTGCTTTCATTGTGTCCCATAGATTCCAATATGTTGTATTGTCATTGTCATTTAATTGAAGGAACTGTCTGATTTCTTCTTTAATTTCCTCTGTGACCCATTGGTTATTCAGAAGTGTCTTGTTCAATTTCCATCTGTTTATGAAATTCTTATGGTTTCTTTTGCTATTGATCTCCAATTTCATCACACTATGGTCTGATATTATGCAGGGGATAACTTCAATTCATTTGCACTTATCTAAATATGTTCAGTGAGTGAGTATGTGGTCTATTTTGGAGAACAACCCATGTGCAGCTGAAAAGAATGTCTATTCTGATATTGTTGGGTGGAACACTCTGCAAACATCTGTTAAGTTCATTTGTTCAAGAGTTTGATTGAGTTCTAGTATTTCGTTGCTTGACTTTTGTCTACCTGATATATCTATTTGTGACAATGGGGTGTTGAGGTCCCCCACTACTATTGTATTAGTGCTTATATGATTTTTCATATCCATTAGTATTTGTTTTATATAGTTGGGTGCACTAGTTTTTGGTTCATAGATATTTATGATTGTCATCTCTTCCCCTTGGATTGTTCCCTTTACAAGGATGTAGTGTCCTTCTTTGTCTCTCTTAATCAGTGTGGGTTTGAAATCCACTTGGTCTGCAAGAGGATAGCTACTTCTTCCTTTTTTCGGGTTTCTGTTGCATGGAGTATTGTTTTCCACCCTTTAACTTTCAGTCTATGAGTTTCCTTTTGAATGAAGTGTGTTTCTTGTATGCAGCATATTGTTGGATTTTGCTTCTTGACCCATTCTGCCAGTCTATTTCTTTTGATTGGTGAGTTGAGACCATTAACATTGATGGTTATAACTGATATGTATTGAGTTGTCAGTGTCTTCTTCTTTTTGTTGGATTCTCTCCCTTAATTTTTAATTTCTTGTTGTGCCCAGTGGATTCATTCTGCTGGGCTTCCTGGGGTTGTGATCCTCATTGTCTTTTCCTAGGATTTTGTCTAAAATTTTTTGGAGTGCTGGTTTGGTATTCATGAAGTTCCTAAGGTGCTCTTTGTCATGAAAGTATCTTATTTCACCATCAATTTTGAAAGATAGTTTTGCAGGGTACATCAATCTGGGTTGGAGGCTGTTTTCCTTTAGTGCTTGAAATACATCATTCCAAGCTTTTCTTGCCTTGATGGTTTGTGTTGAGAAGTCTTCTGTGATTCTGATGGGCTTTCCTTTATATGTGATTTGTTTCTTTTCTCTAACTGCTTGTAGAATTTTGTTCTTCTGTTGTGTTTCTGGAATCTTAACAATTATATGCCTTTCTGTAGATTTTTTTTTAATCAAGGCTAGTTGGAGTCCTATGTGCCTCACTTGCTTGTATGTCAAGTTCTTTTCCCCTCCTTGGATAGTTTTCTGCCATCACTTCTGTGAATAGTTTTTTTATGTCATTTGTACTCTATCCTGTTTCTTCATTGATTCCAATCAATCCTATGTTATTCTTCTTTGCATCATCTAACAGCTGTTGGATTGATTCCTCGTGGTCCCTTACAATTTTAAAGAAATTTTTCTTTTCCAGGTCACTAATTGCAATCTTATCTTTTATTTTTGAAATTCTGACTTCACATTGGCTCATTCTGCTGCATAGACTTTCAATGAAGTTTTAATTTCCTGGAAATCTGTTTGCATCTGTTTTATGGATTCCATTTGTTTCCTATGTTGAGATTCCATCATGTTCCTCAGCTCCTCTGTTTTTTTATCTGTATTCTCTCTAGATTTATTAATCATGTCTTGCACTATTGGCAAAATCTGTGCTGTTATGTGAGAAATTATTTCTGATTTCATTTTTTCCAGATCCTTTTTTGTTGCTAGTTCAGGGACTCCTGGTGGTTGAGTATCAGAGTATTCCATCTCCTTTCCCTTTGGGGTTGCTGTGGGTGATCTGGGAGTCTTGTTCTGAGGCTTGTTTATGTGTCTTCTCATTTCAACTGGGGTTGGGGCACTGGTGGCACCTGTGCAGCTCATCTCCTCTGTGCTAGGAGCTGTGGCACGTCTACCTGGAAGCCTCCTCTGCGCTGGGAGCTATGGTTCCTTGACCTGGAAGCCTCCTCTGTGCTGGGAGCTGTGGCACACCTACCCAGAAGCCTCCTCTGACGGTTGTTTGTTTCCTATTCCTGAAACTTGCACAGTTTTCATTGACTTTTCCTATTAATGATCCAATGAAATTAATCTAAAATCATTTATTAAACAAGTCCTACATGTTTTCCTGGTCCTATGAGAAACTAATGACTTTCCCCAAATTTATAATCTAGCTGATAACCATGGGATTTTAAAAACTAATAATTACATTGGATTGTCGATGCCAATGTATACATATCGAGGAAAGGGAGTGACTGAAACCTTTAAATCCCCATCCACTGTGAATCATCTATGTTTTCTGAAGAAGTTATCCAAATTCACTTAAATAAGGAGCCCTTAATAGCTCAGTATGAAAATCCATCAATGAAAGAAAATTCTAGAACCTGGGGAATTTCAAAATGGCACCTAGTATTGTGATGATATAGCAGAGAGCAGCTGGGGAAGGAAATGGAACTTGGGCTAAACTCAAAAGACATTCAAGAGCTGACCAAGCAGAGAGACCACATATATAGACATACATAGTAATTCGAAGAAGAACTGGTGGCTGAATTATCAAAATAATTATGGTAGTGGACACCTTGTTTCTAATACTCTTCTTTTCCTACATTCATCCAGTAATAATGATAATGCCTAAATAATGAGAATTCACTCTTTGACAAGCACTTGCTAAACACTTCCCTCCCAATATCTAATTTCACCTTCACTATTACCCTATGAGTAAAGGCTTAGTGACTCTATTCCACAGATAAGGAAATAGATTCAAAGAGGCTGAGTTAATGGCCCAAATTCTCATAGCTAGGAGGTAGCAGAGGCAGAATTCAAATTTGGCCCTTTGCTCTTAATTGCCAACCTACACTACCAACAATTTGGAAAGATAGTTATAACATTTCCAAGGTAAGATGTTAAGATAATACCCAAATGTAGGAAATTCTCTTCTTCCTGAAGGGGCAAATTATAACAAAAATACTCCACTGTCAGGAGATTTGCATCCAAATGCTGGATCATCACTAATTCCCTGTGTCCTTACGCAATTATTTTAGTTCTCTGAACCTCTGTTTCCTCATCTGGACTGCTATATTCCTCATAGAGCTGTTGTGAAGGCAAGGGATGCTATAAATTTAAATAATTTTGACCTCTCCCAATACAGTATAACATAATTACTTTTCTTGTTATAGCTATTTTTGCCCTTGTGGGGTTAAAATCAAATCTAAAAATTTGCTAAGGTTATTATAAAGATCACAGGATGACTTTAGCCAAGAAAGCACAAACTCCAAACTGAAAAGGCAGTCCTATGTTTTGCAAACTACTACAAAATAATATGTACATGCTACTTGAAAATATGGCACAATGGCATATTAAATATTTTGACCTGAAAGAATTTGAGAATTCGCAGGTGTAGGAAGAAATCTCTGACCTTTGGCCTGCTTCTACAGCAGGCCATGTGACTTCATGTGAGAGGTGCCCTTGTTATTCCCCAAAGAAAGGATTAAGTATGCTTATCTTCCAAAGTGGAGGAACATGGGGAGGAATTTGAATGAAGAGGCCTTCATCAATTTCCCTCAGTTCCTACTCTTAGTTCCATATCCTTTTGTGCTATCACACTTTTCCACAATTTTTCACTTCTTGTCAAATCTGGGTGTAAAATACCTCAATTTAACCACTTTTAGTGGTTTTCATTTCTTTATGAAAGTCTCATGTCATGTAAAATTTGTATTAAGTAAATTTGTATGCTTTTCTCTTGTTAATCTGTTCTTTTACTACATGTGCACTAGCTGTAAATTTATAAGGGTAGAAAGGAAAGAAATTCTTCCTACTGTACATAATAATAATGAGCAACATTTATAGGGTTCTTACTATGTACCCTTCATTGCTCATTCTTACAACTGGCCCATGAGATGGATCACAGACTTTTGTCCAGTAGTATTTGCTTGTTTTGTTTTGACTTGCTTTTTGGCCATGCAGTAACTCAACATTATTTGCTTTATGGAAAATTCTACCATAGTATGAGTCTTTCTTCAAGGCAGAGTCCTACCTCCACTACAAAAGCCAGACCTCACACACTCTTTTCCCAGGACAAGGGCATAAGCAAGTGCCCTAAACTCAGCTAATCGTATAATTCTACTGAGGTCTTGGGCTCTGAAATGAGGGCTGCCTTCCAGCAGCAGGAATGTCAACTAATCAGGGGCAATGGTACCAACAGTGGCTTCCAAAGTCTAGTGTCAAACATCGCCCTGCTTAGTTTCTGCCATTTTCTGAACTCATCTTGCCAGCCTTCCTAGTGTGCTTTCAGGAACCTTTGTCTTGCTTATAATAACTAATTTGTTGTTGTTGTTTTAACTAAGAAACATGGCTGACAAAAATGGGTACTATTATTGAACACATAAGTTAGAAAAGAGAACAGCAGTTAAGTAATAACGGAGTTAGAATTTAAACCCTGACAAAATGACATGACAGATGTTACTCTAAGAAAAAGAAAATTTAGAGACCATTCAACTAGGGTATTATTGCAAGTAGATAAATAAGTAGATAAAGTTTGCATGTGTGCACATACACACACACACACACACACACACACAAAATACGACCACCTCCCTGTAGGGTTGCTGGTATGATTAGTGAGTTAATAATGTAAGGCACTTAGGACAATGGCTGGGACAACGTCAGTGTTATTATTATATGACTGACGTATTTTGGGCTGCTGATCAAACCTTTAAATCCCCATCCACTGCGAATCATCTATGTTTTCTGAAGAAGTTATCAAAATTCACTTAAATAAGGAGCCCTTAATAGCTCAGTATGAAAATCCATCAATCAAAGAAAATTCTAGAACCTGGGGAATTTCAAAATGGCACCTAGCATAGTCCAGAATGTGATTAAGGAAGATAATTCTTTTACCTAGATTATTTCTTTTTAAATGAAAAAAAGCCGCAGATATCTGAGTTGCTGTCAAATGACAAAGAAAGAATTCCAATTTAGAAAAAGGAATGAGAATGCTACCAGAAGAGACCTGGAGTACTTCCTTTATCCAGCTACACCAATTCACAGAGGCCAGGAATGAGAAAAGTCACAGAATTCAGCCCAGATATACTGGGCAGCAATAAGGTACATAGAAAGAGGAACTAGCATTACTGATGCAACTTCTATATGTAAAGCACTTTACACACATTGCCTCATTTAATCCTCGCAACAAACTTTGGAAATGCATACTGTAATTCCAATTTCACAGATGATAAAAACCGAACTTCAGAGAAGATAAATGACAAGATTGTGAAGTGGCAGAGGTGTGATTTGAATCTAAGTCTGTCTCACTTCAAAGCATATTCTAAAACTCTAACATAAGCAAAGGAGTTATCTGGGGGAAGCATGAGGTACACAGCTCCAGAGAGGGGAAGAAGAAATCAGAACACGATAGAACCTAACACAAATACAGCACCAAGGACTGCCTCAAGGCACTTTTTACATATATCATCTCATGCTAGCAATCTGCTGGGCTGACGTTCAGTGGTAAAATGTTTCAGGGAATTGTTCCCTGATATTTAATTAATTCTAAAGTGACTTTCACTAGTTGAAAAGTAAAATCTTTAAACATCTAGGCTGAACATGGTGGTTCACGCATGCAATCCTAGCACTCAGGAGGCCGAAGCAAAATCATCATAAGTCCAAAGCCAGCATGGGCTATGTAGTAGGACCCTGTCTCGAGAAACCAAAAAACAAATCAAATCAAATGAAACCAAACCAAAAGAAAACAAAAATAACTATGTTACACTGTTCAATTATTAGTTGCAACCATTGTAAGCCATGGAATAAACATGATACACCTTCCAAGAGCATCTCTTTTCCTTAAAGATTGTCAAGGAAATGTTAAATAACTTGTCTGGCAATATAAAATAGTTTCAAAAGCCAAAATAAATATAAGCTTATCATGGAGAAGTATATAAAAGCCCATGATATTTTAAGATAAAAACAGAATCCTAAAATAATTCCAGCTTGTGACAGTCTGCTTTAGGGAGGCTGGAAAATTCACTCCCCTGTGGTGTGGGATACTTGAAGAGGAAGAATTACATCCTAAATAGGGTTATTTGATCTTGTCCGAAAGTTTCACCAAATTCTTGTGTGTGTTTCAATATGTCACGATTTTAGCTAAAACAAAACAATAGTCTTTCAAGTTAGCTGCAGCTCAGAGATCTGGATTGATTACATTAGACTTTCATTCAAAATTGGAAAGAAATTTAGCAAATAAACTATACTTGCTTAAGCAATACCTGCCAAATCTGACACTCCTGACACTGGTAATAATCAGAGCAGAACAGCCATCATTTACATCCCGGCTAACATCACGGCCATCTGAAGGGATGTATTATTATCTACAAAGGGTTGCTTGCTGTCAAATCTTACAACAGTAAACAAAAGGAACTGGTTCAGTGACATGATCTTAGAGAGAAACCCCACGAACTTAGGTTCTAATTATTTTTCTCACATTGCTAATTGTGTGTAACTAATATTAGAACTTTCTTTTTTCTGCATCAAGTGAACTACTGTTGTATCAGCCAACTAATAAACACTAAGAAGAGGTTAGATTTTATCTGAAACACAATTGTTTTAAACTCACATATCTAAATACTCCAACAAAGCGTACGTTTAACTGTATGCATAAATCTTTACTTAGGAATCCTGTCACTCTTAACAACTGCTTGGCCACAATTTCTATGTACTACATTAATCGGTGCGTTTTATTGCTCTTTGCCATCCCTAAAAGGAGCCATAGTCTCACAGCCTTACCCTTAATGTAGTGAGCTTAAGGCCCTCAGTCTCTGCTGTAAGTTATACACTTCACAATGTTCCTTCTGCAGTCTGCCTTCTATGGATCATCAAAAATCAGCCTCATTTCCTTTCGTTTGGATGATATTAAGCCACAAAGCAGTTGTCGACTGCCCTGTGCTGGGCTCCTTTCTCTGGGCAGTCTGGCTCTCAGAATAATGGGACAATCACAAGCAGCCCTCATTTGGCTCCCCTGCTTACAATGAGGATTCAAAAGCAAACAATGAGCTAACCTAGTCTAGTCCAGGACCTTTCTATACTTTGAAATGTGGGGCTTTCGCTGTCCAGTAAACCTCAGCACATGAGTTTTCAGTTTTCTAATCTGGGTTCTGCTCTATTTGTCCACAAGAATGTGCTATTTATCTTTCCTTTAGATGCTACTGCTAAAATATTGCTATAATTTTAAATAGAAAAAATTAGATTATGAAGTTGCTTCTGCACTGGCAGTGTAATTATGTGAAAATTATGTATGCATATTGACAGGGACTAAAAGGGGATGAGGAAAAATGAAAACAACTTGATTTGCAGGGGGTGGCGGGACTATGAATGAGGGCTTGTTTTTCCCTCTCCTTTGGAGTTTTATTAACATTCTCAGAGGCTGTAGAAAAAATACAGACTGTTAAAAATTTGTAACTTTCTGCAAATAAAATGACGATCATCTTCTGTTCATTTAGTGCTTTCCTTACCTGGACAACGTTCCCTTTTTCACATCATCGGAAAGAACAGATTTCACCATAATTTAGGGAGTCTGTGCCAAGAAAATCAATAAAGACATATTTGTACAGAGCCTAGAGTGAGCTGGATTTATCCAGGAATGTGTTGAGTTAATTGAAAAGGTTTTGGTTAAAGTTAGCCAGTTGGAGATCACAGCATTGTAGACAACACATACTGTGAGTATGAACTTCGTACAACCTTTCAAATACCTTTGGGAAGGCAGGAAATTGAAATATTGTGCTATATTGGCAACTAAATGGTCATTTATCATCCATGCTAAGTTTGGAGCTGGAGAGAGTGATTTGGAAACTCTCGAAGGATCTTTATTAACAATTTCAAAGTTAGATGGATATATGTAGATTTTCACAGCATATTTGGGGAAGAGTAAGAGATAACATCTGCGTATACTATTAACATGGCCTCTCTAATAACAACTTCGGACTGTATTCCCACCCACAAAAGCTGCATTAAAATACATTAAGATCGAGACACCAACTGACAAAAGCAAGGAAATTCACAGTTAAAGGGGAAACGTGCCATATGTTCTTCAATACCTAAGAGCAACGGGGTGCATTTGGAAAGTCATTAAAGCGGCACCCAGTTGTGCCTAGGTATTGGAGAACATATGGAATCTTTTCCTCAGCAAGTGTAATTTTCTCTGCTCTCACTGAATGCATGTATCAATCTTCACTTTTTGGTAATATAGGTTTTTGTTTGTTTAATTACCATAGCATGTAAAATAAATAACTCTTAGTTTCAAAAATCAACATAGTCACACAATGGAAACTGGTTTTTATCCATTACTATCTGATGGCTCTTATTTAGTTGTTCATCTTTCCCAAGGTGCCTGCAACATCCTCCAGTTCCAGCTATCCCTACCCCTTAAGGAGTACTGCTTTTCCCTTCCCCACTCAAGGGTGCAGTCACCCATGCTACCCAACAGTTGCATCTTTCCCCAGCACTTCAATGAGTCTGCCAGCTAAGTCAGAGTTCCAAGACAAAGAACCCATTCGTCTGGACATTTACTAGTAAAGTTTTTTTCTTTAAGTAAGGATTTCAAGGAATTTTTTCAGGGGTGATACTAGGGATTGAACCCAGGGTGAAAAGTTGCCCAGCCTGTCCTCGAACTTGTGATCTTCCTGTTTCAGCCTGTGGGCAGCTGAGATTGTAGAAATGCACCACTACTCCCAGAGATTTTAACTTCTTATTTGGACAAAAGTAACAGCCGGTATGATACAAAGAAGTGTTTATCAATATAACCAAGTCTTCTTTTGTGACATGTTTTCATTTATTTACTTATTCGGTCATTCAGTTGTTGAGAAAAATGCTGCCCTGGATCCTGCCCCTACTTGTTCACTGTCTATAGGAGTAGACAGAACAGCAAGCAGGCCGATACCATCCCATGTGATGAAGGTTCCTACAAAGGGGGCCGATGAAGCACTGAGGAGGGGCACCTAGCCCACAGTAGGGGTTCTGAATGAAAACCTGAGAGTGTGCAACTCCATGCCACATCAGTCTCACAGCTGGATTCATCCAATGTAGTCCACTTCTACTGAACACCTATGACACACCAGGCCCTAGGGTAGGCCCTGGGAATATAGACAATGTCCCTGCAGCTTCAAACAGTGAAGTGATAGGAAGAGTTCAGGCCAAGCACTGAAAATAAAGAGGAAAGAAGAGAGAGAAATGGATCCAGATTGTGCATGGCATGCTTTAAACTGTAGCAGTGGGGGAACCAGAGAAAGCTTACAATCTGGAGTGTGATGTGATCAGTGTTTTAGAACCATCATTTCGTCACTGTCAAAGAAGAGACATTGGGAGGGGTCAAGAGAGTTAGGGAGCCCAGTCAGGACCCTGTTGAAAGATATTTAGGATCTCAACAAGGAGAGCTGGGATGGCAGAGTATGGAAAAATGCAAATAACACTTTGAAGATACAGAACATGACGATTGATTGGATATAGGGATTGGAAAGACATGAATACATCTTTAGGATGTGGAATCCACACCAACTCTCTGAATATTAGAGGAGAACTTGGAGATTATCCAGTTATGTGCTCCATCAGGAACCTGGAGGCCCAGAAGTAAACTGACTTGGATCAAGTTGACCAATCAATTTATTTTGTGCTGTCTACGGTTTTAGGACTAAGATTTTCTACCTCACAGTAAAGTGGTTTTGCATTAAATATAACTTAACATCCAAATTTATATAAAGTATTTATTATACTTTCAAGCCTTCAAAGCTGAAAACTAATCTCAAAATTAGTTAAACTCTCCCCATACTTTTTCTGCTTTCTACATCCACCACGTTTGATCTGAATTCTCTGCTCCTCTACTGCTGCTTTTAGGCTATGAAAAGACACAAGTAACAAAGCATGGCACTGATGACCGCATGATACTGTGACTATGACATACAAATGCTTTATGTAGATACTTATTTTGTTGTTAAAATTTGATCAGGAGTGTAGCACAGAAATATCACAAGGTGCATAGTAATGAATGGAAAATCATTTTCCCCCTGGGGCTTAGTTACCAGCTTGTAAAATAAAGAAAATAAGATTTATTGACTATAGGGGTAAATAATGTTTGATGGCAATGAACTCTGAAATGCAGCAAATCCAAAAATGTTTGTGATCAATCATGTCTTCCATAAGTATAAAGTAGTAATATTATTTTCCCCTGCCCTTGAACACTACTAGTGGTTTCTAGATCATTAGTGACAAGATAAATTTAGAACAAACTAGTGTTATAAATTCACAATAATTTGAGTCTACATATTTCTTTCCAGTCATAGTTTGGACACTGCTTCCTCAAACAGGTCCTAAGGGGTTTCTTTACATGCCCAGGCAACTTAGCAAAACCCTGTCTCCAAATACAAGTAAAAAAAAGGTTTGGGGATGTAGCTCAGTGTGAAGGCCTTGGGTATAATCCACAGTACTGAAAAGAAATGTGGTCAATAATTGCAGAAAAAGATGCATTTGTATGTGATGGTATAATGTTTATAAAAACATTGAAATAGCACATATTTCATTCTCCATAGGCATTTTTCTCTCCCACTGGACCAATGTTATTCATTCTTTAGGGTGAGAGACGTGCAGGGTGAGGTAGAGGTGGTGCTTCTGGTACAACTCAGAACAAAGAAGTCATTGCTCAGCTTGGACTTTTAACTACATTTTCCCAAGTTCACAACAACCCAATGATCTTGAAAGTTGAGTTTGTTGAGAAATTAAAGACTTTCTATGTATCTTTTTAAATACCATTGTATAGCAAGAGTTAAGCTTGGGGCTGTAGGAATAAAGATTTATTATTAGCCACACTGTAAAAGAACATGAAGGATATGTTGTACAAAGGTTTTGTCCAGGCTGCAAGTATAGTTCAGCACTTGCCTAGCCTGTGCATGGCCCTGGTTCTATCTGCAGCTCTGCAAAAATAAAAATGTTTTGCCACCCAGAAAGGGAAAAATTCTTCCTAGACTGAGAAGAAGAGTTTGTGGAAGAATTTATCCTGAGCAGGTGAGACTAGGGAGAAGAAACCTCCTTTCTGAGAAGGTCAAACATAGTTATATTGAGAGAGTCACAAACATCTTAGGCGCCTGTCTACTTTCATGTCCACATTCTAATGTGGAAAGAGTAATTTCGATGCAAACATCAGTCAGAGGCATCTATGAAAACTGTTATGCCTCAGCCCATAAGTGGCAGTGGAAGGGAGATACTAAGAGAACTGTGAGACTGGGAACTAATAGAACTGATAGGTCTGGCACTGGATGAGGAAGTATAGAAGCCTCAAGACCAAAGAGACGCTGGACCATTGCACTGGGTAGTATGAGAATGGGGCCAATGGGGCCACAGCAGATGTTAATATTGGAATATTAGTTCCCAGTCTCACTTCAAATGGACTACTTCAGAGGCTAATAAAGCCCTTTCTGAAGTACTGCTGTCACTACTGTGCATGCAGACGTAATCACGGGGAAAGGGAAGGGGAACACCCTTTCCTACAGCCTTGAGAAGGAGTTTGAACTTTGAGCAGAATGACTACCTAAAAGAGTTTTAATTTAGAAGAAACTGAGCTATCTTCGGCTGCCAGCTTAAGTTTTTTACCTTTGATGAGACTAAAGATACCTGAGCTAGATCAGGTAAGTGTTAGTTAACGCCAAATGTGACCTGTGTGACCCACTCAGTTTTTCAATTCTACATGTACAATATGCTTGCTGAAACAATGATGAATCTTCCTTCTCTGACAACACTCCCACCACCTCCCTAAATGAAGCCAGGATCCTCAACATTCTTGCAAAGCATCTTCAGCACAGAGCAAGACACTTGGGGAGACTAGAACCCCTGTTTCCTTATTTCCAGTTTAGAGCTCTTTCCTCCTTTCCTGGCTAAGATTACTATTCAAAAACAGGTTGGAATGCAGATAATAAAATATAAAGAATGACTTGTTTGGCATTAAAACATCCAGCTTTAGTTTCAGTTCTGCCCAAATCCACTAACCTTTCTCTTCTTTTATAATGAAAATGGATTAGATAACCAGCCAGGTTAAAAGAGCCACACCAGCTTTCTTATTGGCTGGTGGTAGCTAGCAGTGTTCTCCACTAACTGCTGTGCTGATTGACAGGGGTCTCTGAAACAATAGGAGAAAATGCCAAGCAACTCCCTTTTTGAATCTAACTCAAAACTCAAATGCTTTCATGAGGCCATGGCTGGCTGGTGTCTTCTTTGATGTGATAAAAATTTCAGTTATTTTCAGCTGCAGTTGTAATCACAATGTATGCGAGGGGTTCGGGTTGACTATCCAGTATTATTTTATTATTCTTTCAATTCAATAATAATATAATAACTCAGAGAGATTTAACAGCTCAGCTAAAGAATGATACATAGTGGCCTATTGAGAAACTTTAGTCTAGTATTTTGCTTTTGACAGGAGGTTCTTTCAGACATTTCTTCTGGAGGTTAAAAAAGTATTTGGATTATTTGCCTAAGAATATATTTTATTGTAATGTGTCTAGCATGTCCATGGTGGAAAATCCAGGAAAAGGAACAGTATATTATCATTACAAACAATATTTGGAATTAGAACAGAAAGTCTTCAGTCATTTTTCAACCTGCCAACAAAATCAATGCCCAGAGAAAACTGGGTCTGTGTTTGTGTGTGTGTGTATGTGTATGCACTTGTGCACAAGCCTGTGAGCTGATGAGAGCCTCTTACAAAGATATGGATTTATAATTCACAAACACCAAAGGAAGCATTTTAAATGGCACTAAGTTAGCCAGGGAGTAGTGGTAGGAGGCAAGGGTCATAAACTCCAGGGCAAGTGTATGGAATGTTCCACCTTTGTGTACATTTTTCAATCTTAAAACAGATTTACTCGGGATTTAAAACTTTATTAAGGTCAAAAGGATTACATTAAGTTCATGGACATGTTTGTTATATTAATTGAGTCATAAGTTCTGGCCGTCTGCAAACACATTTGAAAACAGGCATCAGCTGGTTTCCATTGCCGTAACAGATCAGAAAATCTGCCAGTAAGTCTGTTTGCAGCTCTTAAAAGTTGTTGAACAAAAATGTGTTTTGAACGCTCGACAATTACCTGAGAAAACAACTGGATTCTGTAAGTGGATTTGTTTATATTCCCAGTACACTCTCCTCACCCGCCTCTGCTCTTATCGTGAACTTCCCTTCACTCTAGGGCTTTAGAGGTGAGCATAGCTTGAAAATTTTTGTCTCCTCCCTCATTAAAATAGAATATCAAAAAGACTATTAATTACTCCTTTTCTAAATGACTTAATACTGATAGAGAATGAGAAACAGCTAAACAAGCTAGGAAGAGAATTGTTTTCATTAAATTTTATATTAAAATATGTATGAAAGAAGTATAAATAAGATATAAGTTATCCTAGATTAAGAAAATAGTACCATTACATATCTTCCCCCCAAAATTAAAAGCATCGTATCAAAATGATATATGCACACCCATGTTTATAGCAGCACAGGTTATAATGGCTAAATCTTGGAAAGAGCCCAAATGCCCATCAGTGGAGGAATGCATAAAGAAGATGTGCTATTTTTATGCAATGGAGTACTACTCTGCCATAAAGAAGGATAAACTTGAGGCATTTCTAGGTAAATGGATGCACCTTAGGATCATATGCTTAAGTGAAATAAATTGGACACACATGTTTAAATATCATATTGTTTCTCTGGGGTTAAGAACCAAAAGTGTAAATGAGGACCAAAATGTATAATAGTTATTGGGAAATGGGAAGAAAATGTTCAGATGGGAAGGGCAACAAAGGAGGGGGAGTGGAAAAGGAAGGTGGGGCGGGGGAAGAATAGAAGGAAAAATGGAAACAAAGCTTTGTAAATAAGGAGGGTAAGAGAGGTGGAAGGGAGGGGAAAGGAATGGGAAAAAAAGAAGAATCAAGATATATCATGTACAGGTACAAATTCCCTCTGATGAATGTCATCTATTTATATGTATCTATGTATAAAATGTATCAATAAAATGAATTTAAAATTAAAAAAATAATTTTTTAAAAGAAAATATTACCATTACATTGGAAATCCCATTAGCCCCTCCACAATCCTACATTCTTCTCTCTGACCTAGAGTTAATGACTGCCCTGAGTTTTGTGTTTATTAATCACATGCTTTTTTTTCACTAATGGATGTTATGTACATTTGAACATCTTAACAACATATTACTGACTTTTCTGTTTTCAACTGTATAAAATGGAATAATAAACATTTCTCTTGAAATGTTTTTATCATTCTCCCAAGATTCATCTATATTGTGGCCTATAACTGGAGTTAAACTACTTTCATGGAAGCACAATATTCTAATGATGTATATACCAAATTGTATTTGTACAGTCTCTAAACATCTATGGATAGTTAAGTTTCCATTGGGACTTTTTTGTACTAAAGATTAAATCTAGGGCACCCTGTTCATGAGAAGCACATGCTATAATGATGGACTACATTCTCAGCCTGATAATTTTTAATTCTCCTAGTAAACAATACGATCACAAATATTTTTGTAGATGTCTTATAGTAGAAATGTGCCCAAATTTAGGGCACATTAGAATGGCTTAAGGAAAGAAATGTACATTTTCTACTTTACTAGATAATGCCAAATTGCGGTTGCTGCATATGTACAAGAACACTTGGTACTCATTCTGACAGCTCGGTAGCTGTGAAATAGTTATCACATTGTGGTTGCACTTTACACCTCCCTTATTCTTAATGAGATTGAGAAATATATATTTATTTTCCATATTCACTCTTTTGATATGTAGAATTTCAACTGCTATAAATTACCTTTATATTCAGGTACCTTAATCAGATAGTCTCATTAATCCTAATATTTTTGTTTTTCTATTAAGTAATCATGTATCTGTAAATAACAATATTTTGTTTTTTTCATTATAATACTCAAACTATTTCCTTTTCTTTTCTTATTTCATCAGCTGCTATTGCCAGTACAATGTTGAGTAGAAGTTGTGGTACCAACTACCCTTGTCTTCTTCCTAAGTACAAATGAAATGCATTCGGTGTCCTCTTCTTTATTTACTAAAAGTTTTATCATGAATAGATGTTGAATTTCATCAAATGGTTTATCTGCTTCAATTAAATAATCCTATTGTCTTTTCATTAATCCTTTAATGCAGGGAATTACATAAAATTGACTTTCTAAGATTAAACCAATCTTTCACTCTGGAAATCAACTCGGTTATGATACAACGTCCTTTTATACATTGCTAAATTTGGTTTGCTAATATTTTGCTTAGGAGTTTTGAACATACATTTGATAATAAAAATGGCCTGCAATTTTCCTTTCTGCCTTTCATTAGACATCAGCATTATACTAGTGTCACAAAATGAATTTGTGCATGTTTCTTCTTTTTCTAAAATCTGGAATAATCTGTGTAATTTTGGAATTCATTTTTCCTTGAATGCTTGTTATAGTTTAAGCAGAATCTGTCCATGTTATCTACACCTTTCAAATTGTTAACTTAAAGATTTTCAATAATTATTCTTTTATTATTTTGTTAATTTCTAAAGCATTTATAATTATTTGCCACTTTTTTATTCTTGGTGTTGCTTATTTGTGTCTTCTATCTTTATTCTTGATTATTCTCTCAAAAGGTTTACAAATTTTGTTAGTCTTTTCAAGGTACCACCCTTATACAGATGTAAGTATTCAAGATAATAAATTTCTAGGTCGGAGATGTAGCTCAGTGGTACAGTGAACAAGACTTTGGGTGTGATCCCTGACACTGCAAAAAGAGAAAAAAGTGAGTGGTAGAGACTAAAAATTTCCTACTCGTACTTTTCTCTCTCATGAGTTTGTGAGTGGCTATATGTATTCTATTAATTACTACTTAGTGCAAAATATTTAATATTTGGCTTTACTTTTGCTTTTTGATCTTTAAATTAATTAGGAAGAACTTCTCTTAATTTCCAAAAACTTGTTTTTCTAGTTCAAATTTTTTTAATCCCTAACATGATTCCATGTGATCATAAAGATACAAATTGGGATTATTTTCCTCATTTTAAATCACCCTTAATTCCTATATGCCATGAATTGAACACAGTCATTTTGATATGTACATTTATATATCCATGCATGTTGTAGCATGTGACAGGATTTCTTTCCTTTTCAAGGCTAAATAATATTCCATTCCTTGCATATAACACATTTTATTTATTCAGCCTTTCATTGACATCTGCGTGAATTCTACCCTTGGCTATTGTGAATACTTCTATTGGGAACATAGGCATACAAATTTCTCTTCAAAACCCTGCTTTGAATTCTCTTAGATGTATAACAAGAAATGGGGTTACAGGATCATATGGTATTTCTATTTTTAACATTTTAGGAAGCTTCATTCTGCTTTACATTAAGATTGGACCATATTACAATATATAATTAACTTCAAAGCATGAAACAATATTTAGAAGTTCATACATGGGGTTTCGGTAGACTGGATATTTGAGGGTCTTAGGAGTAATTGAAAATAGTTCATTAGAAATGAATTGAAATTGCTTTTCACTGACGTTAAAACAAGCAGTAAAAGAGTTCAAAAGAAGTCAACCATCTCCCTCTACAAGTTACCACAGTGGCAAAGTGAAGTCATAGCCTATGTCTACAAATAATACTTTCTGGGTTTATCTCCATAATAACATTAATATTTAGCTCAGACCTTCCTATTGCTCTCCTTTAATCTCTGTTCTATGTTTAGTTATCACAGCAATGTCCACTTCAGCAGTAGTTTAGTTGCAAATAAGGAAACAGGCTGAGAAAGCTTAAGGACTGTATTTCATAGATCCGAAGATACATATTTTACATCTCCAAAGTCATCTTGTATCTTACATTTACTACTACCCAGATGGTATATGTGAGTAGTAGCTACTACCTATGTGTGTGCATGTTCGGTCATAGTTGTTGATACTGTTGTTGCTTCACTTGAACTTATATACGATGTCAGTGCTAAACGTGGTTGAGTTTTATTGCCATTTTAAATGTTTTCACAAGTATTTATTCTGAATTTACATTGAAAAGAAAAGGTATCATGCATGCTGAAAGGCGCTGAAAACAGAATAGTAGAGTAGCAACTGGATTTTACTACAGCAAATATATATCACTGGAGAAATGTATGTAATTCCTTATTTTCATGAAAAGTAACAAGTGATATACAGGACCTACAAAAGAAAGATGCCCACAAAAAAAGCTTTGTTATGGTCTGTCACTGATATCCCAAAAAATTGCCAAGCAAAGCAACTGAAGTCAGGAGAAATTGTCAAATTGCCCCACACAGATGCAAGGAGTTTTAAGACAGGCAATGAGAGGCCTGTGAGTCCGCCTCATGCATTGCACAGCACTATTACTTAGCTCGGTGTTTGATTGGAAAATTTATTTTTCTGTTTTAGTGCATATAAAATAATAATATGTGGTAGAATTAGTAACATCTTAGATTTGGTGGCACTGAGTACATTTGGCAAGGTCATGCAACTAGTAAGTCAAAAAGTAAAGACTCCTATGCTAGATCTGTGCCTTTAACCAACAGACTGCAGGAGGCTTTGTTTCATTTTGTAACCTCTCTTCTGGTCGTTAACCTGGAAGTAGTTTTGAAAACAAAATATTGCATGGTTTTATATTTTTGATAATATAGGGCCATTTTGGGATAATTGCAAATTCCTTGGGAACAATCTCCAAAACAGAGTCAGGATTATCAAAGTTAAAGAAAACATCTATGTAATTAGAAGAACAGCTAATGGTGGCCTTCCAATGAAGCAGAAAAATGGATCCTCCCTGCATAAATTCCCCCTCAAAACAGCACTCAATGTGTGGTGTACTCTATCACTTGGAAATATCAAGTAGAAGCACAAATCTTAAAGTCCGGGGAGTCAGTCTTTGCTCTATTCGGTTATATTTCATAACCTACATTCTCCTGATTTCTCCTATGCTTTCAGAGTCTTTTGTTTTAGAATGCTTAAGAAAAAAACCTAATCATGATTACCTCAAGAAAGTAATTATGCCAAGCATGGTGGCACACACCTGTAGTCCCAACAACTTGGTAAACTGAGGCAAGGAGGATCCCAAATTTGAACCTGACCTGAGCAGTTTAGTGAGACTGTCTCAAAAGCTTTTAAAACAAGGGCTGTAAATGTAGCTCAGTGCAAAGGCCCTGGGTTTAATACCCAGTACTACACACATAAAAACATAATCATGGCTGTGATATTATAAATGAATAATTATAGGGTGTTTGATCATCCATCCATTCTCAATTTCATCTTATTTGGTCCTCATAGCATTACCTTACAGTGGTTGAGAATAAAATACCCTGGGGAGTCTCACACCATCTGTATTCAAGTTTCCACTCAACCATGGGTTGAGTTGTCAACAGGGTGACTTTGGGTAAATCACTTCATTTGGATGAGCCTTGTTTTTCTCATTTGTAAAATTAAGGTCTAATAATACATCCCTTGAGAGCTGTTATTGGAATGAAATAAGTTAATACATGAAAAGCAATTCAGCATAGTGTCTTCTATTAGAGGCTTAATAAATGCAAAGTGCCATTATTAGTAGTGAAACCACCCTGTACAAAACTGCACAATTTTACAAATAGGAAACTAAGGCTCAGAGAGAGTAAGTTAAGCCTCAGAGTCACACAGCTAGCGAGCATCAGAACTGGCGCCCACACCCTGACCTGCATGTGCAGGTAAAACATGCAACAGAGAGTTTCTCAGGGTCCACGCCAAGTGGTAAGGACCATACTTTTATGATCGCTGTGAAACTTAACAAATTGCTGCAGGAACTATAAAAGCTTGAAAATCATTTTTTCTTTCTCTCATAAAATCTGCTGATGAATGGAGATGGAAATAAAAATTGAGTTGACTTTGCTGACCTGTCATAGCATATGGTTATCAAAATACCGTGGACCAATTTCTATTATAACCAAAATCCCCTTGTTACAAAAAAAAAGGATCAAATCCTAGTTACCTTATCACAAAATTAAGTGATATTTGATAAAAATTTTTTGAACAACAAAGGCTATAGACAGGGTGTTGGAAGCTTAATGTAAAGGATCTAACCTGCACTAAAACCCACTTGAATTTCCTATTACTCCAGCCCACAGTGATTATTTGAATTTGTGTGCAAGCTCTTCATCTGCATAATTAGTTCCAGTACCTCACAGAAGCAGATTGAGACCTAATCAAGGAGGTCAAGAGTTGGACAAGAGAGAGCTCCAGAGGAGAGAATGCTGTGTTAACCCCTGCTCTTAGGTACATCTTTGTGTTCCCGAGCCACTGTGTTGAGAACAAAGGGATGGACAAGTTGTGCAGAGAAGACACGGAGGAAAAAGAGCTCTGGGCAGACAGTTGTGGATTTCTGAAACTATAAGGAGTGTAGCTGAGGGTGGGAAGCAGAAAGGGTCTGGAACCCCAGATCGAATCAGGAGAAGTGCTCAATAAGGCCTGTAGTGCCTGCAAGAATCCAACAGTGAATGGAAGACCCAAAGGCAGATCACTAGAATAGAAGAATGCAAAAACACAGCACGAGCAAACAAAATCAGAGGGAAGAAACTACACAGGGAGATCACAGCTGGGTGACCAAAGCGCTCCAGCACAGACTTCTGAACCAACCACAGTAGTATGGTAGGAAAGCGTCTCAGAGAGAGAACTATGACCCACCAACAGCATGCAGATGGTCCTCCAAAAGTCAGTAGCTAAGTCAAGGCCAAACAGCCAGCCAAAAAAAATGGTGCTGTCTGAGAGCCATGTCCTTTCACCTTCACTAGTGGACAGACCCTGTTCTGGGACAGTAAATGCAATCGTCTCTAGCAGAGAAATGGAGTCCTGGGACAATTAGGAAGAAGACCACATGGTGGGACGAGCTATAGCCATGGAACAAGCTCTCCAGTAAGGCAGCTATGCTGGAGGCTACCTAGGAACTGTCCAGGAAATGCTGAAGACCTCAAGATGTTTAGCAGGGAAGATTCTCCCAAAGAGATTGAGGAGCACATTCCTTGTGGGACTGTGAAGGAAGGAGGTTTCTGGGTGGAACAATGAGCTAGATTGCATAAAAGGCCGGTAGTGACAACCGCAGCACACAACCTCTAGCCTGAAAAGCCCTTTCTGACAAGGGAAGGGTTGCCAATATCCTGTCAGATAAGTGCATTGCCTCATTTTTCTGCACAAGTAACTTGAGCATCCTAAAACACAAAAGTATAAGGGTAATATAACAAGCAATTGTATGTTTGTTCAGTTACATACCTCCTGCTTTTGTTAAACCTCATTTATTTTCATTTAAAACTTGTAAGAACCTTTCCTAACAAGCTGTAAAATGGCTTTATACACACTATAGAAAGTTTTCAAGCATCTTTTTCTTTAGGTTTCTTTAGATTGCAAATATACCAAGTGCATCAGAAATTATCACATGCTTAGAAAGGAATTCAAGCTAAATGACAGCTTTCTAGAAATAGAAAAAAAATAATAAATTGACTCAATTTCATCAATAGTTTTACAAGTTAGCAATGGGTAAAATTTTAGTATATATCCCAGTTTAGTATCATTGCACATTCTGTTATTTGATTTATAATCCATAACCTGTCACTTCTGGGTAAAAATGGCACCCAGCACATTGGCCCATAAATGCATATGCACAAACCTGTATATATTCCCACTCTCACAAGCACTCTCTCACATGCATTTGCACAATCATGCCCATCCACATACCACCTACACAGAAGCTCAGGCACATCCAAAAGCACTCAAGTGTATGCATACATACTTCCACACACAGTCATGAAACTTCCACATACTCAGGCCCACATGTACACTCACACCGTTAAAACACATATAAACACATCTGATGCACTCATATGTACACTGACAGATACATATACCTATACATCTAGGAAGTGCTATGCATAAATGAGCCCCTTTTATTGAATACACACAATAGCACTATGAGTTAAGTATTGCTAACTCCATTGTACAGATGAGGAAGCTGAAGGCCAATATAGTAAAAGAACGTGTCCCATGTCACACAGTTAGTGAGTGGGAGGCTGTGCACAGCTGCTGAATTTGAAACAAAAGAACTGGCTGTGTCTGTGACCCTTTAAGGATTTCCCTAATTATACCATCATCTTTTTAGTTAGCCAAACTCAACACGTTTCTTTGAAATATTTTTCTACTTAATGTTTTGAACTGTGCATATTTTGTGGAAAATTTAATCCACATGCTTGTGATTCATTTACACCAAAATGCTGCACATATTGTTTCTTAAGTGCTATTTGATGTCAAAAGAAGGCTTTTGAATTTTTCAGTGAGACTTTTCAAGCTTTATATTTTATTTAAAACAGGCTAAACCATTGTCCTAAGTTTTGGAAAATTTGGAGTTATGTTTGAGATTTTTTTTCTGTCATGTCATTTTGAAGATCATTTGTTATGCATATTAAGTTATTTGAATAAAGATTAACTTGGTTCTTGTAAGTCCCTACTGTTTAGGGTGTTGCCATTTCAGCCAATGACACACTTAATTACCTTAAAAGTATTTCCATGCTAAGTAGGGTGTGGTGGCACAGTCCTGTAATCCCAGCTACTTAGGAGGCCAAGGCAAGAGGATGACAAGTTCGAGCCCAGCCTGGCCAATTGAATGAGACCCTGTTTTGAAATAAAAAAGGCTAGAGATTTACCTCAGTGGTAAAACAATCCTGCATTCCTTCCCAATGCTACAAAACATAATGTCTATGCTGATTTGTTTGTTTTCTAGTAGGCTAGCTGTACTGACAATATAAATTTAAATGACTGGAATTTTCCAGAAGTCATAAGAACATTAAAATCTCTACCATTTTAGTGATAAACCCTCTGAAAATATAAACAGAGTTCATGCATGACAGTCAATAAGTTTCGAACACAGGTGTGGGAGGACTAAGGTGGATATTTTGCTTCATATTCAAAGCTTCCAAAAGAATCACAGATGAGCTCTAAACAGGTCACTAGGGTCCTTCTGAGGACTCAGACATACTAAGTGGTCATCTGAAATTATCAGCAGCAGCCTTGTTTCCTCTATATGTTTCTTTTGTTGAGAATATTTAAGAGACAAAATAAAGACCACCACATCAGAAGCTTGCTTCATCCTTTGAGAAGTAGTTGAGTCACCTGACTTGTAATGGGAACAGAACAGCTTCTAACTTTTCCTGAAACCAGCCAAAAAATAATTTGTAGATACAGAACTCTCTGGTGAGTGTGGTTCTGAGGTGGAATACTAAATTCAATATTTAGACAGTGAAATTTCTCCAGCAAGGATGCCTTTGCACAGAAAGAACAAGTGGTGATAAAATTCAATGTTTATAAACTGTAAGTTTCATAGCAACCACCCTATGAAGCAAATGTTTATTATTGTCAATGTTGCTCTCCTTATGATTATCGTTAATACCATGCCCATTTTTTAAATGAGCAACCTGAGGTGCAGAGTTGCTCAAGGCTAGCATAGTTAGCAGAGCACAAATTAAGATGACAGGTGACACATATGTATAAATACCGAATAGTTTCCCTGGTGTGAGAAACTGAAAGTGTAAATAAGGACTAAATGTATAATAGGTCATGTGAAATAGGAAGAAAAGGGGCAAAGGGGAAGGAAGTGGGAGGGCTAGGGGAAAGGATAGAAGGGAATGGGATTAATATGAGAAAATGGAAAACTAGGAACAACATCTTTGTAAATAGGGAGGGATGGAGGTGTTAAAGGGAGGGCTGGGCAAGGGTGAAAAATAAGAACCAAGAGAGACTATGTAAAGATGCAAATCTCCAATGATGAATGTCATTATATTGTATACCTAAAATGTACCAATGATTAGAATGAATAATCGATAATGTAAAATAGGAAGAAAAGGTCCAAAGGGGTAGGGGTAGTGGGAGGGGCAGGGGAAAGGAAAGAAGGGAAAGGACAAATGATGAGAAATGGAAAAAATGGAAATAAAGTCTTTGTAAATAGGGAAGGGTGGAGGGCGTGAAGGGAGGGCTAGGAATGGGGAAAAAATAAGAACCAAGATGCATCATGTAAAGGTACAAGATCCCAATGAGAAATGTAAATGTGTTGTATACCTACAATGTACCAATAAAAGAATTTAAGAAAAAAAAATGACAGGTGACCAAAACATAAGTCTCCAAGGAGAATATCGGTCTCCCAGGCTGACAGGAAACTAGAGGCAAAAGCGAGACGGTTCCGAAGTTAGTGAGAAATGAAAGGAAATACAGTAAAAGCAGAGCTCTGAGTCCACTAACCTGAATCTTCTTATCTAACCCAACCATTCCTCCTCAGCCTGTTATCCAAACCCTGGCTCCCCTCTCCTTTCTCATTCTTTCTCTCTCAGATTTGCTTGCCTGCTTATTTTTGCTCTCTCGTTTCTGAGAGGCAGCTTTTAGGGGGAACAGGCGTTATTTTCTTGGCCTACAGGTTAGGTTTCTATGGCCAATTGGATTCCAAAATTTCAATGGCAAAGTGTCCCCGTAATGGGACCAAATCTGGCACCCTCATCACAGTACCAGCAAGAAATAAAACAAAATTTAGGATTACAGGTTCGGATTCTGTTTTATGTTGACTGGGCACTCTTAGGGAAATCTTATAACCTTTCTAAGAATCAGTTTTATTATTAGAAAACCGGTAGTGCTATCTCCCAAGACTCTGATGAGGATTAAATGAATTCTTGTATGCAAAAGTACCTAATAGAGTCCATGTGCAGAATCAGGGTTCATGGAAAAAAGTTGGGGCCTGGGGTGTGCCCCAAATATCACATCAAATGCAACACTGGGCATCAAACCTTCAAGATCAAATTTACCTCATAGAGTAGCTTTTTGGCAATTTTGTAAGGACTTTTTCATTTTGGACAAATCAGCAGACAAAGAAGCATAAATGATTTGCCTGAGCTCCCAGCAGTAGGAAAAAACATGCCATACATTGTAGAGCAGGCTCCATCCTGTCCTGTTGCGCACACACACACACACACACACACACACACACACACATTCCACACATTCGCATTTAGTCCAACAATTGAAGCAGCATTAAAAAGTGGGAATTCTTACTTTGTAGGGCTTGTGTAAAATGTTTAGCAAAAGTGGAATTCAAAAATGGTAGTTATTAGTATCGGTGTTTGTTGTGACCCAGGAAGACTGTGGGAATGTTTTAAGTTCTAAAACTGACGAGAGCCTGAACTTTACCTAAAGTTTTGAAGTTCTGAGAGTATTTAATTGCCTTTGCCATAAGGGAAGAGTAAAATAAACATGGTAAGGTCCTAAAAAGCCAGAGTCATATTGTATGATCCCTCTTCCTTTGGTACTTAGCCCAGGGTATTGAGTGAAGTAGGAACTCATTACTGTTAAAGGATAAATGGATAGCATGATACATATTCAGGTGTCTGTAAGAACTTCTCTGTTATAGCTTCTGGTCAACAATAAAGATCTTCTTCCATGTGCTAGTACTTCTTCTGACCTGGGCTGTAAGAGAAACTGCTTAGAAGAGGTTAGCAGAATCCACTGGGAAGTCCCCCATCTCTTCCAGGATCGATATCTGCCCATCCCAGCCACTTTACCCACCCATGGGCTTCACCTCTTACTACCCCTGAATCTACAATGCTTCCCTTTTCTTTCACTCACCTTTTCCAGTAGAAATCTTACCCCTCAAGCCTTAGCACAAATACCACTTCTTCCATGAAGCCTTCTTTGATCTTCCCATCTGGAAATGATCGTCCTCTCCTTTGAACACCATTGCCCTTTGTACTTCTCTGTGGGCACTTCTCCTATTCCACCTTATATTAGAGTTGTAATCCTGCCTCAGCTCCCCTGCTAGTCCGTGAACTCTTTGAGATGTAGAACAGATTGTATATACTTTTCCCCAGCAGTCCCTAGTTCTTTGGTCCAATGTATACTTCCATGAATTAGTGAATCCAATGTGAGTGCTGTAGTCCATGACTTAAAAAGTTGGCAAGCCAATAGAAAGTCTGGCTTGACACAAAATACCTGAAAGGATAAAGCTCTATAGTAAAAGGAGGCTTGGCTCATGACCATGTTTCTTTCTCAGAGATTTCATTTTAATCCAAACACTGCCTATGTCAGGACATCAGCTAAAAAGCATCTTGTAAGAAAAACAGTAATTTTTATTAAATCTAAAATAATATGCATCTATAAAAATAATTAAACCCTATTAACTCTTTAACTGATTGTATCAACATTTCAGTGAGTGACACTTAAGACACTCAGAACGCTCAGTTTCAGCCTTGACAGAATTCATCCATCACTTCAAACATGTTTGTCACTAAAAAGGTTCAGAGTCAGCTGGTTTGACCATTTCCATCCACTCTCTTTGACCTAAGTTCCCACGATTGCTACCTGGTGGGTTTGTGGTCAAAACTGACTGACAATCATGTCAGTCAAAATGCTCTTTATAAACAGAAACCAAGACCACATAAATATAGTCCTGGCATCCGGTTGTATACTTCAATACTAAAATTTAAGTACCCTGGGCTGCTTAACCATTAGAATGTAGAAGACCTGCCTAGCCTAATACAAAATCACTCATTTGCTACTGATATTTTTTCCTGCTGTGTAAAGGGGTGCTTTCCCAAAAATTTAATTTGACCTCAGTAGGACCTCATCAGAGAGGTCTTTACAGACAGAATGCACCCTGCAATCAGCCTAAGCTTTGGGAAAGGCTGGAAAGGCAGCAATGTTCTTGGAGTTTTGGCTCCATCCATTTCACCTAGTGGCACTTCCATTACTATTTCAAAGCCTCTCTCCTTTTTGCCCTCCCAAACACAATGCTGTCTTCTAGCTCTCTATGTCACACTAGTCCTATATATTGCCCATCACCCTCTTTCTTGGCAAATCTATTCAAAACTTTTCTGCTCAGTGTCCCTATTTTTCAAGACCCTGGACTTGGCTGGATTTCAGAGGGTGTTAATGGGTTAATTCAGATTAGCTCATGTGTTATCCCTCGTAACCTAATGCTCCAACCAATGAAATGCACAAGCACATGATAGGCAGACACTGATGCATTCAAATGCCCAATAATATTGTGGTTGCATGAGTACCTGATTCCCAGAAAAACCTTACGAATGGATGTTAATGGGAGAAACATCAGCCATAAGTAGCAAATAGCCAGGCCTTTTCATTTCAATCTAATTTAAGAATCTTCAGCTCTTCTTAAAAGGACTGCATCTATGGTAACTGGCGAGACTAATCCTCTCTAATATGGAAGGAAATCTAGTGAAAAATAAATGCAGAAGAGAATAGGTCAGATACACCCCATTAAAAATGAGGCAAACCTAGGTATATTTCATATATATATATATATATTAATTGGTACATTTTAGGTATACAATACATTTACATTTATCCTTGGGTTTTGTACCTGTACATGATGTATCTTAGTTCTTATTTTTTTCCCCCATTACCTGTGCGCCCTTCACCCCCACCACTCTTCCCTATTTACATAGACTTTGTTTCCATTTTTTTTTCTTTCACATAATTTTTCCTTTCCTTTCTTCCCTTTACCCTTCCCCTCCCGCCACCCCTCCACCTTTGGACCTTTTCCTATTTCAAATTATCAATTATTCGTTTTAATCATTTTCATCCTTATTTGCACTTTCAGTTTCTCACACTAGAGAAACTATTCAGTATTTACACATGTGTGTCCTATTTATTTCACTTAAGAGTATGGCCTCAATATGCATCCATTTAGCTATAAATGTCTCTAGTTTCTCGTTCTTTATGGCTGAGTATGAAACAGTAAACTTGCTGGAAGATAAGTTAGGTAGAACTCTTGAAGACATTGGCATAGGAAAAGACTTTATGAACAAAACTTCAGTAGCATGGGAGCTAACACAAAGAATCAACAACTGGGATCTCATCTTATTAAAAAGCTTCTGCACTCCAAGAGAAACCACCAACACAGCTAAGAGACAACCTACAATATGGGAAGAAATTTTTAGCAGCTGTACCTCAGACAAAGGTTTACTATCTAGAATATATAAAGAATTGAAAAAAATCAGACCCCCCAAATTCAAAGACCTAATTCAAAAATGGGCATCCGAAATGAACAGACATTTCTCAGACAAAGAAATAAAAACAGCAAATAAATATATGAAAAAATGTTCAACATCACTGGTCATTCGAGAGATGCAGGTGTATTTCTAAAAGGAAATGCATGCTTAAGTATCCCAAAAGACAGGTACAAGCATATTCATAGCAGACTTGTTCATTAATTTCTCCAAACTGGAAACAACCCAAATGCCTATTAACCATCAAATGGACACATACAATGCAAAGTACTGTACAGCTATGTGGATGAATGAAACACAACTACACTCAACAGAATGCATGCATTGCGCAAATACAATGTTGAGCAAAAGAAAACACTACAAAAGAAGATGTGCTATATTGTTTCATTCACATAAAGTATAAACCCTAGTTAAACCAATCATTGTTCAGTGTGAGCAGTGGTTAGCCTTGGAAGGGAGAGGTAGTGATTGAGAAAATGTTCTAGATGCTGTTTGGGTTATATATCTTGATTAGCCTCCTGCTTACACAGGTATGCTCAGCGTTTGAAATTTCATCACACTGATATGTTTTTCACTTTTCTTTATGTTATACTTCATTAATACCAATAAAATACTGTATAAATGATTTTAATGGGACAGATAGGAATGGAGCAAAACAAAGGCAGAAATAAATTGTTGAATTTCTTGGAATATATGGAAGAAAAATATTTTAAAAAGAAGACAGAGCTAGGGAAAGACTTATTCTCACATTGTAACATTCAATCAGTATAAATTTCTCTTTTTTCAGTATATATTTCTTTTTTTATAGATACATTTTATTGGTGCACTTTAGGTATACAATTTGTTTACATTTATCACTGGGTGTTTGTACATGTACATGATATATCTTGGTTCTTATTTTTTCCCCATTATCTAATTGATAATTTGAAATAGAAAAAAAGGTCCAAAGACGAAGGAGTGAAGGGAAGGGAAGGGGAAAGGAAAAGAGGGAAAGGACAAACTATGAGAAAAGAAAAAAAATGGAAATGAAATCTACGTAAATAGGGAAGGGTGGAGGGGGTTCAGTATATATTTCTTAACAACTGTCATATGACAGATACCATTCTAAGTGCTTGGGCCACAACTGTGAAGAAAACACACACACACCCATCCTGCAGCAGTCACATTCTAGTGGGAGGCATATCGTATGAGCATTAAGTGCAAGTACCCTTTGAAAGGAAATGTACAGGAATCCCCCAAACCTCAACCCTCATTTATTCCTGGTTTGCTTTATGCCACCCATAGCTATGGCAAGACACCAGAAGGGATAGCAAATTCATGGTAACTTGTCCATCCTCCCTCGAAGCTTTCAGGTGATTTGACTATGAACAGCAGCATTCTGAACAAAACACAAGAAATTACAGGTTGCATGCTGTCTGTGTCCAGCTTAAAGGGCATGCTGTGCTCTCTTAAACTGACTGAGAAACAGGCTTTGCCCCCCTCCCGCTGGACGCCTCTCACTTTGGCACCTGTCATCCATTAGGAGCCCCCTACTGGGATCTTTCATCATTGAAAATATATGATGATTTTCATTACCGCCTAGGCTAATTGGTAGTGAGTATTCCTTTAAAATATATTCCCCTAAATACTGGGCTTTGAATTCGCTTTGAAGTTTCTAACACCAATGCAGTTGGACTAAAACCATAGATACTAATCACAAAAATGGAAAAGTCCAGTGCAGGAAGAATCACCACCATAGTTCTTTCCTCATTATAGCCCGTTGGCAGTAGGTACATATGTGAAAGGAAACAGTAGAGGCAGACGTTAGCTAAACCACCCCATGGCTGTTTCTGGTAGTGGGCTTGCTAGGTCCACTGTGTTTACACATCGCTTTGTAAAATTACCATCTAAAAGGAAGTGTTTGATGTATCCAGTTTGCTTTCCAAGCCAGTGGAGCAAGATTTGATTTTTAAAAATTAAAGACAGTGTAGGATTTTAACACTTGAAATAATACACCAAATTTAATGTAGTAAATATTTACTTTTTAGAGAAATAGAAATATAGTATTTTCCTCTTATTGGTTGTTAGCGTTTGACCTAAAAAATGTTCAGGCTGAAAAGGGAAAATATTATGAAACACTTTATGCAAATTTTTCCATTTCAAATGGGAAACCAAGGCTCTAAGAGGGTCAGTGGCATGCATGGAGTCACAACTGGCAGTGGGGCTCAGGCTAGAACACAGATTTCCTGACTACCATCCCAGCCCTTCTTCTGCTCTACTTGTATTATAAATAAAATCATATTTAAGTGTACTTTTCACTCTGCTGTGCACTTGCATATGTGCTTGTATATGTACCTGTGCATGTGAAAAAAACATACACAGAAAGCAGAACACGTCTGGAATGTATTGTCATACTTTTAAGCATAAGATTTTAAATTCCATTTTTGAACTGAGCTTAATTCTTAAGATCATAGGGCAGAAGTTAGAAATGTACCGTACAAAACAGATGTGTATAGAAAAATTAATTTATGAAAAGGCATCAAATGAGGAAAATCAAAATAAATGAATGGAATCTTTTAAAAAGGTTAAAGGATGGAATTTTCAGATAACTTTTTAACTTTGTTTCATTGTAGATTAATATTGTCTCAGTAGTTCTGCTTTACAATTGATTTTTTATAGCATAAATTTGTTCTGTAGCATAGATTAGATGTAACCAATAACAAAAGTATTTAACATTTGTTTAAGCATGAAATTAGAAGTGTAGAACATGATCTATTTAGGTAGGAAAATATACTGAAATGTCTATTAATGTTTATGTTTTACTTTATCTAAAATGTTTGCAGTTTTTATGGTATGAATTTGTTGCAGATTAGATTTAAAATTATCCCCCCAGAAATCTCATGTATTAAGAAGTGGGGCTTTCAGAAGGTGACAGGATCATCGGTTCACTATACTCATCAGTGGATTCACTCATTGATCGGTTCATTGCTGAATGTGCTCTTCAGAGGTGGGGCCTGGGTAGAAGAAGTCTGGGGAGTAACTTGGAAAAATGTTTTCTGGTCCCTGGCTCCTCCCTTCCTTCTCTGTTTCATGGGTGTCATGGATTGAGCAGCTTTCCAATCCCATACCTTTCTGCCATGATATTCTTGGCTTGGAGCCAGGAGACCATGGTCTGAAACCTCTGAAACCATGAGCCAAATAAACTTCTCCTCCTTTAAGATCCAGGTGTCAAGCATTTTGTCCCAGTCATGGGAAGGTGCTTGATTCAGACACATAACTTCTATGAGAATAAGAATCATGTCATTTTCTTCACCACTGGATTCTAGTACCTAAAACAGCACCCACCATATAGTAGGTGCTCAATAAATGTGCCAAATGATTGAATGAATATAGTATATTTTAGGCATAGGGCCATTGACTAGTTGCTTTTCACACATATATTTTTCATATTGGCATTCACATGGCTAGATCAGTGTTTCTCAAACTATTCTCCCATGATCAGCAGCAGTAGTATCACCTGTAAGCTTATTAGAAATGAAAATACTTAAGCCTTCCAAACCAACTGAATCAGAAACTGGGATTGAAGCCCTTTATCCTGTGTTTAAACAGGCCCTCCAGGGGACTCTGCAAGTTTGAGAAAAATTGGTCCATATAATCTTACACGATCTCCTGATATCTTCAAAACATTGTATTATTTTAGGCAAAAGGATTAAGTTTTTAAACTTGCTGAGTGATTTATTTACATAAAAAACATATGTTTTGTGGGTTTCTTAATCTATTAAGACTGAGAAAAGGAGTAAAGAGTCAGATCATTTTCATGTAACCTACGCAGGTTCCTGGTGCCTAATAGCCACCCAGTAAGTGTTCATTAAAGTCGTCTGAGTATTGTCTATTGCTTTGGTGTTTCTATATATGGTATATAGGAAATATAATCTAGCTATTAAATCCATGAGTCTTGGAATCAGATTGACCATACTTTGCTTTGGTTTGGGTTTTGTTTGGATTCTGGGGATGGAAGCCAGGACCTTTCACATGCTAAGTGCATGCTCTATCACTGAGTTTCACCCCCCAACCCAGACTGATTCATTTTTGAATCCCATTTCTGCTACTAACTAGTTGTAGAACCTTGAGCACATTGCTTAAACCTTTCTGAGCCTCACTTTCTCATCTCTACAACAGGGATAATTATATATGTACTCCTCAGTATTGTTACAAGGATAAATAAGAAAAATGCATGCAAAGAGCTTAATATACTGCCTTGTACATGGTAATTGCTTAGTAATGGCAGCTATTATTACTATGATGATGATTATTAGCATAATCATCATTACCACCATCATCATCATTTGTTCTCAAGTAGGATGGATTATTCATTTGGACACAGATTTGGCATAAATTTAAAACCAGTAGGTAATTTTTTTAGTATTCCAAAGATTATAGGGCCCATGAAAAATGTGTTTTCTTTGAGTATTATGTCAATGTCCTCAGGCTTTTGAATGTGATTTTGGGGCATGGCCCAAAGAAATGTTTCCTATGGCTTCCATGATATGATTCCCAATCCAACCAATTCTTTTAGATGCATTTGTATACAGTAGGTTTTCTTTTGAAGATATAAAAGCACATCAGAACACAATACCATGTCTGAAATGAATTCTCCTACATAGAGCAGAGCAGGAAATGGAAGGTTGTGGTGATAAAATTGTGGCTACCTCGCTCCATACAAGCTAGATGTTTCACTAATTCCTAACTATATGATTGAGATGATGGAAATCTTGCTTAGTCTTCAAATTTAGGAATTGGAAAATAACATAGTACACTAATCAGTATTCCTTTCCAGACAAAAAGACACCCTCTAAGGAGGCAGTAGACCCCCGTTTCCAGATGTCTCCTAAGAATCATGGCAGAGCCCTGTGACCCTCCCCTTCCAGTCAAGGAGCCAGAAAAAATGGCCACACCTAGAGTGAGTTTGGGTGGTGGTGTCCCATGCAAATTCTCCTTTCAAGTCATTTTCAGAATTTCAATGCTGCCAACTTGTATTAAAAATTCTCCATATTTCTGTCATTGAGCAGAAAGGAGGAAAGCATCTCCCTGGGGGATTTCTCGGCAGAAAGGCATGAGTGTATTATAGCCTCTCCATTTTTGAAGTAAGCCACACTTCAGGAGATGAAACAAAGGTAACTCTTAACATCTGCCAATATGTTTTCACTCCTTATATCAAAGAAGGTAAAATCACCACAAATGGTAAAGAAAGAAATCAGGCTTTATAATTTATTCAATTAGAAAATGTGAAATGCTAGCCCAAGTCAACTTAGAAAAGCAGTGCATGATAGACACACATAAATGCTTTCAGGAACAAGCATCTCAACTGCAAGAGCCTTTTAGGTTCCTTTTGGAAAGTCTTGGGCCTAGCCGAGCTACTCAGATGCTGTAGCAAATGCTGGGGACTTGAAGAAAGCTCCACAGCTACAGGACCAAGTTCCCCCGGGGACTTTGGGGCCCAAGTTCACTTTCATGTGGAAAGAGTTACCAGAAAACATATATTTTTTAAACAAAATATATTCTTGTCCTTTTGTGAGTCTACGAAAATAAAGCCTATTTAAAATTCCATGCTCTTGTAGATGTGGCCTTGGGGAAGACCCATTAGACACAGAGATGATTAATGCTCCCCTTGGAATCTTATTTACTTCTTCAACTGATTGCTCATATAGAATCTTACTTACCAAGTGCTTAAGTATTTAAGTGCCTTATCATTCTTGGAAATCACCACTTACCAGCCTGTCTTGGAGACTGAGAAGAGGTGCAGTCAGTGTTCCCTAAAAGGGCAAAGTTGCTCATGCTCTCTCCAACTCCGCCCTACAACACTGTCTTCACATCTGCACCCTACCCCAAAAAACCCACCAGCCCTGAAATACTATTCCTTAGAACATTAGCCCCTGCAATACAGGTGCCTGCAGGACATCAAAATATTCCACATTCTAAAATGCATAGAAGCTAATCCTAGGCATTATTAATCCTTTCATGCCACTAGGAGGGCAGTGAGAGGGGAACGCATTGTTAATGGATTGTAATTTCTAAATGTCTGCTAGACATCTCCCTTTGGGTATCTTCTGGCACAGAGAATTTAAGATGTTATAGACTAAAATCATGAGTTTTACCTGACCTTCTGCAAGAAGGATTTGGCTCCTGAATTCCCTAATAAGATCCATACCTCATTCTTAACCTCAGAGCAGTGATGGCAAATCTTTTAGAGACCAAGTGCCCAAACTGCA
Source organism: Heterocephalus glaber (assembly GCF_053883595.1). Lineage (NCBI taxonomy): Eukaryota > Metazoa > Chordata > Mammalia > Rodentia > Bathyergidae > Heterocephalus > Heterocephalus glaber. Next base: position 8,820,328 of record NW_028258461.1, read on the forward strand.
ACCCAAAACACACGTATTTATTGCAAAGTGCCAACACTGCAATTAAACCTGAATACTGAGGTTTTAGTTTAGAAAAAAAAACTATACATTAATATCTTCTTATAAGAAAAACAGTAAAATGCATGCCATAGGTTTCACACCACTGCCTTAGAGGCATTCTGGGAAGTTCCCTAACCATCTTAAAAGGCATCCCATCTCTTGTACACAAATAACAGACTCACTGAGAGAGAAATCAGGGAAACAATTCCTTTTACAATAGCATCCAAAAAAATGAAATATCTAGGAATCAATCTAACAAAGAAGCAAAAGACCTCTACACTGAAAACTATAGCACTCTGAAAAAAGAGATAGAAGAGGATACAAGAAAATGGAAAGACATCCCTTGCTCCTGGGTAGGAAGAACCAATATAGTGAAAATGGCCATACTTCCAAAACTGCTATATAGATTCAATGCAATGCCAATTGAAATTCCAACAATATACTTCACAGAACTAGAGAAAACAATCCAAAAATTCATTTGGAACCATAAGAGACCTAGAAGAGCTAAAGCAATTCTAAGCAACAGAGACATGGCTGGGGTTATCACAATCCCTAACTTGAAACTATACTACAAAGCTACTGTGATAAAATCAGCATGGTACTGGCAAAAGAACAGACCTGGGGATCAGTGGAATAGATTAGAAGATGCAGAAACAACTCCAGATATGCTCAGCCACCTCATCTTTGACAAAGGATCAATCATCATCATTGGAGGAAAGATAACCTATTTAATAAATGGTGTTGGAAAAACTGGATTTCAACCTGCCAAAGATTGAAACTAGACCCATACCTATCACTGTGCACTCAACTGAGATCTAAGTGGATTAAAGATCTAAATATTAAGACAGAAACACTAAACTTGCTGGAAGATAAGTTAGGTAGAACTCTTGAAGACATTGGCAAAGGAAAAGACTTCATGAACAAAACCTCAGCAGCACGAGAACTAGCAGAAAGAATCAACAACTGGGATCTCATCATATTAAAAAGCTTCTGCACTGCAAATAAACTACCAACAGCTAACAGACAACCTACAATATGGGAAAAAAATTTTAGCAGCTGTACCTCAGACAAAGGACTACTATCTAGAATATATAAAGAATTGAAAAAAATCAGACACCCCAAATTCAAAGACCCAATTCAAAAATGGGCATCTGAAGTGAACAGACATTTCTCAGACAAGGAAGTAAAAGCAGCAAACAAATATATGAAAAAATGTTCAACATCACTCGTCATTCGAGAGATACAGATGAAAACAACACTGAGATTCCACCTCACCCCAGAAAGAATGGCTGCTATCAAGAAATCAACAAAAAACAAATGCTGGCGGGGTTGTGGGGAGAAAGGAACCCTTCTCCATTGTTGGTGGGAGTGCAGACTGGTGCAACCACTGTGGAAGTCAGTATGGAGATATCTCAAAGAACTAGGACTAGAGGTCCCATTTGACCCAGCTATTCCCCTGCTAGGTGTCTTCCCAAAAGAATTAAAAGAATCATACCACAGTGATATATGTACACCCATGTTCATAGTGGCACAGTTTGTAATAGCTAAAGCTTGGAAGAAGCCCAAGTGCCCATCAACTGGAAACTGGATAAAGAAAATGTGGTTTTTTTATAAAATGGAGTACTACTCAGCCATAAAGAACTAAAAACTAGAGTCATTTATAGCTAAATGGATGCAAATCGAGGCCATACTCTTAAGTGAAATAAATAGGACACACAAGTGTAAATACCAAATAGTTTCACTAGTGTGAGAAACTGATAGTGTAAACAAGGGTTAAAATGATTAAAATGAATAATTGATCATTTGAAATAGGAAAAAAGGTCCAAAGACGAAGGAGTGAAGGGAGGGGAGAAGAGGGAAAGGAAAAACTATGAGAAAAGAAAACAAATGGAAATGAAATCTATGTAAATAGGGAAGGGCGGAGGGGGTGAAGGGTGCACAGGTAATGGGGAAAAAAAATAAAAACCAAGATATATCATGTACGGGTACAAACACTCAAAGATAAATGTAAACGAATTGTATACCTAAAATGTACCAATAAAAGAACTAAAAAAAAATGCATCCCATCATTTGCCAATATTTCTTGATAACTATGACTATATTCAACCTCTTCAGTCTCCCTCTGATATCTCCAGTCCTTTCCATTCTTAGGCACACCCCCTTGTTCAGGCCTTCTGTGCTCCCACCCCACAGCACTGAGCAGCTTCTCCACTGACCCCAGTTACCATTTTCTCCCCCTGTAATCAGCCCTCCACATAACCCATGAGAGAGCTTTCTAAAAACACAGGCTTGATCATGTCACTAAAAGCCTAAAATAATAAGAAGTGAGATGATAAAAGCTGAGTGGGGTTATCAGAACTCATGCTTTAGTGTTCAAAATGAACAATTATCCTGATTTTAAGTATGCCCAAGTCATTTTCCTAAGAATTGCAATTGTCATAGTGGAATTCATTATTCTGGTGCTTGTAGGCAAGATTATTGTACGTATGTTATGGCTTTAACCACATTATGTCAGGAATGCACTATAGATAGTTTATTTCCAGGAATTTTGTTGGGCAGGTTTATGCAAATGTATACAGTGATAAAGTCTGTTATTTGTGCAACAACATTTACTGATCATGTACTTTGTGCCATATGCTGTGCTGTTCATAGGTGCACAAACTTGCATAGGACATGGTCTTCATTCTCATGAAACATTTTCTGACCTTCTGGAAGCGAAAACCCTCAATAACTATCATCAATACTATAAAATCCAAACACCCCATTGTGAAACACAATGAAATAAATAGTTGTTGACTATTACTCTGAGCAAGGGTATGTACTGGACTTGTCTCATGAAACCTCCCCTGAACTTGCCAGCTCCCACTCACCAGTTCCATAATCATGAGGGACAGACTTCAAAGTGCCATCTTGGAGCAGAGAGACTGAGCCCTACACTGCCTGTACCTTGATCTTGGACCTCCCAGCCTTCATAACTGCTCTCCTCAACTGTCAAATGGGGAAAATAATAGTATCTACCTTGCAACAAAACCCTAAGGATGAAGTGCATCCCTGGTGAGCAATGTTATGTTCATAGTGTGGGTCTGGTTCATGTCAGTGATAGAGAAGTCAGAACTACTATTCTTATGCTGCAGGATTCTTCTTTAGGATATTTCTCTTCTAAAACAGAAATGCATAGGGCTGGGGATATAGCTCAGTGGCTCTGCACCTGCCTTGCAAGCACAAGGTCCTGAGTTTGATACCCAGTAGAAAAAAAAAACAGCAACAGAAATGCATTTCTCAGGAAAAATCCGTGACAGTCTATCCAAGATGAGGTTTCCCAGGGAGTCCTTCCCCAGGGAGAGGACTGCGTAAAGATACCAAGAAGGGAGGCCTCACGCTTCACAAGTTTATCCTGAGCCAGTCCAGTCCAGCTAGATGCACTGGTGGAAGTTCTCATCTCCCAGGGGTCCTTGGAGGTCACCAGCATGCTCACTAAAGTTCAAGAGTACCCCTGCAGTTGGCAGCAGCTCTCACTGGAAAGAAAGTCCCCTGTAGCTTCCCCTGGGAAAAAGAGGCTGAGCATGACACTGTAGTCTGTGAAATCATTCTGAAATGCCATAATTGCTTCCTACCAGTGAGTATGAAGAGTCACATTAGTATTTAAAACTCATCCAAACAGCCAAGTGCTGTGATTACACTAAATCAACCTAATTTCTAAATCACTGGAGTAAACCTTCATTAGATGTTAGCGTATAAACCTGAAAGAATTCAATAAAGTTGAGCAAACAACTTGGGTACCACAATGAGATGACAGACTCTGGTGCTGCAGCATTCTGCTGCCTTTTCTTGCAGTCTAATGTACCTCATGCAATGGGGCTGGGTGATCTTGTTCCATGAACTCAGAGTTTTAAACAGTCCTTGAGTATAACTCACTCCTTCAGCAAATGTTTACTGTTATGTGCCTGGCACTTTTCTTGTTGCTGGAAATATGGTGGTGAACACCAAAGTTTCAGGCCTCATGGAGTTTATCTTACAGGAGTCTTAGGTATACAACTGGCACACAAATATATAATCTAGAATGCTATTGGGAAAAATCAAGTAATGTGTGAGGATGAAGGGATCACCACACAGAATTGGGATGCCAGGTATCTTAAACAGGTTGGTGCTGTTTCTGAGAGAAGTATGGGGACTTTGTGGTCAAAGGTAGCCACAAAGTTATCTAAAGAAAAATGCACTATCCAGAGGAAATGGTAAGACAAAGGTTATGAGGACAAAAGCATGGGATGTTTAAAGATCAACCCAAAGCAGAATGAATGGTACAATGGCTGGTGAGAAATGGTGTGAAGAAGTAACCAGAGGTCGGTAGGGAAGGGCCTTGGAACCAAGCTAAGTCCTTCACATTATATTCTGGGGTGATGGGGAGCTATGGGAGGTTTTGAGGAATTATAGCATCCAATTTTTTATTGTAATGTAATTTTTGTTAATTTTAATTGTGATAAAATACATATAACAAGGATGGATATCGTAAACATCAAGTGTACAGTTCAATAACATTCAGTACATTCACAGTATTGTCCAATCATCACCACCATCCAGCTCCAGAGCTTTATATTCTTTGCAAATTCAAGTTCTATACATCTTAAAGAGTAACTCCCATTCCATTTCCTCCATTCCCCCCAGTCTCTGGGAACTGTTATTCCATTTTCTATCTCTATGAATTTGAGACATAACCTCATATAAGTCACTCGGTATTTATCTTTCTGTAAGTGGTTTATTTCACTTAGCATAATGTTGTCCAGGTTCATCCATGTTGTACCATATGACAGAATTTTCTTCCTTTTTAAGGCTTAATAATATTATGTTGTATGTGTATACCACAGTCTTTAGCCATTCATCTTTCAATAGACATTTGGATCGTTTCCATCCCTTAGCTACTATAAATAATGATGTTGTCAGGGTATACAACGATTTTCACTTTTAAAGGATCATTCTGCTCACAGTTCTGTGATTAGACAGCAGATGTCAAGACTGGAGGCTGGAGACCAGTTAGGCTAGTGAGAAATGTTGGTAGTGGTAAAGAAGGAGAGATGTCATCAGACTGTAATTTATCTTGAAGATAATACCTAATAATCTGGGCTGAAGCAGTGGGCACTTTTCTGTACTTCCTGCCCACGCTGGCATCTAACTTAATGAAATTCACTTCTCCCAACTTCTTATAGGACATCAGTGCTGTGGTCTAAATGTGTATGCCCCAAATTCATCTTTAGGAAACTGAATCCTCAATGCAATAGTGTTGAGAAGTGGGGCTTCATGGGAGAAGTTTAGGTCATGAGAACTCAGACCTCATGAGTGGATTAACGCTACCATGGAAATGGCTTGTGTCCAGTACTGCACCCATCTGATAATGGCACTTGGTAAATGTTTGGCGAATGAACACAGTCAAACATATTTATATCTTGGATAAAGTAAAACAAAAGTGTAACGGAATGAGGGATTCATCAGTGTATAACCTTGTGGTCATATTTTGGACCCTGAGGGGCCTCTTTGGTTTTCTTCCTAGTTGTCATATTTGTTCAGGGCAGACCAGTTTGCCATATGACTGCACACCACACAGCTGAGGTATTAGGTTATTGATCCCAAGTAAGAAGGGCTTCATTAGGCCATGCATGGTGATTCTAGGAAAGAGAAGACACAGAATGAGAAATCTCTTCCTGTCTCATCTATTCTGGTCATGGCCATACTGTAAAAATATGTGCAATATACTGAAAGCATCCACTGTTTGGCATCTGTTTTAGGGACGTTCAAAAGCACATTCTCAATGACAAAAGTAGTGTGTTATTCTCTTTATTTTCTTGCCAGAAAAAAAATGTATTCAAAAATATAGACTATTTGGGTGGAGTCACATTTAAACTAGAAGTACATGTAGAAATTATAGATTCTAAGATCGAGAAGGGGCCCAGAGAGATGAGGAAAACAGGAGACAAACAGACATGGACACAAGTCTAGAGAACACCCTCATTATTACAGGTTACACTGCATATTTCTTAGGGCAGTGTCTATACAAAGGTTTTCCTAGGATTCAATTTGTATATGTGATTCTCTGTCTTATGAGGAATATGCTAGGTGAGATTTAGAATTGGTACTAACTCGATGACATAACTTTCAGGGGCCTTAATTTAAGAGCATGAGGAGAAAAAGTAGCAGAACAGAGAATGCCACCATCACAGTTTTCCCAAGATAAAGTGCCTGATATCGGGAAATCATCAACCTAAAGCCCCCCAAGAAAGGGTGCAGAGGGCACGCAAGAACATCAAGGGACCAGACAGAGGAGAAGAATAATATAGGATCCATTGCTACAGAAGAATTAGATTAATCATGCAGAACAAAGACACTTGATCCAGCAAATCAACAGTATACCTGCACCAGCAAGGATCAGAGAAAACAACTCAGCTGCTCACTGAAAAACAGATTCCTAGACCTGACACAGGAGAGGTTTGTACAACTGGAGGCAGTGGTGAAAATGCCAGACGATATTCCCCTAAAGGTCCACCCTGGAGGAAAAGAAAATTGGTAAGTGAAGATACCAACTTCAGCAACCATGACATGGTTGCCATTTGGGGCAGAGGCACAAACTCAAACGCTTATAGCCCAAAAGGGCTACATACCTCCAGAGCCGCATTCTGGGAAGGGAAAAGCCACCCAGACTTGGTGGACTGGCACTATTGGCAGCTGATTGGCAGATGGAGGAAATTTAAATGGAAATGTAGAAACCTGACTCACCTGAAGTGAACAGCAGCTGGGTCATGCCCACCTTTTGGGCAGAGGTGCCTCCCCCTTTTTTCCCTTCTCCCAGGGCCTCTTTGCGCCCCTGAGAGAAAGAAGGGAAGAGACCAACAGCCGCAGTGGCCTGCTGGCAGCTGGTCAACAAATCAATGGAATTTATGTTGTGAAGTAGAGAACGGGTCCAGCCAAACTCTGCTCCCAGGTCCACCCAGGGCCTTGATTACAAAGGGCTTGAGACACCTGTTCTCCTCTGAGACCAGATACAGGGGGCAGACAAGTGGCGTGGACTGGTGATAGAAAGGGAACACTCCCTCCCCCACATCACACTGGGACAACGGACAAGGGCAAAAGGCACCACATCGGCTGAGAGAGCTGTGCAGACAGGATCACAGAGAAAAGACTTGGGCAAGAGACATAGGGAAAACTGCTGATTGAGGAAAGGGCCACATGTCAACCCCAGAAATCAGAAAGTTGAAGCCCAGGGTGAGAGCTGAGAGAGACAGTGTAGTGAAGACCCAGTGGACCACACCGGTGGGTGAGTTGATGGGATCAGCACCTCCCATTGGAACCTGGACTTGCTGCAGGGGAAAGGTGGCTGGAGCCTGCCATAGAACTGTGCAGAGTTCAAACCCACAGGAGACCAGGGAGCTCAATTCCAGCCTTGCAGCCAAAAACCAAATTGAATTTCAGTGGAATACAGCAGGCTCACAGAGATTATCTGACTTGGTTCTGCAGGCTGCTGCCCACATTGTCTACCTGTGACAGCAGAGACATGCTTTGAAGGGGATTGCCTCTTTTTTTCCTTTTCTTTTTCTTTCTTTCTCTTTTTCCTTCTCCTCTCTTCTTCATTTCTCTCCTTTCTTGCTCCTGGTATTATCCTATTTTTCTCTATAATTTTTTCTTTTCTTCTTTTTCTCTTTCAATTGTTCTTATAAGTGTGTAAATACACTTTCTAGCTTTCCTGTTCCTGTTACATTGTTTGGTTTTGCATTTGTTCTTTCTGTCTCTCTTTTCCTCCTGTCTTTACCAGTTTTGCAAGATTTGCGGGATCTTCCTGTGTCCTCCAGCACTATTTCTAACCTCTCCCTCTCCTTTTATCTCTCTATCCCTCCCCCAACTCATTCTAAGTCTTCTTCCTGAAAGGTGAGGCCCCTATATTGAAGGGCATGTTTACTGTAAACATATTTCTAGTTGGTCCTTAATTTTGATATGTAGGCGTGGGTCTAGTTCATACAATTAAAGGTGTCAGAATAGAGGCTTCCACAGTTTGTCATTTTCTGGGCTGTTTTTTGATGCTGTTGTTGATGCTGATTATATTACTTTGGCCAAGTTGACATGATTGTTCTGGTCAAGTGATTTTGCTGGTATGACAGGACTGAGATTGCTTAAAAGCCATTACAGACTCAAAGTCCAAGGGCCAAAAATACCTGGAGGACAATCCAGGAAGTAGCCGTTCCCCATGGGTTCTAAATACTACCAAGAAAGATACTTGCAATAAGCATTCTACAAGCAGCAACCCAGGAATTAAACCAAAAACATCAACAACAACATAAAATAGAACTGAGAAGACACCTAAACAAGACTCAAAACCAGATTTCCAGATCACCAACAGGAAATCTAGGGGACAGTGAGATGTGACAACCTGAAAATCAACCACCTGGACACCCTGAACTGGCAATGAAAGAATATCTGGAAAAAATGAAATCAGAAATAATTTCTCAGTTAACAGCAGAGACAGTCACAATAGTGAAAGACATGATTAATAACTGTGAGGCAGACACAGATTAAAAAAAAGTAGAAGAGCTCAGGAACATGATAGAATCCATTAAGGCCCAGCATAAGAAAGAAGTGGAATCAAAGAAAAACATTCAGATATCCAGGAGATTAAAAACTTCACTGAAGTATATACAGCAAAATGAGTCAATGTGAGAACAGGATATCAGATATAGAAGACAGGATTGTGGTTAGTGACCAGAGAAAGAAAAATTTCTTAAAAATAGCAAGGGAACATGAAAAAACAATCCAACAGCTACTAGATGATGCAAAGAAGAATAACATAAGACTGATCAGAGTCAACGAAAAAGCAGATAGTGCAAAGGACATTAAAAACAAAACTGTTCAGAACAATCCACTGGACACTGCCCCCCCCCAGCTCCTCTGTACAGCCACCTGGTTCCACATTACAAAGATGCAGAGGACACCGGACCACCAGACCATGGCACTGAGTCCCCCTGCTTTGGGCCCAGAGGGCAGAGAAGTTCAGCCGGTCCCAGAACCCAGAAGGAAGGTCCCCGCCTCCATCCCAGGCTCCTTGGGCAGAGAAGGTAAGGCAGTCCCAGCACCTGGAAGGAAGCTCCCTAGGGAAGGTGAGCCACATGGGTGCCAGAAGCACCACCGCTCATGGAAATGAGAAACACATAAGCAAGCCTCAAAAACAGAGTTCCAGATCACCTACAGCAACCCCAAAGGGAAACGAGATGGAACAATCTGATACTCAATTACCTAGAATCTCTGAACTGGCAACAAAAGAGGATCTGGGAAAAATGAAATCAGAAATAATTACTCAGATAACAACAAAGATTTTACTCATGGTGCAAGACATGACTAATAAATCTAGAGAGGACACAGACAAAAAAATAGAGGATCTGAGGAACATGATGGAATCCCAACATAGGAAACAAATGGAATCCATAAAAGAGATGCAAACAGATTTCTAAGAGATTAAAAACTCCATCGAAGGTCTGCGCAGCAGAATGAACCAAGGTGAGGGTAGAATTTCACATACAGAAGATAAGATTGCAATTAGTGAGGAGGAAAAGAAAAATTGCTTTAAAATTGTAAGGGAACATGAGAAATCAATCCAGCAGCTGCTAGATGATGCAAAGAAGAATAACATAAGACTGATTGGAGTCAAGGAAGAAACAGGAGACAGTGCAGATGACATAAAAAAGCTCTTCACAGAAGTTATGACAGAAAACTTCCCAAGGAGGGGAAAAGAACTTGACATACAGATAAGTGAGACATATAGGACTCCAGCTAGCCTTAATCAAAAAATATCTACACATAGGCATATAATAGTTAGGATTCCAGAAATCAAACAGAAGATCAAAATTCTACAAGCAGTGAGAGAAAAGAAACAAATCACATACAAAGGAACCCATCAGAATCACAACAGACTTCTCAACGCAAACCCTCAAGGCAAGGAGAGCTTGGAGTGATGTATTTCAAGCCCTAAAGGAAAACAGCCTCCACACAGATTGATGTACCCTGCAAAACTATCTTACAAAATTGATGGAGAAATAAGATACTTTGATGATAAAGAGCACCTCAGGAACTTCATGAATACCAAACCAGCACTCCAAAAAATTTTAGACAATACCCTAGGAAAAGAAAATGAGGATCACAACCCTAGGAAACCCAGCAGAATGAATCCAATGGGCGTGACAAATTAAATGCAAAGGGGGAGAATCCAACAAAAAGAAAAAGTCATGACAAAGCTTTTAAAACTTTTAATTTCATCTCCCTAGTGAGTGTATAATTCAATCTTATTATTGTACTGATTAGTAGTTTTCTGATTCTAGAGTTGCACACCATTCCTTGTACTATACTAGCTATTTATCATCTTCTTATGTCTACATTTTAATTGAGTTGTCTATTAATGAGCTCTAAGAATTCTTTATATATTCTGATCATAGGTTATATGAATTATAAATATGGTCTGTTTAAGGACTACTTTTCATTTTAATGATGTCATTTAAAGTTCTAAATTTTGATGGAATCTCATTAATCAATTTTTTTCTTTTATACATCAATTTTTTGTATCCTAGGTAGTTCTTGCCGACCATGAATTCACAAATATTTTCCCTTATACTTTCTTCTTAAAGTTTTATACTTTTAAGCTTTCTTATTTAGGTTCATAGATCCCTTCAAGTTATTTTCATGTATGGAAAAAAAGGGTTGAGGTTAATTTTTTATATACAGACACCAGGTGTTCTAGTGCTGTTTGCTGAAAACACTATCTCTTCCTCGGCTTTTGAATTGAGGTTATATTCTATAAAATGCTAATGTTAAATAATCTTTCAAAACTCAATGGACCATATATGTGCGGTTCTATTTCCAGATTCTTTGTTTTATTTCAATGATCTATATGTCTTTCCTTACACCAACACTGCCTGGATTACTGTAGCTTTAGAAGAAGTCTTAAAATTAGGTACTAAATGTTTCCAACACTATTTTTGTTTTTTTTTCTGGTTGTTTTTTTTGTATTAAATTCTTTCATTGGTACACTGTAGGTGTACAACACAATTACATTTCTCATTGGGAATTGTACCTTTACATAATGCATCTTGGTTCTTATTTTATCCCCATTCCTAGCCCTCCCTTCACGCCCTCAACCCTTCCCTATTTACAAAGACTTTATTTCCATTTTTTCCATTTCTCATCATTTTTCCTTTCTCTTCTTTCCTTTCCCCTGCCTCTCCCACTACCCCTACCCCTTTAGACGTTTTCTTCCTATTTTACATTATCGATTTTTCATTTTAATCATTTGTACATTTTAGGTACAAAGTATAATGACATTCATCATTGGAAATTTGCACCTTTACATAGTCTCTCTTGGTTCTTATTTTTCACCCTTGCCCAGCCCTCCCTTCAACCCCTCCAGTCCTCCCTATTTACAAAGATTTTGTTCTTATTTTTCCATTTTCTCATATTAATCCCATTCCCTTCTATACTTTCCCCTAGCCCTCCCACTTCCTTCCCATTGGCTCCTTTTCTTCCCATTTTACATTACCTATTATACATATAGTCCTTATTTACACTTTCAGTTTCTCACACCAGAGAAACTATTCAGTATTTTTATATGTGTGTCCTATTTATTTCACTTAAGAGTATTGCCTCAATGTGCATCCACTTAGCTATAAATGTCTCTAATTTCTCATGTTTTATGTCTGAGCAGTACTCCATTTTATTAAAAATCCACATTTTCTTTATCCAGTCTCCAGTTGATGGGAATTTGGGATGTTTCCAAGTTTTAGCTATTACAAACTGTGCTGCTATGAACATGGGTGCACATATATCAATGTGGTATGATTCTTTTAATTCTTTGGGCAAGATCCCCAGCAGTGGAATAGCAGGGTCAAATGGGACTTCCAGTCCTAGATCTTTGAGGTATCACCATACTGATTTCCACAGAGGTTGCACCAGTCTACACTCCCACCAGCAGTGGACCAGGGTTCCTCTTTCCCCACAGCCCTGCCAGCATTTGTTATTGGTTGATTTCATGAGAGCAGCCATTCTTTCTGGAGTGAGGTAGAATCTCAGTGTTGTTTTCATTTGCATCTCTCGAATGACCAGTGATGTTGAACATTTGTTCATGTATTTATTTTCTATTTCTACTTCTTTGCATGAGAAATGTCTGTTCATTTCAGATGCCCATTTTTGGATTGGGTCTTTAAATTTGGGAGGTCTGATCTTTTGAAGTTCTTTATAGATTCGAGATAGTAGACCTTTGTCTGAGGAAGAGCAGGTGAAGATGTTTCCCAACATTGTGGGTTGTCTCTTCACACTGCTGGTGGTTTCTCTTGCTGTGCAGAAGCCTTTCAATAAGAAGAGATCTTATTTGTTGATTGTTTGTGCTAGTTCACGGGCAACTGAGGTTTTGTTCAGAAAATCTTTTCCTACACCGATGTCTTCAAAGGACCTCTGTTCCAACTGGTTCAGAGTTTCTATTTTAATATTTAGATCTTTAATCCATTTTGATTTTAGTTTAGTGCATGGTGAGAGATACAGGTCTAGTTTTAATCTTTGGCAAGTTCAAGCCCAATTTTTCCAGCACCATTTATTAAAGAGGCTATCTTTCCTCCAGTGAGGGTGTTTGGCTCCTTTGTCGAAGATGAGATGGCTGAGTGTGTCTGGCGTTGTTTCTGCATCTTCTAATCTGTTCCACTGGTCCTCAAGTCTGTTTCTTTGCCAGTACCATGCTGTTTTTATCACAGCAGCTTTGTAGTAGAGTTGCAGGTTGGGGATTGTGATACCCCCTGCCATGTCTCTGTTACCTAGAATTGCTTTTGCTATTCTGGGTCTCTTCTTGCTCCAAATGAATTTTTGGATTGTTTTCTCAAGGTCTATGAAGTATGCTGCTGGGATCTCAATTGGAATTGCATTAAATCTATCTAGCAGTTTTGGAAGTATGGCCATTTTCACTATATTAATCCTTCCTACCCAGGAGCAGGGGATGTCTGTCCATTTTCTGATATCCTCTTCAATCTCTCTTTTCAGAGTGCCATAGTTTTCAGAGAAGAGGTCTTTGATTTCTTTCATTCGGATGATTCCTAGGTATTTCAGTTTTTTGGATGCTATTGTGAAAGGAATTATTTGCCCTATTTCTCTCTCAGTGAGTTTGTCATTCGTGTAGAGGAAAGCTATTGATTTTTGTGTGTTGACCTTGTAACCAGCTACTTGACTGAATTTGGTTATTAAGTCTAGAAGACTTTTGGTGGAGTTCTTGGGGTCTTCTATATAGAGTATCATGTCATCTGCAAATAATGACAATTTGACTTCTTCATTTCCTATCTTTATTCCTTATATTTCTTTCTCTTGTCTAATTGCTGTGGCTAATGTTTCCAGAACTATATTGAACAAGAGTGGTGATAGTGGACATTCTTGTCTTGTTCCTGATTTTAGTGTGAAGGATTTCAGTTTTTGACCATTTAGTATGATATTGGCTGTTGGTTTTTCATAGATGGCTTCTATCAGTTTGAGGTAGAGACCATCTATTCCAATTTTTTGTAGGGTTTTTATCAGAAATGCATGTTGGATTTTGTCAAATGCTTTTTCTGTGTCTATGGAGATATTCATATGGTTTTTGTCCTTGGCTCTATTGATATAGTGTATTACATTCATTGATTTTCATATATTGAACCATCCCTGCATCCCTGGGATGAATCCCACTTGATCAGGGTGTATGATCTTCTTGATGATTTTCTGCATTCTGTTTGCCAGTATCTCATTAAGGATTTTTACATCTATGTTCATTAGTGAGATTGGCCTATACTTCTCTTTTTCAGTTGGGTCTTTCTCTGCTTTGGGGATCAAGGCGATGCTTGGTTCCAGGAATGAACTTGGGAGTATTGCTTCCCTTTCAATTTCATTGAAGAGTTTAAACTGTAGTGGCAGCAGTTCCTCTCTAAATGTCTTGTAGAATTCAGCAATGAAGCCATCAGGGCCCGGGCTTTTCTTAGTTGATAAGTTTTTAATTACATTTTCAATTTCATTGGTTGATATTGGGTTGTTCAAAATTTTTAGGTCTTCTTCATTCAACTTTGGTAATTCATATGTATCTAGGAATCTGTCCATTTCCTCTGTGTTGTCCATCTTATTGGCATATAGGTTCTGGAAGTAGGTATTGATGATCCTCTGGATTTCTGCTGGGTCTGTTGTAATTTCACCCTTTTCATTCCTAATTGCATGGATTTGGGCCTTTTCTTTCCTTTTTCTGACAAGGTTGGCTAAGGGTTTGTCAATTTTGTTGATTCTTTTGAAGAACCAACTCTTGGCTTCATTGAGTTTTTCTATTATTCTCTTAGTCTCCATTGCATTGATTTCTCCTCTCATCTTTATAATTTCCTCCCTTGTATGAGCTTTGGGGTTGTCCTGCTCTTCTGTTTCTAGAAGCTTGAGGTTCAGCATCAGGTTGTTTAATTGGGCTCGTTCTGTTTTCCTAATATGCTCATTCACTGCTATGAATTTCCCTCATAAGACTGCTTTCATTGTGTCCCATAGATTCCAATATGTTGTATTGTCATTGTCATTTCATTGAAGGAACTGTCTGATTTCTTCTTTAATTTCCTCTGTGACCCATGGGTTATTCAGAGGTGTGTTGGTCAATTTCCATGTGTTTATGAAATTTTTTGAGTTTCTTTTGCCATGGATCTCCAATTTCATTGCACTATGGTCTGATAATATACAGGGGACAACTTCAATTCCTTTGCACTTACTTAAACATGTTCTATGTGCAAGTATGTGGTCTATTTTGGAGAAGGACCCATGTGCAGCTGAGAAGAATGTGTATTCTGATTTTGTGTGGTGGAAGACTCTGTAAACATCTGTTAAGTTCATTTGTTCAAGAGTTCAATTGAGTTCTAGTATTTCATTACTTATTTTTAGTCTAGTTGATCTATCTATTTGTGACAGTGGGGTGTTGAGGTCCCCCACTACAGTTGTATTAGTGCATATATGACTTTTCATGTCCATTAGTATTTGTTTTATATAGTTGGGTGCACTACTGTTTGGTGCATAGATATTTATGACTGTCATCTCTTCCTCTTGGATTCTTCCCTTTACAAGGATGTAGTGTCCTTCTTCGTCCCTCTTAATCAGTGTTGGTTTGAAATCTACTTGATCTGCCAAGAGCATAGCTACTCCTGCTTTTTTTCGGGTTCCCGTCACATGGAGTATTGTTTTCCACCCTTTAACTTTCAGTCTCTGAGTTTCCTTTTGAATTAAGTGTGTTTCCTGTATGCAGCATATTGTTGGATTTTGTTTCTTGACCCATTCTGCCAGTCTATTTCTTTTGATTGGTGAATTGAGACCATTAACATTGATGGTTATAACTGAAACATATTGACTTGTCATTGCCATGACTTTTTCTTTTTGTTGGGTTCTCCCCCTTTACATTTAACTTCTTGTCATGCCAGATGGGTTCATTCTGCTTTGCTTCCTGGGGTTGTGATCCTCAATGTCTGTTCCTAGGATATTGTGTAAAATTCTTTGGAGTGCTGGTTTGGTATTGACGAAGTTCCTAAGGTGCTCTTTGTCATGAAAGTATCTTATTTCTCCATCCATTTTGAAAGATAGTTTTGCAGGGTACATCAATCTGGGTTGGAGGCTGTTTTCTTTTAGGGCTTGGAATATGTCACTCCAAACTCTTCTTGCCTTGATGGTTTGTGTTGAGGAGTCTGCTGTGATTCTGATGGGCTTTCCTTTGGATGTGATTTGTTTCTTTTCTCTGACTGCTTGGAGAACTTTGTTCTTCTGTTGTGTTTCTGGAATCTTAACAATTATATGCCTATGTGTAGATTTTTTTTGATCAAGGCTATTTGGAGTCCTATATGCCTCACTTATCTGTATGTCAAGCTCTTTTCCCCTGCTTGGGAAGTTTTCTGCCATTATTTCTGTGAAGAGGTTTTTTTATGTCATCTGCACTCTCTCCTGTTTCTTCATTGAGCCCAATCAGTCTTATGTTATTCTTTTTTGCATCATCTAGCAGCTGCTGGATTGATTTCTCATGTTCCCTTATAATTTTAAAGCAATTTTTCTTTTCCTGGTCACTAATTGCAATCTTATCTTCTGTATCTGAAATTCTGTCCTCACATTGGCTCATTCTGCTGTGTAGACTTTCAGTGGAGTTTTTCATGTCCTGGAAATCTATTTGCATCTGTTTTATGGATTTCATTTGTTTCTTATGTTGGGATTCCATCGTGTTCCTGAGCTCCTCTCTAGATTTATTAATCATGTCTTGCACTAGGGGCACAATTTCTCCTGTTCTCTGAGAAATTATTTCTGATTTCATTTTTTCCAGATCCCCTTTTGTTGCCCATCCAGTGGGTCCAGGTGGTTGAGTAGCAGAGTGTTCCATCTCATTTCCTTTTGGGGTTGCTGTAGGTGATCTGGAAGTCTGGTTTTGAGACTTATTTATGTGTTTTCTCATTTCAACTGGGACGGGGGGCTCTTCGCGCCTGCATGGATTATCCCCTCTGAGCTGGGTGAGGTGGGACAGGGTCCCGGAGCAGCGGTAGTGATGGTGACCCAATAGACCTTTCCTGTGGGCTGGGAGCTGCAGGAGGGATGGTGGCCTGGAAGCCCCGACATCTGGGCCAGGAGCGGTGGCGCAGAAGGTGGCCCAAAAGCCCTTTCCTCTGGGCTGGGAGCAGCGGGAGGGATGGTGGCCCGCAAGCCCCTTCCTCTGGACCAGGAGCAGTGGACAATGGCTCAGAAGCCCCTACCTGTGGGCCGGGAACAATGGGACTCAGTACCTTGGTCTGGTGGTCTGTTGTCCTCTGCATCTTTGTAGTGTGGAGCCAGGTGGCTGCTTGTCTGCAGCAGAGTGATTTGGTGTCTTCCGCATGACTCAGGACCTCGGTAGGGCGTGCACAGACCTTCCTGTGTGCAGTGGGCTGATTCGGCATATTCAGCCTGACTGGGGACCCGGTAGGGCATGGGCAGACCTGCCTGTTTGCAGCAGGCTGATTCCGCATGTTCTGTGTGATGCAGGACCTGGGTAGAGCGAACACAGACCTGCCTGTCTGCAATGGGCTGATTTGGCGTGTTCTGTGCAACTCAGGACCTCGGTAGGGCATGGGCAGACCTGCCTGTCTACAGCAGGGTGATTCGGCCCACTATCTTTGTTTTTTAAAAACTTTTCTAGGTCCTTTGTACTCCTACACAACTTTTAAATTTCAATATCCAATTCTTCATTTATAGCAAGTATACACAGACCTGAATTTTTATATATACCTTGTGTTTTCTAATCCTGCTAAATTCAAGTACAAGTTCTAAGGTCTCCTAGAGATTTCTTAGTATTTTCTCTGTAGTTGATCATTTCATCTACATATAAAGATTTTGCTAGGGGCTGGGGATTTAGCTCAGTGGTGCCATTGCCTGCTTTGCAAGTGGAAGGACTGGAGTTCGATCCCTGGTACCCAAAAAAAAAAAAAAAAAAAAGCACTATGTAAAGATTTTGCTTCTGCCATGCCAATCCTATCCTAGTTGTATCATTTTATTGACAGACTATTTTGGTGGGGACTAGGTTTCAAAGTTTAATGGACAGATAAAGAGTAAGGATATCTGCCCTTGTTCCCCACCTTAAGGAGAAAGCATTGTATCTTCTCCATTTATATAAGGCATTCTTGCTGGAAGTATGGAGTACATGTCTTTAATCTGTTGAGAAGGTTCTGTTCTACTTCTAGTCTCCTAATAGCTTTTACCACGAACAGCTGTAGAATTTAGTCCAATACTTTTTCTCCAACTAGTGACAGGATCATATGGCTTTTTCCTTTCCTCTGTTTAAATGATGACTTTTGGGGGTGGATCTTCCAGTGCTGAACCAACACTGCCATCCCTATAACAAAACCACTTTCTACATCCTGCCAGATCTGACTTCCAATAGTTTATTTTGTTTAACAAATTTCTGTCTATGTTCATATTTTTTCTTCTATTATCTTTATCCAGTTTTAGGATTAGCACAATGTTGAGTTCCTAAAATGAGGGGAGAAGTGTTCCTTCTTTTTTCTGCTTTCATTGTTTGATATAATTTATCAGTTAAAATGTTTATGAGCTTGCTGTTGTCATATAGGTAAGTTTTCAAGCTAGGAATATACTTTCTTTAATAGGTGCTATTCAAATTTTATATTTCCTCCAGAGTTAGTTTCATTAATTTGTCCTCCAAGGTACTTCTTACAAATTGTCAAATTTATTTCAAAAAATATTTTTGTAATATGCTTTCTATATCCTTTTAAATTCTGTAAAATCTGTGGTAATGTCTCCTAGATCTTGATATTGTAATTTAAAAAATGTATAACTGATATTGTGGAACAGGAAGAAAAGGTCTAAAAGAGCAGGGGAATTGGGAGGGGTAGGGGAAGGGAAAAAAGAGAAAGGAAAAAATATGAGAAGAGGAAAAAAAATGGAAACAAGGTTTTTGCAAATAGGGAAGAGTGCAGTGCATGAAGGGAGGGCAAGGGAAGGGGAAAAAATAAGAACCAAGAGACTCATGTAATGGTACAAGATCCCAATGATGAATATAACTGTATTGTATACTGAAAATATACCAATAAACTTAATGGGGGAAAAAAGACAAAACTGTTCACTTCCCAAACAGAGGTAGAGAATTGGACATACAGATAAGTGCAGCATATAGAACTCCACCCAGCCATGATCAAAAAAATCTACACCTAGATATATAATAATAGTGAAGATCCAAGAAACCCAACAGAAGAACAAAATCCTACAGGCAGTTAGAGGAAAGAAACAAATCACCTATAAAGGAAAGCCCATCAGAATCATGGCAGACTTCTCAAAACAAACCCTCAAATCAAGGAGAGCCTGGAGTGAAGTATTTCGAGCCCTAAAAGAACATAACTTCCAACCTAGACTGTTGTATCCTGCAAAATTATCTTTCAAAATCAATGGGAAAATTAGATACTTCCATGACAAAGAACACCTGTGAAATTTCATGAACACCAAACCAGTACTCCAAACAATTTTAAGCAATATCCTAGAAAAAGGCAATGAAGATCACAACTCCATGAGGCTCAACAGAGGGAAGCCACCAGACAAGGTAAGACACTAAAGGGAAAGGGGGAAAAATAAATAAGAGCCAACAACAGTAAAACATCATGATAAGGATGAGTCAATATCTATCAATTATAATTATCAATGTTAATGGCCTCAATTCACAAATCAAAAGGAGTAGACTGACAGAATGGATTAAGAAGCAAAATCCATCAATATGCTGTCTACAAGAAACACACCTAACTCAAAAAGAAATTCATAGACTGAAAGTAAAAGGATGGAAAATGACTCTCAACATGACAGGAACCCAGAAAAAAGCAGGGGTAGCAATCTTATTTGCAGACAAAGTAGATTTCAAACCAAAATTAATTAAGAGAGACAAAGATGGTCACTACATCCTTATGAAGGGAACAATCCAAGAGGAAGAGATGACAATCCTAACTATATATGCACCAAATACGAATGGCCCCAACTATACAAAACAAATATTAATGGACATGAAAAACCAAATAAGCACTAATACAATTGCCGTGGGGGACCTCAATACCCCACTATCACAAATAGACAGATCATCTGGACAAAAAATTAAGAATGAAATTCTAGAACTGTACCAAGCTATTGAACAAATGGACTTAATAGATATTTACACAGTGTTCCACCCCACAAAATCAGAATACACATTCTTTTCAGCTGCATACAGGTCATTCTCCAAAATAGACCACATGCTAGCTCACAGGACATGTCTAAGTCAATGTAAAAGAATTGAAATTACCCCCTATATTATCACACCATAGTGCCATAAAATTGGAGATCAATAACATGAGAAACTGCAAAACTCCCACAAACACCTGGAAATTGAATAACACCCTCCTGAACAACCAATAGGTCACAGAGGAAATTAAAGAAGAAATTAGTTTCTACAAGTAAATGATAATGCCAGTACAACATACAGGAATCTATGGGACACAATGAAAGCAGTTCTACGTGGGAAATTCATAGCAGTGAATGCCGATATTAGGAAAACAGAACTCAGATAAATAACCTAATGCACAACCTCAAACTCATAAAAAAAGAAGAGAAAAACAAACCCAAACCCTGCACAAGAGAGGAAATTATAAAGATCAGGGCAGAAATCAATGCAATGGAGACTAAGAGAGTGATACAAAAAAATAATGAATCAAAGAGTTGGATTTTTGAAAGAATAAATAAAATTGATAAACCATTAGCCAACCATATCAAAAAAAGGAAAGAAAAGGGTCAAATCCATGCAATTAAGAATGAAAAAGGGGAAGTCACAACAGAAACAGCAGAAATCCAGAGGATCATCAATACCTAGTTTGAGAACTTGTACTCTAATAAAATGGAAAACACAGAAGAAATGGGCAGATTCCTTGATACATATGAATTGCCAAAGTTAAATAAAGGATATAGAAATTCTAAACACCCTGATTACAATGAGTGAAATTGAAAATGTAATAAAATATTTACCAACAAAGAAAAGCCCAAGTCCTGATGGCTTCACTGGTGAATTCTACAAGACATTTAAAGAAGAACTATCATCATTACTCTTTAAACTCATCAAGGAAATTGAAAGGGAACCAAGGCTTCCAAACTCATTCCTGGAAACAAGTGTTACTTTGATTCCAAAACCAGGAAAAGACCCAGCCAAAAAAGAGAATTACAGGCCAATCTCCCTAATGAACATAGATGCAAAAATCCTCAACAAGATACTGGCAAACAGAATAAGAGGGTTATCAAGAAGATCATACACCCTGACCAAGTTGGATTTATCCCAGGGATGCAAGGATGGTTCAACATACATAAATCAATAAATGCAATACACTATATTAACAGAGTCAAGGACAAAACCCATATGATCATCTCAATAGATGCAGAAAAACATTTGACAAAATCCAACAAGCATTTTCTATTAAAAAAAACCCTACAAAAAATTAGAATAGATTTTTCTCTACCTCAATATGATAAAACCATCTATGAAAAACCAACAGCTAATATCGTACTAAATTGTCACAAACTGAAATCCTTCACACTAAAATCAGGAACAAGACAAGGATGTCCACTATCACCACTCCTGTTCAATATACTCTTGGAAACATTAGCCACAGCAATTAGACAAGAGAAAGAAATAAACGGAATAAAGATAGGAAATGAAGCGGTAAAATTGTCATTTGCAGATGACCTGATACTCTATATAGAAGACCCCAAGAACTCCACCAAAAGTCTTCTAGACTTAATAACCAAATTCAGTAAAGTAGCTGGATACAAGGTCAACACACAAAAATCACATGCTTACTGAGAGAGAAATGGGGCAATCAATTCCTTTCAAAACAGCATTCAAAACACTGAAATACCTTGGGATCAACCTAACAAAAGAAATCAAAAACCGCTTCTCTGAAAACTATACCACTCTGAAAACAGAGATTGAAGATGATATCAGAAAATGGAAAGACATCCCTTGCTCCTGGGTAGAAAGAATCAACGTAGTGAAAATGGCCATACTTCCAAAACTGATATATAGATTCAATACAAGCCCAACTGAAATTAAAACAACATACTTCATGGACTGTGAGAAAAGAATCCAAAAATTCATTTGGAACAAGAAGAGACCTAGAATAGCAAAAGCAATTCTAGGCAACAGAGACATGGCAGGGGGTATCACAACCCAGCTTGAAACTATACTACAAAGCTACTGTGATAAAAACAGCAAGGTACTGGCAAAGAAAGAGACCAGAGGACCAGTGGAACAGATTAGAAGATGCAGAAACAACTCCAGACACACTCAGCCACCTCATCTTCGTCAAAGGAAATAAATATCCTCACTGGAGGAAAGATAGCCTCTTTAATAAATGGTGCTGGAAAAATTGGGCTTCAACTTGCCAAAGATTAAAACTAGACCTATATCTCTCTCCATGCACTAAACGAAAATTGAAATGGATGAAACATATAAATATTAAAACAAAATGCTGAGCTGGCTGGAACAGAGGTTAGGAAGAACTCTTGAAGACATTGGTGGAGGAAACGATTTTATGAACAAAACCTCAATTGACTGTGAACTAGAGCAAACAATCAACAGGTAGGCTCTCTTCTTATTAAAAAGCTTCTGCACAGCAAGAGAAACGACCAACAGTGTGAAGAGACAGCCCACAATGTGGGAAAAAATCTTCACCTGCTCTTCCTCAGACAAAGGTCTACTATCTAGAATCTATAAAGAACTTAACAAAATCAGACCTCCCAAATTTAAAGACCCAATCTGAAAATGGGCATCTGAAATGAACAGACATTTCTCACACAAAGAAGTAGAAATATCAAATAAACATATGAAAAAAGGTTCAACATTACTGGTCATTTGAGAGATGCAAATGAAAACAATGCTGATATTCCACCTCATCCCAGAAAGAATGGCTACTATCATGAAATCAACCAATCACAAATGCTGGCGAGGTGTGGGGAAAGAGGAACCCTGCTCCACTGCTGGTGTGAGTGTAGACTGGTGCATCCACTGTGGAAATCAGTATGGAGATACCTCAAAGAACTAGGACTGGAAGTCTCAGTTGACTCAGCTATTCCCGTGCTGAATATCTTCCTCACAGAATTAAAAGTATCATCCCACAGTGATATATGTCCACCCATGTTCATAGCTGCACAATTCGTTATAGCTAAAACTTGGATGCAGCCCAAATGCCCATCAACTGGAGACCAGATAAAGAAAATGTGTTTTTTTTTAATAAAATGGAGTACTACTCAGACATAAAAAAATGAAAATTTAGAGACTTTTATAGCTAAATGGATGCACATTGAGGCGATACTCTTAAGTGAAATAAATAGGGTACACATGTGTAAATACTGAATCGTTTCTCTAGGGTAAGAAATGGAAAGTGTAAATAAGGACTAAAAGGTATAATAGATAATGTGAAATAGGAAGAAAAGGGGCAAAGGGGAAGGGGAAGTGGAAGGGGTAGGTGTAGGGGAAAGGAAAGAAGGGAATTGAATTAATATGGCAGGATGAAAAATGGAAACAAAGTCTTCGTAAATAGGGAGGGATGGAGGGGCTGGAGGGCAGAGGAATGGGGAAAAAATAAGAACCAAGAGAAATTATGTATAGGTGCAAATTTTCAATGATGAATGTCATTGTATTAAATACCTAAAATGTACAATAAAATTAATTTTTTTAAAAAGAAATAAATGTAAAGGGGAGAAAAATAAATAAAAGTGCCACCAATAAGAAAATATCATGACAAGGATAAGTCAGTACATGTCAGTTGTAACAATCAGTATCAATGGCCTTGATTCACCAATCAAAAGAAATAGACTGGCAGAATGAATCAAGAAGCAAGATCCAACACTAATCTGTATACAGGAAACACATTTAATTCAAAAAGAAATTCATGGATGGAAAGGCTGGAAAACAATACTCCATGTAACAGGAACCTGGAAAAAAGCAGGAGTAGCTATTCTACTTGCAGACAAAGTTGACTTCAAACCAAAACTAATTAGGAAAGACAAAGAAGGCCACTGCATCTTTGTAAAGGAAACAATGCCAGAGGAAGAAATGACAATAATAATTATATATGCACCAAATACTAGTGCACCCAACTGCACAAAACAAATGTTAATGGACATGAAAAATCAAACAAGCACTAATACAATACTATTGGGGGAACTTCATGCCCCACTGTCCCAAATAGACAGATCAAGTAGCCAAAAAATCAACAACAAAATACTAGAACTCAAAAAAAAGTTTCAACAAATGGACTTATAAAATGTCTACAGCATACAGGCAGCCACCTGATTCCACACTACAAAGACACAGAGGACACCAGACCACCAGACAAAGGTACTGAGTCCCACTGTTCCTGGCCCAGAGGTAGGGGCTTCTGAGCCGTCATCTCACTGCTCCTGGTCCAGAGGACAGGGCTTCCTGGTCACCATCTCTCCCACTGATCCCAGCCCAGAAGAAAGGGCTTTTGGGCCACCATCTGTCCCACTGCTCCTGGCCCAGGGGAAGGGGCTTCCAGGCTACCATCCCTCCCACCACTCCCGGCCCAGAAGGAGGGGCTTCTGAGCCACCATCCCACTGCTCCTGGTCCAGAGGAAGGGGTTTCCCAGCCACCATCCCTCCGGCTGCTCCCAGCCCACAGGAAAGGGCTTTTGGGCCACCATCCCCACCGCTGATCCCGGCCTCTGTCCCACCTCACCCAGCTCAGAGGAGATAATCCATACAGGCACTAAAAGCACCCCCCGCCCAGTCGAAATGAGAAAACATGTAAATAAGTCTCAAAACCAGACTTCCAGATCACCTACAGCAACCCCAAAGGGAAAGGAGATGGAACACTCTGATACTCAACCACCTGGACCCACTGAACTGGCAACAAAAGGGGATCTGGAAAAAATGAAATCAGAAATAATTTCTCAGAGAACAGGAGAAACTGTGCCCCTAGTGCAAGACATGATTAATAAATTTAGAGAGGAGCTCAGGAACATGATGGAATCCCAACATAAGAAACAAATGAAATCCATAAAACAGATGCAAATAGATTTCCAGGAGATGAAAAACTCCACTGAAAGTCTACACAGCAGAATGAGCCAATGTGAGGACAGAATTTCAGATATAGAAGACAAGATTGCAATTAGTGACCAGGAAAAGAAAAATTGCTTTAAAATTATAAGGGAACATGAGAAATCAATCCAGCAGCTGCTAGATGATGCAAAAAAGAATAACATAAGACTGATTGGGCTCAATGAAGAAACAGGAGAGAGTGCAGATGACATAAAAAGTCTCTTCACAGAAATAATGGCAGAAAACTTCCCAAGCAGGGGAAAAGAGCTTGACAAACAGATAAGTGAGGCATATAGGACTCCAAATAGCCTTGATCAAAAAAAATCTACACATAGGCATATAATTGTTAAGATGCCAGAAACACAACAGAAGAACAAAGTTCTCCAAGCAGTCAGAGAAAAGAAACAAATCACATCCAAAGGAAAGCCCATCAGAATCACAGCAGACTCCTCAACACAAACCATCAAGGCAAGAAGAGTTTGGAGTGACATATTCCAAGCCCTAAAAGAAAACAGCCTCCAACCCAGATTGATGTACCCTGCAAAACTATCTTTCAAAATGGATGGAGAAATAAGATACTTTCATGACAAAGAGCACCTTAGGAACTTTGTGAATACCAAACCAGCACTCCAAAGAATTTTACACAATATCCTAGGAACAGACATTGAGGATCACAACCCCAGGAAGCAAAGCAGAATGAACCCATCTGGCATGACAAGAAGTTAAATGTAAAGGGGGAGAACCCAACAAAAAGAAAAAGTCATGGCAATGACAAGTCAATACGTTTCAGTTATAACCATCAACGTTAATGGTCTCAATTCACCAGTCAAAAGAAATAGACTGGCAGAATGGGTCAAGAAACAAAATCCAACAATATGCTACATACAAGAAACACACTTAATTCAAAAGGAAACTCATAGACTGAAAGTTAAAGGGTGGAAAACAATACTCCATGTGATGGGAACCCGAAAAAAAGCAGGAGTAGCTATGCTCTTGGCAGATCAAGTAGATTTCAAACCAACACTGATTAAGAGGGACGAAGAAGGACACTACATCCTTGTAAAGGGAAGAATCCAAGAGGAAGAGATGACAATCCTAAATATCTATGCACCAAACAGTAGTGCACCCAACTATATAAAACAAATACTAATGGACATGAAAAGTCATATATGCACTAATACAACTGTAGTGGGGGACCTCAACACCCCACTGTCACAAATAGATAGATCAACTAGACTAAAAATAAGTAATGAAATACTAGAACTCAATTGAACTCTTGAACAAATGAACTTAACAGATGTTTACAGAGTCTTCCACCACACAAAATCAGAAGACACATTCTTCTCAGCTGCACATGGGTCCTTCTCCAAAATAGACCACATACTTGCACATAGAACATGTTTAAGTAAGTGCAAAGGAACTGAAGTTATCCCCTCTATATTATCAGACCATAGTGCAATGAAATTGGAGATCCATGGCAAAAGAAACTCAAAAAATTTCATAAACACATGGAAATTGACCAACACACTTCTGAATAACCCATGGGTCACAGAGGAAATTAAAGAAGAAATCAGACAGTTCCTTCAATGAAATGACAATGACAATACAACATATTGGAATCTATGGGACACAATGAAAGCAGTCTTATGAGGGAAATTCATAGCAGTGAATATGCATATTAGGAAAACAGAACGAGCCCAATTAAACAACCTGATGCTGAACCTCAAGCTTCTAGAAACAGAAGAGCAGGACAACCCCAAAGCTCATACAAGGGAGGAAATTATAAAGATCAGAGGAGAAATCAATGCAAGGGAGACTAAGAGAACAATACAAAAACTCAATGAAGCCAAGAGTTGGTTCTTCAAAAGAATCAACAAAATTGACAAACCCTTAGCCAACCTTGTCAGAAAAAGGAAAGAAAAGGCCCAAATCCATGCAATTAGGAATGAAAAGGGTGAAATTACAACAGACCCAGCAGAAATCCAGAGGATCATCAATACCTACTTCCAGAACCTATACAACAATAAGATGGACAACACAGAAGAAATGGACAGATTCCTAGATACATATGAATTACCAAAGTTGAACAAAAAAGACCTAAAAATTTTGAACAACCCAATATCAATCAATGAAATTGAAAATGTAATTAAAAACTTATCAACTAAGAAAAGCCTGGGCCCTGATGGCTTCACTGCTGAATTCTACAAGACATTTAGAGAGGAACTGCTGCCACTACAGTTTAAACTCTTCAATGAAATTGAAAGGGAAGCAATACTCCCAAATTCATTCCTGGAAGCAAGCATCGCCTTGAACCCCAAAGCAGAGAAAGACCCAACTGAAAAAGAGAACTAAAGGCCAATCTCACTGATGATCATAGATGCAAAAATCCTTAATAAGATACTGGCAAACAGAATGCAGAAGATCATCAAGAAGATCATACACCCTGATCAAGTGGGATTCATCCCAGGGATGCAGGGATGGTTCAATATATGAAAATCAATTAATGTAATACACTATATCAATAGAGCCAAGGACAAAAACCATATGATTATCTTCATAGATGCAGAAAAAGCATTTGACAAAATCCAACATGCATTTCTGATAAAAACCCTACAAAAAATTGGAATAGATGGTCTCTACCTCAAACTGATAGAAGCCATCTATGAAAAACCAGCAGCCAATATCATACTAAATGGTCAAAAACTGAAATCCTTCACACTAAAATCAGGAACAAGACAAGAATGTCCACTATCACCACTCTTGTTCAATATAGTTCTGGAAACATTAGCCACAGCAATTAGACAAGAGAAAGAAATATAAGGAATAAAGATAGGAAATGAAGAAGTCAAATTGTCATTATTTGCAGATGACATGATACTCTATATAGAAGACCCCAAGAACTCCACCAAAAGTCTTCTAGACTTAATAACCAAATTCAGTCAAGTAGCTGGTTACAAGGTCAACACACAAAAATCAATAGCTTTCCTCTACACGAATGACAAACTCACTGAGAGAGAAATAGGGCAAATAATTCCTTTCACAATAGCATCCAAAAAACTGAAATACCTAGGAATCATCCGAATGAAAGAAATCAAAGACCTCTTCTCTGAAAACTATGGCACTCTGAAAAGAGAGATTGAAGAGGATATCAGAAAATGGACAGACATCCCCTGCTCCTGGGTAGGAAGGATTAATATAGTGAAAATGGCCATACTTCCAAAACTGCTAGATAGATTTAATGCAATTCCAATTGAGATCCCAGCAGCATACTTCATAGACCTTGAGAAAACAATCCAAAAATTCATTTGGAGCAAGAAGAGACCCAGAATAGCAAAAGCAATTCTAGGTAACAGAGACATGGCAGGGGTATCACAATCCCCAACCTGCAACTCTACTACAAAGCTGCTGTGATAAAAACAGCATGGTACTGGCAAAGAAACAGACTTGAGGACCAGTGGAACAGATTAGAAGATGCAGAAACAACGCCAGACACACTCAGCCATCTCATCTTCGACAAAGGAGCCAAACACCCTCACTGGAGGAAAGATAGCCTCTTTAATAAATGGTGCTGGAAAAACTGGGCTTGAACTTGCCAAAGATTAAAACTAGACCTGTATCTCTCACCATGCACTAAACTAAAATCAAAATGGATTAAAGATCTAAATATTAAAATAGAAACTCTGAACCAGTTGGAACAGAGGTCCTTTGAAGACATCGGTGTAGGAAAAGATTTTCTGAACAAAACCTCAGTTGCCCGTGAACTAGCACAAACAATCAACAAATAAGATCTCTTCTTATTGAAAGGCTTCTGCACAGCAAGAGAAACCACCAGCAGTGTGAAGAGACAACCCACAATGTGGGAAAAAATCTTCACCTGCTCTTCCTCAGACAAAGGTCTACTATCTCGAATCTATAAAGAACTTAAAAAGATCAGATCTCCCAAATTTAAAGACCCAGTCCAAAAATGGGCATCTGAAATGAACAGACATTTCTCATGCAAAGAAGTAGAAATAGCAAATAAATACATGAAAAAATGTTCAACATCACTGGTCATTCGAGAGATGCAAATGAAAACAACACTGAGATTCCACTTCACTCCAGAAAGAATGGCTGCTATCATGAAATCAACCAATAACAAATGCTGGCAGGGCTGTGGGGAAAGAGGAACCCTGGTCCACTGCTGGTGGGAGTGTAGACTGATGCAACCTCTGTGGAAATCAGTATGGTGATACCTCAAAGAACTAGGACTGGAAGTCCCATTTGACCCCGCTATTCCACTGCTGGGGATCTTGCCCAAAGAATTAAAAGAATCATACCACAGTGATATATGTGCACCCATGTTCATAGCAGCACAGTTTGTAATAGCTAAAACTTGCAAACAGCCCAAATGCCCATCAACTGTGGACTGGATAAAGAAAATGTGGTTTTTTTATAAAATGTAGTACTACTCAGCCATAAAAAATGAGAAATTAGAGACATTTATAGCTAAGTGGATGCACATTGAGGCAATACTCTTAAGTGAAATAAATAGGACACAGATGTGTAAATACCGAATAGTTTCTCTGGTGTGAGTAACTGAAAGTGTAAATAAGGACTAAATGTATAATGGACAATGTGAAATAGGAAGAAAAGGGGCAAAGGGGAAGGAAGTGGGAGGGCTAGGGGAAAGTATAGAAGGGAATGGGATTAATATGAGAAAATGGAAAAATAAGAACAAAATCTTTGTAAATAGGGAGGAATGGAGGGGTTGAAGGGAGGGCTGGGCAAGGGTGAAGAATAAGAACCAAGAGAGATTATGTAAAGGTGCAAATTTCCAATGATGAATGTCATTATATTGTATACCTACAATGTACCAATAAAAGAATTTAATAAAAAAAAGAAAAAAAAAAGATGTCTACAGCGTGTTCTACCCTACAAAACTAGAATACACATTCTTGTCAGCTGCACAAGTGTCAGCCTCCAAAATAGACCACATAGTAGCTCGTAGAACTTGCTTAAGTAAATGCAAAAGAATTGATGTTATCCCTTGTATATTGTCAGATCATAGTGCAATGAAATTGGAGAGTAATAGCAAAAGAATTCATAAGAACTTCACAAACACATGGAGGTTGAACAACACCCTGCTGAACAACCAATGGGTCACAGAGGAAATTAAAGAAGAAATTAGATATTTTCTACAATTAAATGATAATGCCAATACAACACACTGGAATTTATGGGACACAATGAAGGCAGACCTACGAGGGAAATTCATAGCAATGAATGCCCATATTAGGAAAACAGAGTGAGCTCAAATAAACAAGCTAATGCTGAACCTCAAGCTCCTAGAAAAAGAAGAGCAAGACAAACCCAAAGCTCATACAGAAGAGGAAATTATAAAGATCAGAGCAGAAATCAATCCAACAGAGAGTAAGAGAATGATACAAAAAAGCAACAAATTAAAGAGTTGGTTCTTTGAAAGAATAAATATAATTTACAAACCCTTAGCCAAACTTATCACTTATCAAAAAAGAAAAGGCTTACATCCATGTAATTCTGAATGAAAAAGATGAAATTACACAAATCCAGCAGAAATCCAGAGGATTATCAATATCTACTTTGAGAACCTGTACTCCAATAAGATAGAAAACTCAGAAGAAATGGACAGATTCATATATATATATATATATATATATATATATATATATATATGAATTACCAAAGTTGAACCAAGAGGATATAAAAATTCTAAACAACTCAATATCAGTCAGTGAAATTGAAAACATAATTAAAAACTTACCAGCAAAGAAAAGCCCAGGTCCTGATGGCTTTGCTGCTCAATTCTATAAGAAATTTAGGGAAGAGCTAATGCCAGTACTTCTCAGACTCTTTAATGAAATTGAAAAGGAAGCAATATTCCAAAATTCATTCATGGAAGCAATCATTACCTTGATCCTGAAGGCAGAGAAAGACCCAACAAAAAAAGAGAACTACAGGGCAATCTCCCTAATGAACATAGTTACAAAAATCCTCAGTAAGATACTGGCAAACAGAATACAGAAGATCATCAAGAAGATCAGGGCCAGGGATTTAGCTCAGTGGTTTTGCTACGTTCTGCACAAGTGTAAGGACCCGAGTTTGATCCCCAGTACCAAAAAAGAAAAGAAGGAGAAGGAGAAGATCATACACCCTGACCAAGTTAGATTCATCCCAGGGATGCAAGGATGGTTCAACATATGTAAATCAATAAATGTAATACATTATATTAAAGAAGTCAAGGAGAAAAACCACATGATCATCTCAATAGATGCAGAAAAAGCATTTGACAAGATCCAAAACCCATTCATGAAAAAAATCCTACAGAAAATTGGAATAGATGGTCTTTATCTCAATCTGATAAAAGCCATCTAAGAAAAAACAACAGCCAACATCATACTAAACGGTCAAATACTGAAATCTTCCATACTAAAATCAGGAAGAAGAAAAGGATGTCCACTCCTGTTCAATATAGCCCTGGAAGCATTATCTCCAGCAATTAGACAAGAAAAAGACATAAAAGAAATGAAGATAGGAAATGAAGAAGTTAAATTGTCATTATTTTCAGATGACATGGTACTCTACATAGAAAACCCCTAAAACTCTGCCAAAAGACTCCTAGACTTAATAATGAGATTTAGGAGAGTAGCTGGATATAAGATCATCACCCAAAAATCAATATCTTTGTACATCAACAACAGACTCACCAGGAGAGAAATTGGGGAAACAATTCCCTTCACAATGACTTCCAAATAAATTAAATATCTAGGAATCAGTCTAACCAAAGAAGTAAAAGACTTCTACTATGAAAACTAGAGCACTCTGAAAAGAGATCGAAGAGGATATCAGAAAATAGGAAGACATGCCTTGTTCCTGGTAGGAAAAACCAATATAGTGAAAATGACCATACTTCCAAAACTGCTATATAGATTCAATGCAATTCCGATTGCACAGAACTAGAGAAAAGAATCCAAAAATTCATTTGGAACAAGAAGAGACCCAGAATAGCAAAAGCATTTCTAGGCAACAAGACAAGGCAGGGGTTATCACAATCCCCAATTTAAAACTATACTACAAAGCTACTGTGATAAAAAAAAAAACAGCATGGTATTGGCAAAGAAACAGATCCTAGGATCAATGGAACAGATTAGAAGATGCAGAAACACCTCCAGACATACTCAGCCACCTCATGTTTGACAAAGGAACCAAACACCCTCACTGGAGGAAAGATGGCCTCTTTAATAAATGGTGCTGGAAAAACTGGGTTTCAACTTGCCAAAGATTAAAACTAGACCTATATCTCTAACCATGCACTAAACTAAAATCAAAATGGATTAAAGATCTAAATATTAAAACAGAAACACTAAACTTCCTGGGAGATAAGTTAGGCAGAACTCTTGAAGACACTGACATAGGAAAAGATTTCATGAACAAAACCTCAGTTGCATGTGAACTAGCACAAACAATCAACAACTGGAATCTCATCTTATTAAAAAGCTTCTTCACAGAAAGAGAAACCACCAGCAGAGAAACCACCAACCTGCAATGTGGGAAAAAAGTTTCACCAGGTGTTCCTCAAACAAAGGACTATTATTGAGAATCTATAAAGAATTTTTAAAAATCAGACCTCCCAAATTTAAAGACCCAATCCAAAAATGGGCATCTGAAATGAACAGACATTTCACAGACAAAGAAGTAGAATCAGCAAATAAACATATGAAAAAATGTTCAACATCACTGGTCATTTGAGAGATGCAAATGAAAACACCACTGAGATTTCATCTCACTCCAGAAAGAATGGCTGCTATCAAGAAATCAACCAATAACAAATGCTGACATGGCTGTGGGGAAAAAGGAACCCTACTCCACTGCTGATGGGAGTGTAGACTGGTGCAAGCACTGTGGAAATCAATATGGAGATACCCCAAAGAACTGGGATTACAGGTCCCATTTGACCCAGCTATTCCTGTGATGGGTATCTTCCCAAAAGATTTAAAAGCATCCTTCCACAGCAATATATGCACATCTATGTTTATAGTGGCACAGTTTGTAATAGCTACATCTTGGCAACTGCCCAAATCCCCATCACCTGCTGACTGGATAAAGAAGATATGGTTTTTCTATAAAATGGAGTACTACTCAGCCATAAAGAATGAGAAACTAGAGACATTTATGGCTAAATGGATTAATAAATGACTTGACTATTCAGCTACCAGTAAATTATAACATCTAGATTTCTGTGCCTTGTAGTGTATTTTAAGTCTAACTAATTTAATTATCAATCAACCCCAGAAGGTAGGTGCTGTTATTTTTGGCACTTTATAGATGAAAAAACTAAGGTTTGGAAAATGCCAGAGTTGGTAATACAGCCCAGGATTTTCTGAGGCCAGATAGTGGCCTTAACAACTATACCAGACTGCATGGGAAAGCAATAGTATAAAAATCCTGTATCTTTACTAAGTGTGTAGAAAACTAGAAGTGAATGTAGCCAGTAGAGTAGCACTATGCATATCTTAGAGTTC
Organism: Heterocephalus glaber; assembly: GCF_053883595.1. Taxonomy (NCBI): domain Eukaryota; kingdom Metazoa; phylum Chordata; class Mammalia; order Rodentia; family Bathyergidae; genus Heterocephalus; species Heterocephalus glaber. Next base: position 8,853,538 of record NW_028258461.1, read on the forward strand.
TCTATGGAAGCTGGTTCCTGCAAGAATACAAAGCTTCACACAAAGCTTCACAGAATCCAATAGGGAGCTTAGCACAGGATTGCTACTAGCTAAGCACCAAATGTGCTAAGATCGTGACAAACTGAAGGAACAGGAACAAGAAATCGGGATGCTCAGAGAAATAGGTAATGGGTCCAGGCTACCGACTCCTGTACTCATGAAGAAAACCATGAAAAGCTGTCAAATGCTCTAGTATACCAAGCAGCAGTCAGCAGGGCATGGCCACTCACATTTGTGTATTACCTAGGACAGTGATGGTGAACCTTTAGAGACCAAGTGCCCAACTGAAATCCAAAACCCACTTACTTATCACGATGTGACAACACTGCAATTGAACCTGAATACTGAGGTTTCAGTTTATAAAAACAACTCATACATTAACATCTTTTGTCTTAAAAGAGAAACACAATAACATGTATGCCATAGGTTCACCACTACTGACTTAGGAGAATGTGAAGAGCCCTGAGATAAAGTATCACCCATTTAAATAATGCTTTTCCACAGAGAAATGGGTTTACTGTCTGTCCAGCCCCTTAAACACAGTACCCATGTCTTTTTGTACAAGGATGTATCCCCAGTGCTCTTGTAAAATTTAATTTTATTAGTACATTTGCAGTACATACATTTTGCAATCATCTTGGGCAGTTGGTACATGTACATAATACAGTTTGTTCCTTTTTCAACTCCCTTCCCTCCCTCTCCCTCCCTCCTTCTGTAGCTCTCCTTTCTCCCTTTCCATTCTTTTTTTTAAATAATGAAAGGGTGTTGAATTTTATCTTTTTCTGTACATATTGATATGCTTTTTTCTGTATATATTCTTCAGCCTATTGATGTGATGGCTTACACTGATACTTGAACGTTGTGCCATCTTTGCATATCTGGGATAAATCCTACTTGGACTTGGTGTATAATTAATTTTATGCATTGTCAAATTAGATTTGCTACTGTTTTATTGAATATTTTGTATCTATGCTTATAAGAAGTATTTGTCTATTGTATCTTTATCTGGTTTTCTATTTCAAGAATGCTGGTTTCATAGAATGAGTTAGGAAGTAATGTATTCCCTCTGATTCCATCCTTAGGAAGACAGTGTAAAGACTTGGTATACTTTTTTCCTTAAATGTTTGGTAGAATTTATCAATGAACCCATTTAGGCCTGGTGCTTTTGGTCAGGAAAGTTATTAATTATTGATACAAAAAATTATTGATACAGTTTACTTTTCTATATAGACCTATTCTTAGTTGTTCTTGTGTGAGTTTTGGCAGATTATGACTTTCAAGAAATTGTTACTTTTCATGTCCATTAGATGTTTAGTGAGGCTGCCTCTTTCATTTCTGATATTAGTACTTTGTGTTTTCTCTCTTTTTTCATAGCTAAAGCCTTATGGATTTTTTTTACCTTTTCAGTGAACCCCCATTTTCATTCTTGTTGATATTATTAATGTTAGTTCATATTTATGGCATATAATGTCCCGGTTTATTGAAGTTATTAGGACCTTGCACATGGCATTCCTTCACTCTATCTACTTCCCCATCCCCTCCCCTTCACCCTTTGCCCTTGGTCCCCTGGACCTTTCTCATCTGCAAGAGGTCTATCTCCTTGTCTCATTCTATCCTTCATACATTTTTCTTTTAGTTTAAACTTTGTCTTACTCAGATGAGAAATACTGTATGGTATTTAAATTTGTTCATCTGATTTATTTCACTCAACATTATACTTTCTAGGTGCATCCATTTTCCTACAAACATCTCAAATTTGTCCTTCTTTATAGCTGAATAGTATTCCATTATATATACATACCACAATTTTTTACCCAATTGTTTGTTGATAGGTATACATGCTGTTTCCAGGATTTAGCTATTATGAATTGTGCTGCTACAAACACTGGTGTCAATGTGTCACTGTAATATGAATGTCTTCAGTTCTTTGAGGAAGATACCTAGAAGAGGGGTAGCTGGGTCATATGGAATTTCTAATTTTAGTTCCTTGAAAAATTTCCATACTGATTTCCATTATGGTTGTACTAGTTTACATTCCCATACAGTGTAAGAGAGTTCCTTTTTCACCACAGCCACATCGGCATTTGTTATTTTTAGATTTCTTGATGATTGCCATTCTTTCCAGATTAAGATGAAATTTTATCAGTTTTAATTTTCATCTCTCTAATGGCCATTTTTTCATATATTGTTCACCATTTACACTTCATTCTCTATGAAGTGTCTGTTCATTTCACTTGCCCATTTCTTGACTGTATCCCCAGTTCTTAAAACAGTACCTGGCATAGAGAAAGTGCTCAGGAAATATGTGTTGGACTCAAGCACTGAATAATGAGTGTATGACAGAGCTCAGTTCACCATCCTAAGCTACAACCTACACATCTCCAAGTTCCCCAGTCTTCAAACACACAAATAGGGATCTGATCTCCCAATCCCCTCTGTGGCAGTCATTAAGTGTTGTTCAGTAAATATTCCAAACTTTCCCATCACAGGGAAAGACTGTGATTCCCCACCCCTTTGGAAATTAGATATGGCACTGTGACTTGCATTCACCAGTACAATGTGACCAGAGGTTTTAAGAACTTTTCCATTGCCTGGGAAATGAGAGAAGCATAATGACGCATCTTCCCACATCCTGGCACCCCAAGCAAGGACTAAATGGAGAAAAGCTGGCCAACCCACAATAGGCATGTAGCCTATAGTGCAAGCAAGAAATCAAATTGTGTTTCAAGTCATTGACATTTTGGGATTGTTACTTCAGCCCAACACAGACTTACCTGAACGTTGTATCATGTAATTTCCAGAGAAAAGCTATTATTTAGATCAAGTTCCCTTTGCCAAGAATTCCTATGAGTCACTAAGGGCTGCTTGAAATTTATAAATTCATTCTGGTGCACATCTGTCGCCACTAGATTTAAACTGCTGTTCCAAGTTTCTCTGACAGTCACCTCTTGCCTCCATGTACCCAACTTTTCCCAGGCTGCTTTAATTTCATCCAAACTATGTCACAGCAAATGACAACAGAGTTAAAACCAAGCTATAGAGTTTAGCAAGATTTTACTGAAGGCATGGTGATGACAGAGGGGAACTGCAATATAGAAAATATTTCAACATCGGTTATACATTTCCATATTGCTTAGGCTCCATCAGCCAGGTCTGTCCACAAGGCCATGTTGGTTTTTTTGTTTTTTGTTTTTTATTTTTTGTTTTTTGTTTATGGTACCAGGGATCGAACTTGGGACCTTGGGCTTGTGAGGCAGGCAGTGGAAACACTGAGGTAAATACCCGGCCTACAAGGCCATGTCGAAAGGTTAGATTGGCTCCCATGTCTTTAATCTTGATCACAGTGGCCAGGGGTCACCCCCAGCCTTCTCCTTCAAGGCACAAAGGGAGAAGGAAAGCCATACTTACCTTCAGTGGAAACCATCACAATCTCTGCAGGGATGCACCTCTGAGCCTCGGGAAGGCCACCATGTGCTCCCTTCTGTGAGGCGCTTGAGTCCTTCACATTTATGCCCTCTTACTTCTAGGATAGAATCTGACCTCAAGCTTTGTAGAATCAAAGGTCTATTGAAATGGTTTTCCCCAAAGAAAAGAGCAGTATTTTCTCAGCAATGAATTCTCAAAAGTAAGAAACCATTGGCAGCTTTAAATAGCGGCTTCTCCTTGATTCTGCTCAGTCTTTTTATGGAGCTTACTTTTTTTCTCTACACGCATTCCCAGAGCTCTTATTCCATGTGGTGTTACCCTTGACCACATAAGTTCCATGTGCTAATCATCTGTTCTATCAATCTCGTCTGGTGACCTCAACTTCCATGTGAGAACCCTATATCTACTACTACTGTGTTAGAAGAGGCAGACTCATGAAGGGATTAAGGGTGTAGACTCTGGAGCCAGACATCCTGACACAAAGTAGGTGCTGGGTATTTGCTCTTACTGTAATACTTGTGGGATGACCTGATGACACATCTGGTTCCCTTTCTAGAGGTATGAGGCTGAACAGACTGTAAGGGTTCCTTAACTTTAATGGCCAGGGACAGAACTAGTTTAAGTGCTGAGTGGCCATCTGAATTGAGTACAAAAGCTAAGACCAGCACCACACCTGAGAAGTGAAGCCCTACCCAGGAAGTCAGGAAAGAAGTCAAGAATTCCAGGGAAAGCAAGCATAGGAAAGTAGAATCCATGATAACTTTGGGTCATCTAACCTTGACATGACCGGGATGTTTGTCCTTGTCATTAAGATGTGATATGAGAGGACAGAGCCAGGTTGACCACATTGCACTCTTTATAAGACCTTACATAAGTTGTTCTCCCCCTTGGCATCCTAAGGCTCTATCAGCAAAGAGAAATATTAGTCCCATAACCTAGCATTTACCAAAGCATGCTCTAGGGAAACACAAAGTCTTGGAGTTAATAGGCATATCTTGAAACCAATTTGGAAATTGTAGCATTAAAGTTTAACACATGTTTTCTTATGGTGGGATCCCTCAAAGGATGTTAATATGCAGTGTGAATCTCCAGGAGGCAGCTAGAGTCTGCAGTGTCACTGTGAACATACTTGAGAAAGAAACCTTCTTTTAAGCTTTATCTCTCCCTGCCATAGCTCATTACATCTACAAAACACTTTGGACTTGTTGTGATAAAAGAGGACGTGTAGGTTCAACATAGGTTTATGTCATAGGTGATTGTATCTAATCACACTCTTAAGCATAAAACAGCAAAACAGGGACAGGAGAGGCTGCAAAAGACTTCTCCCAAACCAGATGGTTGATAAGGTGGAAGCGAGAGAGATCACTCATGCCATCTTGGTGTTTTTGAGAGGCAAAGGAGGGGAGGGCAGAAAGGGTATGAATCAGACAGGAGCAATTCCCTCCCTGAGAAGGGAGTGAGGATGGTTTCCTGCAAGATTAGCCACTTCCAGAGCACTTGCTCTGTGACAGGCACAATGAAGTATGCTTGATGCACAATGTTTGGTTGAACTCTCCCAACAATCTAATAAGGTAGGTCTTATGGTTCTTACATTGCAGGTTAAAAAACTGATGTTGAAGTCCAAAAGAAATTGAGGTTCAAAGAGGTTATTTAAATTGCCCAAGTTCACTCAGTTAATTAGTTTGCAGAGATGGGATTCAAGCATCTTAAGTTGGACTGACTCCAAATTCTATGGTCTCTGAAATCTCCTGTGGACCGCAGGGCCTCAATAACCTGTGTTCAGTGTGTTCTGGCTCCTGCCTTGGGGACACACACTTTAATAGTAAGGGAGAAACATACTGATAAATAACTCAAATACAGTTATGCTCAATATTTGTCCCAGGTACAGTAGGTGGTGTGGCTTGGATATGAAATGTTCCCCAAAAGCCCATGTATTGAAGGTTTGGTTCCCAGGGCATTAATGTTCAGAGGTGGGGCTTTTGGAATGTGACAGAATTATGAGAGCTTTCACTTCATCAATGGATAAATCCATTGAGAGATTCATAATCTGATGCCATTACTGGGAGGTAATTTAGGAGGTGGAGTCTAATTAAAGGGAGTGGGTCATGGGGGCATGACCTTGAGGGCTTGGTCTCTCTCTCTCTCTCTCTCTCCTCTTTCTGGTCACCATGAGATGAACAGCTTTCTAGCTTTGTTCTGCAACATGCTTCCCACCATGATGTTCTGCCTTACCCAGGCCCCACAGCAATGGAACAGTCAACATGGGCTAAAATCTCTGAAACCATGAGCCAAAACAAACCTTCCCTCCTTTATATTGTTCATTTTATATGTTTTGTCATACTGACACAAAGCTGACCAACACAGTAGGCATGAAAGGAAGAAGGTATTATGATGTCAGTTTAGGATGTGAGGTGGAGGGCTGATTAGAAATATATTGAGTAGCAGCTCCCTGAATTGAATTTTTATAAAATTCAGCAAGGGAACACAGAGTAGGTATTGGTGATCGGTGGGTGGGACTGTATTCTCAACACAGGAAACAGTGTCCATATGGGAATTTTCATAAAACGTTTGAGATGAAAAACAAACTTCTCTTCAAAAAGAAAGGGCTCTATTACAGTTGCTGATAATTCCGTTTAAGAAGTTCAGAGACCTGACCACCAAAGGAAAAGACAACAGACTCGAACAAAAAAACCAAAGGCATTGCTAATCTGCCATCTGCACCAATGATGTAGGAAAATAAACGAGAGCAAAGCAAAGCAAAACTAAACAAAAACGCCTTAAACAAAAAAGTCCTCTTTTGAGACAGGAGGAAAGCTCTGTCTCCCAAAGCCATGTCTGTGTTTTCCGTGTTTATGCTGTGATGTGACCAGGGCCTTAGAGGTCTACTGGGGGTCTGTCCGTCCCTTTTTATACTACATGGCTTAATCTGTCTCCAACACTTCCCAGAGTCGGGCAGGAATCAGCTTAAAATGCCAACGCTCGATTTCAGCAGTGTAGCGCCCACCTCCCAAGTCACAACATCTTAGCCCAGCCTCCTCTCAAGCAAGGAAACAGTCAACAAGGAAATGCCATAGTTAAGGCTCTTTGCAACTCGCTGCAAGTGTGAGGCAGCGCTTCATTTCCTGATCGCTCAGGTGGAAATTGTAAAAACAATTAGGAGCAATGACTAATCACCGAATCAAAGCAGGTTGCCCAACTCATTTGCAATTGTGCGCTCAGTTCTGTGTGCCAACAAAGACTTGGGAAGTTTATTATTTAAACCAATTAAAAGCTCTAGGCAAAGCGAGTAGTCAATTTGTGGCCACGTGGTGGGAAAATATCAGTTGGAAGAGCCTGAGGAATTCCCTCAGCAGAGCCATATGGCCAAAATCGGAATGAAGCACCCAAGATTACTGGGACTATCTGCCCTGAAAGCAATTTCAGAACAAAAAGCTTCATGGAACAAGAACAGACTTGTGCTGTGCGCATGTGCCACCAGTCACCAACCCCCGCCCCCCATAGTCTAGCCTGCCTGCAAGGTTGGTAGTTCTAACCAATAGTAAAGGAAAACCAAATTGACTAAAATCCAAACTCTGACTGTTTAGCAAGAGACATTGCTAAATTTCCTGTCCCACCATTTGTACTTTTATGTATTTTAGGGCTACCTAGAGAGTTCTTAAAGGCCCAGATGATGAAAATCGGCTGCCCTTCTTTCCAAATGAGGTACACATCTGGAGAGGGCACTCACACTTTTGCATGGAGCTTTAGGCCATAAAACGGAAAGTAAAGAATTAAAAACTGAAGCCATTTGGTAGCAGTTATAAAAAAAAATAAGGTGGGGGAGGTAAAAGGTGGTAGGGCAGGGGCAGTTACTTCAGCAAATTAGGTTTACAGAATGGATGTTATTACAGTAAGCCTTTACTGAAAGTTCCTTTTCACATCCCCATGAGATATTTTCCACTTACATCTTTTTTTTAATGCCAACACACTGTGTCATGTTTATTGGGCTATTCACAGGTAAGCTTAAAACATGAGAAAGAGAGAAAAGACCAGATGCCATCAGTAGTGTCAAGAAAGAAAATATTTCGCATTTCTTAGTTTCTAATGTTGCAGTCCATTGCAGCCGAACAATATATAGGCAATTCACTGACACATTGGCAACCGGTATGATTGATTTTTTAGCAACCAGAAGCAAATACATTTAACCAATGACTCATGAGAACAATAAGTAAGGAAAAAAGCTATCCATGTAAAAGAAAATTATTTATACAAATTAAGTGGATATAAAATCAGTTAGAAAGAGAACACACATACAAAAGTCATCAAGCTGGTCAGAGAGCACAGAGGTTACAGAACACCACACAGCGACATCGGTGTGAATTCACTTCAGTCATGAAAGTTTGAGTTACATGTTTACAGAGGTAAAGGCACAATCACTTCCATGTAATTAATAGGGGAGCATCCAGATTGCCCACATATAATTCCTTCATACCAGTTTTCACCTATTTCTTTGGTTAATGTAATGATGTCCCATTCTTTAAATCCTAATTCTCCTTGGTTTTCTAGCTCAAAGTCCTAGAGATCACGAGAACAGGGCTGGCCCATGGGAATGTTAGAACCTGTTGTCTTTGCCTTAGAGGTTGTGGAAACCCCATTGAGCTCACTAGAACCCCTCTTCACTAGCCTGGGCTTGTACTGTTGCCTGGGAACATTGAATGCTGCCTCTATCCGCATCTGCAGCCCCTGCAGGTTCTCTGTGGATTGTTTGTGATAGTCTAGTGTGGCCTCGACAAACACTGCCAACTGGTTGACTTGCTCTACATAGTCTTCTAAAAAATTAAACATGCTTCTTTCACCCAAATCCTTTGACTCTTCAAAGTTTCCTACCGCTTGTCTGACTTGGTCTGGAATCTTACCTACTCACTTCTTTTTATAATCATAATCCAGGAGGCAGCCCTACTCTTTTTCAGGTGGTGCTCAATCTCTTAAATCTTTATCTAGGAGTAAGTGAAGTGGATCGATAAAAGTTTGCTTTGCGTTTATATCGAGAGTCTTTCACCTTGGCCATTAGTTTCATGGAGTCGCCAAACTCGATCAAGGTATTGCTGTAGGTGAAGTCCTCACCAAGATCCTCATCATACTTCATCACGCAGTGCCGCAACAGCCCCTCCATCTGGGAATAGCCGGTGGTCTTACTTGCCCTCTGACCTTTGACACAGTGCTCAGCATTCCTAGTTTAGCTCCATATACTGGATTATACTGGATTCGGCTGAAGGTATTCAGTGGCTTTTGAAAGAATTTCTGCAATCTTATTGGTAACATCTATTTTCCTTTCTATGTCCAGAAATTCGTCATCTAGCTTCTTTCCTTCAGCACCATTTATTTTTACACTAAACAGCTGGCTGGCTTTGTGGAACTGCTTCTATAGCCTGGCCACTGACACTGCGGCTACCCTGAGGAATGGGCTGGGCCCTTGGTCTGGGATCTGCATCCCACAGCCCTGGCCCGGCTGCTATCACCTCATGTACCCACACACAGAGCTGCAATTTTTTTTCCTACAAGTCCCTTTGCTCCTAACCACTCCAAGTCTCTACCTCCCCCACCATATGTGTGTTTTCCTGGCAAGTCTAATAGTTCTTGTGTTCCCAGTGGATCTCACTTCTTAAGGTCCTGGTTCCTTTCTCTATCAAGTTCCCTCTAAAAGAAGCATTCTCAGACATTCCCAATTACAGAAAGAGGAAGAACAGTTGTACTAGAACCAACTAGAAAATGTTAAGCAAGAGCACTAAGTTAGCCAGCTGCAGCTGTCCACTTTCTGTGGTATATAACTAATGCACTAAGAGTAAACAACTTTGTGCATCAATAAACAACATGGCTCATGGTATGCTAATATGAAAATTGATTAAACTGAACAACAAAGAATAGCAGCTATAATGTCATTCCCTTAAAAATGTCTGGCACTGTGCTTGCTTCCAAAAGTAATATGGCACACCTCTGAGTGTGTTGAATGGTGTTCGGGATTTTTTGCAATCTGTATGTTGGCAGTAGGGAAGGGGTAGAAGGACTGCCATGCTGTCTGACCAATGCTTGCCCTAAACTGTCACCTTGCTGTGGGTATTCAATCTTACCTTGTTTCATTCCAAGAAGTTTGCAACAGCAGCAACAACAGCACCAACTTGCATTACAGATGAAGTAGACTGGTCCCTGCATCTTAAAGTCAAAGACCTGTAAAAAACAAGGTTGAAAAGAACGAAACTGCAAAGTTTATGAGTTCCAACTTTGACTCTGCTACTAGGAGCTAGAAGCTCTTAGAAAGTGAAATGGCCTCAGCTGCCTGCTTGACTCTTCAAGGAAACTTTTTCTTAAACTGTCAGACATGGAAGCGATCTGAGGGATCTGATAGTCCAAGCAGTGACAGCAGATTGGCATTGTTAATCTAGTGGGAATAGCTATGGTATTTCACAGAGACTAATTGAACTGTTTTGAGTAGATTTCCAAAAAGGTGATTAAGAAATACTGTCCTGTCTTAAGATATCCCTGAAGTCTAATCTGATACTAATTTGGAATGGCCCTTCCCATCTGTTTAAGAGCATCACAAACCCTGCTGCATTTACAAACAGAATGCCAACCCTGCCACCTGGCTGGCTGTTAAGTGAAGTAGGCATGAAAACTGCTAAACAAGATGACTATAGTTCTTCACTAGAAGAAGAAATAGGCACACCCAAAGAACGCAAACCCCAATCTCTTTGAAGGTAAGCATGGTCTTGTCACTTGACTTAGCCAGTAAAGTATGAGTGGAGTGTTATGTGTTACTCAAGGACAGAACCATTTAATTGTCAGACCCTCCAGAGCTCCCTTGCCCTAGCCTGGTAAACCCTGAAACAATGTTGAGATGATGTAATGAGATGCTACTGACTGAGTATATGGAACAGACTGACTTACTGAACCATGGTGGATATACAGCAGGATTCTTCAGCATATTTTTTTGTATTTAATTAGTAAGGCTTGGGTAGTACTTGTTATCCCAGCATATTCTAGTCTCTTTTGACTGGTAACAATCACAATCCACAGCGACTGATTTTTTATTTCCTGAGTTGTAATTTAGTTATTCATTGAAGAGTCTAATTTTAACTAAAATATTACTTTACAAATTGGAACACATGAGTTAGATAAGAAATATTAAAGGGGCAGTCTAAAGAATATGCCACTCACCCATTCAACCCTTTAGATTCTCCAAGGCCTAATTTTATGTCAATCAAAGAACCAGAAAGTCACTTATTTGGCTGATTTAGTGTAGGTCCATATAGGAAAATGCATTCATTAAACCTTAAATTGTTCTTTTTTAAAAAAAAAAATTTCAGGCATGTCCTCGCTAAATTTCCCAGGCTGGCCTTGCAGTCCTATTCCCGCAGCCTCCCTAAAATTTGGAATTAGAGTCATGGGCCACTACACCCAGCTTATTATTCAAAATTGATCTAAAACATGCATTCTCTGCAGAGAACAATGGAGTGGTCTATATAATGTTCTTTATATCATTTTCCATGTGATAATCTGCCCAGAATGTAATATGGGGGCAAACATTTTCACTGTTTATCCAATATAACTTTTGTTAGATCACTGGGGATCAAACCAGGGATTCACACATGGTAGGCATGAATTTTTCCATTGAAGTACATCCCCAGCCCTGGAACCATATTTTCGTTATTACCTTGGCTTCCAGCAAGCTCAGAGCTAAATTTACCACTGCATTTCAAGAGCTATCATCCTTCTTCCTGGAGTGCATCCTTGTGACTCTAATCTCTCACTTATAACTGCCCTCCATACATCCATATATGTATTTTTTATTTTATAAGACAGTTTAGAAACCTTTAGAAATATCAATGCTGAAAGCCATTATAGAGTATTCAGTTAACAAGGCAGATTCATTTGCAGAGGAATATCACCCCCACAAAGTAAATCCTTCCATTTCTGTGAGACCCATTTCTAGGGGGCTATAGGCTCTCTCTTGTCTTTCTACTCTCTTCCAAGACAAGCAAATAGTTCCACAGGCTATTGGGCAATTTGGTTGGCCTCTAGAAGTATAGAGACAACGTTTATCTGAATGAAGTTGAAAAGAGTTTGGCTACAAATTCCAGAATAATCTGATCATCTTTATATTTGTAACAACAGACTATAACAGAGAAAGGCAATAGGGTACACTAGGCAACTTCACTTCAAGGGAAACTTTGCCCTGTTGGAGTCTGTGATCATAGACAAACTTGATATTTTATAGTACATCATAAATCAGCAAGAATGGAAGGAAAAGAAAAAAATATATTAGGCTAACTACTAGATGAAGTGGCTTTCTAAGCCCAGTACATTGTGGTTCTCAAATTAGCACAGAATATCTCAACAACAGCATTAGCATTTTGTAGTGAATAATTTTTTGTTGGGGGCAAGGGGACTTCTCTGTACATTGCAAGCTGTTTAGCAACATTCCTGGCCTCTACCCAAGTCACGAAAATCAAAACTGTCTCCAAACACTGGAAAATGTCTCTTTGGGAGTCAAAATTTTCCCCACACTGAAAACAACTGAATTGGGGTAACTCTTGCCACAGTCAGTCATACCCTGTCCTCTTTTGTCTTTCTTATAACATAATCACAATAGCTGACATTATTGTGTACTTACTATCGGCAGACATGCATTATGTTATTTAATCCTCGCCACAGCCTTATGAGGGACTATTTATCCCTACTTTGCAGATGAAAATCCTGAAGTTTAAAGTTTATAGAATATCACACAAATACTCTCATAGGAAATGAGGCTTACAGACAAGCCCTGAACTTCTTGGCTCTAAACCTGTGTTCTTATCCACTGTTCAACCCAAATTAACAATCCACTATGAAGGAACTGATGTCTTTCCCACTTTGGTGATTAACCTATAGCTTGCAGCTAGCCCTTCTCAGAATCAGAGTTCTAATCTAAGTTTCTCTACCTCAAAAGGCACACCATTTTTTTTCTCCACATGGATCTATTACGTGATTGCTGGGCCATTTGTACCTTCTCCCACTTAGGTGCCAATAGAGGGAAAAGGGTGAGACATCTGGAACCAATGAAGTACAGAGATTGCACCAAAGGGAAATACCAAAGCAATGGAAATCAGCAAAAGAAAAAATTTGGGCTGTGCTGGAAAGGCCACACAGCAACCAAAGTTTGCAATGTGATGAGCCAGCCCAACAACTACTACAACTTAGGGAACCATTGGGATATTTCTTTGGTAATCCTTGGCCCCACATGCTTCACTGAACTCCAAAGACAGAAAAAAATGGTGTGACCAGGTTGAGTTTTCCTAAGGCACTTGGAGATTATTCCACTTTATGTCTGTTAGTGAGCGAGCCAGAAATCATAGTTTTTGCAAAGATGATGATGAAAAGTCAATATCGCATGAACTCCCCACGTGCCCAAGCTGGGATTTAACATAGCAAAATTGATGTGTGAACCAGTGTTGCTATTTAATGTGGTTTCTATCAAAGTGTTCATAAAACATGGAGCTGCAGCTGGGCCCCATTAGGTAGTTTCTTGGTGAAAGTTTTCCAAGAAAAACCTTTTTAACAACATCATAAAGCCAGGCACAAAATGACAGTGCAATGACTGGCTGAGAGACATGGGAAATTTTATCTTTTTTTTTAACTTGTATAAATATATATTTTTTTATTAAATTCTTTTATTGGTACATTGGAGGTATACAACACATTACATTTCTAATTGGGAACTGTACCTTTACATAATGCAGCTTGGTTCTTATTTTTTCCCCATTCCTAGCCCTCCCTTCACCCCTTCCATCCTTCCCTATTTACAAAGACTTTATTTCCATTTTTTCCATTTCTCATCATTTTTCCTTTCCCTTCTTTCCATTCCCCTGCCCCTCCCACTACCCCTACCCCTTTGGACCTTTTCTTCCTAATTTACATTATCGATTTTTCATTCTAACCATTGGTACATTTTAGGTATACAATATAATGACATTCATCATTGGAAATTTGCACCTTTACATAGTCTCTCTTGGTTCTTATTTTTCACCCTTGCCCAGCCCTCCCTTCAACCCCTCCAGTCCTCCCTATTTACAAAGATTTTGTTCCTATTTTTCCATTTTCTCATATTAATCCCATTCCCTTCTATCCTTTCCCCTAGCCCTCCCACTTCCTTCCCCTTTACCCCTTTTCTTCCTATTTCACATTACCTATTATACATTTAGTCCTTATTTACACTTTCAGTTTCTCACACCAGAGAAACTATTCGGTATTTACACATGTATGTCCTATTTATTTCACTTAAGAGTATTGCCTCAATGTGCATCCACTTAGCTATAAATGTCTCTAATTTCTCATTTTTTATGGCTGAGTAGTACTACATTTCATAAAAAAACCACATTTTCTTTATCCAGTCTCCAGTTGATGGACATTTGGGCTGTTTCCAAGTTTTAGCTATTAAAAACTGTGCTGCTATGAACATGGGTGCACATATATCACTGTGGTATGATTCTTTTAATTCTTTGGGGAAGATCCCCAGCAGTGGAATAGCAGGGTCAAATGGGACTTCCAGTCCTAGTTCTTTGAGGTATCACCATACTGATTTCCACAGTGGTTGCACCAGTCTACACTCCCACCAGCAGTGGACCAGGGTTCCTCTTTCCCCACAGCCCCGCCAGCATTGGTTATTGGTTGATTTCATGATAGCAGCCATTCTTTCAGGACTGAGATGGAATCTCAGCATTATTTTCATTTGCATCTCTCGAATGACCAGTGATGTTGAACATTTTCTCATGTATTTATTTTCTATTTCTACTTCTTTGTCTGAGAAATGTCTGTTCATTTCAGATGCCCATTTTTGGATTGGGTCTTTAAATTTGGGAGGTCTGATCTTTTGAAGTTCTTTATAGATTCGAGATAGTAGACCTTTGTCTGAGGAAGAGCAGGTGAAGATTTTTACCCACATTGTGGGTTGTCTCTTCACACTGCTGGTGGTTTCTCTTGCTGTGCAGAAGATTTTTAATAAGAAGAGATCCCATTTGTTGATTGTTTGTGCTAGTTCACGGGCAACTGAGGTTTTGTTCAGAAAATCTTTTCCTACACTGATGTCTTCAAGGGTTCTACCTAGCCTCTGTTCCAAGTGGTTCAGAGTTTCTATTTTAATATTTAGATCTTTAATCCATTTTGATTTTAGTTTAGTGCATGGTGAGAGATACAGGTCTTGTTTTAATCTTTGGCAAGTTGAAGCCCCGTTTTTCCAGCACCATTTATTAAAGAGACTGTCTTTCCTCCAGTGAGGGTGTTTGGCTCCTTTATCAAAGATGAGATGACTGAGTGTGTCTGGCATTGTTTCTGCATCTTCTAATCTGTTCCACTGGACCTCAAGTCTGTTTCTTTGCCAGTACCGTGCTGTTTTTATCACAGTAGCTTTGTAGTAGAGTTGCAGGTTGGGGATTGTGATACACCTGCCATGTCTCTGTTACCTAGAATTGCTTTTGCTATTCTGGGTCTCTTCTTGTTCCAAATGAATTTTTGGATTGTTTTCTCAAGGTCTATGAAGTATGCTGCTGGGATCTCAATTGGAATTGCATTAAATCTATCTAGCAGTTTTGGAAGTATGGCCATTTTCACTATATTAATCCTTCCTACCCAGGAGCAGGGGATGTCTGTCCATTTTCTGATATCATCTTCAATTTCTCTTTTCAGAGTGCCATAGTTTTCAGAGAAGAGGTCTTTGATTTCCTTCATTACGGTGATACCTAGGTATTTCAGTTTTTTGGTTACTATTGTGAAAGGAATTATTTGCCCTATTTCTCTCTCAGTGAGTCTGTCATTCATGTAGAGGTAAGCTATTGATTTTTGTGTGTTGACCTTGTAACCAGCTACTTGACTGAATTTGGTTATTAAGTCTAGAAGGCTTTTGGTGGAGTTCTTGGGGTCTTCTATATAGAGTATCATGTCATCTGCAAATAATGACAATTTGACTTCTTCATTTTCTATCTTTATTCTTTTTATTTATTTCTCTTGTCTAATTGCCGTGGCTAATGTTTCCAGAACTATATTGAACAAGAGTGGTGATAGTGGACATCCTTGTCTTGT
The DNA here is from genome assembly GCF_053883595.1 of Heterocephalus glaber. Lineage (NCBI taxonomy): Eukaryota > Metazoa > Chordata > Mammalia > Rodentia > Bathyergidae > Heterocephalus > Heterocephalus glaber. The sequence continues at coordinate 8,869,090 of NW_028258461.1, forward strand.
TCCTGATTTTAGTGTGAAGGATTTCAGTTTTTGACCATTTAGTATGATATTGGCTGTTGGTTTTTCATAGATGGCTTCTATCAGTTTGAGGTAGAGGCCATCTATTCCAATTTTTTGTAGGGTTTTTATCATGAATGCATGTTGGATTTTGTCAAATGCTTTTTCTGCGTCTATGGAGAGAATCATATGGTTTTTGTCCTTGGCTCTATTGATATAGTGTATTACATTGATTGATTTGCGTATATTGAACTATCCCTGCATCCCTGGGATGAATCCCACTTGATCAGGGTGTATGATCTTCTTGATGATCTTCTGCATTCTGTTTGCCAGTATCTTATTAAGGATTTTTGCATCTATGTTCATTAGTGAGATTGGCCTATAGTTCTCTTTTTCAGTTGGATCTTTCTCTGCTTTGAGGATCAAGGTAATGCTTGCTTCCAGGAATGAATTTGGGAGTATTGCTTCCCTTTCAATTTCATTGAAGAGTTTAAACTGTAGTGGCAGCAGTTCCTCTCTAAATGTCTTGTAGAATTCAGCAGTGAAGCCATCAGGGCTCGGGCTTTTTAGTTGATAATTTTTTAATTACATTTTCAATTTCATTGGTTGATTTTGGGTTGTTCAGAATTTTTAGGTCTTCTTCATTCAACTTTGGTAATTCACATGTATCTAGGAATCTGTCCATTTCCTCTGTGTTGTCCATCTTATTGGCATATAGGTTCTGGAAGTAGGTATTGATGATCCTCTGGATTTCTGCTGGGTCTGTTGTCATTTCACCCTTTTCATTCCTAATTGCATGGATTGGGGCCTTTTCTTTCCTTTTTCTGATAAGGTTGGCTAAAGGTTTGTCAATTTTGTTGATTCTTTTGAAGAACCAACTCTTGGCTTCATTGATTTTTTTGTATTGTTCTCTTAGTCTCCATTGCATTGATTTTTCCTCTCATCTTTATAATTTCCTCCCTTGTATGAGCTTTGGGGTTGTCCTGCTCTTCTGTTTCTAGAAGCTTGAGGTTCAGCATCAGGTTGTTTAATTGGGCTCGTTCTGTTTTCCTAATATGCATATTCACTGCTATGAATTTCCCTCATAAGACTGCTTTCATTGTGTCCCATAGATTCTGATATGTTGTATTGTCATTGTCACTGAATTGAAGGAACTATCTGATTTCTTCTTTAATTTCCTCCGTGACCCATGGGTTATTCAGAAGTGTGTTGTTCAATTTCCATGTGTTTATGAAATTTTTTGAGTTTCTTTTGCTATGGATCTCCAATTTCATTGCACTATGGTCTGATAATATATAGGGGATAACTTCAATTCCTTTGCACTTACTTAAACATGTTCTGTGTGTGAGTATGTGGTCTATTTTGGAGAATGACCCATGTGCAGCTGAGAAGAGTGTGTATTCTGATTTTGTGGGGTGGAAGACTCTGTAAACATCTGTTAAGTTCATTTGTTCAAGAGTTCAACTGAGTTCTAGCATTTCATTACTTATTTTTAGTCTTGTTGATCTATCTATTTGTGACAGTGGGGTGTTGAGGTCCCCCACTACAGTTTTATTAGTGCATATATGACTTTTCATGTCCATTAGTATTTGTTTTATATAGTTGGGTGCACTACTGTTTGGTGCATAGATATTTATGATTGTCCTCTCTTTCTCTTGGATTCTTCCCTTTACAAGGATGTAGTGTCCTTCTTTGTCTCTCTTAATCAGTGTTGGTCTGAAATCTACTTGATCTGCCAAGAGGATAGCTACTCCTGCTTTTTTTCAGGTTCCCATCACATGGAGTATTGTTTTCCACCCTTTAACTTTCAGCCTATGAGTTTCCTTTTGAATTAAGTGTGTTTCTTGTATGCAGCATATTGATGGATTTTGCTTCTTGACCCATTCTGCCAGTCTATTTCTTTTGATTGGTGAATTGAGACCATTAACATTGATGGTTATAACTAAAACCTATTGACTTGTCATTGCCATGACTTATTCTTTTTGTTGGGTTCTCCCCCTTTACATTTAATTTCTTGTCATGCCAGATGGGTTCATTCTGCTTTGCTTCCCGGGGTTGTGATCCTCAATGTCTGTTCCTAGGATATTGTGTAAAATTCTTTGGAGTGCTGGTTTGGTATTCACAAAGTTCCTAAGGTGCTCTTTGTTATGAAAGTATCTGATTTCTCCATCAATTTTGAAAGATAGTTTTGCAGAGTACATCAATCTGGGTTGGAGGCTGTTTTCTTTTAGGGCTTGGAATATGTCACTCCAAACTCTTCTTGCCTTGAGGGTTTGTGTTGAGAAGTCTGCTGTGATTCTGATGGGCTTTCCTTTGCATGTGATTTGTTTCTTTTCTCTGACTGCTTGGAGAACTTTGTTCTTCTGTTGTGTTTCTGGAATCTTAACAATTATATGCCTCTGTGTAGATATTTTTGATCAAGGCTATTTGGAGTCCTATATGCCTCACTTATCTCTATGTCAAGCTCTTTTCCCCTGCTTGGGAAGTTTTCTGCCATTATTTCTGTGAAGAGGTTTTTTATGTCATCTGCACTCTCTCCTGTTTCTTCATTGAGCCCAATCAGTCTTATGTTATTCTTCTTTGCATCATCTAGCAACTGTCTGGTTGATATCTCATGTTCCCTTATAATTTTGAAGCAATTTTTCTTTTCCTGGTCACTAATTGCAATCTTATTTTCTATATCTGAAATTCTGTCCTCACATTGGCTCATTCTGCTGTGTAGACTTTCAGTGGAGTTTTTCATGTCCTGGAAATCTATTTGCATCTCTTTTATGGATTTCATTTGTTTCTTATGTTAGGATTCCATCATGTTCCTGAGCTCCTCTCTAGATTTATTAATCATGTCTTGCACTAGGGGCACAATTTCTCCTGTTTTCTGAGAAATTATTTCTGATTTCATTTTTTCCAGATCCCCTTTTGTTGCCAGTCCAGTGGGTCCAGGTGGTTGAGTATCAGAGTGTTCCATCTCCTTTCCCTTTGGGGTTGCTGTAGATCATCTGGAAGTCTGGTTTTGAGACTTATTTATGTGTTTTCTCATTTCAACTGGGGCGGGGGGCTGTTAGTGCCTGCACGGATTATCTCCTCTCAGCTGGGAGAGGTGGGACAGGGGCCGGGAGCAGCGGTAGGGATGGTGACCCAGAAGCCCTTTCCTGTGGGCTGGGAGCAGCCGGAGGGATGGTGGCCACGAAGCCCCTTCCTCTGGACCAGGAGCAGTGGGATGGTGGCTCAGAAGCCCCTCCCTCTGGGCCGGGAACAGCTGGACTCAGTACCTTGGTCTGGTGGTCTGTTGTCCTCTGTGTCTTTGTAGTGTGGAACCAGGTGGCTGCTTGTCTGCAGCAGAGTGATTTGGTGTCTTCCACATGACTCAGGACCTCGGTAGGGTGTGCACAGACCTTCCTGTTTGCAGTGAGCTGATTGGGCATATTCCGCAAGACTGGGGACTTTGGTAGGGCGTGGGCAGACCTGCCTGTCTGCAGTGGGCTGATTCGGCATGTTCTGTGTGACTCAGGACCTCGGTAGGGCATGGGCAGACCTGCCTGTCTATAGCGGGGTGATTCGGCATCTTCCGTGTGACTCAGGACCTTGGTAGGGAGAGGGAAATTTTATCTTTAAAATGGTAAATGGGGGTTTATTCTGTCTGTTTCTTGAGGAAAAACTGGAAGACATTAAAGGCTACATTTTCAGCCTTGACTGATTTCATTCATTTATGCATGAATTCATTTGTTCAACATTTATGTAGCACCTACTACATGCCAGGCACTGTGCCAAATGCTGGAAGGAGCAAAAATATAAAGAACACTATGAGAACACAAATAACTAATCCAAAGTAGCGTGTGGTAAGGGTTTTGGTGATGGACTTTGTGAAGCTACATGGAAACGTATTTGTTGCCCAGCAGGTAGGTGTTCAGAAAATGTATGTTCCTTTCTTCTCCATGTACAATAAGATATGAATGCTTTGAAGATGTTTCAGTCAGCATCCTAACACTATAACAAATACCTGAGATAATAAAATTATAAAGCAAAAAGGTTTGTTTGAGCTCACAGTTTTAGAGAGTTCAGTAGATGATTGTTTAGCCTCATTTCTTCTGGCCTGTGGTAGCACATCGTGGTTAGAGTACATGGCAGAACAGAACTGCTTGCCTCATTTCCAGTAAGTGAAAGAAAAAAGGAACCATCCAGGATCCCAATATCTTCTTCAAGGTCATCCTCTCAATGAATGGAAGACCTCCCACTAGGTGCCACCTCTTAAAAGTTCCACCTATTCCCATAATGTCAAGCTGGGGACCAATCCTCTAATTCATGGGCCTTTAGGGAATACACAAATTCCCAAACACAGCAAAATACAATCATGCATTTATTCTAAAAGATGACTCTCAACCGCACCCAGAAGATAATGTTGGAGGCCCAATTTGGGAATGTGTGCTATTGTTTTAAAAGATACATTTTTATCTAAACATCCAGATGCGCACATTAGTTCTGTAAATTACACTCTTAAACCTTTCCTGTATGCCTACGTGCTCCCTCTGTTCTGAGGACACTTACTCCAGTTGAAGAAATCATAGTTATACCTTCTTATGGATAAAATGTGTAAGAGGTCTTCCTTACCCTCAAACTTGGATTCGTTATGGATCGGTGTAAGCATTGACCATTCATCCAACCAAAAAGTGTAGGTGATGATAAAGCTTGAGAGGACTTGGGAGGATGGATGAGGGGTCAGGCAAGGCCTTATGAAGGAGGTAATCCTGAAGCAGTCGTTATGGTAGAGATTGCATATGAGTACAAAGGACAAAGAAAGATATTTCATAGTGGGTATGGCCTAACTGAAGATCCAGAAGTAGGAACTACTTAGCATATTTGGGGAACAATGAATGAAGCATATTGACAGGAGCACCATTCAGAGGATTAGTGAGAGATCCAATTCACACTATAGGTAGAGAACTTCAAATTCCAGTCGAAAGTATTGCATGAAATTAGTAGCCCTCATGTATGGCAAAGACAGTACTCAAAAATAGGGAGCAAGGATCAAGCCCTCAGATTCTCAAGAATTTGGTTTTAACAATATTATTCATCTTATCAATTATTCATTTTAATCATTTTAATCCTTATTGAAATAGGAAGAAAAAGTCCAAAGGGGTAGGGGAAGTGGGAGGGGAAGGGGAAAGGAAAGAAGGGAAAGGAAAAATCATGAGAAAAGGAAAAAATGGAAACAAAGTCTTTGTAAATAGGGAAGGTTGAGGGGTAAAGGGAGGACAAGGAATGGGGAAAAAATAAGAACCAAATACATCATGTACAGGTCCAAGTACTCGATAAATGTAAATGTATTGTATACCTAAAATGTACCAATAAAAGAATTTAAGGAAAAAATATATTATTCATTATACTAAGTCTCTGAACTTTGTCCTATAAAATTCTTTAAACACCGTAAAGCACATATGAAAAGGTCCTGAGAACCTATGCCAATACCCTGCTTGGGGAATGTGTCTTTGAAAATAAAAAGAACTAGCATTGCAAACATTGCAGGACCCTTGCATATATTTCTTAACATTTATTCATTTATCTTTTTTTTTTTTCGTACTGGGGATCGAACTCAGGTCCTTGCACTTGCACAGAAGGTGGTGAAACCACTGAGCTAAATCCCCTGCCCCTATTCATTTATCTTTTGACTGACAGGTAGTAGTTGTGCACGAGTTACAAAGTGATGTTTCTGTTCATGTTTACATTGGGTAATGATCAGGTCAGGTTTATTAGCATAGCTATCACCTTAAACTTTTATCATTTCCTTCTGGTGTGCACACTCAAAAGCCCCTCCTCTAGCTATTTTGAGATAGGCATGCATTGTTACTATTTTCACCCTACTTCCACATAAAATACCAGAACATACTCTCCCTATGTAACTACAACGTGGCACCCATTCACCAACCTCTTTCTATTGCCACTCTCCCTTACTCTCCAGAGTCTCCAGTAATCTCTATTCTACTTTCTACTTCTGCAAATATATTTTTTAGATTCTACATGTGAGTAAGATCTTCAGGTGTTTGTCTTTCTTTGCCTGGCTTATTTCACTTGATGTAATGTCCTCCAGGTTCTCCATGCTCTCACAATTAACAGGATTTCATCTTTTTTATGGCTGCATAGAATTTCATCATGTATTATGTACCACATTTTAAAAAAATTCATCTGGTTATGAGAAAAGAAAAAAATGGAAATGAAGTCTATGTAAATAGGGAAAGGTGGAGGGGGTGAAGGGTGCCCAGGTAATGGGGAAAAAAATAAGAACCAAGATACATCATGTACAGGTACAAACACCCAATGATAAATGTAAACATATTGCATACCTAAAATGTACCAATAAAGGAATTTAAGAAAAAAAAATTCATCTGGTGATGGACATTTAGGTTGATTCCATTTCCCCGATATTTTTAATTTAATTCTCACAAAGTCTATGCGGCAGGCTCTAATATAAAATCCATTTTTATGGATGAAAAACATGAGTTCAGAGTAGATCAATACAGGAATCAAACCTTGACTTGCCAGGTATGGTGACATAGGCCTGTAATCTCAGCTACTTGGGAGGCTAAGGAAGGGGGATTGCAAGTTTAAGGCCAGTCTGGACAATTTAATGAGACCTTGTCTCAAAATAAAAAATAAAAAAGGCAGGGACATAGTTCCATGGTAGAGTACCCGTGGATTCAATCCCCAATAATTCACATACACACGCACACACCATGCCTGACCTACTTTATTCTAAATTCACTGCTACTCTTTTCACTATTTTATACCTCCTAAATGGAATCTGTTTGCAAAAAGTGTAATTGGAACATCCTGTGATTAATTCGTACTTGTAGATGAAATTCATTCGTGTGTGCATGTGGCACTGAACCCAAGACCTTGCACATGCTAATATTCTACCATTCTACCACTGAGTTACACACCCCACTTTGGTTTAGTAAAATTTCTATATGCCTGTTGTCTAAACATCTCTGAATGTCAGAGTTGTAGCCAAGTTAGGGAAAACAATGAACTCAAAGATATCCAGAAAAATTTCATTTTAAAGTCAAACTACTCCCACATTACATAGTCAAACTACTGTCACATTCAACCATCAAGAGACACTACTCTCAGGATCAGAGAAAATGCTACTAACTGGAACTATCCATAACTGAGGGCACATATATCAAGCCATGGGCAGACCAGGGTTGGCTCTGCTATTCTAGTAGGTCTGCTATAAAATCAAGTATCACTAAAGCTACAGCAAATAACCTTTATACACCACTTTATACTTTGCAAAGTTTATAATCTCCCTCTGAAACACTACTACCCCCTTACTTCACAAATGAGGAAACTAAAGTTCAGAAAGATTAAGTAAATTGCTTAAGGTCACATGGCTCAGTAAGTGGCAAAGTAGAGATGCAAACTCCAGACTTTTGACTCCAAAGTGCAATGTACTACTTTTTAAGTGCCTGAACACTAGTTTTGCCTTTCCTTTGACAAAATAACTAGTTGAAATCCTTTTTAAAAGTCAGCAACTTAAAATTAACTGCTTTCATTTTTCAACGCTAAATCTCCAGTTTCCAAAGTTCCTTTCTCCAGCCCTATATGTCATAGGTGCAGGGAACCCCTCCTCAGAATCCCAAATGCAATAAACATGACTCTAAACTGAAGGAAATCCAAAACACATGGTGACCATAAAAATGGCATTGGAGAAATTAACAGCAGGTTGTCAGAGAGACAAGAATCTCTAGTAGTGTTATCCTGATGAGTCATGTCCAGCTTCTATCAAAAAACCTGGAGAATATTCCAGTGATGCAGCTCACAGAGAAAATGTAGGAGGAAGATAATAGCTACCTGGTGAGCAGGCAGTGAGATTCAAAAGCTCTTAAAAATTCCAGTTATCAAACCATTCTCTATGTGGGCCACCCTACCTCCTCACATGGTTTTAGCAATGTGGGTATTAAAATACAAATGTATCCATCATTGCATAAGTTCATCAATTAGCTAATTACTGTAGGGATAAGAAAAATCAGTAGATTATACTCTCCAGACAGTGGTTTATTTATTTAAATGGTGAAATAAAGATTCTACTCTCAGTCCTCAGTCCAGTGACTGAATTACCCAAGAGCCTCCTACCTGGATTCCTGTAATACACACACTATAGTCAGTGCTCCACATCCACTGGTTCAGCATCTATTGATTCAGCCAAATGCACGCCAAAAATATTCAAAAAAGAAACTGCATCTTTACTGAACATGTACATGTTTTCTTGTCATTATTCCCTAAAGAATACAGTATGACAACTATTTCCATAGCATTTACACTGTATTAGTATAAGTTAACCTAGTGATGGTTTAAAGTATACTGGAAGTTATGAGTAGGTTATATGCCAATACTATGGCATTTTAGGTAAGGGTCTTGAGCATCCATGGATTTTGGTATCCGCTGGAGATTGGGGAGTGTCCTATAACCAAGCCTCCATAAGGGGACCTAGGAACAACTGTATAGTATTTCTTAGATTTAAAAGTTGATTAGAAACTCTTAAAGGATTTGTTAAACTGCAGACTTTTAGGCCTCACTCTCAGAGTTTTGAATTCAATAGGCCTGGAATAGGGCCCAAGAATTAGCCTCTCTCTCTCTCTCTCTCTCTCTCTCTCTCTCTCTCTCTCTCTCTCTCTCGATAGAGATGAAATCCAGGGCCTTGTGCATGTCAGGCAAGGCAAGTGCTCTATGACGGAGCCACATCCCCAGCCCCAAGAATCAGCATTTCTAACAAGTTCCCAGGTGCTGCTGACATTGCTAGTCGAGGGACAACAATTGGAGAAGAAATGCTGTACAGCCACCCGAGCAACATACCTAAAAAAATTTATTTTGTTTGTGTCACTCTTCTTTTTTTGTATGTGTGTCACTCTTCTTAAACACTCGGTTGCTCACAACTGCCTACACAATAAAGTGCAGCCTCTAGTGCCTGATAGCGCAAGCTCCACTCACTGTCTTTCTCCAATCTCATCTCACAACACTCACAAACACAAACCCTCTGTTGCACCCAAAAAGATTTCAACACCATTCCCAGAGCTCAATATGCTTATGCTGTTCATGCTGTTCCTCTCAAAGGAAATGCCTTCACCTTTCCTTTTCCGATCAATATCCACAGACTTCTGGCTCCTGCTCCATTTCCTCTAACTGGCCTTTCCTCACTGTTCTAACTACATTGACCTCTTCCTTCTATAAAGACCAACAGCATTTCCAATTTGTCCCCCTCTGCTTAGCAAGCAGGGCAGTTAGCAGTTTTACAGATGTCTCCTTTTCATAAGTAAACTCAGTTCCCTGAAGGGCCATGTCCTAAGCAGTGCTCTCCTTCAGTACCCATGGCAGTGTTAGACAAATGATATAAGTAGGTTCCTTTTAAAATATAATTGTTAATTAAGGGTGTTTTGTATGTTTCCCAAAATAGGTGAGGTGTGGCTGAGTTTGTTTTACTTAGAAGTTTTTGCATTTCTTTCACATCTGAGGATTCCTGAGGACAGTTACATCTGTAAAATGAGGTTGAAAACAGACGTGACAACATGGGTACCGTCTATGCATTTGCTGATCGCTGCTGGGTATTTCCCAATATACTCACACGTGGAGCACAGATCTAATTTACACAACTTAACTTAACCCTCTGGTAATGCAAATGCATCATAGGTGCCTTTGACCCAGATCAACACCGAACAATGATCTAGACATATGCTAATTAAGATTTCATTAATGACAAAAATATCCTGCCTTTGAGGGATGCCTTGATGAAGCAGGAGGGAGATTAAAAAGACAATTACATTTCTTAAATCACCTCCCTTTTTCTCTATGAGATACTTTGGGGCTGATTTTGTTCAATTCCACCTTTTCAAAAAATCTCACTTGGGGAAAAATGGGAATATAAAAATAATAATCTCTCAAAGTAAGTTTAAGCTATTCTAACAAAGACACTGCATGTGGAAAGCAACTAATGCTGTTTAGGTTCTTCCCTTCATAGAATCTAAATCATTTGAATTGGTGAAAAGAAAGCAGAAACAAATTGTATCTACACACCAAAACTAATCTGATTTTTTTAAAAGCATGTTCTCCATTTCTAAGAAGATTACCAACCTAGGTTTGATTTCAGTTCAACATCTGGTACGTTTACTATTGTTGTCTTAGGTCCAGTCTCATAAAACCACAGGTAGTTTCTAGAGCATGTGAGGGCATAATCACCCGACAGCTGGGCATTATTCCAATGACAATGACCATATTCCTCAACCCAACTACATTATCTAGAATGGCTAGAATTGGCAGCGGAGTTTTGCTTTATCTTGTATTTCCTTTATTCCAAAGAGGGTCTCCAACTCCAAATACTTTACTAGACAAGTGACTGCTTCAATGAGTGCAAAGTAACAGGCTTGCTGGTCTCTATGGCAGGATATACATAATCACCATAGAAATATATAATTACACCTGCCAGCCACATCTTGTGTAATTGATTCAATGACTAACAATGTCAATGGCGAGCTAAGCTTTGAGGTCTCACTGCGAGAAAATACTCATACATGGCTAAACATCTTGGTATCTTAATTGCTTGTCATACTGCCAAGGCTCCTGTGTTGTATCTATTTCCACAGCAACAGACTGGAATAGATAAAGCACATTTAATAGCCTAATGTGAATAGATAACCTTGTTTGTGTTTTACAGGCCTTTTGAGAAAGTTGTGGAATTCTCGGAAATAATCTGGTCGTGGAACCAGATTTAGAGAGAAACTTAAAATATGATTCTATGTATTTAAAACTAGATGCATGAGCTGCATTTTTTCAAGAAAAATCCTCTAATTATGAGTATGAGCAAAGAAGAGCAGTTCATAGTTTATCACATACAAAAGCACTGAAATCTACTGGCCATTGGAAGTGATTTTCTTTTAATGTGTATATTTTTATGGGTGCATTGTGGTAATTCAACATATATACACAATGGGTATTAATCAAGTCAGGTATCTATCCCTCACTGGAAGTTGTTTTCATGGCATGGTTTGGAAGCCAACACAGTGGTAAACCAAAGGTCACTGACCCTGGAGACCAGCACACCAGTCATAATCACTTGTCGTGAGAATGGGGAGTCATGGCCAGGTAGTGCTTTAAAAATACAGTGACTGGTGAAAGGTGTCAAGAAGCCTACAGATTTACCATGTTTTACCCTAGATTAAATAACTTTTGATAAACTTCACAGATACAAAGTAACCCTCATCATCCCCTGGTGTGATTCCATCTTGCGTGTCTATTCTCTAGGGTGAGTAGCTATTTATTTCTGTCCGTGTTCTCTCCCACCTACGTGCGTGCCGCCACTCCATGGAAGATTCAGTGGATATGGACATGAGCCCCCTGAGGCCCCAGAACTATCTTTTCAGTTGTGAACTAAATGCCAACAAAGATTATCACTTTAAAGTGGATAATGATGAAAATGAGCACAGTTGTCATCAAGAACGGTCTGTTTAGGGGCTGGTACAAAGGATGAATTGCATATGGGGGAAGCAGAGGCAATGAATTACAAAGGCAGTCCAATTAAAGTAACACTAGCAACTTTGAAAATGTCTGTACAGCCAACGGTTTGCCTTGGGGGTTTTCAAATTACACCACCTTTTGTCTTAAGGTTGAAGTATGCTTCGGAGCCTGTGCATATTAGTGGACAGCACTTAGTGGCTGTGGAGGAAAATGCAGAATCAGACGCGGAGGAGGAAGAGGATGTAAAACTCTTAAGTATATCTGGAAAGGGATCTGCCCCTGGAAGTGGTAGCAAGGTTCCACAGAAAAAAGTAAAACTAGCTGCTGATGAAGAAAGTGATGATGATGATTTTGATGATGAGGAAACTGAATAAAGAGAAAGCTCCAGTGAAGAAATTGATGAGATACTCCAACCAAAAATGCACAAAAATCAAACCAGAATGGAAAAGACTCAAAACCATGAACACCAAGATCAAAAGGTCAAGAATACTTCAAAAAACAAGAAAAGACTCCTCAAACACCCAAAGGACCTAGTTCTGTAGAAGATATTAAAGCAAAAATGCAAGCAAGTATAGAAAAAGGTGGTTCTCTTCCCAAAGTGGAAACCAAGTTCATCAATTATGTGAAGAATTACTTCCGAATGACTGACCAGGAGGCTATTCAAGATCTCTGGCAGTGGAGGAAGTCTCTTTTAGAAAACAATTTAAACAGTTTGTTAAAATTTTCTGTCTTATTTCATTTCTGTAACAGTTGATATCTGGCTGTCCTTTTTATAATGCAAAGTGAGAATTTTCCCTACCGTGTTTGATAAATGTTGTCCAGGTTCCACTCCCAAAAATGTGTTGTCCAGAATACCTGTTTAGTTTTTAAAGATGAAACTCCACCCTTTGCTCTGTTTTAAGTGTGCATGGAATGTTATGATAGGACGTAGGAGTAGTGGTGGTCAGATATGGAGGTGGTGGGGAGACAAAAATATACATGTGACATAAACTCAGTATTTTAATAAAGTAAAGAAAAAGTAACTCTCATTTTCCATCACTGCTATTCTTTTATTTCTCTTTAACATGCTGGGGTTTTATAGCAACCACACTTAGACAACCGCTTTCCATGGCTACCAAAGCTCACTCATTCAGTGGTTCACTTATTTACTCACACACTTGGCATATTTTTGAGCACCTACTATGTGCCAGGCACAGTAGACACTGAGGTACGATGCAAGAGAATGAGTGTTAAGGGAACATACTAAGTGCATAATAAGAGTGGCACTACCCTAGACTCTGGTGATCAGAAAAGGTTTCCTGAAGGGGAAGTGTTTCAGCTGAGTCTTGTAGGACAAGTAGAATATTAATATAGTTGGGGGGGGGAGATAGCAGTCACAGAGTACAAAGTCACAGAGGTGAGGTACGACGTAGCTAGAACACGAAATAGCATAACATGAGATTTCACTTGAGAAGGAAGAAGGAACCAGAGCATGAAAGATTGCCATATCGTATTAGGGGTTATAGATTCTGGTCTGCAGAACAATGGAGAATCATTTTTAAGTGGGAGGGGGCAGTGTGTTAGGTGGCACATATTAGGAATATTATTTACCTCAGTGTTAAGAATAGAACACTGTTGATGTAATTCAGAGGTAGTGCTTTTGTCTAGTATATGCAAGGTCCCGGGTTCAATCTCTAGCACCAAAAAAAAAGGAAGGGAGGGACTGGTGTTTCAAGAAGAATAAAAAGTTTTCCCTTTGATAGTACTTTTCTTAACTTGAGTATTTGATACTGCTCTAACATGCTTTCTTCGATAGCCCTTCTAGTTTTCCTCTAGCTCCTTTGCTAGTCTTACTTTTGTCAGTTGATACTTCCCTTTTCCCATGATCACCAATCCTGCAGAAGTGACTCCAAATTAGCTTCTAAATCTACCTCTAGTCCATCCAGAACCCTTCTAGAAAACTTGTTCATCCTAAATTCCACTTTCAGTGGTATGATGCACATCTTATATTTCTACTTGCATAGAAGCCACATTCCCAGTTGTAGTAACACTACCATTCTCCTGTGGAAGAAAACTCCTTTCCAATTGGATGCTGTCCCACCTTCTTCTGGTCAAAGGACAGTTCTGTAAGCTCATCAGACTTCCATGGAATTTGAATCTTGAAAATTGAAAATTATTGGGTTCTGGCTCATCCTAAAATCAGAATGATCAAGAGTAGATTCTTCAGTTCCTTCCCTCTGGGCTCTCATACATTCTCTTAAGTTCTAAAAGCTATCCTGTATCCTATTAGTGCATGTAATGTGCAGTAGTAGTAGTAGTAGTGGTGGTGGTGGTGCACACATTATGCCATTTGTGTGTGTGTATTATGCAGGAGTGTGTGTGTGTGTGTAGTTAAAATTACAGTTCATTTCAGTTGCTTGCAAATAAAGAGTGCTAGCTTTTTACTGGTAGTGAAGGCCCTTGCCCAAGTGATACCATCTTATCCATCTAAACATATATACCAACATTAGTGAAACTAAACTTTTGCCCCAGTCCAATAATTGTCTCTTTTTTTCCCTTTCCATCACATCTACTGTGACAACACCAGCTCCACACCTTAGCTTTCTCCTCTCCTTGTCTATCTTTCACTTCCCATTACACTTACACTGATGGAGGGCACACTATATGGGTAGCACTGTGATGAGCATTGAGGAAAGAATAGATGGAGGAAGTAGGTCCAAATTTAAGGAATTACTTTGAATTCTACTTATCTCTTCTTTTTCACCCTTCTGCCCAAAGCCTTTCCCAATACTTTCAGGAACATTGCTGTCTAGGGTCTAGGTACTTTGTTATAATAGTCTCCACCATATAAGTGACCACTAGGAAAACAGTGTTGAATATTATTGTAGTAGTCATCTTTCAGTTGTTGTGACCAAATACTGAGAAAAACCATGCAAAGGAGGAAGGGTTTGTTTTGGCTCACAGTTTCAGAGGCTGGCTCCAAGGCAGAAACATCATGACAGCAGGGCATGCAGAGAAAAGCTGCTCACCTCAGGGCAGCCAGGCAGAAGAGAGATCAAGGAAGAGCCTGAGAAGAGATACATCCTCCAAAGACATGCTCCCCCACCTGTGACCCTCCTTCTGCAACTAGGCACCACCTCCTAGCAATCCACTCAACCATGAACTCATCATTGAGCCAATCCATTGATGAGGTTAGTGCCTTCACAATCCAACCACCTGTCCAATCAAGTTGAAACCAAGGTGAACCATCACAACTATTCTCTAATTGTACCTTTTCTCCCCCAGCCTGGTTAGAAGTTCTTCAGGAAGAAGCCATTTCTTCTACTACCTTTCATTCCCCCTCCCAATCCCACATGCCAACCTGAGATTTTATGTAGTAGTACATTGAATTAACTAATTTTAAGATGCTAAGGGGAAATACAGAAAAAGAAATTTCTCTCTAATGTGTGTCCATCCCTGGTGCCACACTCGTTAGGCAGTGTAGCATGCAATATTGGGTTTTGGAATCGGACAGAATTGAGTTCAACCTTTGGTCTGTAACAAATAGACTGCATGCCAGTACCTCTAACCTTCAGTTCCCTCATCTTACATTAGATAACATGATGCATATCAAAGTGCTAAGCACACATCTACACATAGAAGGACCTGTCAGTCTTTTGTTAGAATTGCGATTGTTTTCATTTTTGATGTTTTTCAGGCTTCGTTCACTTTAAATTTCTTGTATAACAGATCCATGTTGTAGCTACTGCTGGAGCCTGAGCCTTCTGGAAAGACTTTGTTGTGAATTTTTACAAGAGAGTAGGTAGATTCCTTGTAGGGAGCCTTGGTGAACAGCATATCTTTCCAGAAGACAGGAATCAAGTAGCTGTAGGTCTTGGAGATGGCATCAAAGTTGGCCTTGGTGAAGTTGCCCAGAGTGACAATACAAGCCCCTGGCAGAGGTGTCCCTGTCATCAATGCTGGCCATCAGCAGCAACTTCTGAGATGATTCTCATGCCTCTGGGGATGGGATTTCGGTGCACCAGCACAAAGGCACAGCAGCCTATCATTGTGCAAGGGACAGTATGTGGCTTGCTGATCTTGTTCCCCCAGTAGCCTCTCCACACAGGGCCAACAGAGAGCTCAGCCAGGACGATGGTCCCTAGGATGGCACTGGCTAGATCCTTGGAGCACTTAACACCAGACAGACATGACCTTTGTAGTCCCTGATGGTGACAAATGCCTTGAACCTGATCCACCGGCCAGAGAAAGTTGGCTTCTGCACAAGAATGGTCCACAAAGCTTATCCTTGAGGGATGCTACCAGGAAAAAGTCAATGATCTCAGATCTTCTCCAGGGACTTGGTCTCTATGTCTTGGGCCAGCAGCCCAGATTGATGGCGGGAGTCCTCTCCCTGTCCTTGTCCTTGCCTCCATGATACTCATGCCTTTGCCACCCGCTACTGTGGTTGCCACCAGGCTCCAAAGGTTGCTGCCAAACCCTCAGAAACCACAAAGCCTCCCATGCCTGGACCTCTGGGCCCTCCCACCACACCAGCATCAATTGCTGTTTGGTGTTTTCTGGAGGAAGAAGCATGATTGTTTGCTCGATCAATGCCCCTATACCTACTTTTATTTTCCATAAATGCCACATTCTGAATCTGTGGCAGCAGAAGAGGCAATATATAGGTTTCTACCAGAGACAGATTAAGATGCATTCTGTAGATAAACCCAAATAATTTCTAAACCATTTCTATCTCCAGTGGCATTGATTCACTCTCACACGCCACCTCTTCCACTTAGTGTAGAAACAACCTTTCAGAAGGAGGTGCTGATTTCCACAGGAGTCTCAGCAGGAAACTCATGGACTTGTGCACATTGTAAAGAAGATCTGTATTGTAGGAGGTTCTTTCAGGGGAAAAAAAGGGCCTGAAAGTGCACTTGGAAAATATGAGGGGGTGGATTTAATGCATACATTTGGCACCACAACTGACATGTAGTTATTACTAAATAAATATTGTCATTAATTTTTTCTTGTGGTATTGAGGGCTGAACTTGGAGTGCTCTACCACTGAATACCCATAGCCCTTTTCATTATTTTATTGTCAGATAGGGAGTCACTAAGTTTTCAGGCTAGCCTCAAATTCTTGATCCTCCTGCCTCTGCCTCCCAGACACCTCAGATTATTGGCATGGACCACCACACGTGGCTAAATTCAATTAATTTATTAGTAATTTGAGTATGTGATTTTTGAAGCAGTCAAAGTGACATTTTAGCTATATATTTTTCTAGGTTCTTAGATTATTTTACCTGAAATAAAAATGTCTTATGTGGCCTACAGTAACTTGGAACCCTTAGAAAGACCACTGCTGAGTTATGATGATAAATTTTGCTCTGATGTTGCAAAATGATCTGCAAAATATGATTTGACTTTTGTTTTAAAAATCTAAATAAAGTGCACGTAAGTGTACACACGCACATGTGTGCATATGAGAAGCCTGAAAGGAACCCTCATATACTTATCAGTGGTTTGCTCAAGTACCAGGTGGATTAGATGGAAGAGAAGACCTTTCTCTTTTAGCTTATACACTTCTATGTTGTTTAAACTTTCTTAAATGACCACATATACTTTGAAAACAGTCCATTTGAAAAACATTTCTATATCCTATGACATTTTCTGCACAGGTAATCTAAGAATAAAGATAGCTTTACTTCTTCCTTTCCAATTGAGTTGACTTTTATTTCCTTTTCTTACTCACTATGCTGGCTGGAACCTCTGGTACAGTATTGAAGAGAAGAGATATGAATGGGCATTCTTTCCTTGCTGTTGATTTTAGGGGGGAAAGCTCTAAAATAATCACCATGAAATATAATGCTGAAAGTAGGTTTGTTTGTTTGTTTGCTTGTTTCAGACAGGGTCTCACTATACAGTTCAGGCTGGCCCTGAACTCACTATGTAGCCCAGGCTGGCCTCAAACTCACAGTGATCTTCTTGCCTCAGCCACCCTAGTGCTGGGATTACGGGCCTGAGCCACCATGCCCAGCGACAGTAGGTTTTCTGTATGTGCCCTTTATCAGGTTGACAGTCTGGGCCAGCTTAGTAGTCACTTTCTTCCTATATCTTCTACCCTCTATTTTCAGTCTGATTTCCATATCTTTCAGTTCTTCCTCCTCATCTTCACGTCAAAAACTTGTCTGAAATTTTTCAGAGATAGATTACACTGGACCAAGCAATTAAGCTCGCTTAGAACATCATTTCACCAAGGCCAAATCAGATACCTGATTTTCATTTGAGCTAGTGACTTTGCACCCCATTGATCACAGAGAGGACAGAAGGAGGGTGTGTGGCTTAAATAGTAGAAACCTATCCTGCTGTTGAGAACATATCTCCAAAAACATGCCTAAGTGGCTGTGGTCAGCAGTATCATCTCTCTATAGGAAAGACATTTCAACAATCATTTACATATTTTATCCATGCAAATGAGCTTGGGTCCTGTCCAGAGGTTGCACATACTAAAGCCACCCTTTAAGACCCAACAGTAACAGTCTGTATGTAAGGGATGCCTGTTCAGAGAAAAATGCCTCTGAGACCTGAGACAGAGACTTGAATTCCCCAAACCAGATTGTTCAAAGTATTGGAACACGCTGTCCTTTCAATATTGAAGAAGCATGACTTTGGTCATGATTATTTTCATTATGAATGATTATTTCTATTATACCATCCCTCTAAGGGATGGTACCAAACGACCTCCTGAATATTCTAAAATCTATTTCTAGATCTCATCAATGAAATGAATAGATACACAGATTTTCTAATTAGCCGGAAGACCAGTGTTGCCTTTAATGATAATTCTAGAAAAGGAAGCAAATGATTTTACAATAATGGGGTGGAATATGTTCTGACTTACAATGTAGTATTTATTAAGGCAGAAAATAGAACTCTTTTTTCCCAAAGCATTATTAAGTGAGCCATGAAAGAAGGAAGGAACAATACTGATTGATGACAAGCATAAACATTAGGAAAGTATTCTCCAAGTGAAACCATGCATTCTAATTGTCCAGTTACCAGTTAAATCACAAATAAGATCTTGCTTTGTAATTCTATGCTGGCATTATGAATAAAAGTATTACTACTAGTAAAATAGGAAATAATGTATGTTGCAAAGCACATTTTAAAAATAAAACTTAATATTTCACCTAGCTCTTATATGAAAGGCTAGTACAAATTAATTACTTTCTATACTTAGAATCTCATTCTTTTCAGTCTATGAAAATTTATCATTTATTGTTGACCTTAGAGAGTCTCAGGTTCTCTCTAGACTAAAGAGGTAATTGACTTTTAAAAGTTATGGGAGATATTTAATAGAAGGAGCCAGATCTTTGCAGTTAATATACAACCTCTGATCAATTGCTTAATCATACTAAGTTTTCATTTACTCATCTTAAATAGTAAAATAGTTAACAATATAGTGCTGACCTTGCTGTGCTGCAAGAGCTTTCATTTTTCCCTTCAGACAAATCCGTACTTCTCTACTTTCCTTTGTGACAGTGAAGCTAATTTGTATGGGCTGCACCAATGGGCTTCCTTGATTTCTTTTTTTAAAATATAATTTTTTTCTTTCATGTTTTTTTTTTAAAAAGAGGTTAGTGTATGTTTGTAGTACACAGTAGTTACATTCATTTTGAGGAAATGATATATATAACTGGAAGCCAGAAATCAAGGAAGCTGATGTGGTATCGATACACAATAGCTTTCTTGATTTCTGGCTTTTGGTTAGGTTTATTCAATGTGAAGCACTAGCGTGAGATCAGAGGTTATCAAAAGAGGAAGGTTAGGGCATTTATTTTCCCAGCTCCCTCTCTGCTAGGCCATCCTGGGTTGGCTATATCCTTTTGCCTGAAAATAGGATCCCTTTACCACCTGCCCTAGGGCTGTCTCCAAACAGTTGCACTGTACTCTCTTCTTGCCCTTCCATGCTTGTGGGTATAGAAGCTTAGCAGTAGTAATGGCTAACACACAAGGGTGTTTCAGCATTGTTATTGCTTTCCTTTTAAGTTTGTGCCACAACTATGTAAACAGTCCCTTTATTAAACTCTCCTCAATTACTTCAACTGAGCATGCAATCTATTCCAGCCAGCACCATGACTGATGCCCTATGTTACAGGTTTTGGGGGAGCTAAATGAAATAGCACACAGAAGGTCATGTTGAAAATTTTTCACCATATGCGAATACTAGGTCTTACTGTTATCAGAAATTAAATGCTGAATAACAGAATTGAACAGTGAGAAAGAAATCAAGGTAGATATATAACACAAGGTTAAAGCCCATTTCAACCAGTCTGTGATGAGTAAGTTCACCCAAAAGTGAATTTCCAGAGCTGATGGGGAGCAAGCAGAAGGACAAATACCCATGAGGTGGGCATTTCCAATAAGACAGGGAGCAGTGAAGACTCTCAAAATAGAGGGAAAGTGTAATGAAATATAGCTGCATGACAGCCTCCAAAGGCAGCCCCCTCCTTCTTCTACCTCCAGTCTCTGAACAATATGTACAACCACCATCAAGAGGGTAAAGCATCATTCTTCTTCTAGCATCCACCCCTAAGCCTTCATTTCTACAGTGGTTGCTCTGCCTCACAGTTGACTGCCTAGGGCAAGTCCAGGGTGGACATGGGGGTTAGGGTGGAGTGCTAACTTGATTAGCTTTGGGATCCATCCAGGGGATTGGTGGAGCACACTTCTAGGTGTGTCTTGGGGGGTACACAGAGATGTGACTTTATGTCTGTCCCTTGCCTGTTCCTCTCTGGTGCTCCTCCCCTGCCAGGTAGCTGTGAACCAAGCAGGTTTGCTTTGCCACACCGTTCCATCAATGTGTTCCTGCCTTGGAGCCAGAGGACTGTGAGCTGAATCCCCTTAAACTGTGAGCAGGATTAAATTTCTCCTCCCTCAAGTTGTGGGTGTTGGATATTATGTCCAGCAATGGGGAAGCTGATTAGTACAGTTAGTTTAAGGGCATTTGCTATTTTTCTTCCCCTTCAGTATGTTGGAGTAAAACTGCTCCTTATTATCTTCCAGACTATCTCTAGAAGAGATGTTTCACCATCCTTATACTTTCTCATGCCGGCCTCTGACCCTTTAGATTACCTGTCTTTATTGCCCATTCATTCTATCCCATCTCTGATGAGTTCTGCCAGTTTTCTTTGATACATGAATGCTAGTATGAATAGCCTTAAAAGAAGTAGCCATAAAGATTAACTTTCAGCATAGACTCAGGAAGAAAACGTGATGTCGCCAGGATAGGCCTAATAACAAAGGCCCACAGCCCTCTCCCAAGGGCCTCTACAGCTCAATGATGGCAGTGTAGAAATCAGAACTCACAAAGAGCACTCTTCCCAGTATGGATTTTACTGCAACCATTCTTAGTCCATTATCTTTGTCTTACTAAATTTGATTTTAACATACTATGCTTCTCATCTAAGCTCTTGGATTTTAATTCCAAATTTAAAGCTTAATATGATTCCTTGCTGCTACAGTTGCTTAGAGATTTAGGGTGCATTCTGTTCTTTTCTCAACCCTCATCTGGTCCCTGAGTTTGATTAATTATGGTTCCACAAATTAACAAGAAAAAGAGTAGGAGGCTCCCCCGCCAACATTCCACCACTCCAAGGGAAGAGGAAGTGAGCCAATCCCAGCACCCAGGAGGAGGCTCTCTGCCACCATTCCACTGCTGTCAGCACAGAGGAGGTGAGCCACACGGGTGCCAGCAGCACCCCACCCCAGAGTGGAAATGAGAAGACACATAAGCAAGTCTCAGAACCAGACTGCCAGATCACCTACTGCAATCCTAAAGGCAAACAAGATAGAACAATCTGATACTCAACCACATGGACTTCCTGAACTGGCAACAAAAGAGGATCTGGAAAAATGAAATCAGAAATAATTTCTCAGATAACAGCAAAGATTATGCCCATACTGCAAGATGTGACTAATAAATCTAGAGAGGACACAGATAAAAAAAATAGAGTTGCCGAGGAACAGGATGGAATCCCAACATAGGAAACAAATGAAATCCATAAAATAGATGCAAACAGATTTCCAGGAGATTAAAAACTCCATTGAAAGTCTACACAGCAGAATGAACCAATGAGAGGACAGAATTTCAGATATAGAAGATAAGATTGCAATTAATGACCAGGAAAACAAAAATTGCTTTAAAATTGTAAGGGAACATGAGAAATCAATCCAGCAGCTGCTAGACAATGCAAAGAAGAATAACATAAGGCTGATTGGAGTCAAGGAAGAAACAGGAGAGAGTGCAGATGACATAAAAAATCTGTTCACAGAAGTGATGGCAGAAAACTTCCCAAGGTGGGGAAAAGAACTTGACATACAGATAAATGAGGCATGTAGGACTCCAATTAGCCTTAATCAACAAATATCTACACATAGGCATATAATAGTTAGGATTCCAGAATCCCAACAGAAGAATAAAATTCTACAAGCAGTGAGAGAAAAGAAACAAATCACATACAAAGGAAAGCCCATCAGAATAACAGCAGACTTCTCAACACAAACCCTCAAGGCAAGGAGAGCTTGGAGTGATGTATTTCAAGCCCTAAAGGAAAACAGCCTTCAACTCAGATTGATGTATCCTGCAAAACTATCTTTCAAAATTGATGGAGAAATAAGACACTTTCATGATAAAGAGCACCTTAGGAACTTCATGAATACAAAACCAACACTCCAAAAAATTTTAGACAATATCCTAGGAAAAGGCAATGAGGATCACAGCCCCAGGAAGCCCTGCAGAATGAATTCATTGGGCATGACAAATTAAACGCAAAGGGGGAGATTCCAACAAAAAGAAAAAGTCATGACAAGGCTTTTAAAACTTTTAACTTCATCTCCCTAGTGAGTGTATAATTCAACCTTGTTATTGCACTGATTAGTATTTTTCTGATTCTAGAGTTGCACACCATTCCTTGTGCTGTACTGGCTATTTATCATCTTCTTGTGTCTACTTTTTAATTGTGTTGTCTATTAATGAGTTGTAACAGTTCTTCATATATTCTGGTCATAGTTTATATGCATTGTAAATATGGTCTGTTTAAGGACTACTTTTCATTTCAATGAAGTCATTTACAGTTCTAAATTTTGCTGGAATCTCATTTATCAATTCTTTTCTTTTATACATCATGTTTGTTGTAACCTAGTAAGTTCTTGCCTACACTAAATTCATAAACATTTTCCCCTATAATTTCTTCTTAAAGTTTCAGTTTTAGTCTTTCATATTTAGGTTCATAGATCCTTTCAAGTTATTTTTATGTATGGAAATAAAAGGTTGAGGTTCATTTTTTATATATGGATACCAGGTGTTCTAGTGCCATTTGCTAAAAACACTATCTTTTCCTCTGCTCTTGAATTGAGTTTATATTCTACAAAATGTTAATGTTAAATAATCTTTCAAAACTCAATGGACCATATATGTGTGGTTCTATTTCTAGATTCTCTTTTATTCCAATGATCTATATGATTTCCCTTACACCAACACTGCCTTGATTACTGTAGCTTTAGAAGAAGTCTTAAAATTAGGTACTAAACGTCTTTCAACACTGTTTTTTTTTTCTGTTACTTTTTGCTTCTCTAGGTCCTTTGTACTCCTACATAACTTTAAATTTCAATATTCAATTTTTCATTTATAGCAAGTATACACAGACCTGAATTTTTATATATACCTTGTGTTTTCTAATCCTGCTAAATTCAAATACAATTTCTAGGGGCTCCTAGAGATTTCTTAGTATCTTCTCTGTAGATGATCATTTCATCTACATATAAAGATTTTGCTTCTACCTTGCCAATCCTATCCTAATTGTGTCATTTTATTGCCAGACTATTTTGGTTTGGGCCTAAGTTTCAAAATTAAATGGACAGATGAAGAGTAGGCATATCTGCCCTTGCTCCCCACCTTAGGGAGAAAGCATTGTGTCTTCTCCATTCATATAAGGCATTTTTGCTAGAAGTATGGAGTGCATGTCTTTGATCTGTTGAGAAGGTTCTGTTCTACTTCTAGCCTCCTGATAGCTTTTACCATGAACAGCTGTAGAATTTAGCCCAATACTTTTTCTCCAACTAGTGACAGGATCATATGGCTTTTTTCTTTCCTCTGTTGAAATGATGACTTTTGGGGGTGGATCTTCCAATGATGAACCAACACTGCCATCCCTATAATAAAATCACTTTCTACGTACTGCCAGACCTGACTTCTAATAGTTTGTTTTGTTAAGCAAATTTTTACCTAGGCTCATACTTTTTTCTTTATCCAGTTTTAGGATCAGCACAATGTTGAGTTCCTCAAATGAGGGGAGAAGTGTTCCTTTTTTTTCCGCTTTAAAAGTTTGATATAATTTATCAGTTAAAATGTATATGAGCCTATTGTTGTCATATAGGTAGGTTTTCAAGCTAGGAATATACTTTCTTTAATAGGTGCTATTCAAATTTGATATTTCCTCCAGAGTTAGTTTCATTAATTTGTCTTCCAAGGTACTTCTTAGAAGTTGTCAAATTTATTTCAGAAAAGATTTTTGTAATATGCTTTCTATATCCTTTTAAATTTCGTAAAATCTGTGGTAATCCCTCCTAGATCTGGATATTGTAATTTAAAAAATATGTAGCTGATATTGTGTAATAGAAAGTAAAGGTCTAAAGGAGCAGGGGAAGTGGGAGGGGTAAAGGAAAGGAAAGAAGGGAAAAGAAAAAATATGAGAAAAGTAAAAAAATGGGAACAAAGTCTTTGCAAATCTGGAAGGGTGGAGGAGGTGAAGGGAGGGCAGGAGAAGGGGGAAAATATGAACCAAGACACTCATGTAATGGTACAAGATCCCATTGATGAATGTAACTGTATTTTATACCTAAAATGTACCAATAAACTTAATGGGGGGGGGAGTCATGACAATGATAAGTCAATACATATCAATTATAACCATCAATGTTTGTGGTCTCAATTCACCAATCAAAAGAAATAGACTGGCAGAGTAAGTCAAGAAGCAAAATCCAACAATATGCTGCATACAACAAACACACTAAATTCAAAAAGAAACTCATAGAGTGAAAGTTAAAGGGTGGAAAACAATACTCCATGTGACAGCTACCCCCTCCCAAAAAAAACCAGGAGTAGCTATCCTCTTTGCAGATCAAGTGGATTTCAAACCAACACTGATTAAGAGAAACAAAGGACACTACATAATTGTAAAGGGACAGATCCAAGAGGAAGAGATGACTATCATAAACGTATACGCACCAAACACAAGTGCACACAACTATATGAAACAAGTACTAACAGACATGAAAATCAAACAACCACTAATACGATAGTAGTGGGGAGCCTCAATACCCCACTCTCACAAACAGATAGATCAACTAGACAAAAAATGAGCAATGAAATACTAGAATTCAATCAAACTCTTGAACAAATGAACTTAACAGATGTTCACAGAGTATTCCACTCCACAAAATCAGAATACACATCCTTTTCAGCTTCACATGGGTCATTCTCCAAAATAGACCACATACTCACACATAGAACATGTTACATAAGATCAAAGGAACTGAAGTTATCCTCTGTATATTATCAGACCATAGTGCAATGAAATTGGAGATCATTAGCAAAAGAAACCGCGAGAATTTCATGAACAGATGGAAATTGAACAACACACTTCTGAATAACCAATGAGTCACACAGTAAACTAAAGAAGAAATCAGACAGTTCCTACAATTAAATGACAATGATGATACAACATATTGGAATCAATGGGGCATAATGAAAGCAGTCTTATGAGGGGAATTCATAGCAGTGAATACTCATATTAGGAAATCACAGTGAGCCTAATTAAACAACCTGATGCTGAACCTCAAGCTTCTAGAAAAATAAGAGCAGGACAAAACCAAAGCTCATACATGGGAGGAAATTATAAAGATCAGGGCAGAAATCAATACACTGGAGACTAAGAGAATGATACAAAAAATCAACGAACCCAAGAGTTGGTTCTTCAAAAGAATAAACAAAATTGACAAACTCATAGCCAACCTTATCAGAAAAGGAAAGAAAGGGCCCAAATCCATGCAATTAGGAAAGAAAAGGATGAAATTACAATGGACCCAGCAGAAATCCAGGGGACCATCAATACCTACTTTGAAAACCTATACGCCAATAAGATGGAAAACAGAGAAAAATGGACAGATTCCTAGATATGTATGAATTACCAAAGTTGAACAAAGAAGATGTAAAAATTCTAAACAACCCAGTATCAATCAATGGCATTGAAAATGTAATTAAAAATTTACCAACTAAGAAAAGCCTGGGTCCTGATGGCTTCACTGCTGAATTCTACAAGACATTTAGAGAGGAAGTACTGTCACTACTGTTTAAACTCCTCAATGAAATTGACAGGGAAGCAATACTCCCAAATTCATTCCTGAAAGCAAGCATCATTTTGTTTCCCAAAGCAGAGAAAAAAGCCCAACTGGCAAAGAGAACTATAGGCCAATCTCACTAATGAACATAGATGCAAAAATCCTTACTGAGATACCGGCAAATAGAATGCAGAAAATCAGCAAGAAGATCATACACCCTGATCAAGTAGGATTCATCCCAGGGATGCAGGGATGGTTCAACATATGCAAATCAATCAATGTAATACACTATATCAATAGAGCCAAGGATAGAAACCATATGATCATCTCAATAGATGCACAAAAAGCATTCGACAAAATCCAACCCCATTTATGATAAAAACCCTACAAAAAATTGGAATAGATGATATCTACCTCAATCTGAAAAAAGCCGTCTATGAAAAACCAACAGCCAACATCATACTAAATGGTCAAAAACTGAAATCTTTTGCACTACAATCAGGAACAAGACAAGGATGTCCACTATCACTACTCCTGTTCAATATAGTTCTGGAAACATTAGCCACAGCAATTAGACAAGAGAAAGAAATATAAGGAATAAAGACAGAAAATGAAGAAGTCAAATTGTCATTATTTGCAGATGACATAATACTCTAAATAGAAGATCCCAAGAACTTCACCAAAAGTCTTCTAGACTTAATAATCAAATTCAGTAAAGTAGCTGGATACAAGGTCAACACACAAAAATCAATAGCTTTCCTCTACACAAATGACAGACTCACTGAGAGAGAAATAGGGCAAACAATTCCTTTCACAATAGCATCCAAAACACTGAAATACATAGGAATCAACCTAACAAAAGCAATCAAAGACCTCTTCTCTGAAAATGATTAGACTGAGAAAACAGAGATTGAAGATGATATCAGAAAATGGAAATACATCCCTTCCTCCTGGGTAAGAAGCATCAACATAGTGAAAATGGCCATACTTTCAAGACTGTTATACAGATTCAGTGCAGTCCCCAGTTGAAATTCCAGCAGCATACTTCACAGACCTTGAGAAAACAATCCAAATATTCATTTGGAACAAGAAGAGACCTAGAGTAGCAAAAGCAATTCTAGGCAATAGAGACATGGCAAGGGGAATCACAACCCCCAGCTTGAAACAATACTACAAAGCTACTGTGATAAAAACAGCATGGTACTGGCAAAGAAACAGACCTGAGGACCCGTGGAAAAGATTAGAAGATGCAGAAACAACTCCAGACACACTCAGCTACCTCATCTTTGACAAAGGAGCCAAACAGCTTCACTGGAGGAAAGATAGCCTCTTTAATAAATGGTGCTGGAAAAATTGGGCTTCAACTTGCCAAAGATTAAAACTAGACCTATATCTCTCACCATGCACTAAACTAAAATCAAAATGGATTAAAGATCTAAATATTAAAATAGAAACTCTGAACCAGTTGGAACAGAGGTTATGTAGAACTCTTGAAGACATTAGTGTAGCAAAAGATTTCATGAACAAAACCTTAGTTGTCCGTGAACTAGCACAAACAGTCAACAAGTGGGATCTCCTCTTATTAAAAAGCTTCTGCACAGCAAGAGAAATGATCAAAAGTGTGAAGAGACAACACACAATGTTTGAAGAAATTTTCACCTGCTGTCCTTCAGGCAAAGTTCTACTATCTCGAATCTATATAGAAATTTAAAAAATCAGACGTGACAAATATAAAGACCCAATCCGAAAATGGGCATCTGAAATGACCAGACCTTTCTCAGACAAAGAAGTAGAAATAGCAAATAAACATATGAAAAAATGCTCAACATCCCTGGTACTTTGAGAGATGCAAATGAAAACAACCCTGAGAGATTTCACCTCACTCCAGAAAGAATGGCTCCTATCCTTCTGCGGAACATGCCAAATCAGCCAGCTACAGACAGGCAGGTCTGCGCATGCCCTACGGAAGTCGCCAGTCATGTGGAACATGCCCAATCAGCCCAGGCCCCGGCAATAATCCACTGGACACCCACCCCAAACTCCTCTGTACAGTAACCTGGTTCCACACTACAGAGACACAGAGGACACCGGACCACCAGAGTAGGGAAATGAGTCCCATTGTTCCCGGCCCAGAGGTAGGGGCTTCTGAGCCACTGTCCCACTGCTCCTGGTCCAGAGGAAAGGGCTTCCTGACCACTATCACTCCTGCTGCTCCCAGCCCAGAGGAAAAGGCTTTTGGGCCACTATCCCTACCGATGCTCCTGGCCCCTGTCCCACCTCTCCCAACTCAGAGGAGGTAATCCGTGAAGGCGCCAACAGCAATCCCCCCCCCCAAGGTAAAAATGAGAAAACATGTAAATAAGTCTCAAAACCAGACTTCCAGATCACCTACAGCAACCGCAAAGGGAAATGAGATGGAACACTCTGATACTCAACCACCTGGGCACACTGAACAAAAGGGGATCTGGAAAAAATGAAATCAGAAATAATTTCTCAGATAACAGGAGAAATTGTGCCCCTAGAGCAAGACATGCTTAATTAATCTAGAGAGGAGCTGAGGAACATGATGGAATCACAACATAGGAAACAAATGGAATCCATAAAACAGATGCAAATAGATTTCCAGGAGATGAAAAACTCCACTGAAAGTCTACACAGCAGAATGAGCCAATGTGAGGACAGAATTTCAGATATAGAAGATAAGATTGCAATTAGTAACCAGGAAAAGAAAAATTGCTTCAAAATTATAATGGAACATGAGAAATCAATCCAGCAGCTGCTAGATGATGCAAAGAAGAATAACATAAGACTGATTGGAGTCAATGAAGAAACAGGAGAGAGTGCAGATGACATAAAAAAACTCTTCACAGAAATAATGGCAGAAAACTTCCCAAGCAGGGGAAAAGAGCTTGACATACAGATAAGTGAGGCATATAGGACTCCAAATAGCCTTGATCAAAAAAAATCTACACATAGGCATATAATTGTTAAGATGCCAGAAACACAACAGAAGAACAAAGTTCTCCAAGCAGTCAGAGAAAAGAAACAAATCACATGCAAAGGAAAGCCCATCAGAATCACAGCAGACTTCTCAACACAAACCATCAAGGCAAGAAGACCTTGGAGTGACATATTCCAAGCCCTAAAAGAAAACAGCCTCCAACCCAGATTGATGTACCCTGCAAAACTATCCTTCAAAATGGATGGAGAAATAAGACACTTTCATGATAAAGAGCACCTTAGGAACTTTGTGAATACCAAACCAGCACTACAAAGAATTTTACACAATATACTAGGAACAGACATTGAGGATCACAAGCCCAGGAAGCAAAGCTGAATGAACCCATCTGGCATGACAAGAAATTAAATGTAAAGGGGGAGAACCCAACAAAAAGAAAAAGTCATGGCAATGACAAGTCAATACATTTCAGTTATAACCATCAATGTTAATGGTCTCAATTCACCAATCAAAAGAAATAGACTGGCAGAATGAGTCAAGAAGCAAAATCCATCAATATGCTGCATACAAGAAACACACTTAATTCAAAAGGAAACTCATAGGCTGAAAGTTAAAGGGTGGAAAACAATACTCCATGCGACAGGAACCCGAAAAAAAGCAGGAGTAGCTATCCTCTTGGCAGATCAAGTAGATTTCAAACCAACACTGATTAAGAGAGATGAAGAAGTACACTACACCCTTGTAAAGGGAACAATCCAAGAGGAAGAGATGACAATCCTAAATATCTATGCACCAAACACTAGTGCGCCCAACTATATAAAATGAATACTAACAGACATGAAAAGTCATATATGCACTAATACAATTGTAGTGAGGACCTCAACACCCCACTGTCATGAATAGATAAATCAACTAGACTAAAAATAAGTAATGAAATAGTAGAACTCAATCAAACTCTTGAACAAATGAACTTAACAGATGTTTACAGAGTCTTCCACTCCACAAAATCAGAATACATATTCTTCTCAGCTGCACATGGGTCATTCTCCAAAATAGACCACATACTCACACATAGAACATGTTTAAGTAAGTGCAAAGGAATTGAAGTTATCCCCTGTATATTATCAGACCATAGTGAGATGAAATTGGAGATCCACAGCAAAAAAAACTTGAAAAATTTCATAAACATGTGCAAATTGACCAACACACTTCTGAATAACCCATGGGTCACAGAGGAAACTAAAGAAGAAATCAGACAGTTCCTTCAATGAAATGACAATGACAATACAACATATCGGAATCTATGGGACACAATGAAACAGTCTTACAAAGGAAATTCGTAGCAGTGAATATGCATATTAGGAAAACAGAACAAGCCCAATTAAACAACCTGATGCTGAACCTCAAGCTTCTAGAAAAAGAAAAGCAGGACAACCCTAAATCTCATACAAGGGAGGAAATTATAAAGATGAGAGGAGAAATCAATGCACTGGAGACTAAGAGAATGATACATAAAATCAATGAAGTCAAGAGTTGGTTCTTTGAAAGAATAAACAAAATTGACAAACCCTTAGCCAACCTTATCAGAAAAAAGAAAGAAAAGGCCCAAATCCATGCAATTAGGAATGAAAAGGGTGAAATTACAACAGACCCAGCAGAAATCCAGAGGATCATCAGTGCCAACTCCCAGAACCTATACGCCAGTAAGATGGAAAACACAGAAGAAATGGACAGATTCTTAGATACATATGAATTACCAAAGTTGAACAAAGAAGACCTAAAAATTCTGAACAATCCAATATCAACCAATGAAATTGAAAATGTAATTAAAACTTAACAACTAAGTAAAGCCCAGGCTCTGATGGCTTCACTGCTGAATTCTACAAGACATTTAGAGAGGAACTGCTGCCACTACTGTTGAAACTCTTCAATGAAATTGAAAGGGAAGCAATACTCCCAAATTCATTCCTGGAAGCAAGCATCACCTTGATCCCCAAAGCAGAGAAAGACCCATCTGAAAAAGAGAACTATAGGCCAATCTCACTAATAAACATAGATGCAAAAATCCTTAATAAGATACTGGCCAATAGAATGCAGAAGATCATCAAGAAGATCATACACCCTGATCAAGTGGGATTCATCCCAGGGATGCAGGAATGGTTCACTATATGCAAATCAATCAATGTAATACACTATATCAATAGAACCAAGGACAAAAACCATAGGATTATCTCCATAGATGCAGAAAAATCATTTGACAAAATCCACCATGCATTTATGATAAAAACCATACAAAATTTGGAATAGATGGTCTCTACCTCAAACTGATAGAAGCCATCTATGAAAAACCAATAGCCAATACCATACTAAATGGTCAAAAACTGAAATCCTCCACACTAAAATCAGGAGCAAGGCAAGGATGTCCACTATCACCACTCTTGTTCAATATAGTTCTGGAGACATTAGCCACGGCAATTAGAAAAAAAAAAGAAATAAAAAGACTAAAGATAGGAAATGAAGAAGTCAAATTGTCATTATTTGCAGATGACATGATACTCTATATAGAAGACCCCAAGAACTCCACCAAAAGTCTTCTAGACTTAATAACCAAATTCAGTTAAGTAGCTGGTTACAAGGTCAACACACAAAAATCAATAGCTTACCTCTACATGAATGACAGACTCACTGAGAGAGAAATAGGGCAAATAATTCCTTTCACAATAGCATCCAAAAACCTGAAATACCTAGGAATCAACCTAACAAAAGCAATCAAAGACCTCTTCTCTGAAAACTATGGCACTCTGAAAAGAAAGATTGAAGATGATATCAGAAAATGGACAGACATCCCCTGCTCCTGGGTAGGAAGGATTAATATAGTGAAAATGGCCATACTTCTAAAACTACTATATAGATTTAATGCAATTCCAATTGAGATCCCAGCAGCATACTTCATGGACCTTGAGAAAACAATCCAAAAATTCATTTGGAACAAGAAGAGACCCAGAATAGCAAAAGCAATTCTAGGTAACAGAGACATGGCAGGGGGTATCACAATCCCCAACCTGCAACTCTACTACAAACCTACTGTGATAAAAACAGCATGGTACTGGCAAAGAAACAGACCTGTGGACAAGTGGAACAGATTAGAAGATGCAGAAACAATGCCAGACACACTCAGCCATCTCATCTTCGATAAAGGAGCCAAACACCCTCACTGTCTCTTTAATAAGTGGTGCTGGAAAAATTGGGTTTCAACTTGCCAAAGATTAAAACTAGACCTATATCTCTCACCATGCACTAAACTAAAATCAAAATGGATTAAAGATCTAAATATTAAAATAGAAACTCTGAACCAGTTGGAATAAAGGTTAGGGAGAACCCTTGAAGACATCGGTGTAGGAAAAGATTTTATGAACAAAACCTCAGTTGCCCGTGAACTAGCACAAACAATCAACAAATAAGATCTCTTCTTATTGAAAGGCTTCTGCACAGCAAGAGAAACCACCAGCAGTGTGAAGAGACAACCCACAATGTGGGAAAAAATCTTCACCTGCTCTTCCTCAGACAAAGGTCTACTATCTCGAATCTATAAAGAACTTCAAAAGATCAGACCTCCCAAATTTAAAGACCCAATCCAAAAATGGGCATCTGAAATGAACAGACATTTCTCATGCAAAGAAGTAGAAATAGCAAATAAATACATGAAAACATGTTCAACATCACTGGTCATTCAAGAGATGCAAATGAAAACAACACTGAGATTCCACCTCACTCCAGATAGAATGGCTGCTATCATGAAATCAACCAATAACAAATGCTGGTGGGGCTGTGGGGAAAGAGGAACCCTGCTCCACTGCTGGTGGGAGTGTAGACTGGTGCAACCACTGCGGAAATCAGGATGCAGATACCTCAAAGAACTAGGACTGGAAGTCCAATTTGACCCAGCTATTCCACTGCTGGGTATCTTCCCCAAAGAATTAAAAGAATCATACCACAGTGATATATGTGCACCCATGTTCACAGCAGCACAGTTTTTAATAGCTAAAACTTGGAAACAGCCCAAATGCCCTTCAACTGGAGACTAGATAAAGAAAATGTGGTTTTTTAAAATAAAATGGAGTACTACTCAGCCATAAAAAATGAGAAATTAGAGACATTTATAGCTAAGTGGAGGCACATTGAGGCCATACTCTTAAGTGAAATAAATAGGACACAGATGTGTAAATACCGAATAGTTTCTCTGGTGTGAGAAACTGAAAGTGTAAATAAGGACTAAAATGTATAATAGGTAATGTGAAATAGGAAGAAAAGGGGCAAAGGGGAAGGAAGTGGGAGGGCTAAGGGAAAGGATAGAAGGGAATGGGATTAATATGAGAAAATGGAAAATAGGAACAAAATCTTTGTAAATAGGGAGGACTGGTGGGGTTGAAGGGAGGGCTGGGCAAGGGTGAAAAATAAGAACCAAGAGAGACTATGTAAAGGTGCAAATTTCCAATGATGAATGTCATTATATTGTATACCTAAAATGTACCAATGATTAGAATGAATCATCCATAATGTAAAATAGGAAGAAAAGGTCCAAAGGGGTAGGGGTAGTGGGAGGCACAGGGGAAAGGAAAGAAGGGAAAGGAAAAATGCTGAGAAATGGAAAAAATGGAAATAAAGTCTTTGTAAATAGGGAAGGGTGGAAGGGGTGAAGGGAGGGCTAGGAATGGGGAAAAAAGTAGGAACCAAGCTGCATTATGTAAAGGTACAATTCCCAATGAGAAATGTAATTGTGTTGTATACCTAAAATATACCAATAAAAGAATTTAACAAAAATAAAGTAAAATAAATAGAATGGCTCCTATCATAAAATCAACCAATAACAAATGCTGGTGGGGCTGTGGGGAAAGAGAAACCCTGCTTTCCTGGTGGTCGGAGTGTATACTGGTGCAACCACTCTGGAGATTAGTATGGAGATACCTCAAAGAACTAGGACTGGACGTCCCATTTGACCCAGCTATTCCACTGCTTGTTATCTTCCCCAAAGAATTAAAAGCATCATACCACGGTGATATATGTGTACCCGTGTTCATAGCACCACAATTTGTAATAGCTAAAACTTGGAAGCTGCCCTATTGCCCATCAAGTGGAAACTGGATCAAGAAAATGTGGGTTTTTTATAAAATGGAGTACTACTCAGCCATAAAAAATGAGAAATTAGAGACATTTATAGCTAAATGCGTGCACATTGAGGCGATACTCTTAAGTGAAATAAATAAGACACACAGGTGTAAATACCAAACAGTTTCTCTAGTGTGAGAAACTGAAAGTGTAAATAAGGACTAACAGGTATAATAGATAATGTGAAATAGGAAGAAAGGGGGCAAAGGGGAAGGGGAAGTGGGAGGGGTAGGGGAAAGGAAAGAAGGGAATGGAATTAATATGAGCAAATGAAAAAATGGAAACAAAATCTTTGTAAATGGGGAGCAATGGAGGGGTTTGAAGGGAGGGCAGGGGAAGGGGGAAAAAATAAGAACCAAGAGACATTATGTAAAGGTGCAAATTTCCAATGATGAATGTCATTTTATTGTATAACTTAAATGTACCAATAAAATTAATTTTAAAAAATTAAAAATATATAATTTACAAAATCCTAGGACACATCTGCAGAACAGTTCCCAAAACCCTGCATGTGGACTCAGAACAGGTTTTCGACGGGACCGCCTAGACCGATCATCAGCCTGAGGAGTGGGAGATACAAGCAGGACAGTTGACACTGAGCTTTTTTCCACTGTATTCTTTCTTGCACAGTGATGCACTCTCATGCTGTAGAGTACCGTTGTTTTTTTCCTTTCACTTGGCCCAAACTCACTCTGGAGAGCCTGTTTCTTTTCCTGTCTTTAATAAATGTAAAACCTCGCTACTTGTTGCACTTCTCTTGACCAAGTGTTTGCTCAGTACCGAAAGAACCTAGAAACCCCCTGGAGAAGACTCCAACAGTTAAAAACCAGGTAATAAGTAGACAGCTTGATTGTCCCCCAGTGAACAACCTGAGCAAAGTGTGAGCTACCTTGCTATACCACTTTGACTTACTGAACTACAAAAACTGTCTGAAATAATAAGTGTTTGATATGTTGAGCAGTGTATTTTGAGCGTAAGTTTATCCATCAATGGGCAACTAATGCATTCGACCAAAGATGCTGCTCAACCTGTGTACAGTGATAGCTGTGAAAAAGTTTATCTTTATGAGCTAAAGGTGCCAGACACCAGAGTTCAGAAAGCAGTTGGAAATTAAAAGCAGAAAACATAACTCAACAGTTCAAAACTCCAGAAGAAATAAGACCCAAAATCACAGCATAAATAAACTACCCAAATCCCTGGCTAACTGCTAGACTACCTGTGCTTGGTGAAGACACTAGGAGGCCTAGTGAAAAACATGAACATAACATGGTGACATCTACACTGAAATCAGAGATATGCAAAGTAAAATCTGTGGGCTTGATGTTTTGTTTAAGTGAGAACATTGTTGGGTGGCAAGATCTAAAGCCTGATGGACCAGAATTATCACAGTGTGGACCCCAAGTTTGGCAGAGTAGTTGGAAATAAGAAATTTAAGGAGGAATCCCTATAAGCAAGGATACCACAGACGGGATAGCCACTCAACAAAGTTTTCAGGCACAAGGGAGACTAAAAGCAGGTCAGCCCAAAAAAGTAGCAACAGAATGGTGTAGGGTGAGAAGGAAATTTCCCCTCTGCAAGGTTTGCAGAAAGAACTGACAACAGTTAGATTAGCAGGAGAAAAAAAAGCACACAAATTTATTAATGTGCATGACCATGGGAACCATACAAAATGTGAAACACAAAAATGTATCAGATGTTTGAAGCCTAAATAGCCCTGTTTATAAGCGAGAGGAGAATATCCTCTTCCTAGGAGAGAGGGAAATCGGGGAGGTGAGCTATAAGAACATTAAAAGAATCATGAGTTTTTACATAAATGAATGAGCCACAAGAGCCTAAGACAGTTTTTCTTAGCTCTGGGAGAGGAAGTAACAAATTTTGGGAAGGTGAGGAGTGGGACTTCAGGAAAACAAAGGGTTTCTTATGTAGATAAAGCCTCAAAGATAACCTTTCAAAGCTGCCCTCAGAAGAATAGATGAAAAGTCTATCTAGGCATGTTGACCATTTTTACTCTCTTCTCTTCTCTCGTGGTTAATCTGTCCTGGTTATTTGATGAGATTCCTGGGGAGGGGGGTTAAGACAATTGCATGTCTTTTGGTAGAATTTCCCTCAGTCAGATAAGAGAACTACAAAGAAAGCCCCTCCTTGTACTTGACAAAAGGAAGGAGAACCAGGAAAAAGTTAGGAGGTCCTTGGTTGTGAGGCAGCTTCATAGGCCTTCTAATTTTCATAAATCAAAAGTGCTTAGCATGACAAAGCACCCCACTTCGGGGTGTCATTTCCTGAGGCTCAACAATGGCATAAGAACAGATCACAGAGAGAAACCAGCTACATAGCATAGGAGAGAAAAGGGTTGCAGGCTGAATCCAGGTAAGCTTCCTGTCCACTAGAAAAAATAACAGTAGTCTCCAGAAGAACATGACAAAGAGTTACTTCAACACATTATAATCAGTTTTCATGACACGTGAAAGAACAAGAAAGTGTGACTCATGCTCCGAAGAAAAAGAAGCTAATAGAAACTGATTCCAGGAAAGTTCAGATGTTGAGTTTATCAGTTTCCAAAATGGATCATATAAACATGTTTAAAGTAGTATTTGAAATATGTTCAAATGTTGAAAGAAAATGTGTAGCAGTGATCAAACAGACAAGGAATCTCAACAGAAAGATGGAATTGTTTATTTTTAAAAAGAAACTAACACTGAAATAAAAACTTACTAGATTAATTTTACATCAGATTATAGATGTCAGGAGAAAGAATTCATGAATGTGAAAATAAATCAATCATTCAAAAAAGAGGGAGAGGGCTGGGGATTTAGCTCAGTGGTTCTGGCGCCTGCCTCGCAAGCGCAAGGTCCCGAGTTCAATCCCCGGTACCAAAAAAAAAAAAAAGAGGGTGAAAAACATTGAAAAATAATGAACAGAATCACAAGAGAACTGTGGGTGACATGGAACAACCCCCAAAAGTATAATTTTAATTTCTCCCCAGAAGAGAAATTTTTAAAGAAATAACGACCATAGAACTTCTCAAATTTGAAACAAAAAATAATTACAGAACAAAGAAATTTGATGAACTCCAAGGAGAAATATCACAAAGAAAACCACTCTTGGGCTAAGGTTACAGCTCAGGGGTAGAGCACTTACCTAACATACGTAAGCCCAGGTGTGCTGTGGTTCAGCCCTAGCACATAAAAGAAAAAAGAAAAAAAGGCCATCTAGACACATCGTGATGGGTCAAAAGCCTAAGACAAAAAGAAAATCTTCAATGCAGCTAGAAAAAAAGAGATGGTTCAAATGTAAGATTAACAGCTTATTTCTCATGAGAAATTATAGAAAACATTGGAACAATATATTAAAAATGCTGAGGGCAGAGGAACCTGTCAACTAAGAATCTTCTATCTAGGGAAGCTAGCCTCAAAATGAAAGAGATGGGTTTGGAGTTGTAGCTCAGCCCTATAGGGCTGTCCTAACACGCCTTGAGGCCAGGGATCAACCCTCAGCACAGAAAAAGAACAAAAAAAGGTGGAGGGGACTAATGCTTTTTCAGGTGAACAAAAATTGAATGAATTCATTATCAGAGGACCTGCACTACATGAAATGCTAGAGAAAATTCTTCCAACTGAAAGGAAATGATACTAAAAGGCAACTCCAATATACGAAAAGTAATACAAAGCACCAGAAATGGTAAATATATGGGTAAATACAAATGACTGTTTTTATACTTTTAATATCTTTAGTAGACACACTACTTTTAAAGTAAAAATTATACTGCTATATTGATGTGCTTATAATGTATGTAGATATAATGTGTGAGTGTGTGTATAGCAGCAATAGTATTGGGCTAGGAGGTAGCTCCCTGGTAGAGCACTTGTCTAGCATGGGCAGGCCCGGGGATTGATCTCCAGCACATATACAGAAAAAAGGCACTAAGAAAGGGAGAAATGAATGGAAATGTTCTTCTATTTTACCTGAAATAATTTGATATTAAATCTCAATAGACTTATGTTTGAGGTATATATTGTGAACCCTAGAAAAACAACTAAAGAAACATTACAGAGAAATATAGATATATCAATATATGAATTAAAATAAAATTTATATGTATTTTATTATACATTTGATTAGTGTCCAAGGATGAACAGACAAAAATTATGAGACAAGTAAAAAGAAATAGTAATTTACAATTGTAAATACAGCCATATCAATAATTACATTCAATGTCAGTAGATAGACTAACCCTCCAAAAAATGGCAAAGATTGTCAAGTTCAGATATACATGGATTTATATCTATATGTAGTATAGATATAGATATGTAGACACATGCAGGCTAAAAGTAAAAAGATGGAAAATATACCATAATATTAGGTATCAGAAAACTGGAGTGGCTACATTAATATCAAAATAAACTTCAAGACAAAGAATAGCAATAAAGCCAAAAGCAAAACTTTTGTAATATTAAAGAGTTCTTACATGGGGAAAATATAAAAATTATAAATATACATGAGCTTAAAAATAAATTGACCGCGCAGAAGCATAAAAGAATCTTTTTCAGCTAAGGATATGACCTATATTATGATTACAACAGTGATTTCACTACTATACTCATCTGTCAACACTTATGAAATAACTTTTCACTTAAAATTGATAAATGTTAATGTATAGAATTTATACCTTAATGAAAAATAATGAAAAGAAAAGATCACTTTAAACCTAATGATATATTTGGGTGTGTAAGTCAACCTTAAATGTATACTCTAGGGCAGTTGGTTTTCATTTGAAATGTCCTAATCAAAAATCCACACTCCAAGGAAGATTAGTGTTTGAAGAACTCTAACCAGGAATCCACACCTCTTACGTGACTATGGAAAATGCTTTTAAAATCTTATCCAAATATGCATCCAATTGTTCATTATTTAGCAAAAGGGCTATTAAAAATAATTAAACAGTGTCATGAAAAATTAATCATATTCAAGGAAGATTAACAGGTACCTCTGCCCTAACATGAACAAGGCATGAGAATCTGGCAATACCTATGTCAGGGTAACATCTATGAAGAGCATCCGGAATGCATTTGTTCTTCACTTAAAAAAGAAGTCTTCAGCTGGAGGTGGAGCTCAGTAGTAGAGCACATCCTTAACATGCAAAAGGCCCTGGACTGGATCCCCAGCACCAACAAAAAGAAGAGAGGGAGGGATGTCTATCAGTGCTCCAGCTAGAAAATTGGCTCCTCATGCTACCAGAATTATTGAATGCATCCTCTTCAGAGGCAAGTTTCCATGCCAAGTGCCTGTTGGGAAGTCTAAATGGGCACTGTGTTCATTTTTCTGCCTGCTTCCCATTAAATATCTGTTCTTATAGAATTCAGGCTGGGACTTGTTATCAATGTTCTATACTGCCTGGTAATGAAGTTGCTGGAGGGAGGCATACTTCCCTCACCATCTCTAATTGTCAGAAGCTAATGTTTTTGTGAACAGCCAGATGGGTTCAGATCAGTTCAGAGGCACCCCAAATTGTCCAAAAGACCTTGTGCTCTCTCTTTGCTGCTACAACCCAGGTAGTTTATATTAGATAAATTTCTTATATCAAAAAAGTTTCTACAGCGAAGCTTTCGATTCAATTTGCCTGACTTATTCTGAAAAAAAAAAAACAACTCTTTTCTTCTGACTTTAACTCACAAAGGCAATTTGTGCAGGGAGTTTAAGGGAACAATTAATATTGAGATTTTAGATGCTTGTCAATGATTACAATATTAAACTCTGCATGACATCCTTATGAACAGCACATTTACAAGCAATAATGTTGGAGCAGGACTTCCCAAAGGACACTGATTTCTCTTGATCATAGTTGCATGTAAGTCAAATTTTATTAGAGCACAGCCAGTCATTCATGTGTGTGCTGTCTATGACTGCTTCTGAGCTACAGTGGCAAATTTGAATAGCTGAGACACAGACAGAAACTGTATGGCCTCCAAAGCCAAAAATATTATCTAACTGACCCCTTATAGAAGTTTGTTGATCCTTGCATTAGAATAGTGTTCCTTCTAAGTCAGTAATTTCCAATGTAGCCTCATAAAAATTGCCAGTTATTTTTGCTTTTACATTTGCTAATTCCTCCCTTTTAGTTTTTTTTTTCTGATTGGTGCAGGAGGAAAGGGTGTTGGGGATAAAACCCACAACCTTTGCACACACTAAAACTGAGCCATTTCCTTAGCCTGTTTTTTTGTTAATTTTTTTTAGTGCCTGGTAAATTTATTATAAGGTAATTCTCATTTCTGAATAACTACATTTCATTTTCCTTTGCTCACCACTTCACTTATGTTCTATATCTTTTTGTGAATATTATTCTTTCTAGTTTGCAAACTCATCTTGCTTCCCTCTTTACCTTAAGATTTATTTAGAAAGGTGTTTTTGTAGATTCTAAGTAGATAGGAACTATTTTTTTGCTATGCTTTCATTGTGAAGTCATTGTTCCGTCACATTTGAAACAGAAAATGTGACTGAATATGTACATCTTTGTAGACCTTTTGTGGCTTAAATTGTGGTCAATACCTGAGACCTTTCCACGTGTTTGAAAATAAGTTGTATACTGCTTTTGTTAGTACAAAATTATTTATATTTACATTTATCTACAATATTAAGTTTGTAAATCTTATTCAAATCCTTTAGTTTTACATATTTTGTCTATTAGAACTATCATTTTATGAGAAATATGTTGGAGTCTCATGATTGTTGATGTACCAGTTGTCTCCTCCCCTTTCCTCCCTCATTTCTCTCTTTCTCCCTTTGTTTATATCCAAACTACATTATTAAATATGTAAATAATCAACATTATACTGCTGAACCACAAGCTAAGAACAAAACCAATTCATATCAGAACAAGAAGAAGAAAGGCTCTAGAAAGCAATTTATTCAAGATAAAAAGTGGAATGGAATGCAACTGAAGTGTTCAGCTATATTACGAGAAGTTTTATAGTTCTATCAAAGTCTGAGAGAAGAATTAGTGATACATAATATGGAAGTCAGCCTTCAATCATCATAACAAATACGGAGCTAATCTAATTATAAATGGAAAAGGTTTATTTTGACTCATACTTCTGGAGGTTTCAGCCCACGACTGGACAAAAGCACAGCTTTTAGCCCTTACAGTTTCCACCAACCCCCAATAGCACCAAGCTGAGGACTGAGCCTTTAACACACAGGCCTTAGGGGACATATAAAATTTCTGAATAAAAAAAGAAGTGTGCCCCTCTGTAATGTCTCAGCCATGAACCATACCCATAGACCATCATAAGGGAAATGTTGAATGTTGATTTAACCAAAAACTTTAAAACTAGAAGTCTAAATGAAGGAAATTTCTTGCAAAGGGAGGAGTATAAGAATGCTAAATCCTCATAATCCATACTAAGGAGTGAAGAGATTGTGCCTCATTTTTTAAAGACAACAAGTAAATGAGAAGTAGAAGAAGTATACGCATGTCACTAGAAGATATAGAGATAAATTCTGGAAGAAAGAGTTACAAAGTTTAAAGTTATTGCCACTGGTATGCAGGACTTGGGTGTGGAGGAGGGCAGTGATGGATAGGAAGAGATTGGAAAGGAAAATGTTTATTTTTTAATTTTAAACTTTGTGTGAGTATTTTCCTTTTTCATTCTAAAGTGTTTGATTTTTTTTTTAACCATATACATGTATTTCTTGGTAAAAAGAAAGTTTCAATTTAGAAAAGTAACCCTGGAGAGTTGGAAAGAACTAATTACATGATGACATCAGGAAATACCAAGAATGGCAACATTTGATTATTGCTTTGGTTTATACCCAGTGCAATGAAATAACCACCACAGCAGGGCATCTGGAAGTCCCTCAGATCTGTTCCTTGTTTCAACAGTGTTTGGATGGAACAGACCCAGGGACTCCTCTTTCATCGTCCATCTGCCTTCTCTCACAGACTTCGGAACCACCTCCTCGCCACCTTCTCGCTCATCTCCTGCTTCCAGCACCAGTCAACACTGTTCTTTTGTGGGTAGCTCCCTATTGCTGACCAACCATGGCCTCTCAGATTCGTCAGTATTATTCCACGTCGGTGGAGGAGGTCAATTTGCATTTGTGGGCCTCCTAATACCTACCTCTCTCTGGGCTACTGTTTTGACTGTGTGGATTGGCAGTGGCCACATTCTCCTCCAGGACTTGCAGAAACCTTCTGAAGATGAGTAGGGTAAAACCCTGGATGCCATGGAAGTTGCCCTGGCCCCGGAGAAGAACCTGAACCAAGCTCTTCTGGAT
Organism: Heterocephalus glaber; assembly: GCF_053883595.1. Taxonomy (NCBI): domain Eukaryota; kingdom Metazoa; phylum Chordata; class Mammalia; order Rodentia; family Bathyergidae; genus Heterocephalus; species Heterocephalus glaber. The sequence continues at coordinate 8,911,346 of NW_028258461.1, forward strand.
CTTCATGCCTTAGGCTCTGCCAAGACAGACTTCCCCCATCTCTGTGATTTGCTGGAGAGCCATTTTCTAGATGAGAACATGAAGATCATCAAGAAATGGACGCCCACTTCACTAAGCTCCGCAGGCTGGTGGGTGCCTGGGCCAGGCTGGCCAAGGGTCTCTTTGAAATGCTCAGCCTGAAGCACAACAAGGAAGTCCCAGATCCCGGTGGCCTTTGAGGGGCTCCCCTGCCTCACCCGGCACCAGGGCTCCGGCCTAACCTTCTCCCTCCAAACACTAGACAGTTTTTCATCTCCTTGGAGCCCCCTCTCATGTCTTGGATCAAAAGAAAATAAAGCCTTTTTGCAACAATGAATAAATAAATAACGACCACTATACCAGCCCACATCCAGAAAAAAGTCAGAATATGAAAGAAAACATAGCTAACAATACAAGGTAAATATTCAAAAATGTTTTTAAAATATTATGTAAAGCTTCATATAAATAGATTTGAGAGCCTAAGTGAAATAGATAATTGTTTAGGAAACATATTAGTTATTAAAATTGCCTTACATTAAAGTAGTTCCCAAATCATAGAAAATACTGAAAAGCTACTATATTTGCTCTTAATAAAGCCTTATGACCCATATAACTTTACAGATGAGACCAACCAAACCTGCAAACAATAGATAATTCTTATTGATTAACATAGCTCATTAATTCTTTTTTTTATTTTTAGGAAGAAGTACAAACAACCAATGAACACATGAAGAAGTATTCAACATCACTGGCCATTAGAGAAATGCAAATTAAAACAACACTGAAATTCCACCTTACTCCAGAAAGAATAGTCATTATCCAGAAATCAAATAATAGCAAATACTGATGAGGCTGTGAGGGGGGAAAGAAATCTTTTTACATTATTGTTTGGAATGTCAACTAGTATAACCACAATGGCAATCAGTATGGAGATTACTTAAAAAACTAAAACTAGATTTTCCATTTGACCCAGATACTGTGGCATCTCGGTTCACAAACTTCATTCTTTCTACAATTCTGGTTGCAGAATTCATTTCACGATCCTGACCAGAATAGTGGAATGAATTAATTTGTGAACCAAGGTACCACTGTATTCCCCTTCTATATATCTTCCTGAAAGAATCAAAGACATCATATTACAGTGATGTACCCATACCCATGTTTACAGCAGTCAATTCATAATAGTTAAATCTTGGAAGCAGCCTATATGTCCACCAACACATGAATGGATAAAGAAAATGTGGTATTTATACTCAATGGAGTACTGCTATGCCATAAAGAAAGATAAACTTGAGTCATTTGTAGGAAAACAAATTACTTTGAGACCATGATGATAAGTGAAATAAATCAGAAATACAAGCTTAAATATTGCATAGTTTCTCTTATATGAAAAAAGGAGATTATAAATAAAGAGTAAAATATAAGACAGATCATAAGAAGTTGGGAGGTAGATCTTTCTCAAATGGGAAGGGGATCAAGAACCAGAGGGAGAGGGGAGGGTGGGAAGGAACAGGGGATGAAAAAAGGAATTTAGGATGTGTTATGCACATGCACCAACTCCACACAAGGAAAGTAAACATTATGTACTGCAAACATGTACTAATAAAAATTTTAAAATAAAAATGTTAATTTTTCATTAACTATCTGTCCCTAATATGGAACCTAAAATTGTAAAATTAAAACAGAAAATCAAAACCATGTGGTCTCATGCTCAGGAACCCTGAAGAACACATGCTGATCTGTAAATAAAGATATGCAGAAACAAAAATGTTCCTGTATTTAGAAAAATATACAAACCCACAACGAAAACAGATAGTCATTCCTCTTCCTGATCTAAATCTGATGAACTCAATGTGAAATATAAATTAGCAGACCGTATGTTTAAAATAGACAGCTGCTAACAAATCATGCTAAAGAATCATTGTTACAAATTAACTGCTACGGATGACACCAAGCTAACCCTAACTGTTTCAGTTTTAAGGCCAAATATACAGGACAAAGAAAGAAAGCATTCCAAATCATTTTGTAGATAAGGGCTTTGCTTAAAACTTTTTAAATAGATTACTATTTATGGCTATTATATAGATTATTATGCAACCATAATAATCTTTCTCTTAATATAGGGAAAAGCTAAAGTAGCACTGAATTATAATGCATTACTAGATTAAACCTCTTTTCTTTTTTATTTCTTTAGGAGTTATTACTACAACCATGGTTTGAAGGGCCAACTCCGCCACTTACTGCTCTGAGGCCATGAGTAAAAGTATATATTTTAAATGCGCTTTTTAAACCTTTGCCTTTTTTTCTTCAAATTAAAGTATGCACATGGTTTTAAAAGTCAAAATATTATTCAAAGGCTTATAATGAAAAACAGCAGTCCCCTGCCCTATGCCTTCTCATTACCTAGTTTTATTTAGTATTTAAAATTTTTATTATGTCTAAAAATTACACAAGTAATACAGGAATACATTCCCATTGGGAATGAGTCAAGTCATTCACAAATACAGCAAGTAAAACATTCAAGTACTTCTTTTAATTCCACACCCCACTCCACCTCCTTCTGAGGTAATCATTGTCATCAGTTGGATGTGACTGTTTACAGCCCATTCCCTATGAATCTACATATCTATGTACCTACAAATTTGTTTGGTATGTTATTGAGATCATACCATAAAAATTTTTTTCTTCTTTTATTTCAATTAATAGTATAAGTTGGAGACCTTTCCATGTCACTGCACATAGATCTATCTGATTTCTTACAACCATTGCATAATACAGATACATCATTTTTTAAAACTGCTGAGTATTTTGATAATATCTAATTTTTTGAAACTAAAGTGATACAGCAAAAAATATTTGTTCATGCTTTTTTGTACATATACATCTGCTGGGTCCAAAAGTATATATCTTTCATACTTTGATAGTAACTGAGAATTGCCCTCCAAAGAAACCATATTATTTTACAGGCTTCCAGCAAAAGTAGAAATTTTTACCAAATTGATGGACAGGAAAAAATGATTTTTTTTTTTTTTTTTGCGGTACCAGGGATTGAACTCAGGACCTTGCTCTTGCAAGGCAGGCACGGTGCCACTGAGCTAAATCCCCAGCCCTACTAATTCTTCAATACGTCTGGAATTCATTTTATCTAGTATCAATTAGAATATGGATTTTATTTTTCCTAATATACATTACTGAACTACACCTTAGTGCAGTCATTGTTTCTTTTATAATTTGAAGTGTCACCCCTTTCATCTATTAAATGTCTTTGCTCTCTAGTTTACCTCATTGATGTATTTATCCATTTTAATTACTACAGCCTACTGAGAAGGGGAAAGCAGGAGTATCACATGTTCAAGCCAACCTGGTCTATTTAACAACTGAGACTTTTTCTCAAAATTTAAAAATTTTAAAAGAGCTGAGAATGTAGCTCAATTCAGTGTAAAGGCCCTGGGTTTGATCCCTAGTACTCCGAAAGAAAATTACTATAGACTATTTCAGCTTTGTGGAGTATTTCTTTTCATTGCTTTGTGTCAAATCCATGCTCCAACACTGAGCCAACTCCAGCTCCAGGATATTTCAATATCTGATAGAGCAAATTATCATTATAATGTTTGTTATTATATTGTATTTATAAGTTAATTTTGGCATCTCTAAAAGACTAAGTTTCTCCAGTCTGCATCATGGTACATCTCTCCGTTGAGGTCTTTTTGGGCATGTCTTTTGTTTAAATGTTATGCTTATAAAATATTTGTTTTATCAATGCCAGTGTATGTACTTCTCCTAAGGCTTGAGGCTTTTGTCAAAGAGTGTTCATAACTGACATGACATAGCTAGCCATGACCACAGTTATACATGTGCAGACAATGACAGAAATATCATGACTACTGCCTTCCCAATAGTGACCATAAGGTCCCAATGATTGTAGAGTCTTCCTGACTTCAGAGATGTTGAACCATGGGAAAATAAACTGGCAAATTTGTTTTCCCATTCTATGGGTTTTCTTTTCACTCTGTCCGTTGCTTTTTTGCTATGGGGAAGCATTTTATTCTGATATGCTCCTATTTGTTGATTTTTGTACAACTGGGGTTTTGTTCAGAAAGTCCTAGCCTATGCTTATGTTTTTGACAATTTTATCTATTTTATCTTCTGACAGGATAAGTGTTTTGTTTCAATATTCTTAGATACATTTTAATTTTAGTTTCAGTAGTTACTAAAATTCTTTTTTATCACTACATGCTTGCAGTACATAATGTGTACATTCCTTGTATGGGGTTGGTACATGTGCATAACACATCTTAATGCCTTTTGCACTTCTTCTGGTGATGTGCCCATTCATTTCACTTGGCCATTTTTTATTGAGTTTTTTACTTTAGGAGGGTCTAAGTTTTGTGTTTTGTAGTTCATCAAACAAGTTTATTCTTTCCATTCAAAATTAAAATAAACCAAAGGGAAAGGTCTTTATAAATTTTACCTTCAAAGAAATTTTCTGTTACTATATTAAATCCGCCATACTAGAGCACATAAGACAAAGAAAGAACTTACTATTTAAGAAAATTGTGCACTAATTATAGTCAATGAAATTCACTGTTAAAACACTTAGGGCTTAAAACAAAAACCAAGTCTCTTTTATGGTGATTATCTTGTTGATCTTTACAAAAATATTCTGAAGTCAGTGCTATTATTCTCCCCATTTTAGAGATGAAAAACTGAGGCTCAACAAGTTTAAAAGATTTACCCCAAATCACACTTCTAGGTAGTAGCAAAGAGAGCATCTGGCCCTTGAAACTAATCTCACAACCATAATTTTCTAATAGAGACTCAGATATCCAAGAATCCACACAGCAGCCATGGTGAGATCTGTGCACTGAGAGGCTCCATAGTACTAGTCACACCATTACCTTTCCTTAAAAGTAAAATGATGGGAAATTACTCTTCAATGCCTTCACCACCACCAACTGCCAGTAAACGCCCAGGGTGTCTGTTAAAGGTGTTACAGACAGGTGCTTGGGAAATGTATTCTAAACTTTACCTTTAGATGCCAATATTTGGAATAGCTTTTACTGGAATGTTTGCTGGCATTAAGCCATCAGCCTACATTGAAGGACAAGAAAGAGAAAATTGCATTGAATTAGTGCCAAGAAATTATCCCCTTTGTAAGTATTCAAAGAACAACTTTCTCAGAGAGCCCAGTATTGAAAAAGCTGGCCTTCTCTAGGCAAAAGGAAATTGCTTACATCTTAGAAATAATGTGATTAATTGATTTGAAGCTTAGAAGCAAGCCACCATCAAACCTCTAGCAATTGCTTTGAGCATTTCCAGTTGTTTAGAGCAATTGCTTAGAGGATCTTTTCCCTTGTCCTACTGTTATCTACCTGAACTTCAATATTTATTTTTAGCATTTGCAGTGCCCTTGAGCCATGCTATGCATGTTAGAGCACATACATGAACATAGCTGCATACGCACCCACTTCTAAATGGAATGGGCCTATGATGGTGAGGCGTAGCCCAGCAGTTCTCAACCATGGTGACCTTGGTCTTTTAAAGGGCATTCTGTGATGACTGAGAATGCACAGATGTGTAACTGGTATCTAGCAGGGAGAGACCAGACCTGCTGGCAAATATCTTAAAATGTGCAGGACAGCCCCTTCAACAAAGAATTATCTGGCTTCATAGGTCAAGAGGGCCAAGGTTAGGAATCCCCAGGGTTTGCCCCACTGATAAGAGACAGAACTGGAGTAAACAGGGAGGACTTTAGGAGGAAACAGTGCAGGAAGTGTGAAGCTAGAATGGCTCTAGAATGACTACAAAGGAGTGGCTCGCGGGTGGCTTTCCCATTGGAAGTGAAAGGTGGAGCTGTTTGCTTAACTCTTTTGTAAGATTGACTATTCTTGGTGCACATCAAAGAATAGGACAGGGCCCTAAAGCTGCCTCCAGTCCCACTCTGTTAGTAGCACCTCTGAAACAAGATGTTGATCTAGTTGTAAACTTAGATTTTTAAATCCTGGGGAATGTTTGGAGAGAGGAGGAAGGCAGCAACTGAGCCCTGGAGGGGAATCTGAGTGCTTAGACTCTAGTCTCCTTCTATGTCACTTTTCCTTCCTAGATTTTAGTTTCTTCCTTTATAAACTGAGAATACAGATGATTCCACTGCTGAAGATTTGATGTAGCAAAAACTGAGTTGCTTTCATTGTTCTTCCTGCTACAGACTCACACAAAACAAAAACTTTAGTAATCATAACAGAATAATTTCAGAATTTTTTGAGGTATTTCACGGGTAACTTTTGTTTACAGTGTACATTGTAATTCAATGAGTAAATCAAGTTTATTTTAATATTATTACTTCTTATACAGGGGTCTGTTTTTGAAGTTTCCTAAACTGCTATTCTAGTGCTAGAGAAAGGGAATAAAGCAAATCTTTTTGGAATTTTTTTTTTTTTTTGGTACCGGGGATTGAACTCGGGACCTTCCGCATGCGAGGCAGGCAGCAGAACCACTGAGCTAAATCCCCAGCCCAATAAAGCAAATCTTTATCATCTCCTGACCAGCAAAGTTAGTCATGGACTCAATCTTTAGACTAAGGCTTTATTTAGAATGTAAAATGCTTAGAAGAAAAAAAAATGTTTCTTTTTTTGGTACCGGGGATCGAACTCGGGTCCTTGCGCTTGTAAGGCAGACGGCAAAACCACTGAGCTAAATCCCCAGCCCAAGAAAAAATTTTATGAGAAAGTTGAAATAGTTAACGCTCAGGTCCCAGAGAGCAGAAAGGCGACCTTTTTTTCAGAGTAATGGGAATCAAACCCAAAGGTGCTTTACTGCTGAGCTACATTCGCAGTCCTTTTATTTACTTCAAGCCAAAGTTTTGCTTAGTCTCCCAGGCTGGCATTGAACTTGTGATCCTTCTGCTTCAGCCTCCGTAGCTGGGAATCCAGATGTGCACCATGTCTAGCAACTGGACATGGTAAATCCATTTGTCAGCTATTCCTAAAACTCTATTCAAAATGAAAGATCTAATGAAGATGCTATGGTGTGAATATAACTTGAGTGTGTCCCCCCAAAGTTTTATATCTCAGTGTCCCTAGTGTGATGGTGTTTAACTGGTAAAACCTTTAAAAGGATGGGCCCAGTGGAAGGTAATTAGATCATAGGGGATATCATCCTTGGAAGAAACTAATGTTATTGTAGTTCATGTGGACACAGTTTAGTTCTCAAGAGTGGGCTGATATAAAGCAAAGTCACCCAACCCACTTGGCTCTTTTCTTTTCGCTGTATGATGTGCTGTAACCAAGGGAGCCCTCACCAAGCTGCGTGCTCTTGAATCTCCCAAACTGCGAGGTAAATAAACTTCTTTTCAAATTACCTAGCCTCAGGTATTTCACTGTAGCAACAGAGAATGCATTAATGCGGAGGGCTCAGAGGGAGCTCTAGCCTAGTGGTTCGTGCACAGAGTACAAGTCTCCACCCATGGCTGCACAGGTTGGTCAGTGCACAAGGCTACTCAGCAGCATTGGAGAGTGGAAGGTGAAATCCAGCTCTTCCTCCATATACCTTTGCACAGAGCTATGTCTGTGGGGAAGGGGACCTCTTCCAACTCAGATAAAGGTACAATACGCCATTAAGCAATAGCCATGTCTTCATTAAAAGCTGCAATATAAGGCCTGGGGACTTAGCTCAGTGGTGCCGAGCCTGCATCACAAGTGCAAGGCCCTGAGTTTGACCCCGGTACTGAAAGAAAAAAAAAAACTGCAATGTAGTTTCTAAGTTCTTATTCTAAACCTCAGTTGTGTAGATTTTTTAAATCATCCAATCAACAAACTTGCTCCAGGTAAGAGAAACAGATAATAGCATAGTTTTAACATGCAAACTCTCGGGATACAAAAATAACCACCAAATAATTGTCTCTAAACACTAAAAAGTCAAAAGACAAGCTAAGGATGTGAAGGGGAAGATTTTGAAGGCAGGAAACAAATAACTTGGCAAAGCCACACTTCAGCCCTTAAGGTAATAATTCAATTTACAGACAGACGCCCACATTCTATGACCCAAGAGGTTATCAATTTGGTTATCAAACATTCTATTTTTAAGAGAGATGAAGAAACATAAACAGTGATCTTGAGGGCTTGTAAAAAGCAATTTTCAGGCATTTCATAGTCTGTATATCCTCAAGCAAACTTTCCACAACTGCTCCACAGAGAATTCACATCTACAACACTGGCCCTGAAACACTGTTGTGTCTTCTGACCCACCAAAGAGAAAAATCTGTTATATTAGACCCAGCTTAGGTTATGTTACTGCCATTGCCTCCCAAGTCCATGGCAAGTGATCATCGAAGGCTGAAACAGGCACCAGCTCAGCATTAATGACAGAACAGGTGCCCATGAGTATTGTGTAGAATGTACAGTATTGGTTATTAAAGGTCAGAATAATATTTAAGTACGATAGCCTTAAGTTCAGAAAGTTTTTTAACAGAAGCGCTACTAATTACTGAGTATTCTCATTTAAAATTTTTGTATATTCTTCAGTGAGTTGCTTAGCAATTTAAGAAAACCCTGGTTAAATGAAAGGTACTATGAAATATTGAAATAACCTTTTCTGGCTTAATTTGAATGAAAAGTCTGATTACTTTTAAGCCATTACACAGCAGATCCATATACTTCCTATATTTATATCCTTCTAAACAAGCAGGAAATTCAGATCTCACAGTGAGCCAGCTCTCCATTTGCATTCTTGATTGGCATGATCAGGGCTGCATCACGGTTTGCGAACATCATGTATTACGTGAGACCCAAGAGAAGTCTACGCCAACCTGCAGTATGTGGTAGGCAATCAAGCAGCAGAAAGGAGATGAATTGCAAGTCCTCTGAGAATGGAATCATTATGAGCTTAACAAGCATGCATCATTCTTGTGTATATCTGTTTTAGTGATGTTAGTATGATATTCATTGTTGCACTAGGAGCTATTGTGATAGCTTTAAATTTACTATGATGATAAATATTTTAGAATGACATCTGAATTGTCACAAATATTTGTTATGGTGCTCTCTATTCAACAGTCCATCTCCGGAGCGCGGACAAAGGGGAGATACATTTTTGAGCTAAGCAAGAGGTAGAAGGAAAAATCAACATAATTAAATGCAAAGAGGATCAATGAAATTACATAATGTCAGAGCTAAAGAGAAACTTAAAGATTAACCAGTTTGTTTCTGCAAATATCCTACCCAAGTCCTTCTATGGAACAGAAAGGGTATTATGTATCCCACTGGGAACATAGTCCTCAGAGGCAAATAGCTTATTTGAAACACTATAAACGTCCTACTTTATTCTAAAACGTACTTAACCTCTGAGTCTCAATTTCTTCATGTGGAAAAGGGAGATCATAGTGATGCTTATCTCACAAGCTGAATTTTAAGGTTAAATGAGATTTATGCATGAAACACTAAACAAACTACTAGCTATATACTAAATGCTCAATTAAGAGTCAATATTTTTGGCCTGGGGTTTATAGCTCAGTAGTAGAGCACTTGCCCAGTATATGCAAGATGTAAGTTCGATCCCTAGCACTGAAAAAAATCAATATTTTTATTTATGACAAAGAAAAAATTAATTGTGCTTGCCATTTGTGATAAGGGTGGGGAAGAGGGTGTGGAAATTTATTAAAGATACTGGTGAGAGGGCACTATGATGGACCTGGGGCCTCATAGAAGGCAACATAAAGTGACATCTAGAATTGATCTTAAATGTCAGTTTTCAAGCAACTTAAACTGGGGCACATGCTCCCCAAGCAATGCACTTCAAGAGACTTGAAACCGTCTTCCACATTGTCAATCTTATTCAGTACTGAGGAAGATGAAATGGTTATGAAAATAAGCACATATATTATAGCGTAGAATTCAGATTTCTGCATGACTTTCTAAAGTAAAACATAAGCCTTCAAACAAATGTCTCTCCCTATCACCTTGCAGGCTGAGTTTATACTGTTTAGCTGTTAGGAATACTTCCTTTGAAAAGTAGGAAGTGCACAAACCATCCACTCTCCCATTATTTCTCACCCTTATTTCATTCAGCATGAACCTGATGTTTCTTATGTAAAGGTTTATCCACATCTACTAGCTTAACGTATGGGTCACAGTGGGATGGCTGGAAAATAGGTGTCTGCATGGCAGAGAAGGAAAGGAGAATGGAGTAATGCATGTTGTTTCTTCTACCTTGTATCTACAGCAGCAGTATCAGGGACAGTAGTAAACTGATTCACACAGTAGTCAAGTAAACGGGGAAGCTCTGATTGGGACCTGAGGCCAGAGCCAACCTGGGTATCTCAAGCTAGGGGACAAAAATGGTGCGCGTCTGTTGTAGTCAGGGTTTGCAGGGGAAATAGATTCAATACAGGACATATAATTTATAGGATTATTTTATAATAGTTACCCAAAAAGTCAAATGCAAAAGAGTGCAAGAGATCTAGCCGTGCACTAGAGACCCCAAGAGTCCAGCCAAGAGACTAGATCCCACAGCAATGTCCTGCACAAGTCCAGCTGAAGGCCTAGAGCCCATGGCAGTGTCCTCCATGAGTCCAGCCAGAGGCATAGAGCCCACAGCAATGTCTCATGCTCATTATCTGCACCCAGAAGGCCCAAAGGCCAAGGGTGGAAGCCAGAAAACTTGCACCAGTGTGGTGAAGAATTTGTGCCACCACGCTGAGGGATCTACACAGATCTACATTGGAGCTAGAAAGTGATGCTCATGGTGAATATCAAAGCTTCCTGATGAGAAAACAACAGCCATTCCCCCACAACAGTGAGTATCCAAGCTCCAACCAACCACAGCAAGCTTCTCCTAGAAAATCAACAGCCCAGGATCTTCCCCTCCAGTTCTTTTTATGCCATTGACAACAATGCTCAGGTGGGTCTTCCGTGCCCAACCACACTGATTCAGTTCAGCTGGGCGTCACAAGCTGACCATTAGTTACTCCAGCACAGTGTCCATAATGATGGGTATCCACCCCCAAATTCCATCCCACCCTATCCCACAATGTCCTCCACAAAGCAGGAAAGTTTATATGATATCAGGCCACTAATGTGACTGTTAGAAGCATCACAGGACAGAGAAGAGAGGGCACTGTTCCCCCGTATCACAGGCAATGCTGTCCCTGACATCCTCAGGGTTTGTCTGTCCCCATGGAAATATGGTTAGTTTGTCAAACAATGGACCAGAAAGGGGTGTGTGTATAGTCCACACAAGCATATGATCATATCTGTGTATAACATGCCTCACAAGGATTCTTCATTAAGACTATTTAGTCTATCTTGCTTCCATTTTGGTAGCCATGTGACTTTTATGCAAGCTATTTAAATTTCTCTGAACCTCAGTTTCCTCATTGGTAAGAATGGGACCATGATATTTATCTTGCATGTTATATTGATTTCCTAGTGTTGTTTGGAGAATGAAAATTAACGTCTTCAAGTGACACATACACTATAAAAAGCTGTGCAAGTCCTAGAAGAGATATTACTAAACATACAAACATTACTAAACGAACAGCAATAAGGAAGGTATACTGGCAGACCATGTACCCCTGAGTTGTGGTTGTTTTATTTAACAGCACCAACAAACACATATTAATTGAAATTTTTAAAGATTACATTCTAAGAGAAAAGAGGCATTCTTGTCTACTTATTCATATGACTTGGTCTCAAGCATCTAAGATTCCATGAGGGTGGGGAGCCTGATTTCCTCTCTACACTTGTATCTGTACCACCCCCACTGGGGGCCAGAAGACAGTGACAAGACTGCCACTCGATAGGAGGCAAGAGCCCAAACCAGGCCTCTCGTGACAGACTGACATCCAGCAGCTTGTTAATTACATATTTCCATTAATGGGATGAATTCCATTGTCTTTCTGGATGACACCCTCTCTTTCAATGCATAGATGTCTTATTTTCTTCTGCACTCCTTAGCAACCCAGCTACTGTGCTCTGACAATTCCATTTCTTTACTAGTCTTGAAGCATTAAAAAAAAAAAAGAAGAAGAAGAAAGAAAGAAAGCTGTTCTTAAAATCCATGGATCTTGCACACTTGGAGATTTTTCCCCTAAGTTTCTCTAATCCATTAACTTTAAAAAGAATTCCATGATCAGAAACACATAGAGACATCATACCATTTCCATGGTAGCTTATTTTTTTAAAGTCTCATTAACTCAGAGTAAGATTGTCTTCTCTCTTTGGAACACGAATCAAAGGACAGTCTCGTAAACACACAGAGTTGTCTTTATTGGATTCTTTGGCAAGAAGGCTACATTTAACTAGGTGAAATTCTCCAGGACTTGATTACACACCTTGCAGAGCTCTTTTCTACATGGGAAAGTGCATATGATGGCAGGCACAAAAACAAAATCTGCAGGAAAACCGAGGAGGATGGAAATTTGAGCAAATAGAGGTTCACTTATTTTCTTCAGAGTCAATAACTGCAAAACCAGGACTGACAGTCTAAAGCATTTTACTGGAGTATGGCATATACAAATATTTCCCCACAATACCTTTGCAGAAAGATAAGTTTTCCAAGTCCAGGAGAGGAAGTGACAGAATGCCCTAGGCATGAGATTGACTGTGAAATAATAGATGCGTAACTGAAAGGAAAATGCTCATCTTTGGGAGAGCCAGAGAAGAGGTAGAGACGAGTTCAAGGTTGAGGCAAAAGAATGGTGAGCATGTCAGGGGGCAGCAATAATGTCAAACAGTATGAATACTTAAAAGTTGGAATCATGTTTTTAAATTGGATTTTAGAATGGATAGGGAGCTGGCGGATAGTATGGAATACAGAAGTAGCACAGTCCAGATCCATCCCAAGTCCTGGATTTAAAATACATGGTTTATATGCCATTGATTATAAACTTCCCCCGGACATCACTTGGGCAAGGTGAATAATCATTAGCATTTTGTTGATTTTACTCTGCATCCACCAAATTGCTTTTTCAAAAAGGTAACATTCACACCTCTGAGTAAAGCCGGGGATTTTACTCTATCCACCTGGACATATGAAACACTCCTACACCACACTGTGCACATAATAGTGAAAGAATAAGGAGAAAAGCAAAGCTACTAGTTTTTCTATTTGCTGCATCATAACAAATTATAAATTTAAATGGCTTAAAATAATATCTACATATTATCTTACAAGTTTGAAGGCACAGTGTCCCTGGGACTGTGATCACATTTGTGGCTTCAGGATCCTCTTCTAAATTCACTGGCTATAGGAGAATGGGTTCCGTGTGGTTGTAGAACTTAGTCCTCCATTCCTTGAGGTTGCCTGCAACTCCTTGCCCTGTGACCCTTTTCACAACATAACAGTTTGCTTCCTTGAACAGTAGGAAAGCAACTCCTGGCTTCAGATCTCTCCCTTCAGGGAAAGTAAGTTATATGCCTTCCTTAAAGCCCTCATCTGATTAGGTCGGGCCCGTCCTGAATATTCTTCCTTTTGATTAATGCAAAGTCAACAGATTAAAGATCTTTATTATATACGATAAATCACTTCACCTTTACCATAGAAAACTACCTAATCACAAGAGTGAAAACCCTTCCTATTGACTAGTCCTATACACGTTAAAGGGCAGGAGATTACACAAGGTATCAGAGGCAGGATTGTTAGAATTCTGCCTACCATAGCTGATTCAATGGAAAATCGTTTTCCCTCTATCTTTTTGCATCTTTTATGGTTTTATCTTAATAAAGCTTTGTTTGTTTTGCAGTGCTAGGAACCTCACACATGCTAGGTAGGCAAACACTCTGCCACTGAGCTATACCCTTAGGCCTTAATAAAGTTTTAAAACCATTCCCTGGGCTGTTTTGGCCCCATATCACTCCTCTTCTACAAATTCAAGCTTTCAAACCAAGTCAAGGGCAGTTTTGGAGACACATCAAGAGTTGACCTCTATGGGCTTCCTTTGTCAAGAAAATGGTATTTGGCCAAGTGGAATACTTCAGAAAGACCTGCTTAGTACCTTACAGAGTTTGTTTCTACATAGAACAACACAAGAGTTGGTAGTTACAGAAATCACAATTTAGGGAGAAACCAAGGAGGGTGGAGATTTAGGGAAACAGAAGTGGCTAGTGACACTCACGTAATAAAGAAGCTGATCTCACTGGGGAATGGCCAGGAGAAGTGGCGAGTGAACCCAAAGTTGGCACAAGTGGAAGCACATGCTTGGCAAAGAAGTGTGAGAGTTCACCATCCAGGGCTCAAGGATTCTTGAGGAAAAAGCCCATTTCACATGTTGTCAACAGTTAGGCAGCAGGCAAGGCAGTCAGTTCTCATCTCTCCTAGCAAGATTTGGAGCACCCAATATCCATTTTGTGTGGTACATCCTGATGCTCCTTTAGTTTCCGTCTCATTTCTTGTTGATACTACGCCAAATAAAGTGATTTCCTTTTCATCTTGCTGACACACACAAACACAGAGAAAGCCACACTATGCACACATGTGCACACACATGCACATGCAGCCAGTAGAGATTACGCAGAAGCAGCAGGTATGGTGGCTAAAAAGACCACATCTAGGGCAGGGGGTGTGGCTGGGTGTTAGAGCACTTGCCTAGCATGTGCGAGGCCTTCAGTTTGTTCCTCCAATACCGAAAAAAAAAAAAAAAAAAAAAAGAAATCACATCTATCACATTCAGCAGGCATGAATATAGATTCTAATTTCCTAGCTGAATTAATTCAGTTCAGATAATTTATCTCTCTGAGGTCTGGGGATGTAGCTCAGTGGTAGAGCATTTGCCTCACATGTATAAGGTCCCGGGTTCAATCCCCACTAATGCGGAAAAAAAAAACCTCTCTGAATTTCACCTTCCCAAGCTGTAAAATGGAAATAAATAAATTCCCAAGGTTGATATGAAGAATAAATAATATACCATAGAAAGCTTCTAACATGTCACTTGTCACACAGTACATGGAAATTGTTCCTATTTATTAGCAGTATTACAATTTTCATTCTTGCTATTATATGGAAATTCGTTTCAGGCAAAGCTCAAGAGAGCTTACTATTTGGAAATAGCATCTCTGTCTATGTTTGGAGAACATGGGGAAGGGAGCAAATGATAAGAAAGAAAACTTGATGAAAATGGGGAGCCTTTGTCTTCTTTACTGCTTAAATAATGTGTGGCCAGCATCCTGACTCCCTGCCGCAAAAATTCGTCTCCATTTAATGACAGAGTGCTTGGGTACTTAAGGCATTAGTATCACTGATTGAAGGGTTTCTTGTTATCATCATAAATGTCAAGATCCTGATGGGTATTTTTGCTCCACAAACATCTTTTACCTGCCCTATGCCAAGGAGGAAGGAAGTATCTAAGACAAGAAAACAGAGTGGAAAAATACAAGAACAGAAAGATAGGATTCCCCCCACCACCAGGCGTAATCCTAATAAATTCCTTGCTTTAATTGCAGGTCTGTTTGGTAGCTTTACTATGTTTCCCCGTTGAAATACATAATGAAATGCTGCAAGTCTTCATGGTGAGTTCTGTTGCAAGCGGAGCTGCTCATTAGTTTGCTTGTGGTCACGGGTATTTGTGTCTCATTTACATGGCAGAGATTTCGGAGACTACTCAAATTTGATAGAGACATCAACCAATAATCATAGATGACTGCAGAAGTGGAAGAAGCAATTGACACTTGCTCCTGCCTGTTCTCATAGTCACTCTGATTCCTTCATATACATTTACTCCAATACAGCAGAATAAAAACACAGCAATAAACAAAATAATTTTTAAATGTATTGGGAAATATTCTTGCACCATGTCCTTTGTATAAGAGAATGGCCAAGAGCCACTGGGAAGAGAGAGTCCCTCTCTTTTTGTAGATTCAAGGGAGGTTCCCTAAGGAATGAAATGAGTTCTGGCTTCCTAGTGAGTGACAGAATTCCTTCATTCAAAGTAATAGGTGGGTAATATTTGTCCTGTCTTCTCACATGAATATCTCTATATCAAAGGGTTTCATCATGAAAATCACTGTCCCTCCTGGCCTGTTAGGTCTTTTAGAGCCTGAAATTCCATGACTTACATTATAAACATTCAGGTAAATTCTCATAGTGGGGGGAACCCTCTCAATGGACTTCCTGTGTTTACAATTTCACAAAGAACAGAGTTGAGCTGGTAGGCAGCCCTGAACTGCACCAGGCATTCTCCTTCACCAAAATGGCTGCTGAGAATGTTAACAACTCTTTTCTCATGTGGAGATCTCTTCTCCCTCCCCTGCCTTTCATTTCCCTTCATACTGTGGGAAAGTCAGTTCCCTGTTATCCCCAAAGCCACTCAGCTTTCTGAGTAGACAAACTTACATGGTTTTCCTCATCCTTCTGTGTGAAGTAGTATCTTTCATTTTTAACTTCAAGAACAGACCACAGTGTCACACACCGCCAGAGTGGGACTTCCAAGACACAGTGCTATCTATGTTAGAGCCTCTTCACAATCAACGTGGAGTCCCTGAGGAGCAGCCAGAGTCTTCCAGGTAATCTGTAGCATATCCTATACTCTTCTAGCCAAGAGAGTTGGGGTAGAATGGCATGGGGGATGTGTATATGTGTGGATGAAAGATTGCCTGTGGATGCAATTAGCCATTACACCTGAGAAAATAGAAAGGCAAATGTGGAATTTTAGGCCTCTCAAGTGGAGGAAGTTGATGGGAAAGGGGTTGGTTCTTTTTGCTAGCCAGCAGGGGTCACAAAACATTCACAAATCAATTTCCACATCTGTAAAATGGGATTAAAATCCAGGCCTTCAATTTTTTGTCTTGTTCAGTTTTGTTTCTGGTTGTTTCATTTTCTTTTCTTTTTTCCTCCTACCAGGGAATGAACCCAGGGCTTTCGCACTGAGCTATAGCTACAGCTGCTCCCCACCCCCCTTTCTTTTTAAATTTTGAGACAGAGTCACTAAGTAGCTAGTTTCCAGTACTGGCTGTTGAACTTGTGACCCTCCTGCCTCAGTCCCCTGAGTAGCTGAGATTACAGGCAAACACCACCATGCCTGCCCAGACTTTTGAGTTTCCTGATAGGACTAGGTGAAACAATTTATGTGAGTCATGTGCCACCATCCTTGGTCTATCATAGACATTCGATAAACTCTACT
Organism: Heterocephalus glaber; assembly: GCF_053883595.1. NCBI lineage: Eukaryota > Metazoa > Chordata > Mammalia > Rodentia > Bathyergidae > Heterocephalus > Heterocephalus glaber. The sequence goes on from NW_028258461.1 coordinate 8,928,471, forward strand.
TCAGTTTCCCCACTCTTCAGTTCCTTGAAGTGTCCAATACAGAAACAGGCCTCCTTCTGCTAAAGTTTCCAACATCTACAGTATAAAATGATTGCCCACCCCTTGAGGGCCTCATGGCTGGCTTGGAATAATCGTGGTAAACCCTTGGGGGTTGTGCTTTCTACCGCACACCTTTCTCTCCTGTCTCTCCCCATTTGCTCTCATGGCTATTTCTCCTGTCTCACTTTGGCCCCTTTCCTGGTGGTATATGTAGTCTTTGAAGACCATCAGAACAGAGCATATCTTTCAGTGCTCTTTAGTAATAATCTCTCTTTATTTAAAAAATTAAAGCTATTTTCTGCTCTTTTCCTCATTTGAGTTACTATTCTAATTATTCAGTGAAATAGGCAGACCACAAAACAGATCAGGAAACAGAGACTCAAAGAGGGACATGACTTGCCCAAACTCACACAGCAAGTAAAGAACCAAGGCTGTCTGGCCTTAAATCATGAATGTCCAACCTTTGCATTTGCCTGGGCCACACTGAATGAAGAGGAATTGTTTTGAGCCATAGTAATATAGTTAGCATATGTAAGGAACAAAACTTCCTTCTGTCTTTAATGTATTAAATTACTTTATAAAATAACCAAGCCCAAGTTTCACTAAATAAGAATTACATGTCTGCCTAATAACTATGCATGCCTGTCTTCCAGGTGCACACAGGTAGACGGAGGTTGAAATAGTACTGTAGGTGTTCACTGAATTTTACTCAACAAGTTGCACAAGCGCATATGTCTGCCACAAGTACAGTTTAGATTGGATCGGCTGCATGTGGCGGGCACAAGAGGGGAAGCCAGCACCACACTGTGCCCTCCCCTACACGGCATTGCACTGTCACCTATGCAGTCCAAGCTTGAGCACTGTGCAATCGAGTCATGAAAACTATCACTAAAAGTCACATAACAATGTGAAAAGTTCCAGTCTTGTGGGGCAGCATTACTAGCTGTGCAGTAGTGCATGCAGCCCACAGGCTGGGCCCAGGGGTCATACACACACATGCTCTAAAACCTCCTGTACTGGAAATATGACACCTAGTCATCAGCTGTGCATCAACCACAAAAGAAGCAACAGTGAACGCTACACATGACCATTGTCTTTTCCTGGATGATGGTAGTCATTCTCAAGGAGGAATATTTACATAATGCATTGGTTTCCTAAGCAAACACACAATCAATGAATGAATGTGCTCCCACTCTGGAAAGCCACAGACACTTGAGTTTGCAAAACATCACCGCTCTACTCCATAGATGGATAATCATTTTGGAAAAATTTATTTCCATCATCCTGACAAATGTTTATAAAATAAAAGTTTATTTTTAAATTCTGTGTTTATAAAAATGGTGCTCTGAATATTATTTTCTCTTTATTTATAGTATGTTCCATTTTGCAGACTTTGTTCTTTAAGCTTATCTCTAAAAGGTCCTCTACAGAAGTTTATTTCTACAACAATGAGGATGAGAATCAGGCAGGGCAATTTCGGATCCTTCATGTGTGTGGTGTGTGTGTGTGTGTGTGGTATGTGTGTGTATGTGTGTGTGTATGGTTCTGGGGATGAATCTCATGCTAAGCATGTGCTCTAACACTGAGCTATACCCGGTCTTGGACCCTTTAGGTCAAGACTGCATAAAAATCCAGTATGTTCAGAAATTTAAAAATCTGCCCAATATATCCTTTAATATTAAAGAAAGAAATATGAATGTGGCTAATGTACCAATATTTTATCTTTGTGCACTTTTCGTTTCCCACAATGATTATTCTCTTATTAGGACAAAGTAACTGAAGTTATTGCCTGAGGAGGTAGTATTTGCAATACAAAATTTTTACAAGTATATTATTTAGTTAAAAAAGAAAACTTCAGTGAATGCCATTAAGAAATGTCTTTGAAAGAATATAATATGGATTAAAGGATCAACAGGAGCTGGGGATTTAGCTCAGTGGTTCTGCTGCCTGCCTCGCAAGCTCAAGGTCCCGAGTTCAATCCCCGGTACCAAAAAAAAAAAGGATCAACAGGATTCGTGTCAACACTCCATTCAATGGCTATAGTGATAGGCAGTTTGACAAAGCCCTCTCCATAAAAGAGCCAAAAAGTAGAAGCATGTATGCATGAAAATGTTAGTATATGATGAAGGCAGCACTTAAAATTAGTGTGAAAAAATGGGATTTTCAGCAAACATCGTATGGATACTTGGCTATTCATTTGAGAAGATAAAAATTTTAGATAACTATCTCATATCATATATAAAAATTAATTCCAGATGGTTTATAGAACTAAATATTAACATAAATAAATATAAGGGATGCTTGTACACTACTGATGGTGATTTAACTTTATTCAGCAACATCAGAGGGAATATATATATATATATGCATATATGTGTATATATATATATTGCAGTATTGAAGATCTAACCCAGAACCTCATACATGATGCACAAGCACTCTACCACTGAGCTTGACATGTAGTCCAGGATATGTACCTGTGATGTAACAACTGAACATCCAGACGCCTTAGTTACCCCACAGAACTATTGACATACATGTGCATATGGGTTACTGCCTAGGATGTTCACTACATTGTTTACAAGAGTAAATAAATTGAAACAAGCTAAATATCTACCACTATAGAAATGATAAAATCTGTAGTACATCCCCACAATGGAATACTGTACAATGGTTTAAATGGAATGAGTTAATTTTTTTAAAGGGAGAAGAGTGTAGCACCAGGAAAGATAGCTATGATAATATGATTAGATGAGAAAAGTTATTCACTGGATAATAAAAATAAAATGGTAAAATTCATGTTAAGAAATAACTGTATAAGTGTATATGATTTCATAAATGTAGAGAAAAATTTCTACATCATAACACAGTATCTATAACTATGTGGTATAATGAAAAATATGTTAAATGCTTAAATATTTTTAAGTCTATAACAGTAAGAGACATATTGCCAAGGATCTCCCTCAAAATACTCCCCCTCACTTAAAATATACTTAGTCCATTGTTCTTGACAGTTTCTGAAGCAGTTCTGAAAATCCTCTTTCATGAGTGTCTTTGGTTGTACTGTCATGGCTGTCTTAATATCCTGATTAGATTCAAAACGTTTACTTATTGCAAGGTCGTTTTCACTTTGGGAGGAGCTAGAAGTCACATAGTGCCAAATCCAGTGAATAAAGTGGATGAACACACTGGAATGTTATTACGAGCCTAACTTTCCATTGAATGGCACTCAGCAGCAACATTCACCAAATTTTTTATCACACTTTGTAAAGACGAGGACTTTCGAAATTGCTTCACAAAGTGGCAAGAATGATGGACTAAGCATGTTCAAAATGAGGAAAAGTATTTCGAGAAGGATTAATGGGAATGTCTCTTACTATAATAAGTTTTTTAATTTAAACATTCAACATATATATTTAATCACACTGTGTATGATCGCTTTTGAAGAATGGGTTTGAGATGAAGTCTGAAAGTGGCAAGGTATTATTAAAAGCTTTCTACAGTAAGAATGCTTTAATTTGGTGCTTGTGTAATTTTTAAATGATAAAAGTGTGCAATGAAACAGCTATAAGTCCTCAGTGAGGGCTTCTTCCCAAATTGAAAATGTCTCCATAAAAAGGTGAAAAGGGAAAGCCCCAAAGGAGACTCAAAGCCTGGAACCAATTCTTCATAATTAAGTTCAATGGCAGGAAGCCCTACATGGCAATTATAATCTCTCATTATCCCTCCCCTAAAATATCTTTTCCTGGGCCAGTGGTGTACTCAGTGATAGAGAGCTTGCCCAGCATGTATGAGGCCCTGGGTTAGATACCAACAACTGCAAAAGAAAAAAAGAAGAAATGGTGGGAGAGAAGGAGGAAGGGAAGGAAGGAAGAGAGAAAGAAAGAAGAAAGAATTGCTTGTGCAAAATGCAAATGTATCACCAACTAGGGAGTCAATTCCATGAGGGGAAACAACAGTCTTAGTCATCATTGTCTCCATGAAAATACAGTCCTTGGCACTTGGATGTTTATGTTAGAAATTAGCTCTTGGCTAATGGTACCTGTGTCTCTATTATGTAAATTGTGTACATATATTCTATTGAGTGGATATTTTATTGAGTGGATACGCTTCATCTGTATGCTTGGCACTGTACATTAAATATTTGTTACATAAGATTTGAATGATTTTTTTCAAAAAAACTCTATTACCATATGTGTTAGTTACTTTCCTCATTGCTAAGACAAAATACCTGACACCCAAAGTTATAGGAGGGAAGGTTCATTTTGGCTCACAGTTTGTAGAGGTTTCAGGCTATAGTCATCTGGCTCCAAGGCTGGGTAGCATGGCAGATAAGTATCACAGAGGAGAAACAGTTCATGGAGGGTAGAAGGTAGTAGAACAAGCAAGAGACAACCACAGCTCTTTCTACCCCTTACATGTTATCCAGGCTAATTAGGGTGGGTAGCACTCACACCCTTAATCCTAGTGCCCTAGATCTTAGCATTGCACCATGAATTAATCCCATCATCACACACTCTAGATCCAGTCACCTCTGAAAAAGTGCCACCTATGACCACATGAGGTTTCAGGGGGACATCTAAACACAAGCCATAACACGATACATTTACACAATTGCACCAAAGTGTATAAGCTTAGCTAACTGACTGAAAGGTAAGGGATAATGAGAGGAGACATCCACCAGGGCACAGGGATTGTAAAATAATGTGACATTAAAGAAGTGTTAAATAATTGACAATTGTAATTATTATCAACTTTTCAGTCGTAAAATCCTATAGTATACTGGAAGAGATGCAGGAAAAAAGAAATGACATCAAGATAATTACATCTAAGCAGCACTGCCCCCAGCACAGAGGAAGTGAACCTTCTGGGCCACCTTATCATAGCCCTGAGCACCAAGGAGGTGAACCGTGCGGGTGCCAGCAGCACACATCCTTGCCCCCACCCAGCCCCACACTGAAATGAGAAGACATATAAACAAGTCTCAAAACCAGACTTCCAGATCACCTGAAGCAACCCCAAAGGGAAAGGAGATGGAACAATCTGATACTCAACCACCTGGACTCCCTGAACTGGCAACAAAAGGGGACCTAGAAAAAATGAAATTAGAAAAAATTTCTCAGATAACAGCAGAGATTGTGCCCATGGTGCAAGACATGATTAATAAATCTAGAGAGGACACAGATAAAAAAAATAGAGGAGCAGAGGAACATGATGCAATCCCAACATAGGAAACAAATGGAATCCATAAAACAGATGCAAACAGATTTCCAGGAGATTAAAAGCTCCATTGAAAGCCTATGCAGCAGAATGAGCCAATGTGAGAATAGAATTACAGATATAGAAAATAAGATTGCAATTAGTGACCAGGAAAAGAAAAATTTCTTTAAAATAGTAAGGGACCATGAGAAATCAATCCAGCAGCTACTAGATGATGCAAAGAAGAATAACATGAGACTGATCGGAGTCAATGAAGAAAGAGGAGAGAGGGCAGATGACATGAAAAAAACTGTTCACAGAAGTGATGGCAGAAAACGTCCCAAGGAGGGGAAAAGAACTTAACATACAGATAAGTGAATCATACAGGACTCCAACTAGCCATGATCAAAAAAATCTACACAGAGGCATATAATAGTTAAGATTCCAGAAACCTAACAGGAGAACAAAATTCTATACGCAGTTGGAAAAAAAAAACACATAAAAAGGAAAGCCCATCAGAATCACAGCAGACTTCTCAACACAAACCCTCAAGGCAAGAAGAGCTTGGTATTTCAAGCCCGAAAGGAAAACAGCCTCCAACCCAGATTGAGGTACCCTGCAAAACTATCTTTCAAAATGATGGAGGAATAAGATACTTTCATGACAAAGAGCACCTTAGGAATTTCATGAATACCAAACCAACACTCCAAAAAACTTTAGACAATATCCTAGGAAAAGACAATGAGGATGAAAACCCCAGGAAGTCCAGCCGAATGAATCCATCAGGCATGACAAGAAATTAAACGCAAAGGTGGAGATTCAACAAAAAGAAAAACTCATAGCAATGATAAGTCAATACATATCAGTTATAACTATCAATGGTAATTGGCTCAATTCACCAATGAAAAGCAATAGACCAGCAGAATGGGTCAAGAAGCAAGATCCAACAATATGTTGCATACAAGAAACGCACTTAATTCAAAAAGAAACTCACAGACTGAAAGTTAAAGTGTTGCAAACAATACTCCATGTGACGGGAACCCAAAAAAAAGCAGGAGTAGCTATTCTCTTTGCAGACTGAGTGAATTACAAACCCACGCTAATTAAAGGGAAAAATCCTGGGTGAAGAGATGACAATCATAGATATCTATGCACCAAACACTAGTGCACCCAACTATATAAAACAAATACTAATGGACATGAAAAATCATATAAGCACTAATACAATAGTAATAGGGGACCTCAATACCCCATTGTCACAAATAGATTGATCAACTAGACAAAAAAACAAGCAACGAAATACTAGAAATCAATCAAACTCTTGAACACACAAACTTAACAGATGGTTACAGAGTGTTCCACCCTAAAAAATCAAAATACACATGCTTTTCAGCTGCACATGGGTGATTCTCCAAAATAAGCCACATACTCACTCATAGAACATGCTTAGGTAATTGCAAAGGAATTGAAGTTATATCCTGTATATTATCAGACCATAGTGCAATGAAATTGGAGATCCATAGCAAAAGAAACTCAAAAAATTTCATAAACATGTGGAAATTGAACAACACACTTCTGAATAACCCATGGGTCACAGAGGAAATTAAAGAAGAAATCAGACAGTTCCTTCAACTAAATGACAATGACAATACAACATATTGGAATCTATGGGACACAATGAAAGCAGTCTTATGAGGGAAATTCATAGCAGTGAATGAGCATATTAGGAAAACAGAACAAGCCCAATTAAACAACCTGATGCTGAACCTCAAGCTTCTAGAAACAGAAGAGCAGGACAACCCCAAAGCTCATACAAGGGAGGAAGTTATAAAGACCAGGGCAGAAATCAATGCAATGGAGACTAAGAGAACAATACAAAAAAAAAATCAATGAAGCCAAGAGTTGGTTCTTCCAAAGAATCAACAAAATTGACAAACCCTTAGCCAACCTTGTCAGAAAAAGGAAAGAAAAGGCCCAAATCCATGCAATTAGGAATGAAAAGGGTGAAATCACAACAGACCCAGCAGAAATCCAGAGGATTATCAATACCTACTTTGAGAACCTATACGCCAATAAGATGGAAAACACAGAAGAAAAGGACAGATTCCTAGACATGTATGAATTACCAAAGTTGAACAAAGAAGACCTAAAAATTCTAAACAACCCAATATCAATCAATGAAATTGAAAATGTAATTAAAAACTTAAAAACTAAGAAAAGCCTGGGTCCTTATGGATTCACCACTGAATTCTACAAAACATTTAGAGAGTAACTACTGCCACTACAGTTTAAACTCTCCACTGAAATTGAAAGGGAAGCAATACTCCCGAATTCATTCCTGGAAGCAAGCATCACCTTGATCCCCAAAAAAGAGAAACATCCAACCGAAAAAGAGAACTATAGGCCAATCTCACTAATGAACATAGATGCAAAAATCCTTAATAAAATACTGGCAAATAGAATGCAGAAGATCATCAAGAAAATCATGCACCCTGATCAAGTGGATTCATCCCAGTGATGCAGGGATGGTTCACCATACACAAATCAATCAATGTAATACACTATATCAATAGAGTCAAGGACAGAAACCATATGATCGTCTCAACAGATACAGAAAAAGCATTTGACAAAATCCAACATGCATTTATGATAAAAAAAAAACCTACAAAAAATTGGATTAGACGGTCTCTACCTCAAACTGATAAAAGCCATCTATGACAAACCAACAGCCAATATCATACTAAATGGTCAAAAACTGAAATCCTTCACAGCAAAATCAGGTAAAAGACAAGGATGTCCACAATCACCACTCCTGTTCAATATAGTCATGGAAACATTAGACACAGCAATTAGATAAGAGAAAGAAATAAAAGGAATAAAGATAGGAAATGAAGAAGTCAAATCGTCATTATTTGGAGATGACATGATACTCTACATAGAAGACCCCAAGACCTCCACCAAAAGTCTTCTAGACTTAATAATGAAATTCAGTAAATTAGCTGGATACAAAGTCAACACACAAAAATCAATAGCTTTGGTCTACACTAACAACAGACTCACTGAGAGAGAAATAGGGCAAACAATTCCTTTCACAATAGCATCCAAAACACTGAAATACCTAGGAATCAACAACAAAAGAAATCAAAGACCTCTTCTCTGAAAACTATGGCACTCTGAAAAGTGAGATTGAAGACAATATCAGAATATGGAAAGACATCCCTTGCTCCTAGGTAGGAAGCATCAACATAGTGAAAATGGCCATACTTTGAAGACTGCTACATAGTTTCAATGCAATCCCAATTGAAATTCCGGCAGCATACTTCACAGACCTTGAGAAAACAATCCAAAAATTCATTTGGAACAAGAAGAGAACTAAAATAGCAAAAACAATTCTAGGCAACAGAGACATGGCAGGGGGTATCACAACCCCCAAATTGAAACTATACTACAAGGCTACTGTGATAAAAACAGCAGGGTACTGGCAAAGAAACAGACCTGAGGACCAGTGGAACAGATTAGAAGATGCAGAAACAATTTCAGACACACTCAGCCATCTTATCTTCGACAAAGGGTCAAACACCCTCACTGAAGGAAAGATGGCCTCTTTAATAAATGGTGCTGGAAAAATTGGATTTCAACTTGCCAAAGATTAAAACTAGACCTATATCTCTCACCATGCACTCAACTAAAATAGAAATGGATTAAAGATCTAAATATTAAAACAGCGATGCTGAACCTGCGGGAACAGAGGTTAGGTAGAACTCTTGAAGACATTGGTATGGGAAAAGATTTTATGAACAAAACCTCAGTTGCCCATTAACTAGCACAAAGAATCATCAAGTGGGATCTCTTCTTATTAAAAAGTTTCTGCACAGCAAGAGAAACCACCAACAATGTGAAGAGACAACCCACAATGTGGGAAAAAATTTTCACCAGCGGTCCCTCAGACAAAGGTCTACTGTCTTGAATCTATAAAGAACTTTAAAAAATCAGACCTCCCAAATTTAAAGATCCAATCCAAATATGGGCATCTGAAATGAACAGACATTTCTCAAAGAAGTAGAAATAGCAAATAAACATATGAAAAATGTTCAACATCACTGGTCATTCGAGAGATACAAATGAAAACAATGCTGAAATTCCATCTCACCCCAGAAAGAATGGCTGCTATCATGAAATCAACCAATAACAAATGCTGGCGGGGCTGTGGGGATAGAGGAACCCTGCTCCACTGCTGGTGGGAGTGTAGACTGGTGCAACCACTGTGGAGATGAATATGGAGATACCTCAAAGAACTAGGACTAGCGGTCCCATTTGACCCAGCTATTCCCCTGCTGGGTATCTTTCCCAAAGAATTAAAAGAATCATACCACAGGGATATATATGTGCCCATGTTCATAGCAGCACAGTTTGTAATAGCTAAAACTTGAAAACAGCCCAAATGCCCATCAACTGGAGACTGGATAAAGAAAATACGGTTTTTTTACAAAATGGAATACTACTCAGCCATAAAAATGAAAAATTAGAGACATTTATAGCTAAATGGATGCACATTGAGGCGATACTCTTAAGTGAAATAAATAGGGCACACATGTGTACCTAAAATGTACCAATAAAATTATTTTTTTTAAAAAAATATAATTACCCCAAACAAGGCAGAATCAAATAAGTGCTCCCAATGAGAAAGGGACCATGCGTATGCAATCCAAAGGACGATATAATAACTTCCAATGAAATGAGAGGATTGGGGAAGGCTTGCCAAACAATGGAGCATTTCGCATTGAACCTGAGACGATGAGGAGTATTTCTATAAGTAGAAAAGGAGTAAGGTATGTAGCTATTCACTCTCTTGCCTATAAACAGAAATGCAGTCCTGTACCAGACACAGAATGGAATTAGGGTGATAAAGCAAAGAAGAGAGACACAGTTAAGATTATGTCTCTATAGCACCAAACATACATTTAGGCAGCGAATAAATGGATCGTCATGAATCACTTGCGTTATCCAGACTCAGGCGAAGAAAATTTAGCAAAAAGGAAAAAAAAAAGAATTGGAGCTGAATATCAGGATAAAATCATTTTACTAGAAAGATGGTTTTGATTGTGAGGCAATCTCCCAAGGAAAAGAAAAGAATCCCTTGCCGGTGCATTCCATTAGCTAGAACATATCTTCGATACATTTAAATCTTTTGATTGCCCGATTGAAGGAAAGCTCTTAAAACAAGAATGAAGAACAGATATTCCCTTAAAAATTGCACTCTGGCAGGCTAGGCAGTAGCCTAGCCTGTATAGCCATTCTGTACAAAAAGCCTAACTAAGTCCTACTGGCCAATTGGACCTTTTACTATACACTCTCTTATTACTAATGGTTCCATGAGTGTGAACTGCCTGATGAGATGGCAGGCTCCCTGAGATGGGGAATATTGTCGCCTTCCTTTTCAGAACCCAGCACCATCCTAGGTACACTGCCCCCTGAGCTTGGGTTTCTCCAGCCAGTCCTCTCTCCAATCCTTCTAAATTTCTTCATTAGTAGATGATAAAGTTTGGTGAAAACAGGAGCTGCACTGGCTCATTTGTAATTGTTTTCTGGGTCTCTGACTTTAGTCCCCGAGTTTATGCTTGTTAGGCAAACAGAGAAAATAGCATCAGTTTTCAGCTCCTCTGCAACATGCAGCAACAGGTTTTCCTCCAAGGCCAAGAGAGGAGGGAAATAGAGACTTTGCACAAATTCCTAAGGATGCAACACTGCAAAGTCGCACAATGCAATCAAACTCAAGAAGGGAGAGAGTTATTGCTTTCTAAGTTTGGGACTGGGTCATGCAAAATACCTTCAGACAACTGTGAAGCCATCAAAGTTCTGTTTTGGTCATGTAACTAACTTGTAAGCACTGGAGAGAAAACTAGCTCCCCTTCAGCCTGAAAGAGCAGTCAAGTGTGTGTTCTAAACCTCTGCAATGGCTGCTGGGAGGGCCCACAAGAGGCCCTGAACGTTCCAAGAGTGGAACTGATTGGGGAATCAAAGAGTGTGGCTTGAGGAGAGTGGCAGAATATGGCTTGTCATCTGTGGGAGACTATCTTTTCAGACTCTTCTCCTTCTCCCAGAGGTTGACTGTACTTTTAACTAACTGTGGAAATGTGTCATCACATGGGAGCTTGCTAAAAATGCAGAATCACAGGTTTTCCCCTTTAACAAGATCCCCAGATGATTCATATGCACAGGAAAGTTTGAGACTCACTGCCCTAAGCCCTCCAGGCCTGTTTCCTGTTCCCTTAAAAGAGGTGGAGGACACCAACCTATCTGTGTGATTGCTGTGGTGAACAAATGACATAATGCAGGCTATCGTGTGCTGGAGCCCTTGTTACATTTTTTGGAAACTGTGAGTCAGTTGTTAAATTGTTAGTAGCTTGAAATTGGGCCATGATAGGAGTATTTACACCACAAAATTCTGCACACCCTACACAGCAGGGCTTTGTGTTGCAGAGATCCAAGTTTACCTGCATGCACTCTACCACAGGGGCCATTCACAGGTGATATGCAAGACCCAGAAGCAGGGGACTCAGCAGTGTCCTGCCCATGAAGGGAGCCTACAGGTCCACATGGGTCTTCAAAAGTTGGGGGAACCAGCTTGAGTTTGGACCTATAGTTTGGATATCACAAAAGAGGAGGTAAGTGCACAAAAATACAGGCTTCCCAGCATCAACCAGCCCCTCTCCATTTGGGCTCCCCTGGGTTCCCTGGAGCCTGCACTCAACAGCTGGAGCTCATTATCGTGTTCCTTACCAGCTAGCTGCTCAAAGGCCTTGTTCTCTTAGACTGCAGAGAGTCAGCACTTCGGCAGCAAAGGAAGCCAGCCCCAGCCCAGCACCACTATGCCCTGTCCGAGGAAGCTTTCAAAACAAATTTTCAAATTATTAAGGAAATAAAAATGAAAAACAAATCCCAAGAGAGGAGAAAATCTGCCTACTAGCTAGGTTCCTTAACTCAGACTGCACGTTAATGGGACATTAAAATCACACCAAAAGGAAAGAAGCACTTCAGCCATCAAACTCTCCGGTTCACACAGGGCAAGGATGAACCATGAGGCTGTGGGACATTTGCACACTTCAACATCTTTGCAAGAAGATGATCCCTCTCTCAGAGGCACCATAAGTATTTTGTGATCCTGAGGTTGCTATGGTGGCCACTTTTGCGTTGAATAACAAAGTGCTATGTAAACTTGGGCAAATCTGCATAAATTATGCTTGTCCAGGGCCTTCTCGCTTACACACCCTCATCGGTAATTGAAGAAACATGCTCGGACACAGAGCAAGGGCTCATGGTCAGGGTTCTGGCAGCAAGGGCGCTTCCCAGGTAGCTTTATCCTGTGTGCTTTTTCTTCCCTCCAGCTAGACAGCTACTGACTGCCAGCACACCTTTTCTGGAATTATTTTGCAAGTCTTTCAGGACAAAGGCTATGATGAGGAGCACTTGGCATTTTTCAGGTAATAGAAAGCACAGCCAAGGGAGGAGAGTGCTTCCATTGTGATGCACGGAAATATAATTTTGACTTATGTTTAGTCCATATTTGTGACAAAATGTTTTCATATAAAATAAAAGCCCTGAAACTTACCACTATGTTGTTTCTTTGTCTTTTATCTCTTGCCTCTCTGAGCCACAAACATTCCATGCAATCCAGAATTGTATTATCAGAGCCCAGCTTCCTTTCGTCCAACCAGAACATATTGCAGCACTCTGAAAATGAGGCAGTACTGTCAGTGTCAAGCACTTCCTCACTTTCAACCACCCCTCCCTTTTTTTAGTGCCACTGCTTTTCTTAAAGAAGTTACAGTAGAACAGTGTCCGTCTGTAGCTAGTTTGCAGCCTTGGCAAAAGGGCTTTGAAGGGTGCTCCAAACATCCCATATACCCCCAGCCCCTTGCCTTATCTCAGTGAATGACCAGGATCTGACATATCCCCAGAAACAAAGTAAGTACATTCCAGTTTCCACAGACAACACTGTGTTATTCTGCACTTTTTATCCTGGTATTCGAGATAACACCTAAGTCATGCACCCTTTCCTCCCTTCTGGAAATGCAGCCAACCAACAAGGCACACAAAGGCAATCCCCAGCTGGGAACACCACTCTCATCTCAGAGGTGAGTGCAGTGTGGCAATGAGTCAGGAGAGCTTACAAATGGCAAAACCAGGTATCTGCATTTCCAAGCGATATTAAAGGAGCTCCCTAACATCACTGGGACTTGAGTGGGATTGAAGGCCGGCTCTGTACCGACTGCAACAGGGAAATGTGTGCAGGCGTTTCTGATTTTCCTCTTGTATTCCTTCAGACAGCCAACTTTTACAGAGGGTAGCCACATGACTGGAGCCTGGGATTTCACTTGGCCCTGAGCCAGCAGCACTAACACATGTCTAAGGACTCACAGCTGCCTCACCAGTGGGTTCCCAACACCATCACTACAGATGTAGGCTTTGCAAGCTGGGTGAAGTCTGCTTCTCGAGCTTCTGTGAGAGAGAAAGAGAAAGAGAAAAGAATGTGTGGCCCTGAGCTCCAACAAGTCCCCCCTCACAGGCAGAAGAATACCCAGTAAGCAAACCAGGCAAAACTCACGCTGCTAGGCATTAGACACATTCTCTAGGGTAGCAGGCTCTGGCTGACCCTTGTTGGCCCCAATCCCAGCCATCCAAAGCTTCAATCGCACCTCCAAAATCTCCAAGCCATGGATAAAATCATCTTGACTCTGCAACTAATCACTGTCCACTTCAGCCAAGCTTGGGAAAGTACCTGTCCCATTTCTTTGCATTGGAGACTAGATTGATCAATTAGAAGTTTCTAGTCATACACAAATGATAATAATGAATGGCCCTTATGCCTTATCAGAAGTGTCATGGTGGATCTGCAGGCTGGATGATAACCATACTTCTTAGTATGTGGGACAAAGGGAATCTGAGTTCTAGCATGTCATTGACATGCTGACTAACCATTGGCACATTACTTTTGTTCACTGTGATCCAGTTTCTCCAACTCTTCCAAGAGAAAATTGGATTAGATGACCACCAAAGCCACCTCCAGTTCTGCTACTGACTGTGTACTGCACACAGTGCCTTTATAATTAAGATGCCCTAGATGGTCATCAGAAGCTCCTCCCTTTCTTCTCTATTCCCACCTGAGACCAACTTTTTATAATATAAGAAATGTCTTTGCAATAGGCTGGTGGCAGGAAGAAGCAACACATTTGGGCCACACGGCAAGAATGTTTGGCACTACGTGGTATTTTCTCAATATAACACTTTGCAGGGCACCTAAGACAGAAATCAACAAGAAGACACACTAACTTCATGGGTAGCCTTCTCAAGATGTGCAAAAGCCTTCAGGATATAAACTCACCAGATCTGTCCCCATCTTAGGCCCTGAAAGACACAGGATCCTTAACTCCAAGCCCTGCCAAGGTTGCAACAATCCACCAGCCCAGGGTCTATAGTCACCTCAAACCCTAAAATCAGCCCAGCTTTGTCACCTAGGTTCCAGATCTCCTTCGTCACAGGATACGGGGTGAATCTCTGCCACATCTGCCTCTAATACAACAGCTACATATAGAGTCTGCCTTTGCCCTATGTGCTAGAAAATGTTCTGCAGGTCTTACAATGTCTCTGACAATGAGCAGAGACTTGAACTCCAGTTTTAGCACATCACTGGTTTTCTGGCTAATGTTTGGAAGGTCACTTTTGCGCTCTGAGACTCAACTTTCCCATCTTTACGAGCAGAAATTTGGATTCTATGACTTCCAATGCTACTTCTAATTTTGGTCCTGAGTTACAGGATTTGCCTTAAGCATGAAGAAAGGTCATAAAACTCTGGCCTGAGAGTCAGGGAGCCTTACTCTAATTCCAGCTTTGCCACTTACTAGCTGTGGTCCTTTTCAACTTGGATAGGTGGCCAAAAACAGTGAATCATGAAGACCCTTGTGGAGCAACACAAAATACTGACACCCATATTTACCAGCAAAAACTTTTTGGCTTTATTATATGTATACTTACTTCTGTATCAGAGCAAAAATAATAATATTAGTACCCAAAATATTTCTAAGAAATTATAGATTATTCTGTTTTCTCTTCTGTTCAGTTGCTAATTCTTCGCTCATTTTTTTAATATTTATAATCGATCATCTGTTCAAGGCCTTTCCTGATATTTTCCTTTGTTTCTGCACCTGTCACACTTCATTACCACTCTCTCACTCATTCATCCTGCCAGCCATTATGGACTTCTTTGAGTTTCTAGAACATTCCTAACATATGCCCCCATCAGGGCCTTGCAGTCTTCTCTGCTTGGAATCATCCTCTCTTGTACTTCCTTCAGGTCAAATGTCACCTTCTTAGTAGAGTATTCCTTGGCTTTCATGCTAAATATTTCAAAACCAATCCACACTGCTTGTTCCTTTTTTCCCATTTGCTCACTTTATTTTTCTCCTTAGCCTCCATCACAGATATACAATATATTTTACTCATTTATCAAATTATCATCTCTGTGCCATACTACAGTCTAAATTCCATGAGGAGAGGGATTTTTATCTTTTGGTCTACTTCCTCACACCCCCCATTGCCACTTCCCCTATGCCTGCCAATAACAGTGCCTGGTACAGAAAAACATGAAGGTGCGGTAACAGGCACCAAATGTTTAATAAATATTCATGAGAGAAAAATTATAATTAAAAAAATGTATCAGCTTACTCTGCAAATGGAAAAGGACTCCATTTTTCTCAGTGAGCAGCTTACATTTCAGTCCAGCCCTAGGAGCTCCAGACATCCTAGGGAGGGGAGTTTGGGAACCCTGGGTACAAATGCTTTCTCTCCATACTGTGACTCTGACTTGGATGGACTAAGCCATCAGCTGCTTCCCCAGTCACTAATTCACACTTCTGACAGATTCATCCAGCTATATGTAAGAACACAGAGTCCTCTACAGAGGAAAGCAACCACAGAGAATGGTCCCTGAGTGCCAAGTTCTGTGCTTGAAGACATTTCTGGCACTATCAGTGAAGCTCACAAGCACTCTATGAGATGAGTAGCATTTTATCCCTGTTTTTTCCGGTGACAAAACTGAGCCTGAAGGAGATTGCATTTCTCACCATGTGCACACAGCTAGAAGTGGGTAAGTTGAGACTATAAATCCAGGTCTTAAACTATGAGCCCTACCCTCTTTCTCTCCTGTCTATTGTTTATCTTCTTCCAGTTGCTGAAGTCCTCTCCCCGCCCCCAAGACTGGAAAAATTTGTGTTTTGGAATTAAAATATGTAGATGTGACCACAACAATGAGGATGTACCTCTATTTGCAAATAGCCCATTTCTCTCCATGTGGAGAACTGATAAGGTTGGTGCACATAAAGAAAAGTTTGGGAGGAAAAAATTGCTTTTAAAAATCTGTGTTCAAATTCTGACTCAAGGGCTGGGGATGTGGTAGAGTGTATGACTAGGATACAAAAGGCCCTGGGTTTAATCCCCAACACCTCATGCACACATACATACACACAGTCCAAATTCTGACTTAGTCTGTCTATCCCTGGCACTGGTTTGATGCCCAGCACAGAAAAAAAAAATCTGATTCAGTCATTTACTGGAGAAAGCTACATATTCAGAACCAGGTGTTCTGATATTACCAACTTTACAGCACTGTCACAAGAACAAAATGCAGTAATATTTAAGAACGGGTGAAGCGCAGAACCTGGCACCTAATAGCAGCTTCGTAAACGCTCATTTCTTCCCGCCCTTTCAACTTCAGATATGAACATCCTCTCTGTGGTTACTAGCAACCTCCAGGACACTGCCTCAGGAGTGGCAGGAGAAGAGAACTTCTCCACCTTTGAGAACAATCTGCTTTTTCTTATTCGTTGCTTTCTTTGTCACTTCAGTGGCCCTTACATTAAAGATATCAAAATTTCAAGAAGTGGGCCAGGGATTTAGCTCAGTGGTTTCGGCTGCCTGCAGCACAAGCGCAAGGACCCGAGTTCGATCCCCGGTACCAAAAAAAAAAAATTTTTCAAGAAGTGAATATGACCTAAAAAAATCATTTTTCTTAAAAATGAGATCTAGAAATCTATCATAGTACCATGAGGAATGCTTAGCGTTTCTCTTCTTTTTAATGATTGCACAGTGACCATTCAGTTCTTAATTATACTGATCCTACATGAAAGGAGAAAATTAAAATTAATACTGTCAGAAATGACTCACATCAAATAAAGATGAAGATATGAAACCAAATAAAAGATCTTTTCTATGAAAGGTATGCTTCAAAATTTTGTAAGTTTCATTGTGTTGCCATGGTACCAACATTTTCAACTATTGTCAGTTATCTTGAAATACTCAGTAGGGTCAAGTGTATCCTATGATGGCCAATTGTTTCCCCAGGTTGATTTTAAAGCATCATTCTGTAAATGCAAATGAATGTTTGCAGACATCTGAAGATTAATCCCAAAATGGAAATATTTAGTAAAATGTCCATCTTTAGATAATTCCATGACAATCACACGTGGAATTTATCAAGTGCCTTTGTTCTGAGCAGCTCAAAGGGCTCTGAAAACATTATCTCATTAATCAAATAGCACATTTCCGAGCTGGAGTATCATGATGTGACTGGCTAGTGGTGTTAGCAGGTCCATCCTGTCACTATAAGACTACTGGCGCAGAATGAAATAATACGGGGGAAAAGCCTCACAACTACCCCCATGTGCAAGTCCTGATACAAATAAATCATGTCTCTCTCAAAGTATTTTCACAGGATTACACTAATGCTTTCTATATTCCCAATACAGATATCAGGAAACAATGCCGTAGTTTCCTGAACTAGTAATGCTGAGCACGGTGGAAATAGCCACAGACTGAAGTCAGGAGGTCCATTTCTTGTGGTGGCTCTGTCTTCAATTTATAGAGTGTCCTACTATGTATCTTCTTATCTGCACCCAACCTTCCTCACTTGGATGGACAAAGAGGTTGAATGGACCAATATCTTACATACTGTTCAAACAATGGAAACAATAGAATCTACACGTCACTTTTTATCAGTTTTCCATGTAGGGATCTGCAAAATTTCAAGGCCAAAAAAGTTAAAAGTCTTTACCCCCATGTTCATTTCAGTGTTATTTACAATAGCCAAGAAGTAGGGAAAAAGACCAACTGTAAATCAACAGATGAATAGATAAAGAAAATGTGATATACTGGGGTTTTTTTCCTTTTCTTTTTACTTTTCTAGGTCCTTTGTACTCCTACATAACTTTTAAATTTCAATAGCCAATTCTTCATTTATAGCCAGTATACATAGATCTGAATTTTTACATATACCTTGTGTTTTCTAATCCTGCTAAATTCAAATACAAGTTCTAGGGGCTCCTAGAGATTCCTTAGTATTTTCTCTGTAGATGATCATTTCATCTACATATAAAGATTTTGCTTCTACCTTGCCAATCCTATCCTAATTGTGTCATTTTATTGCCAGACTATTTTGGTTTGGGCCTAGGTTTCAAAGTTTAATGGACAGATGAAGAGTAGGCATATCTGCCCTTGCTCCCCACCTTAGGGAGAAAGCATTGTGTCTTCTCCATTCATATAAGGCATTTTTGCTAGAAGTATGGAGTGCATGTCTTTGATCTGTTGAGAAGGTTCTGTTCTACTTCTAGTCTCCTGATAGCCTTTACCATGAACAGCTGTAGAATTTAGCCCAATACTTTTTCTCCAACTAGTGACAGGATCATATGGCTTTTTTCTTTCCTCTGTTGAAATGATGACTTTTGGGGGTGGATCTTCCAATGCTGAACCAACACAGCCATCCCTATAATAAAACCACTTTCTACATATTGCCAGATCTGACTTCTAACAGTTTGTTTTGTTAAACAAATTTTTACCTAGGCTCATACTTTTTTCTTTATCCAGTATTAGGATCAGCACAATGTTGAGTTCCTAAAATGAGGGGAGAAGTGTTCCTTCTTTTTTCTGCTTTAAATGTTTGATATAATTCATCAGTTAAAATGTATATGAGCCTGCTGGTGTCATATAGGTAGGTTTTCAAGCTAGGAATATACTTTCTTTAATAGGTGCTATTCAAATTTGATATTTCCTCCAGACCTAGTTTTATTAATTTGTCTTCCAAGGTACTTTTTAGAAGTTGTCAAATTTATTTCAAAAAAGATTTTTGTAATATGCTTTCTATATCCTTTTAAATTCTGTAAAATCTGTGGTAATGTCTTCTAGATCTTGATATTGTAATTTTAAAAATGTATAATTGATATTGTGTAACAGGAAGAAAAGGTCTAAAGGAATAGGGGAAGTGGGAGGGGTAGAGGAAAGGAAAGAAGGAAAAAGAAAAAATATGAGAAAAGGAAAAAAATGGAAACAAAGTCTTTGCAAATAGGGAAGGGATGGCAGGGGAAGGGGAAAAAAATAAGAACCAAGATACTTATGTAATGGTACAAGATGCCAAAGATGAATGTAATTGTATTTTATACCTAAAATCTACCAATAAATTTAATGGGGAAAAAAATATATATATATATATATATTTGATGGAATATCATTTAGCCACAATAAGCAATGAAACACTGGCACATGCTACAACATAGATGGACTTGAAAATGCTATGTAAATTGAAGGAAGCAAGTCATTAAAGGGCACTAACATGAAATTTCTAGACTAGACAAACTCATAGAGACATAAAGTAGAAAAGTAGTTACCAGGGATCAGGGAACATGGGAGTTACTGTGGAATGGGGACAAAGTACAGTTTTGCAAGATGAAAAGAATTCTGGAAGTGAATGGTATGCATGGTAGCAGTAACTGCACAGGAAAATGTCCTTAATGCCACTGAGTACATGAAAATATGATTAAATGGTAAATTCCATGTATATTTCACCACAATTTTAAAGATGAAATAAACAATTAGAAGTATCATTGCTGAGCCCGAGCCCCTCCCTGTGCCTGGCCTCCAATCTCCAAAGCTCCCAGCTTCTGACCGACCTGTTTGCTCCCGTGGGGACTTTGTCCGGTGCCCAGGTGTGATCAGCGACCTATAAAGAAGTTGCACCTCAGATCCCTGTGCCACCCACCTCTGGCTCACTGCGCCCACAGACCAAGCCCCAGAGGCTACCTTTTGGGAGCTGAACAGGCAGAGGTGGCCTCATTGCCAATCCCTGGTGAACGCGGCCCCAGAGCCTCACTGGACTCAAAACCAGAGCCCTACTGTCAGAAGTGTCCCTGGGCCTGGCCCTGTCCCATACCAAGATGGGAAGGAGCCAATGTGAGTCACTATTTGTCCCAAAGTTGTTAGATTGGGAGATAAGAACAGAGAGTCAGATAAAAATAGGATCCACACTTAAAGTACTTGAGAGATAAAGCAACTTCTAGGTATTAAAGGGTAATACCTAATAAATGTCTTTTGGGGACACTTTAGCCAGGAAACAATTTGAGTTGCACTAGAGGTGTAGCATCCTCTCCAGTCCTTCCATCCATCCTGAAACCAAGAACCAATGTCACCTCTGAGTGTAGGAGGGGGAACCCTTTCCTCCTGACTTCAGCCCATACCCCCCCACCCCCCGCCAAAAAAAAAATAAGTCTCCCTACAGAAGCGGAAGTGAACCTGGTGCCCAGAAAGGTACAGGTAGGGTTACCTTGGCCACCATCACTCAAATGTGAAAGAAGGGACTGAAGCTCCCCTCTTAGTCCTCGTCTCGTTTTCCACATTCAAAATAAAACTTACAAATAATTCCAGATGGAAAAGTGGAAAATTGTAGCAAAATTGCAGGCCTGGTTGGGGCTGGGGCAGGAATGAGGAATAGACCATAAAGGAACTGTTGAGAAAGGCAAGAAGAACAGAAAAGACAAAAGAGCTCACATTGTTCTCACAATAGGAGCGGGCTCAGTTTCCAAGGTCTTATGTTCAAGCTGCCGTGTGAGGGGGTTGGTTGAGAAAGGACCTGGAGTAATGCACTTCTTGGAAGGAAAAAGCTAATGGTTGTCATGGGAACCTTGGTCTAGTCACTTAGCAGCTATGAGATTATAAGAAAACCACAACTTCGCTGGACCTTGATTTCCTCATGAAACGAGTATAATAAAACCTCATACCTAGATAAACCTCCCCTTCTGAGTTATTTCTGGACCGTCTCCCAAATTGGAAAAGGAACTTGGAGCAGAAAAGGAAGTACTGTGCCCTATCCCTAGGCTTTTGTATCTGACTGTTGACATAATTACCAAGATTAGCCCATGAACATTTTCCTCCTCGGGTAGGAGTTCTGAACCATTCATTTGATGGATGAAGTTCAGAAAAGCTAAGTGCCTCGCCCAAGGTCCCACAACTACAATGCAGTAAAGCAAGGATTTGACCTTAAATCTATCTGACTCTAAATTCAGTGCTCCTTCTTCCCCACAAACAAGGTTTAGGAAGAAACGACCCTCAAAAAGAAGTTTCTTTTCCTTATCAGTCCAGGAATTTAAAATTGGAAACTGGCCCGTGGGCTGGGGATTCAGCTCAGTGGCGCCGCGCCTGCCTTAGCAAGCACAAGGTCCTGAGTTCCATCCCTAGTACGGGGGAAAAAATTAAGAAAAGAAAAGAAAATAGGCCAGTGGTTTGCCATGCTGAAATATACACACATACACAGCGTGGATGCAGCAGACAGACTCTAGAGATTTCTAGGTCAGTTGAAAGCCATTTCCCTAAAAAATAAAGTCCTACTAAAGCAGGAACGTAGATCAAATAAAATATAAATAATATCACCCTAGTTAGCCTCATTAGCTTACTGAATTGTTAAAGACACTTCTCATCATTCCCCATCTTTACACCTTCTGCACTTTCATTAAAATCAAGGTCTCTTAGTGGGGCACGGTGGTGCATACCTGTAAGGCCAGCACTCTGGGAGGCGGAGGCAAGAGGATCATGAAGTTGCCCAGCCTGAGCGACTTAGCAATTTAGTGAAGTGACATCTTGTCTCAATCTTAAATAAAAGGGGGAGGGACTGGGGAAGGCCCTCAGTTCAATCCCCAGTAAAATAAATAAATAAATAAACTCCAAGCTACTTGGGAGTCTGTGGCAGGAGAATCAGCAGTTCGAGGCCAGCCTGGGCAAATAAGCAAGACCTTGTCTCCAAATACAATGTAAAAAGGTCTAGGGGTACAGCTCGGTAGTACAGTGCCCCTGAATTAAATCTCTAGTATCATTAAATAAATGATTGCATCAACTGAATAATTAAATTAATTAACTAACTGAAAAGTTTCCTTTTAGATATTTTCATATGGCAGGACAATGCTTTCCT
Organism: Heterocephalus glaber; assembly: GCF_053883595.1. Classification (NCBI taxonomy): domain Eukaryota; kingdom Metazoa; phylum Chordata; class Mammalia; order Rodentia; family Bathyergidae; genus Heterocephalus; species Heterocephalus glaber. Next base: position 8,950,990 of record NW_028258461.1, read on the forward strand.
AATGCCTCAAAAGGCACACAAAAAGATCAAAGAGAATAGTAGGTAGGCTGTTTATATCACTAAAAGCTCTGAAAGGTTCACCATCACTGAACTAGACTGTTTTAAGAAAATCTGTATCCTATTGCATACAATTGGCTCCTTGATAAGAGATGCATGTAAACATGGTTTATTTTCTTCTTAAATAAAAAGAACCTGTCTTTATCCAACAACTTGTTTGAAAATCAGACAATTATTGCTTAGTTGTTTTGATATTTCTCCACACTTCAAAATGTGGCCTTCCTTTCCCATGGCATATCAAAAGTTTTATAGGAAATCCATCGCAGCTAAAGTAAAGCCTTGGTTATACATCTTTCTATTCTCTGATGATTAGGGCCGTGTTTTTGTTATGGTAAATAAGTATCTCATAGAAGTTCAAAAGGTCCTTTTTAGTAATCTTTTAGTAATCGTTTGCAAAGTCACTGTGGAAAATAATCTCTTCCTAACCCTTCTGTTAGGCCTATGTGATTCTTTTCTCCAGGAATCCTTGGAGCAAGTAGTACAAGATAAGCTTTGTAACAAAGTTGGATGAGTTGGACTAACTCCAGCCTTACGTAAAGGGGTGGCTTTTTCAAGAAGACACTCGTGTTGGAGGTGAAAGATGTTCTGCACAATTAATGTTTGCAAGAGGGTCACTGAGAAGGTCAAATTTTAACTGGTGGCAATATATCACTCAACATCCAAAGGCGAGCTGATGAAAGCATCTGATTGGCCTCAGCCATATGAACCTAAAAGACAGGAATTTCTGAACCTTGCAAGGAGACAGGAACAGTGGGGAAACAGCCTCTAAAACAGCTGTAAACCTCCAAAATCTCTAAACCTCCAACTATTTTGCTCTGCTTCAACTTCGGCTAAAGGAGCAAGCACTTTTCAGTCAGACTCTGCAAAGATCTGCTGGCCAGAAGAAAGGTCCCTGGGCCCAGTGCAAATGATCCAATATTTTCCTTTCATTCTGCATGTGAACTGGTGGGAGGCATCCAGAACTTCAGTGTAGCCGACTCTAGTGACACGGTGTCTACCGTCTCTTCTTCCTAAGACATCAACTCAAAACAACATGGGGATGCAGTCTCCCGGTGTCCAAGCTGGAAGGGAACTTCGATTTCAAGTTGAACATCCACCCACCTCCCTTCTCAAGTTTTCAGAGGAGGAAACTGAAGAAGTGAATTCACAGAGTCCACAAAAGCTTCCTCCTACCTCCAGACGCTTACTATTTACCCAGTTTATCCCACTTCCAATGAGAAAATGCACAAGATGTCTGGTTTAATATTAAAACCAAGTCTCTCTGCCTACTTCATTGTTTTGTTTCCAGAAGCTGCATGAAAGCAAAGTCCCCTGCCCCTCTGTCGCCACCCCCTACCCCACCCCACCCCACCCCCACCCCAATCCGGCTCGCTCCACAGTTCCTGTTTTCTCTATGTGCCCCTCCAGCTTTATCTGTCCCCTCCCTCCATAGGGTAGCTCCAATTACTTGGCAGCCCACTTAGCATAGCAAAGAGCCGAAGTCCAGAAATGTTGTGTGGAAAAACCAGAGGACCCCTAGTTGATGCTTTGTTCCTCCCAGCTGTGCTTACTTCCCAAGCAGAGCTACAATCCCCGCTGCTGTGGCTTCCCCGGGTTCAGGCCAGGGCCCCAGAATAGTCTTATTACATAATTTTGCATTGCACCTCAATCCAAAAAAAAAAAAAAAAGCCCGTGTGAAGGAGAAAGCCTCCACTTCTTGTTCCATTTCCTTCATTGGAGTATCATCCCGGCTGCCCTGTGAACTGGGCCTTGCCCAGGACAACAATAGGCTTCTGAGGACAAGGTGATTAGGCCGGCAGTGCAGTGTTTGATTAGCGCCAGCCAGCTCTTTGTAGAGGCACAATATCAGGCCATACAGTAACAAGATCACGTCTTTTGATTTGGGTTCGCTCCCTCTGTTGATACAATCTATTATCCTGTTTGCCTTTCTTACTACAGCAAGGCATTGCACCAAGGGCTTCAAGGATTTTTTTCTATAATAACCTCCAAATCGCTTAGCACCTGCCTTCTTCCAAAGAACCTCCCTCTTCACATCGGTGCTTTTCTTTGTCCTTTCAATGCCACTTTGAATAGTTAGGTAAAGCTCTCCTCCCAACCCAAGGAAAAGCAAAACTAGGGTGACAACGAGAGGGCTTCATATTTAATAAGAAACAAAATTAGGCAGAGCAACTGAGTCCTTGTTTGTGTAACCCTTTCTTTGCTACCCTGGTCTTGTTTAAAGCGCCTAGTTTTACAGTCATTTACACAGATTTGCTGAAGAAAGGAAGACAAGTTCCAGAGCCTGGGGCAGCAGCAAAAAGATTCATTCATTGATTTGCTTCAAAAAGGCAAAATCTTGTATCAATTTAAAACACACACACACACACACACACACACGCTTGTGCACACACACACAAAGTATGGAGCTGCTTATCTCAGGCCTCCATATTATCCAATTTTCAAAGCAGAAAAATGCATCCACCCCAAGTTTGTCCAGGCTTCCCAAACCTCCATTATAAGTCACAGAAGATGAATGGATTTTAGAATCTTGGATTTTAGAGACCCCCCCCGTCCCAGCTTTGAAAGGGTGTTCACATTTGACACCACTTCACATCCAACTTTCACAGAAAAGTCCGTGTCAAAAAATGTTCATGCATGGGCTGGGGATTTAGGTCAGTGGTTCTGCCACCTGCCTCAAAAGTAAAAGGTCCAGAGTTCGATCCCCGGTACCAAAAAAAAAAAAATGTTCATGCACTCACTGATGGGTATTTGCAATAGAACTAGCTCACTGATAAAACAGCAGAGACTCTCAGGAATCAGGATTTGTGGATAAATAATGTATTGTGTTTTTGTGTGGACTGGCAACCCTCCCTTAAGCTCTGACAACCTCCCTTAAGCAGTATCTCCTCACATAATGCAGTGCCCTCCACCCCTTCCCTAGCATCTTATTTATGTGTGTGCAAGATACTCCTGCTTCATTATGATTCCTCCCAATTTAGACTGTAAATAGAAGGCAAATTAATAATTTAGGGTGTAAAAAGACCTGGGCCCTTTCCTCCTCCCTTCATTCCTAGGTCAGCCAGCTCATTTATGAATTAGTGCTCCAGAGGCCTGAATAGCAGAGAATGAATGTTTGCCTAAATCCTCTAAGTATGAAAGCTCTTCACACCATTTGGTCTTGAACTGATCCAATAGCGAGGTGTAACCACCAGTGACAATAAAGCGCCATCTGGCAAAGTGAACTCTGGGCAAACAATGACAAGCAGAAGTGAAAAGAATTGCAATGATTTCCACAAACATGTGAAATACTATAAACTCTGGGATTTAGCAGCTTCTTCCCCAGGCAAGTAAACAAATGCAACCCCTGAAGGGGGTGGGGGTCCAGCTCTGCGAGCAGGCTGGGCTCCATTTGCATTTAGCTAGGAAAAAATGTATGCAGATTGGCGAACAAAAAAAATATATAAGCACTCCTCACCAGACGTCACTTTTCCTCAGCTCTTTACTGTCAGGGTGATGTACTGGAAGTCTTTATTTCTTTCAGCTCGGGCCTCTCGGTGCCTCATTCTCCTTCCAGCCTGTTCTCATGCCTTTCTCATCACCTGCTGAGGCCTTGATCACGGACAGAGCAGACGAGCAGCGGGGGGACAATTAGAGAGGAGTTCAGACTTTGATCATTTGGCCATATGTGAATACAACAGCTGACCACATGTTTTAAAAGACAACTAACTTAAATGTATTAAAAAATCACAAAGCAAGCATAGATACTGAAATTTACATTTTAATTAGCTGGCACAATGCTGCATTCAACTTTCTCAAAATATTTAATATGGAAAAATACATCTTGCTCCTTTAAAATAGGAAGAGAAAGCACTTTTCTGCGTTTTCTCCCCACCCCCACCCACGCCCCCCCCCCCTCCCCGCCCCGCAATGTGCTCCCTTTGAGCACAACGTTTAACCACTGCCCATGGTGAAGAATTCTGTTCCCCCGGATTTGAAAAGACACATTCAAAGCTGCCAAAAGTTGAGCATGATTACCAAAGGTAGACTGAGTTTAAAAGAAGTGCAATGTTTTATTGTAAAAAGTAGCTTTATAGAGAATATATCTGCTCAGCACGTAGAATATGTATACATAACTAGGTTTGTCAAAGTGAGAGCAGCTTATTCAAGGGCTTGGCCTCACTTCCCTAACTCTTTAAAATGACCATCACACAATTCTAAAATGGCTTCACAGCGTGTGAAAACGAAACTACGCAGAACCCTTCATTTGTGTGCTACGTAGTTAAGGCTACCAAAAACATTGCCCCTTCTCCGGTCCTCTTCATTATCAAAGCTGAACCGATCTCAGCGAGGCTAGGTGAAATGTGGACCCTGGATGATCCAGTTTAGGGCCCTTTCTTGTGTTTTTGTTCTCCATCGATTTATCATTGCTTCTGAGGACATGCAGCTCTCCTTATCTCCTCCACCTACTAGATAATTAACATATTCATGAAATGGTTATTTACTCTCAAATAGGAGGATAATAGAAAAATAACACTAATTGTTTTGACAGCAGTTTACTTAAGAGTTATCTGGGAGAACAAATGTTTCTTTTGTAGTGTGAGCAAGACAAGCACTTATCTAAGTATTAAGCTTATTTTTGTTCTTATGGTAGACAGCCCAAAGTAATCTTGGCTGGGGAAAAAAAAGTCTAGGAGAAGTAATTTAAGTGAAATTTCATCTGACATTCCCCAAAATATTTTGATAGTCCATTTGTTTTTCTTTCAGAGTGAGGGAGATTAGCAATATGATTAACATTTTAATGGCTATATATGCTAATGTATTGATTCATTATCCGTGCATCACTGTGTTTTTAAAATGTAAATTGCCTTTTAATTAAAAAGATCTCACCTGTTTCACATTACTTTGGTATCATCTTAAATATAATTGATTTCTATCCATTTTCAGAGGAACTTCAAACATGAGAATTCTTACTTTAGGGCAAAATGCATTCTTGCTTTAAAATAGTTTAATTTGAATATGCCTTTTAAAACAAAGTTTCCTTAAAGGTTTCCTTCTTAAGCATGAGTGTTTACTGGGGTTTGTGTGTCACCTTACGACCTTGGGCAGGGCATCACCCTCTCTGGGTCTGTTTTCTCCTCTTTAACACAAGATAATTAAACTCATTCATCTCTAAGGGCCTTTCCAGCTCCAGAGAACCTCAGATCCTACAATTGCCCTCCTAAAACAAAGTCTGCAATGGACTTTTCATAGCTCTTCTTTCCTTAAAGAACTTATTTCTGCAGCATGGAGAGAAAGGTTAATTCATTTTCTCTCTCTTTCTCTCTCTCTCATTCTCTCCCCCCCGCCCCACCTCCTCCATGGATGGAACCCAGAGCCTCACACATACTAGGCAAGGGCTCTACTACTGAGCTACACCCTCAGCTTCAGGTGAATGTTTATATTGTATTATGTGCTAGGCATTTTACAAGGATTATCTCCTTTAGTCCTCACAACAATTCTGCAAAATGAGCATTATTATTTCCATTTTATGGAGGAAGAAACTGAGGTGCACAGAGGTGAAGCATCTTGTTACAAGCCTCTCACCTAGTAATTGGGAAAACCAAGGCCTATCAACAGACAGGAATTCTCACCACCACACAACATTCCCTCACAAAAAGATAATGGGTATCAGAAGATTAAGTTTTTAGTCCCACATTATCACTGACTTCCTGGGACAAATCCTCTACTTCAATTTCCTTAGCCACTTTGGCACTGTATCTCCAGGATAGTTTCACCTACCTCATAAACAGAGACTGAATCAGGACACTAGTAAACAAAAGGCAAAACATGCAGTTCCTCCAGGATCTCAGAAAAGACATTGTCCTTGCAGATGGCAAGAGCACAGAGCCACCCTTTCCAAACACAGAATGACATTTGGTGGTTGAACTGAAATATGGCAAAAATACCTTCCATTATGGGAGCATTTTTAAGTGACATTTCATATGGTTAGAAGAATATTTCACAAAGAGGAAGATTTCTGGAAAACATAATTCAATACCCTCTTTTGACCCAGAATAGAATCTTCTAAGAAAGAAACCCCAATAAAAATAAAAGAAACTAAAATTTCTGCCCTACAAACATGCTTTATACTAGCTTCACATGTACCTAACACATTTAGAGTAGACAGAGAAAAGCAGCCATATTTGAATCCAAACAAAAGGTCTTGGAAGCCACTGACAAATATAAGATAATGTCCCACAACATCCATTTTAGGATTTCAGTAAGAAACGATTTTTTTGGAAAAAAAAAAAAAACTTAATGATATGAGAAATATTATTAGGAATAGAATAAAAAAACCCATAAAATTTAAAGATAAAATTCAAGTTTTCTTGGCTGGCAGTTTAAGAAGCCTCAAGAACTGTACACCCAGGGAAACGTTCTAGCATTTCCTTTGCCAATGGGGATACTCCCTTGGGAACACTGCAGAAACTAAGCTCCAAAATTGCCTCTCCATCAGACAAGGTGGGGACATTGAGAAAAGTTTATTGCCCCATTTACAAGAAAGAGTAGATTGGTACACGGATCCCACTAATGGTTTTCCCACCAAGGGGATTTGAGGGACCTCGTTCTGGAGAGCAGGAACATTCCTGAGGAAGGAAACTAGGAAAGGCTGGAAATTTAGAGTCCTAGGCAAGAAAGGGTGTCCATAGCTATAGAGAGGGATTGTAGGCTTCTTGTGTGATCAATTCAATTTTGTAACTTTCCCAACTTTTTAATTTTTACTTTACCTACTTTTTTTCTAGTGATTTGCCTCAAAACCCTTCCAGCTTTATTTTGTAATGTTTTGGAGGTCTCGAGTTCCTTATAGAATCAGAGGGAGGTTACAGAACCCTTACCCACATCCCTGGAGAATACACAGAAACACAATTGGTATGCAATTTCTGGGGTCATCCAAAAACCCAAGGTTAAAAATGCCTGTGGTGACATGCCTAAAACAAATACCCAGTTAAGAAAGCAATGGTCCATTTTTAATGGGCAGCAAACATTAGAACACTTAATAATGGTGTCTGTGGAGAAACAAGAAAATTCAAATACCACTGAAGGAAGTGCAGATGGATGACAAACTTTTGGAGAGTGTTTAAAATGCACACACCCTGCCACCCAGCATTCTCCCACCGCCTGGGAAACAACATCCATGTCCATCAGCAGGAGACTAAGTAAAGGCAGGAATACCTGTCCATATCTGTGATGACAGTGGCACTGTTCTGTCTCCCTCTAATCATTGTGGTACATGTTTGGGAATGAGAGGTGCCCAGTTCGTGGAGTAAGCTGGGTTGAAGTCCAAAGGGCTTAGTCGCTGCGTTATCTAATGGGCCTATATATAAGGTAATTCGTGACACCATGAGAGCACTGGCAGGGGAGGACAGCCCCTGAGTGTGCAGTCTAAAGGGATGTACTAGGGCCAGGGATGTAGCTCAGTGGTTCTGCCGCCTGCCTCGCAAGCACAAGGTCCCAAGTTTGATCCCCAGTACCAAAAAAAAAAAAAAAAACATAAAGGGATGTACTATTAGAACAGGTACTTCAACAGTGGTCTGTAATCTTTTGAAAATCTAATGATAGCTAAGGACACACTCTCTGGAAAATGCATATATTTATACATTTTTGCATTTGAATTTGGAGGTTTCTTGGATACCCTCAATTGGATTCATGGCCACTAGGCTGAGAATCCTTACCACAGACTTAAAAGAAGTTCTTTTGAGCCAGAACTATAGGGAAAAATAACTGTACGTAGCTAAGTAGAGAGAGTTCCACATCTGGGTACACTGGATTCCTTGAAAATTCCTCATCTAAGACCTCTCATGAACTTCCAAACATTGCCCAGAAACTTTATTACTTCAGAATTCTCTCTTATTTTCTAAGACAACTACTGTATTTCATACCTATTCCCACTCCTTACCCTCTTTAGCTGTGGCCTTGCCACTTAGCTCATTGAGAAAATCAAAGACTTCAAATGAGAATGACTCCTCTTTCTATTACCAATCTACAAATTGAACTCCACACTTGCCTTCATACCTTTTCGCTACCACTCAAGAAATGCTGCTCTTGTCTAAGGCCAATCCTGCCACCTGTGTCTCTTGATTCCTCTCTCACCAGCTTTTTGCAGGGTTATAGTCAGAATAAAATAAAAATCCAACTGAGGCCTGTGAGGCAAATGCATGATGCATTTTAAACTTTAAAGGTAATATTCTGTGTGTGTGTGTGTATGTGTGTGCTTGTGTACTAGTATGGAGAGCACTCCACCACTAAGCCACATACCCCAGCCCACGCTGTCACTGCTGCGCGTAAATCTAGAACAAGAGAGAAAGCTGGAGAACCAGACATTTATTCACCCCTTGCTATGTATGTACCAAGAGTGTTGGGCAAATCTACTGTGGCTTTTGTCTCATAGAGCTTCTAGTTTGTTATGCTTTGAAAGTGAAATGTTCCCAAAAAGCTCATGTGTTGAAGGCTTGGTCCGTGGCTAGTGACAGTATTGGAAGGTGGTGGAAACTTTAGGAGATGAGGCCTAGTGGGAGGAAGCTAGGGCACTATGAGGGCACACCTTTGCAACACTCCTGCCCCTTCCTTTCTTTTTGCTTCCTGGCTGACATAAGGTGAGAATTTTCTCCCCTATATCCTTCCGCCATGATGTTCTGCCTCTCCACAGGCCCCAAGGCAACAGGACCAAGTGACCATGGACTTCAACCTCTGAAACTGTGAGCCAAAATAAATCTTCCCACGTTTTAAGTTGTTTTTCTCAGATATTTTGTCACAGCAATGGAAAGCTGATTAACATACAGTCCAAAGGGGAAGTAAAGGAGTAAGGTCAATAGGGCTTTCAAAGCCTACCCAGGCTTCACAAGGCATTCAGAAACAAGCACAGCAAGTGATCCAAATCATAGATCCCACACTCTTTCCTGAATAACAATAACACACTGTCCAGCAGGGAAATTTTTTAATTGTGAGCAAAGGAAAAAACACTTTTAGGAAATATACTAAATACAATAGTGTTTTAAGTTATGTATAGAAGTCAAGATGTTAGGCAATTTTAAGTTTTATTGCATGTTTGCTTTACATTATTCTAACATATTCTTCTCTTTAATAAGTCTGAAAAAGATTATTGAGTATTTAAATACAAAATTTGTTAAAATACAAAAATGTTCTTGATTGATTGTTAAATGAAAGAGCAGGTTATTACAGCACGGTTATAACTCCACAAGCTATAAGTAGGTAAGCAAAGCTTTGTAGATAGATAGGAAGAAATGAAAAATTAGCTGCACTAGGCTTTGAGTCGGAAAACTTGGCTGAGCAAATGTGTTCTCTCTGTATCTCTGTGTCTTCACTGGGTCCTCTGGAAAATGGTAATAATTGTTTCTCCCTCATAACATCAGTAAGAGAATTAAATTAGTTAATGTGCAAAATATAACTAGATGAAACACAGAGAATTTTTCAGGCAGTGAAACTATTGAGCACAATACTGCAATGATGTACACATGTTATGCATTTATCTAAACTCATAGAATGGACCACACTAGGAGCAAATCCTAATGTAAAGCAAGGACTTTAGGTTATCATGATGTATCTGGGTAGTTCATCCATTGTAACAAACATACCACTGTATGTGTGCACAGAGTGACCTAGATGGGAACTCTCTGTACTTTTCACTCGGTTTTCCTGTGAACCTAGAACTGCGCTAAAAAGTGAAGTCTATTTTTAAAGTGCTCAGTACACTGGCACATAAGAAGCATTCAATTAATGTCAGTTATAATTTTTATTACAGTCATTATTATGTTATAACATGCTCTGGTCTTGGTAGGCGTTAAGTGTTACTGATGAATAGTTGCCAATATAGTTGCTTTATCTCCCTTTAGACCCCTGCGCTGAGCTCCAGGGCTTATTATCCAAGAGAAAATCCCACTGAGCAACTCGATCCCGCCCTCTCCATTGTGTGTCTGTGGCCCCCAGGCATGTAGCAGTTGCCTCTTGCAGCACATAGGCCTCCCCTCTGTAATTACGTGTTTTCCAGACGGTCTCCTGCACACCACTCCACTGCAACCCACCCTGGAGCAGTGACGACCCACATGCCTCTCTGAAACTCCAGCCCCTAGCTTAAAATCTGGAATCAAAGTAAGGCCAATAAGGGTTTCATTGGATGAATAAATGAATGAAAAAAGAACAAATGAATGAACAAGCTAACTATAGGCTCTGTCAATGTATGTTCAGTTGAAACAATCTCAAAATAGACTAGGCAGTATTGATATTTCTGGCTCAGTGGCCTCCACCTCTCCCACTTCTACCTGATGGGTATAAATGCCATCAGAGCTTTGCTCACTGGGGCTTTCCCTACTGGGAGCACTTCATTTTGTAGTTCACTAGAAGCAAAAGTGCCAGTATTGGAACTTGCCTTTATAAGCCTGGGTTAAACTCCCTCTATTACACTTAGCATACCAAGCAACCCTGAGTTTGTGGCTGGAGAGCAGGCAGTCTCTTTTGGAGCCCTCCTCCTGATAAGACCATCATTGTCATGCTGTCCATGGGGAAGGGACAAACTGTGAGACTGCCTCAGGAAATGGTCTCCACTACTTGTGATTTAAGCCTACTCTCACTGGTGAGAGGGCCAAATAAAAAGATAAAATCTGGGCCAGGGGATTTAGCTCAGTGGTTCCGCACCTGCCTTGCAAGAACAAGGACCTGAGTTCGATTCCCTGGTACCAAAAAAAAAAAATGACTATAAAAGATAAAATCTCTCAATCTCAACACACACTTTTATATGGTATACATGCAAATTTATGTGTGTGCATATATCACACATGTACGTGGTATGCCAGCTCTGTCATGGCATTACAATGAGAATACGTTTTCTTGCCTTTATTTTTCAATATTTTTTGTCTTTAAGTTGCCTAGGCTGGGCTCAAACTTGTGCTGGGATTGCAGGAAAGCCTGGACCACAATAAAAGGGAATTTGACATGAGATACAGAGATAGGAAGGCCAAGGTATGGAAAGTAGATGCATGAAGATTAAAAAAAAAAAAAAAAGGAGAAAGGTAAAAGATCTGCATTCCATTTCCCTCCCAACCCTCATAGTCCATATCCAGAAAGGTAGTTAGGGTAATAACGTACAGATGAAAGCTCCCTGGGAAATGGGCACTGGGCAGACTGCAACTAACAACTGTTTCTCCAAATTATTTAATTTCTCAGAGACCTAGTTTCCCCATATGGGGATAATAATACCCACTTCACAATGTTACTGTGAAGATTATATGAAATGTTTCTAAATTGGGCAATGTTTACTGTTTTTCAATGTTGTACATTAGAAATTCTCAAACTTTGGAATTTGAGAATTTTTGTGTGAGGGGGTACTGAGGGTTGGAATCAAGACCTTTACACTGAACCATATCCCCAGATCCTCTTAGTTTTTATTTTGAGACAGGTCTCACTAAGTCAGTAAATTGCCCCAGCTAGGCTTGAACTTGTGATCCTCCTGCCTCGGCTTTCCCAGAGTGCTAAGGTTACAGCCATGTGCCACCATGCCTGGCAAGAATACATTTTGAATGTCAAAGTATTTTCTTTTTCTACCCTGCACTCCACAGGTCAGCAGTTGATCAAGAAATTGCGTGACAAAAAACTACTATGAATTTCACATCTATTAGGATGGCTTACTTTAAAAAAAAGTGTTGTTGAGGATGTGGAAAAATGGGAATGATCACACATGTTGGTGGACAGGTAAAATGCCACAGCCACTGTGGGACACTTTGATGATTCCTGAAAGCTAAACTTGTAATTACCATATGACCTGGCAAATGGACTCCTAGATACACAGAAAAAAGAATTGAAAAACAGAGACTCAAACAGAAAATTGTCCGCCAACATTCACAGCACCATTATTCACAACAGCTAACAGGTAGAGACAACCCAAATGGCCATCAAATGGGTAAATTCGCGAACAAAATGTGCTACGACCATACAATGGTAGGATTCCAGTTATATGAAGCACCTAGGAAGGGCAAACTCACCAGGGCAGAAAGTAGGTAAGAGGTTCTCAGAGACTGGAGGGAGAGAAAGTGGGGGTACAAAGTTTAATGGGTACAAAGTTTCTGTTCAGGACAGTGAAAAGTTTTGGAAATCGATAATGCTAATGCCTCAAACAGTATTGTAAGTGTAATTAATTTAACGAATTATGCAGTTAATGATAGTTACGATGGCAAAATTTGTTATATATGCCTTATTTGATAAAAACAAGCAAAATAAGCTATGGCTTGCATATAAATATGAGCTATGTCCATTATTCAATCTGTATATGGATTTGTGGGCCAATTACTAGGATTCCATTCTTCTCACCTTCCCCCAAAAGAGAGCCATGGATATAGATAACTCACGGTAACACAAGTTTCACCTCAAATGTCTAGATAACAGCCACAATTACTCACTTTGCAGTGAGAATGCAGACCACCAGTGAAGTTTGGTACAAGACTTTTTACATCACAAATATTCATTCAATGCACCTTCCATAAATAGGTCTCCACAGTTCAATGTGCAGGCACTAGTCCTATGCGCCAATTAGAGACTTTGTGAGTGAATGTGTGCATGCGTGTGTGCTCTCACTAAGGAAGAGGATACTAGAGAAGTGTAAGAAACCGAGGGAGGGTGTACCCCTGGCTCCTGACTGATTGCTTTGTTTCAGAAGAAGCACCAAGAACGGAGCGGCCTGGCCTTTGCCCCATGCTGGTTCTTGCAGGTGCAGAGGGGCCACGCTGCACATGACGCACATATAAATAGATCTCCAACCTCCAGAGCTGTCACACTAGAGCCTTTGAAGAACCTAAAAACTGAATCAAAGAGAAAACAAAGAAGGGTCATTCTTAAGATCTGCAGTTCCTGCCATTGTTGGAAGTAAATATGAGGCATCTGGGCCACAGTGAAAACTTTTCATAGAGTGGAACAAGATGGGGAGGTAGAACGGGGCGGCTGGAGATGTTCCAGAATAAAAAGAGGAGATAGAGCATCCTTTCAAAATATACAGAAAGCCTCTATTAATAACGATTCAGTTAAAGTTCATGCATCTAAATGCCCTGTGTTTCCAGCAGCAAAAACATTCAGAAGCGTAACTTCAAAATGATTCCTCTTTTCTTCACTTTTAAAAAAGTAACTACAATCACAAGCTGATTCCTTTGGCTCCAGTGGTTTTGCCTTTTCATCTGGAATGTGCAATGCATTTAACTAAAATAATGATGTCAATTAATTTTTTTTTAAGTTGCTGCAAGTGGTTTTCAGGGGCCAATCCTTAAAGTGATCAGTCATTATGTATTGGAAACAATTCAAACACTTTAACTTCATTTTATGATCTCAATAAACCTTAACTTGTTAATAAAGGGAGTATGTTTCTTTATGATTGGAACAAAATCTGCCAATAAAAATTTCTGTTAAGTGATAGCTATTTTTCCACTCACTTACATTATAGGATTGGACGTTTTACTTGGAGGGAAACTGATTCTTCTATACAATCAAACTGTCCTTTACAATATAGCAATTCTTTTTAAAACTTTCTTATTTCTATTTATGTCTGTGTGTACACGAAGGATGCTATGAAAGAATACACACCTCATATTTACTCTAGTTACTTCTGGTCAGGCATGTGAGATGGAGAGATGTCACAACGGGATATAAGTGAAGGGCTAAGGATGCACCTTAGAGGCACAGCGCCTGCTTGGCAAGCATGAGGCCCTGAGTTCGAGTCCCAGTATGTGAGGACTTTCACTGTTTACATATCTGTATTCTTTGAATTTTTTCACCATAAGCATACATTATTTTTGCAATTAATAATTTTCCAATGAAGACAAAAAATAAAAGACAATAGGAAAACAAGGAGGTGGCTCTTTTGCAAAAGGGCAGGGGGCCAAAAGATGAAGGGAAGGGAGAGGGAGGGGAGGGAGAGAGGATTATTTTAAAATGAAGTCCTATGAGGGAGATAAACTAACAAAGCATCACCTATAGCAGCATAAAAAGTAATTCACAACCTTTTTTTTTTTCCGTACTGAAACCCAGGGTCTTCACACTGAGCTACATCCTCGGCCCTTTTTCTAGTTTTTATGAGTACAGGTTTGCAGTACATAGTGATTACATCCATGGTGGGGAGTTGGTACAGGTACACAACACATCTTCATTCCTTTTTCATTCCCTTCCCCTCCCTCCCCACTCCTTCTCTCTTGGTCCCCTTCCCTTTTGCAAAAGAGCTCCCTCCATTTCCTATTATCTTTTATTTTGCTCTTTAATTGATTTATACATTGGGTTTCTCATATAAGTGAAACCATGTGATGTTTAAGCCTGTGTGTCTGATTTATTTCACTTAGCATTATAGTCTCAAGATATATCCATTTTTCTACAAATGACTCAAATTTACCCTTTTCTTGTAGCAGAGTAGTACTCTAGTATGCATAAATAGCACATTTTCTTTATCTATTCATCTGTTTATGACATACAGGCTGCTTCCAAGATTTAGCTATTAAGTATTGTGCTGCTAGAAACATGGGTATGCATGGATCATTGTAGTATGATACTCTTTTGAGACCAATTTTTACTTGGAAACAGGGTCTTGTTAAATTGCCCAGGCTGGGCTCAAACTTGGGATCCTCCTACCACAACCTCCCAGAGTGCTGGGATTAGAGATGAGCACGAACTGCTATAGAGCAGTATCAAGAACCCCAGTGCGTATGGTGGCTCACCCCTGTTATCCTAGCTACTCAGGATGCTGACATAGGACGATCGTGAGCCAAGTCTAGCCTGGGCAATTCAGTGATATCCTGTCTCAAAAATAAAATTTAAAAAGAGCCAGGGGTACAGCTCAGTGGTACCGCACTTGCCTAGCATGCATGAGGCCCCAGGCTTGATCAATTCCAAGTTTGATCCCTCAGCATGGGAAAAATAGAGCAATGTATTCATTATCCAGCTTTAACAATTACTAACTCCTGGACAGTATTGTCTCATTTTTGCTCCCCCACACTTAAACACATAGAGCTAAGTTATTAACTCAAGTTCGTTGTATCTTTTTATATGCAAATGCTTTGAATATAGTAGCTAAAAGTTCTACTAAGGAACAGTACAAGTGCCTTTTCAGGATTATATTGACTTCCTAAAGATGTGTTTTCCAGAAGGAGAGGGCTGGGGATGTAGCTCAATGTGAAGGCCCTGAGCTTAATTTCCAGCACCTAAAAAAATAAATAAATAGAAAAGGAAAAGGTAGAATAAGAAAGTAGGCTTGACAGGGATGGGAATGTGATTTTTCAAAGAACTGACACTAGCCCTTTTACTCATACAGTAGTAGTATATCATCAATATCTGGTCCACTCAGTCAATGGCCATGAAAATGCAGTCGAGTAGGGCAGAACCAAAGAACAGCAGGTAAGTTAGAAAAAGGAGTTCAACGAGGTTGCCACTTCTGAGCCTGAAAGCAAAGGGTGGAAATACTGGCTTTCTTGCCAGTGAGTTCTTCACAGCTAGTTATAAGCAATTGAGATGGGAAAAATAGTTGCTGCAACCTGACAAAATGACTGATGAATTATTCATGTAGTCACTGAACTGAAATCTGCAACCTATGGCTTTCCTGAGCTTCTGCAGGACGACAGACTGACTGTAGCCTCAAGCATGCTTTAAAATTTCAGCCAGGGCTTACACGTGTAAATTGCACTGTCTGTCTTACCAGGGCTAAGGATTTTCCTGCCCTCACTCAAAGTGAAAGAGTGAACTTAGCAGATGGCCGAGTCTCCCCTCCCACCACATTCACCTACCCCTGCTCACAAATCAATGTATATGGACGGGAGTGTGGTATACGCCTGTAATCCCACCACTTTGGGAGGATGAGGCAGGAGGATCACAAGTTCAAGCTCAGCTTGAGCAATTTAGCAACTTAGTGAGAATCTGTCTCAAAATAAAAACTAGAAGAGGAGGCTAGAGATGTAGCTCAGTGCGAAAGCCCTGGTTCCATAGCCAGTACCAGGCAGGGGTGGGGTGAAGCAGAATGAGTACAGTGGCTACTGAGTTGAAAAAGACTATCTCTTCTCTTCAAAGCACAAGAAAGCCCTGTTTAAGGATGCTACTCTGGCTCACAACCTCTAACATTTTACCCAAATGTATAACCCTTTTGGCTATTAAATTGCAAAAATTCTTTCCCATCTTTCCCTTACGTTCATGAAGCAAGATTAGCCTGTCTCAAACACCTTTCACATACAATCATTCATTTCATGCACACAACAATTCTGTGGCATAATCATGGTAAAAAATTTCATCTTCATTTCACAAACAGGGGGAAGAAGCCCACAGAAACTGTCTTGTCAAAGATTTCCCAGCTACAGAGGACAATGGGTTTGAACACAGGTCATGTGATTTCTAGTCTACTGCCTTTTCTACTAAAGCAGACATTGGCAATCTTTAGGTCAAACCCAACCCTAAGAATGAACAGCCAACATATAAAGATTAAGATGTTTTTCAGAAAAAAAAAAAAGAAAGCCTGAATTTTCAACTACCTCTTTTTTTTTTTTTTTTTTTTTTTGGTACCAGGGATTGAACTCAGGTCCTTGAGCTTTCAAGGCAGTGGGCGGAACCACTGAGCTAAATCCCCGGCCCTCAACTACTTTTTAAAAATGATAGATAGTAGCCGGGGAATTTAGCTCAGTGGTGCTGCCGCCTGCCTCAAAAGCACAAGGTCCTGAGTTCTAGCCCCAGTACCAAAATAAATAAATAAATAAATAGAAATGTTAGATAGTAGCCCACATTCCCAAAGGCACTGGGCTGGGGCATCTGAAGATGAGTCATACACTCTCCAATGTGTCTCAGTTTCTCAACCAATTTTTTTTTCATTTGCATCCCTGGCCTGGACCCTACAGATCTCTGGGACTGTAGTTTAAAACTAAGCTCCTTGTCTAATTTATCGAATTTGATTTTGAAAACTTTTGATGCTAAAAATATGAGATGACTACGTGTTCAATCTGCCTTCATTTTCTTTTTGTGGCATATAAGCAAATAACAAGCCCCAAATCATAGGAATTTAGACCCTCAGACTGCAAGCACATCCTAAGTGCCACATTACAAGCTCGGCTCCCGTGGTGACTACAATGATTGCAGCAGTTTAGATACTTCAGGAATCTCAATTTGTCCTCATTAACACTGTGAGTTGGATGCTCTTCAAAGGAGACTTTGCTGGTGCTTGGTCATTAGAATACTTTTTGATGAGGAGCAAGATTTACCAAGAATTTGACTGTCAACGATGTCTGAGCATTCCACAGAATGCACCTAACAAGAATAGACCCCCCAGGCAACAACTCAGTAAGTCTCTACTGCAAGGAAACAACATTGTAGACTCAGAAGTGCCAATGCTGAGTAGCCAATGACAAAACTATATATGTTCTGCTCCCTTCTTTCCTGCAATGAAGCAGAGACTCTCTGGGAGCACACTCTGCACCCCATCATGGCGTGGATGTTAGCAGTAAAGAGGGTTTCAAGACCTGCCTACCACACACTTATGATCACTGACAAGGACTCCTGGATAAGCCAGGAGTCCCAGTAAGCTTCCTAGTCATACTCCTAGTAAGCTTTCTAGATTTTCCACCTGTAGGACATGGGATATTAGGGTCACAAAGATGAACTGTAGCCAGTTGTGGTGCCCCATGCCTCTAATTCCAGCTACTGGGGAAGCTGAGGCAGGAGGTTTGCAAGTTGGAGGCCAGCCTGGGTAAAACAGGAAGATCTGGTCTCAAAATAAAACAGGCTGGGTGTGTAGCTCAGTGCTACAGCACTTGCTGAGCATGTGGGAGGCCCTGAGCTCTGAGTTCAATCTCCAGCACTGGAGAAAAAAAAATCTGTGTATTGAATTTTTGAGACTATCCCGTTTTCTTTCTTATAGACTCCTGCCTGCATCTGTGAATGCTGTTCTCATCCACTCCACTGTGCGAATATGCTGGTCCTCTCACTAAGTGGGAGCACTGGGCTACTGTGAAACTTCCACAAAAGAATGATGACTGTCACCATCACTGAGTGTCACAGAGACTGGTGATTACGGCGTGGCAAACCAGCTGGGAATGTGAGTGCGATCAGTTAATTACAAAACCCCAGGACACGTGCACTGAACAGTTCCCAGGCCCCTGCCTGCGGACTTCTCACCAGAACTGGAGGAGCAAGTTTTGAACAGGCCGGCCTAGACCTGACCTCAGCCTGAGGAGTGGGGGATACAAAAGCACAGTCCACGAGGGGCTTCCGCTACTGTGCTCTCTCTGCCACCATGGCCGCCCTCACGCTGTAGGGTGCACTTCTCTTCCTACTTTTACTTGGCCCAAACTCGCTCTACAGAGCACGTTTCTTTCCCTACCTTTAATAAATGTAAAACCTTGCTGCCATTTATGATTATCTTGACCAATTCTTTGTTCAGGATACAAAGAACCTAGAAACCACCTCTAGAGGGAGACTCCAGCACCCCCAAAACTCGGTAACATCATGAGTGCTACTTTAGTGTTAATCAACCTCAATAGCCGTGTTTACTATAAGTACTGTGTTCTAGATTGACCGTTCTCTAACATTTGCAGTAAACTGGCTCAGAATAGTCATTATTAGGCCCTAGCCCTGAAAATGTTGGATCTTGGGCTGGGGATTAGCTCAGTGGCACCGCACCTGCCTCTCAAGCGCAAGGTCACTGAGTTCGATTCCCCAGTATCAAAAAAAAAAAAAGTTGGATTTTAAAGCAAAATCTGGAGCATGTCATTTGGACTATCTTGGGAAATTTCTATACTGCTGTACGATGCACAATTCTTTCAATCTTGTCACTGATAAGACAATCCAGTTATGGACATAATTTCTGTACCTTCTGCAAAATTCTCACTGGAGATATTGTTGATTGTTTTGCAACATGATTCATGAAAGATCTGGTGGGACAAACTTGCTCCTGAACTTCATCCTAGGAAAAAAAAAAAAAAACAATGGGCACTCAAAATTTAAAAATTACTGTAAAATGGCTTTTCCAAAGCAATGATAACTGTGCAACCCAAAATGTTTCCCCTTTTGCCTTTGTGCTTGGAAATGGCTCAGCACTTACCTATCAGCATCAACTCTGCCTCATTTCTGCAAATACAAATGTTTTATTTAAACCCCAGTCCCCGTTTTGCACTAGGTAAAAAATTTAAAAATCAAAAAAGGGCTGGTGACATAGCTCAGTGCAAAGGTCCTGGGCTCAATCCTCAGTATCAAATAAATGAAGCTTTAAGTACTTCAGGCTTGACTCGCACAGGAATCAGCAAAAATGAGCTCTTAAGGAATACAGCAATACAAGTGATTGAGATCAAGTTTAGGAAACTTATGTCTCATTAAATGAAAAGAGGGAGGGGTTTTATCTTTTGCTGTAATTTCTTAATTATCTACACACTGATTATAAGGAGAAGAGGAAAAGATGCTACAAAGCAGCAAATCATCCCAAATTGGCTTAAATGTTGGAGTCAACTAATATATTTTGTCAATTTCTGCTGTATATTTGTTTTTTGTTTTTGTTTTTTGCAGTACTGGGGATCGAACTCGGGACCCTGTGCTTGCCAGGCTGGCGCGGTGCCACTGAGCTACATCCCTGGCCATTCTGCCATGTATTTGATCTAGGCTAGGCAAGATGCACCAAATGCACAAGGCCTGACCTCAGGATTTTACTGTGTGGCTCAAGACTAAAAGCCAGGAAACAAATTGCGAACAGTCCAAGGCTATGGTGGCGGACATGGCTAAAAGACATTCTTCTAACAGACTTTCCCTACTGCAGAAGCTGAGAAGCACCCCCCACCCCCACCCGCCCTGCACGCGCTGCCTAAAAAGGTAAGAAAAAAAAATCACTACTCTTTGAAGACACCTTTGCCGCTAGCATTCTACATGCATATCAGGTCTTGCCAATGTAATGCACTCACATGAAATGTGGAAGGCAGAAGAGACATGAAGCCACACTCTCGCCACTGTAGGCACACTTGTGGGGATGAGAGCGTCTCCTGAAAACTGCATTCCAGTTTCCAGTTTCTAGCCTCACTGCTAACTGTAGGCAGCTACTCTAGTGGCAACAAGACTGAAGGCTGCCCAGCCACCAAGTCCCAGCTCATCGGTGTTAAGGTGCGGCAGAAGCAGCAACAACAGCCGCGACATGAAGACTTCCGGTTCCCTATACGTAGTGCAACTACTGCAGTGAGTGCAGAAACTTCATGCTTCCGGTAGCAGCCTCCTTTCTTTCCACTTCCTTCAGTGGGGCAGAAATAGTGTGGCTCTCAGGTTGAGCAGATTCTGCACTGTTATTGGAGTAGTTTTGAGAAGCCCCAACTTGAACACGAGACACCAGACTTACTAAAGTTTTTCTAGGCATCGAATACCCTGTATAAAACTCTATGCTTAAACCGGCATGGTGGCACATGCCAGTAATCCCAGCACTTGGGAGGCTGAGGCAGTAAGATCACTGCATGTTCAAGGGCAGTCTGGGCTACAGTGAGTTCAGTGCCAGCCTGGACTACGTAGTGAGACCTTGTCTCAAAAAACAAAAACAAAACAACCAAAAACAAAAAAGCCAAAAACTCTTATGCTTAACATATCTGGGGCAGTGGCAGCTTCCTTTGCTGACCTCCCCTGGTGTGAAAGCTCTGGAAGATGACTGAATCATAATGTTCTCTTTCTTTCTTTTTTTCTTTTCTTTTCTTTTTTTTTTTTTTTCCCTCCATACTGGGGATTGAACTCAGGGTCATGGAACTTACATTTCTGGCTCTTTTTATTTTTTTATTTTGAGACAAAGCGTCTTGTTAAGTCTTTAAAATGTCCAGGCTGAGATCAAATTTGTGATCCTCCTGCCTCAGCCTTCCTAACTGGAAGACAGATTCTACTGCTAAGAGATCCATTAGATCTGGAGGAACTGGCTTCATGGAGGGTATGGGATTTGAAGAATCGGAAAGATGTAGGCTGGGAAGAATGGAAGGGATTTAGTTTGTTGAATTGAATTTAGAAAAGGGGGACTGGGGGCTGAGGAAACTGAAAGGCTGAAAAGTCATTCTGTAGAGTTTATGTGCTGATCCCATGACTGAACTTTTTTGAGAGGATTTTTTTTTTTTTTGGTATCAGGGATCGAACTCAGGACCTTGCACTCGCCAGTCAGGCACGGCGACACTGAGCTACATCCCTGGCCCTCTTGAGAGGTTCTTGACGTCCCCTTTGTGAGCTCTTGTTACTTGTCATGATCCCTCTTGCTGGGCTCAGCATCTCATAGCATGACCAGTACTGACCTAACTGGCCCTGTGCTTCCCTCCATGCTGGCCTCCTATATCAAATAGAGGAAGACAGTGCCACCATAAGCAGACTAGAAATTGGGCTCTTGACAGAATTGAGGCACCTACCTCTTGTGCTCTCGTGAATACAAGAGCAGAAATTACTGACATCAAAAATAAAGAAATGAGGAGAAGGTGCTGAGAATATACTTTGTTGGTTGGAGTGTTTGCCTGGCATGTACAAAGCCCAGCACAGCCAAAAAAATTTTTTTAAATAACTAAATAAACTGGAAAGCAATGAAGAAAAATGAAAAATAATCTAATCATACATTGGTAGAGATATGAGAAAGGAAAGCATGGTATATTCATACAATAGACTACAATACAGCTCATTAAAATATAAAAACCAGATCAACAAACTGGGCCTGGTGGCTCACACCTATAATCCCAGCACTCCTGAGACTGAGTAAGAGGATTACAAATTCAAGGCCAGCCTGGACTACATAGCAAGATCATGACTCTGGGGATGTAGCTTGGTGTGAAGGCCCTGGGTTCAATTCTGGTACTGTAACACAAAGAAAGAAAGCAAGAAATCAACATGCATCAACTTACGTACATCTCATAATACTGAATGCAAAACAGGAGTTGTGAAAGAGTACAATACCAACAGCATGATTCTATTTACATGAAATTTGTTTTGAAAGAAAGAAAGAGAGAGAGAAAGAAAGAAAGAAAGAAAGAAAGAAAGAAAGAAAGAAAGAAAAGAAAAGAAAAGCCCCTCTCAAGGGTAGGAAAATATCTGGGGATGGGAAAACTCTCCAAATGGCCAAATCCAGCTTCCAGCCCACCTTTGTATGTCATAAGAGTCCAAAATTTTGGGGTTTTTTTTTACCATTCTGATGGTTTGTAAAACGTTTTCAAAATTTTAAATATAAAGTACTCAATAGAGACTTGCAAAGCCTAAAATATTTATGATCTAGAATTTTATAGAAAAAGTTGCCAGACCACTATGTTTTGTGAAGACAAAAGCAACTATGAGAAACATACATGAGAGTGATCCTCACCAATGTATGGTTAGGCAGTTACCTCTAGGGAGGGGAAGAAAATGAAAACATGTCTGTACCGCTCTGTCTTTTCAAAAAGAGATTGGAGCCAGATGTGGCATCGCACACCTGTAATTCCAGCACTCTGGGAGGCTGAGGCAGGAGGATCACAAGTTTGAGCCCAGCCTGGGCAATTTAGGGAAGTAGTGATACTCTGTGTCAAAATTTTTAAAAAATATGAAAAAGGGTTGAAGATGTAGCTCAGTGCAAAGGCCCTGGATTCAATCCGCAGTACCCCCAAAATAAGTAAGTCAATAAATGAATAATTTCATTTTAAGAACCTAATGAGTACATGCAAACTATTGGAAACACCAACCAAAACAGTGGAACAGGAACATGTGAAGTTGAAAAGGGACAGGTGAAACCTCCTGGAGAAGGGTGGAGAGCTAGGGAAGGAGGGTGGGGACAGAGGAGCTTCTGGCTACAGTGTGACAAAGGCGCTGGCAGGTATTCGAACTTCCAAGATCTCTGCACATTTGTGGTTTCCCCATTTGTTATTTTTCTTGCTTATCTCCTTCTCATTAATGATTAGCTATGCAAACCTTAACCTTAACGTATACTTTTAGATAAATCTTTGGAGTCAGATTCCTTTGAAAAACTGATGAAAGCTGCAGGTGCCTTGCAGATGAAGCAAGCATGCATCACAGAACTTTGCAGATTAAGAATTACATAATGTGGCAAGAGGAAAGAAAGCTCCATCTGGCCCCAGCAGTCCCTGTGTTTCACAGGCTGTAGGCTGCTCCCCTTCCCTTGTAGGTGAGTCCTCTCTTACAGGCGTACGAGGAAAAACCTGAGCTACCAGCACTTCCAAGCGAATTTTCCTCTCTAGTGAAGCAGAAGGAGAGAATACCAGAGAAGATGCCAGTTTTCACCCTGTGCAAGCCAAACACTCCCTGGAGGGCCTTCTTAACCTCCACTCAGGGCGTCTTGCCAGCCCTAGAGTTTTGCTCCCCTCCCCAGACTCTAGAGGGAGAAGGGAAATCCCATGCAGCAGGACCCCAATTCTCAGTGGCCTAGTTCTTTGAGAGATGCTGAAAACTTAATGAGTACTTCTCCCTGCCCGGGGATTCTTGTGTTCGTGAGCTACACATCCTGCTGGGCTTGAGAGCCTTAAGGAAGACTCCACAATCACTTTTCCTTCCTTCTCCAATGTGAACGCACCTAAATTTGTTTGTGCACTTTTCTTCTGTTCTTGGAATTCTGTTCAATTGCCTTTGAGGACCTCATTACTCAAAATGGAAAAGACCCTCTTAAGATTCCTTTCTCATTGCTAAAAAGTTAGCTTCCTGCGCTTTTCATTACTTAGTCTAATAATCCTCATGTTCCTAGTTGTATTTCATTGTTTTATTTTCACCTTGATGGCTAATCCACTGCCCTCCATAATGTCCAGACTGAGCCCAGAGCCAGTACGGTGAGGTGTTCTGTGATAAATCAGGCTCTGCCTAAGAATTTGAAGTCCTGGGTTCTAGTTCCAGCTTTCTACTTGTGTGACCGTTTGTGAGTTATTAAAGATTTCTGTGCCTCACTTTTCTCATTTGTAAAGTTCAGATAATAATTTTTTTTTAATTTCCAGAGATACCATCCAATTTAAAACAGGAAACTACAGAGCATTATGAAAAAGTAAGATATTACTCTAAGGTCTTTCCACTGCTAGGTAAAATAACATTGGATTTCTGCTGTTTGTTTACACAATCATGGACTTGTCTGGTTTTGCTCTGCACATTTTTGAATGATACTGTATTCTTAGGTCCTTATCAGATTGTCATTGGCCATGGCCCCCATATTGTACAATTGTAGATAAAATTATAAGTTGCTAAAACTTATTGTTGAAAAGATTAGAAGTTTCTCAATTTAAAGCGGCCCATGAAAGTAGATGTATCTTATCTCAAATACACACACACTCACATGCACACACACACACACACATACATGCATATACAAAATTTTCTCTGCCAACCAAGAACCATAGCTATTTTCAAGTCTAGAATTGTTTAAGATATCTACCCATAGCCAAGTTTGGTGGCACACATCTGTAATCCAAGTACTTGGGGGGCTGAAGTGGAAGGATTCCAAGTTCGCCAGCCTGGCCTACAAAGTAATCTCAAGATGACTAGCATGCATGGTACTAGAGGGATAAATTGTGTTTTGCTTAAATCTTCCTTTGACATTGATTATGGGTAACCTATATCTTTTAGGAACAAAGCATAACTAACTTAATCTTCTCTTTTCATGATATTTCCTTATTAATTGCCTCAGATTTAAACCTCCAAACTAAAAGTATCAAAGGGCTCAGGAATGTTTTCCCTGATGCTATGCTAAGGTATATCTGCTACTTAAAAATCTGCATTATGTGGATGTAGCTCAGTGGCAGAGCACTTGCCTGACATGTGTGAGGTCCTGGATTCCATCCCCAGTACTGCAAAAAAAACAAACAAACAAACAAACAAAAAAAAAACAAGCCAACAACTACACTATGAAGCAAGATTCTATTCTACATGAGCTGAATCTGAGGCATAAAGATACCAAATATTTGTATTTATAAAGATTTGTATCATTTGTGAATATGATATGAAACGTTTTGAAAAAGAAAGAGACAAATTAGTTTTCTGACTCTTTTATTAGGCTACTCTCCTTTCTCGTGCATACTGGATACTTTCTTTTGGGAATTAGATAAAGTTGCGTTCCTTACTGCTCCTCCATTTGAGCTGTTGAATTTATGGATTCTAGAACTAAACAAGTCCCATGACATTTAGATGCAAAAATGTCACAGTCTGAGCTGGGGATGTAGGTCAGTGGTAGAGCATGTGTGAGACTCTGGGTTCCAAAAAAGAAGCCACATGTTATCTGGGAATTTTTAGAAACAATGGAAGGATATTTTGGTTTTTTTGTATCTCAAGAAGGTTGAAAAGAGGGCTGGGGATTTAGCTCAGTGGTTTTGCCGCCAGCTGCGCAAGCGCAAGGACCGGAGTTCAATCCCCGGTACCAAAAAAAAAAAAAAAAAAAAGATGAAAAGCACAGTTCTGCTGAATTTAGTCCATTTCTAAGTAAACAATGAAGGGATGAACATTTTCATTTAACCTTTTCGGAACAGAAGCAAAAAATTCCCACTCTGACAGCTTTGTCCACCATCCAACACCTTGTTCTAAACATATCCGTGTCAGAGATGAGTGTCCCTTCTCTCCAGGTTTTGAATGGATGGAAAAAGGCTCACTCCAGACTCTCAGTAACTGGGAACAGGTCAGAAGTACCAAAACTTCTTAGGCTGGTTCCTTATGAAAAGTAAACAACCACAAATGTCATCATGACTTCTTTAGGACTATTTGCTAGAGAATGCATTTACCTAAGATGCAGAAATTACTGGGGTTTATAGCATTCAAAAACAGAAGCTATATGCTTTTCTCTAAATATAATAATCATGGAAGCAGAGAAAAAGTCAAGAGATTCACAGTTAGATTGTTTTAGATGGCCATTAATAATGACCTGAAGGATGATAGGGAATACTTCTTTCCATGGGTCACCTGTAATTCAGTGCATTCCAGAATGTAGAAATGTAGAAATAATTACAAAAGAGTTTTATGATCTCAGAGGATCATAAAATAGAACAAATAAAAATTTTAAAACCTCCTCTTGATAGGGGAGCCAACTCAAAGTTTTGGAAAGAAAACTATTGGTAATTGTGAGGCAGAACTTGCATGCTTTCACATCTGTGTATTAATCATCATCAGCTTAGTCCTGACCCTTCAGTAATCAAACCACTTGTGTAATTAGTACATAGCAACAGTGGGGCTTTTTGTGGAATGCCTATTATATACTAGGCATATTAGCAATAGTCTCTCTCTTAATCATAAGATTTAGATGATGTTAGCCTCAAAAAGCTTCTATCTCCTTACACAGCCAGAAAAGGGAGCTGTAGAGATTCAAGACCATCTGCCCTGGGCTGTTGGGTATAGATCAGTTGGTAGAACACCTGCCCAGCTTGTGCAAGGCCCTGGGTTTGATCCCTAACACTGCCCCCCCCAAAAGCCATCTGGCTCCTAATGTCGCTGATCTTTCCTCTCTGTCTTTGTTCCTCTCTACCAAGATAATGCCACATGAAAATGTACTGTTCTCCTTCTAGATTAATATACAGTTTTACTTCTACCCTGCTCTTCATGATCTAGCAGTAGGCAGCTCCTTTGAGCAAGTGAGCAAATAACTACAGATAAGTACTGAGCCCTGGTTTTCCAACCTGACTTTTCTACCCCACTTGCTCAGCCCCAACCATTACTTCTTCCCTCAAAAGAGCTAACCTGAGCCAAGGGAAAGGAAATAAAGGGTCCATGTACTTTTAAAAAAGTGGAGATAAGGGGCCAGGGATTTAGCTCAGTGGTTCCAGCGCCTGCCTCACAAGTACAAGGTCCCGAGTTTGATCCCCGGTACCAAAAAAAAAAAGTGGAGATAAAACATTCTTTTCATTAGGTCACTGGATTTCTATTATTTATTTATGTTGCCATGCCCACTTTGGTGTCTTGGTGAATTCCACAGACCCTGTCTTAATCCACTTGGGCTTAGATAACAAAATATCTTAGGGTAGATAATTTATAAACAATACAATTTTTTCAGTAGTAGGAATTGAGCCCAGACCCTTATGAATGCTAGATAAGGACTCTACCACTGAGTTACATCCCTAGAACTTTTTAAATTTTAGGGTTAGGGTTATTTTGAAACAGAGTCTCAGTAAGTTGACTAGGCTAGTCTCAAACTTGCAATCATCCTGTCTCAGCCTCCTGAGTAGCTGGGATTACAGATGTGTGCCACCATGTCTGACCAACAATCGAAATTTATTCCTCACAGTTCTAGAGGCTGGGAAGTAAAAAAAGAAAAAATCGAGTTTATAATACACTAATGTGTGTTTGTTTTGTAATACATTAAATAATAGTTAAAGACAGCAGCAGGTTTAATAACTGCTCTAATTTTAAAGTCGTAGCAAGCAAAATAATATTGAAGATGTAGTTATCCCCCATAATATGTTATGAAAATATGTGTTGTTTCTGAGGACATGGTTTGACACACCTGTAATCCCAGCATTCTGGGAGGCTGAAGCAGAAGATCACTAGGCAAATGAGCTAGAAAGACACTGTCTCAAATTTTTTAAAAATTCAAAAAGGGCTGGAGATGGTTCAGTAGTAGAACACTCCTGGATTCAATCGCCCATACTGTGAGAGAGAGACAGAGAGAGAGAGGAGAAAGAAAGAAAAATGAAAGAAAGAAAGAAAGAAAGAAAATATGCTTGTATATGGCTTCCATTAGCAAGCACTACTAAAGTCACTGTAGTCTCTTGCCTACATTCTTCAGTGCCCTTTCAATTTTATCCCTGGATCTTTTAGAGTGGGTGGAGCCTAAATTGAGAGTCTAGTTTGGGTTGTGGCTATAGCTCAATAGCAGGTGCTTGGCTAGCACACCCAAGGCCCTGGGTTCAATCATCAATACAAGAAAAAAATTCCTTATTTAAAGAACAATAAGGCAAGGGATTGAATTTAAAACTTTCAGTCAAGATAGCCACTACATTCAATTTCTTTTCCCCCAAACAATTTAGACTTTTTAGACTTTCACCTCCCAGATTTCTTGTTTTTCAGTACTAAGGATTGAGTCCAGGGCCTTCGGATTGAGCTACATCCCCATATATCCCATTCTTTTAATTTCTTTTTATATTGAGACAAGTTGTAAATCGCTAAGTTACCTAGCCTGGGCTCAAACTTACAAACCTCCTGTCTCAGCCTCCCAGAGTGCTGGGGTTACGAGCATGTGCCACCACCACCAGGCCTGGTTCTCAGAATTTTTATGATGTTTCTGTGGACTTCTGGATGGTATGAAAAGTCTGAGATTCACCGTTGTCTTTGACTAACTTCATCTCAGTTTAGCTTATATTCTGGGAGCACGCAAAATGGAACCAGCAGCCAGTTGTCTTCACTTCCTAGCAAATTTTTATCACTGCTATTTAAATACTTCAAGCCTTTCTGGCCCTGAAATTTCAGCACAGTCTCCAAATTACTAGAGTGGACATATAGAGAGCAGGTAAGATCTGTATCCCCCTGACACAGGGGCAGTGTTGGGCCACAAAATTAAATTTGGGATGTGAGATAAGAAATCCTCACCCTGCATTCTGGTTGCACTGGTTTCTCTTACAGGCTCTGCTACCTTCAGCAAGCCAAGTAACTTCCTGAGTCTCAGTTTCCTCATCTGCAAAATAGACATGACAGTAGTATGCACTTCCAAAACTGTTAGGGAGACTCAATAGCCCTTATTAGCGTCAACCTCTCTGAGCCTCAGTTTGCTCATCTATTGTCTTAGTCACTTTCTCTGTCACTGAAACATAATATCTGACACCCACAACTTAAGGAGCAGAGTTTTATTTTGGCTCACAGTTCAGAAGTTTCAGTCCATATTCAGCAGGCTCGTACGCACACACGGCACGAGATTTCCTATTATTACTACATAACATTTTTATAATAGGAAAAAAATCAGTGTGATGTAATATAATAGTATTCTTCTTAGCATTTTCAGCTCTTCCTTCCCCACACCCTTCTCCTTCATGCCCCAGGAAAGGGGGTCATGCAATCCTGAGCTCCCGTCACCTACTGCACACCACACTAGAAGAATGGCTTCATCAGCGAGGTTATAGTCTCTCACTCGGAGCTCACCAAGCCATTAATACAATCATTTTGAGCACTACGCAGAAACACAGATGCATTTGTGTTGAAGACAGAATGTTAACAGAAAAATCTGGTTTATGGAATAGGAGTTACCTAATGGTTGTAATAATGTAAAAACGTGCAAGTGGATGAAAAATCTTCAAAGATAATAGAATTTTAAATAATAATAGATTACAGGCATTAAGGCCGGATTTTCTTTTTCAAAATTGTCTTGAATATTTTTATATCATCTTCTCACATAAATAGTGTGAGTGTAAAAAGAAGATATTTGTGTGTATTACATTCATTTCCATTTACCCAAAGAAGCATGTTTTGTTACTTTTAAAATGTACAGTGGCTAGGGAGAGTAAGGAGGGAGAGATTGGGAGAGATTGATCAATGGATTCTAAATTACAGTTAGACAAGAGTAAGAATTTCTGAGCTAGGTGTGGTAGTGCATGCCTCTAATCTCAGCAATCTGGGAGGGAGGCTGAAGCAGGAAGATCCAAATTCAATCCTAGCCTGGGCAAATTAGGGATTTAGCAAGACTCTATCTCCAAATAAAAAAGAAAAAGATCTGGGGAAGTAGCTCAGAGAGAAGGCCCTGGTTTCAATCCCTAGGAGTGCAAAATAGAGAGAGAGGGACAGACAGAGAGAGACAGAGAGCCTATAGATAATGATAATGTTCTATATATGTCAAAAAACTGGAAGGAAAGATTTGGAATGTTTTTACCATAAAGAAATGAGAAATGTTTGAGGAGACAGATATACTTTAATCTGATTTAAATATTGTGACATGTTTCAAAATATCACATGGTCCTCATAAATATGTACAATTTTTATATTTTGAATCTGCTAAAGGTAAATTTAATTTAAAAATACATGGTGACTACCCAGTATCCAAATGGATTCATCTTACACCAAAATCATAATTAGCTAATGAAGTATAATGTCATATCCTGTACAACCTTCCATTTCACTTCCCATGGAAAACAACATTCTGTTTTCAGTAGATCTGGACAGGAGCTGAGGTTGTGGACTACTTTACATATATGAATATTTGAAAAAGAAATGAAGTGATCAAAAATGAAGATGCAAGATTTTTGCCTAATTTTGTGTTGTTGTTTATGTCTTCAGGACTTCAAATATTCTAAGCAACCCACCTAAGAAAAGAGAAGCAGATATAACTGTCTTTGAAAAGATCAAAACTCAAATCCATTTATGATTTGTTCTCAATATTATCACAAGTGTGGTTTAATCACAAAGAAAAAAAGACAAATGACATGATTCTCATATTCCAAATTATCAGTAGCTTTTCCCCTGCCTCTGTGATCTTAGAATAGTGCAAGTATTTTGGGCCTTCATTTTTCTCTACTGGGACTGCAAATAACTGGAAATGGATGTCCTTTTAGTGTAATTTACTATTTGGAAAGAATCATATGGTAATACCTCTATTAACAGGGAAGATATGTGCCGGCCCTGCATTTGACTGCCAGAAATCTCATTATCAAAGATAGAGATAATCTCCAGGATGAGAAAATGAAATCTGAATGTTGATTCCCTTCCTGTGGAGTCCCTGAAAACCATTCATACTTTCCAGCTGATGCCAGCTGTATCTGCTCAGCCTCTTACACCAAATGAAGAGGAGTCAATGCGTTCCGCTCCCCACTATTCTCCACCCACCAGATGTCTCAAGGCGTATGGCTTTTGCCCTCCACTCACTGCTGCGCTAAACCAACTGCAGACCAACTGGCATTTCCCACAATGCCCTTGGTGCCTAGAAAACCTGTGTAAAAAGAAGCTTTTCTTCACTTATTTGTTCATCCATTTGTCAGTTCACCACTTGGCAAATGATGTATTCAACATCTATCACATGCCTTGTTGTCAGATTGGGGCCAGGTTTCTTGTGTCTTAAAATGTATAAGATTCATAGATCTGTCTTTAAGTAAAAGAATACCAAAAATTACTTTTAAAAATATATTAAGTAACAGAATGACTATTTACTTAAAATTTAGAAATCACAAGTCACAAAGTTTTAACAGCTGAAATCCCACAAACATGAGGAAATCAGCAAAAATAACAAAACATCTATACTGATTAAGTGCTTGACGCATATCTACAAAAATTTTCCCACTTTTTAAACTGCGTATTCTTTGATTATCTCTTTGTATGCTAACGATTTTATTATGGAAATTTCCATAGACAAAATAGAAAGATAACTCAGTGTTTCCTCTAATACTTTCGATTAAAATTTGTTTTTATTATTAGTAGAAGTTTACAAAAGCTTCTTTGAGCATCACAACTTTTTTTGTAGCTTTAGGGAATCAAACCCAGGACCTCACACATGCTAGCTAAATGCTCTGCCTCTAAGCCACACCTCCAGCTCTGGAAGCAAAATTCTTTACGATTAACCTTGTATAAATGTTAATCGTTTTAATGAAAATAAGGGAAAAGTATCAAGTTTCTCTCATATGTGACCTGTAAGATTTGGAAGAATTTTCCACAGACTAGCTTCTGTTCCAATAGATTTCAACCTTGTTTCAACTCCATTACACACATACTACTTTCATAGATGGGCACATGGAACATTTTCCTATCAGGATATAACCTCTAGGTCTTCCATGATGTGGTGCCGTGTGAAAGGGTACAGTAAGTGGTGCAGTATTTCTATAAGCCATTCCAATCCCTGACAAGTAATTATGACAGCAAATATACACCTAGGTGACTGCAAAATCATAAATGTATTCCACTAAGACCCAGCTGAATGTATCCCTACTGCTTCCCTATAACTTCTTCTGCAAAACATTTGCAGTCACTCAGATGCCATTCTATAAGAAGAGAGAGGATGATGGAAGGAGAATAACCATTAGCACATTTTGTAAAACCATGGCCACAGAAATACTTTGCTAAGGCCCTGCCCTGAGCTCTAGGAGAGGCCTTATAAAAGATAGGCCCTGAAGCTTGTACTCCACTTACTTAGTGGTAAATCTGCTACTACTTATTGTGTAACTTTGAACAAGATGCTTTATTTTTCATTCTAACTACTCATTTGTACAAGGCTTAATATTATCAGTTCATTCGTTCATTGCTTCAACAAATACAGTCACTTCTCAAAATCTGTAGGGGATTGGTTCCAGGATCCCCACAGATAACAAGTCTGTGCATGATCTTGTCTGTTATATAAAATGAAGTGATACTTGCATATCCACATCTTTCTGTACGTCTACTTTAAATCACCCCAATATTACTTATGATAACTAATACAATGTGAATGTCATGTAAATAATCATTTTATTGTATTGTTTAGGGGATAATGACAAGGAAAAAGCTTGTGTCTGTTCAGTACAGGAAGAATTTTTGGTGAAATATTTTGATTGAATTTGTGTTCACAGAACTCATAGATATAGAGGGCCACCTATTTTGTATCAAATGTCTGCCAGGACCTGTGCTAGGTACTAGCTTCTGGGTGCCAAGTGCAAGGGATCCAACTATAAACAGCATGTTAACATCCCCTCCCTCAAAGATTTAAAAGTCTTGTGGGAGATACAAGCAAATTAACAAATAATTACTATGCATACAGCAAATGTCATACCAGGGAAAGTACACACTACTATGAGATGATAGAAATCAAGTTTGATAATTAGGGTTCAACTGGAACAACTAGTTAGATGCTTGCCTCATTCTCTGAGAGCTGTAAGACTGGAGGGGTACTGGTTTGTAAGGGAGTATGATTAAGTTTGGGGTACTATGAGTAAAGTACTCAAAGTACTATAAGCAGTGCTCAGCAGAGCATAATGGTCAAGGGTCTAGTGACTGGTAGTAAACTGCCAGTGAGGCTATTTGTATGTCATCTGTGAACAAATGGATTAACTTCTCTGCCATCTTAATATCCTGAGCTATAAAACATACAGAGTTAATAGTACCTATTGCATGGTCTTAAGCTCCAAAGAGAATCTAATTAGGAGATACAGTAGCAAGAGTTGATATCAAATACGTAGTAGATGAAACCATGAAAGTAGACATTATTGGACCATTGGTGAAATTTGAATGAGATCTGTGGAGTGTATGGTAATATATAAATGTTAATTTCCTGATTTTGATGATGGAACTAGGATTATATATGAAAATATACTTGTCCAGTAGGAAATACACATTGGAAGATTTAGGTGAAGTGGGCATATCATACTTGCATCTTAGTCTCCATTGGTTCTGAAAAAAAAAACCCCACTAAAATATGCATTTATTTAAAGACAATTACAAAGAAAATGTGAAAAATTGAGGAATCTGATTAAAAAGTATATGAAAGCTCTTTGTCCTTTTCTTCTAACCTTCCTGCAAACAGCTGGATGCACATATTTAAATAATACATTAAGGAGTGGGTAATCCACTTAATCAAACCAGTCTACTTTAAATATTACTACATTTAGCTCATTAACTGCTTTGAGTGGTGAAAGATATCAAGGAAAACCATTCACAAACATTAAGGATCTTAACATAATTGTGAGAGTCAGTGTAGAAATATTGTTCCCTTCTTAACCAATTCTCAATCATACAGAACTTTTCCAAGAATATTTCTAGATTGGAAAGTGAGCTAGCTATACTTATTTCTACAAATCAGCTATGTCAATTAACTCCGAGCTAGAGCCACTGGGTTTATTAAGTGGACAAAGAAGGCAGCTAAGAGATATTAATGAAAAAAAGAGAAGTTGATCTTAACAGTAGAGTTGACATTCACTTCCATTGTTTATTGACCAGAGTTTAAAAAAAAAAAAAAAAAAACAACCACAACAAAGCCAGCATAGCTCTGTTAAACATAAAAAAAAAACTTTCTAAAATGTTACTAAAAAGTCTCAAGTGTCTCAGAAAAAAGGGCTACAAAATATCAGCTAGTGATCTTGTGATTATTGTCACTAGGTTCATTAATAATTTTCTCAAGAACAGGATTGCATTACTTCTGCTTGCCTATGTCTAAGTGGAACATGACAAAGGGGATAAGAAAATTCTCTTTAGGGATTTCCCTTTTGGTTCTGGAAGTAAAAATTTAAGATGCCACAGCAGTTGGGGACATTATACCGACACATGGTAAAACACCTCATGTGTAAAGATATTGTTGACATAAGTGCTAACAGGTCCTACCTAAGTGATTTTGTCTGCTACAAAACCTTGATTTTGCAGAAATTCCATGGTGGCAGAGTTAGGGCTTCAAACACAGGGCTTTCCAACTCATCCCAGCCTGCTTTCCATCTACCATATCAGTCTGCCTTTTTGATGCGCATTCTTTTCACAAATCAAAGGTTTTCTTTAGAAACCTACAGCACCTAGGGGAAATTTTTAACTTCACATGCCATGGGTAGAAGCTGGCACATGCAGTAAACTGCAACAGTTAACAGGAACACTGTTACTAGGGAAAGTGAATGTTTACTCCCCAAATCTCAATAAAACAAAACTGAACCGATCCACCACCTTTTTGCAGAATGAAAGCTGGAAGGACAATAACCAAGAGCAACATCAACAGAAATCTAAGATCCTCTTTGAACACATCACTCGGCAAGCCATATTACAAGGAAAATCAGAGTCTTTTGTATAGGAGAAAAATCTCTGTGAGAAATATGCAGAGGAATCATTTCATTTCTTTGCATCTGCCCTCCTGGTGGGAGGTATCAGGCCTTGGGTAGCCCAAGAAGCTATAGGAAGCATATTACAGAGAGTTTAATTTATTCAAAGAAAATCAGAATCAACTAATCAGAAGGAAGGGAAAAATGCATTAATTAAACAGCTTTACTCATGCAGAAAAGCTGCCAGCATGAGCATTTCAAATTACCTGGGCACACCTAATGCATTTGCATTTGCTCGGGAGAAATGTGTTCTGCCCTACAAAGCGACGAACATTTCATAATTCCATTTGAACGAATAACAAAAGGGAATTGACAGCTAAGAACCACCTTCCACACTTGGGGGCTATAGCCTTTTCCTAGGAATTTTTAGCTCATGCAGAAATTCTCTTCTTGGCTAGATGTGGAGAGAGGAAGTTTAAAGTCTTCTGTAAAGTAAAAGGCTAAAAAAGAATCCCCCTCCTCTCCAACCCCCCAACAAAGGAGGTGGGGCCTTTACTGGCAGGAGGCTAACAGCGTTCTTTTGTTAGATATTAACATAAAATAAGGCAGTAGAAATGGATGTCCATCAACAGAATTAGAAGGAACTAAGTAAGTTTTAAGAACAAAAGGTTTACTTATTTAAATTACAGGAGTTGAGAAACAGCTGGGAATGCAATTTCTTTCCCAGAGTTAAAAAAAAAAAACCAACTGCAAAACAGTTAATGTAATTATGTAGCAATATAATTTTATCATTTCAAAATGCATGTGTATGATCATTCTAACTAAAATAACTTTAGAAGCAATACTTAAACATGTATTTGTGTGTTTTACCTTAGCTTTTTTCAATTCAGCTTCTCTGTCAAATAGCTCGATATTTTATTTTGGTAATTACTCCCAAGAAAGCTTCTCATTGTGACATTAAAGCACACCATACTGTATTCACCAATGAGCACTACCTTGAAATCATTTAAAGATGCTTTATGCTCTCTTATTGCTTTCTGATTTCATAACACATTTTTACATTACAGTTTGCACAAGAAATGTACTACAATTAAAAGTTGAGGTAATTACTCTGGAATTCTACAGTAGAGAAAAAGAAATGAACATTAGAAAACTTCTCAGAAGTTTCTTTTTCACTTTGGAAAGGAAAAAGTGCGTTTGAAATGCAAAAGATCTATATTAAAACATAAGATTCATCCAACTTTGGTCTGGTTTAATAGCTAATGCATGTAGTTTTACACTCAAAGAAGGAAATATATTTTTGTTCACTAAATCACACGGTCTGTCACATAGTGTTTAAAATATCCTTTAATTTTGCCTAAAACACCTTAACTGTGCAAATTTGAGATCAAGCTTCTAGCCAGACTGATTGTTTTGGACCGCCATGCAAAGAGTTTATTCTAAGAAGTGTCTAACCCAAAAAGATCCTGATTACAATGATCTGAGATGGTCTGTCAGTACAATCCATTAGCAGGGCTTCTCCTCGGGATCAAAAAGACTAATGAAGAGAAGTTAGGTGGAAAGGAGGTGTCTATTGTAGAGGCCTGAGATAAACTTTAATCTGGATTATGGATATTTTTTGAATCGCAACTGCTTTGAGTCTGACTATATTTTCTGAAGCTCTTTCATACACCTTTGCCCCTTCTAACTAAACCACTTTTGTCAAGTATCTTTTCCTGAATTCCTTTGAATGCTGTCATCGTTTATGGCAGAACACAGCAATGAATTTTAAATGCTAGTTTCAAGTACTAATTTCAAAGCCACCAGTGAGTGGTTGCTTAATTGCAAACACCTTGACACAACCCTGCTGATCTTCCAGGCTAGTTTTTAATGCTCTTAGGCTCTTAGACTGAAAATATTTCTTT
This sequence comes from Heterocephalus glaber, assembly GCF_053883595.1. Classification (NCBI taxonomy): domain Eukaryota; kingdom Metazoa; phylum Chordata; class Mammalia; order Rodentia; family Bathyergidae; genus Heterocephalus; species Heterocephalus glaber. The sequence continues at coordinate 8,987,528 of NW_028258461.1, forward strand.
ACCAATGAAACCTACTAAGATACAAACACTGGTGAGACAGGCATGGGAAATATGAATGAAGGTTTGAATATTTAGTTTTAAATATCCTGATAAAAGAAACTACAAAGACATGTCATTGATCTAATACTTGCTTGCTATGCATGAAGCATAATAGGATTTCTATGGGCCAAAACAACAAAAGGTGTAAACTGCCTTTTCACTTGCAAACTTTGTTCATTTAGTCCATTGGTAAAAGAATGTAAATCTGAAGTCATTTTTTTGTTAACTGACACCAAGTCTTTCTCACTAAACTTTTTTTTTCAAAGACAAGGGTAAATAAAGTTCAGAGTAAAGTCAAGCTTCTTTCCCTGAAAAAAGGCAGTAAAGAAATTCACTAAATCATCCCTGTCAATTAGAAGCTGACATTTAAATTAATTCTAGTGCTTGAGGTATTTTAACACACCTACAGATATGTATAATTTGGGAAAGACAGATATGAGTATTTAAGCTCATCAACAGGATTTTCTATAAATCTTTGTTCCGCAAATATAAATCAAATGATAGTGACATCTTTCATTGTGTTTGCATAAACCAAAATTTTCATATATTTTTATTTAATTACCCACTAAATGTTTATAGAACAATATAAGACTTGACATGTTTTGTTCATTGTTATAATTATTTCCAAAGAACAAAGTGTATGCCCCATAAAATTTTTTAAAATGACCCAGTGGTCAACCTGAAGAAGAAAGGAAGGGAGAAGGTCCAGCAGACAGAAAGGTAAAAGTGGGAGAAAGCAGAGAAGAGGAGGAGGAGAAATCATATTTTAAACATAAATATGATAATGTGAAATAGGAAGAAAAGGGGCAAAGGGGAAGGAAGTGGGAGGGCTAGGGGAAAGGATAGAAGGGAATGGGATTAATATGAGAGAATGGAAAAATAGGAACAAAATCTTTGTAAATAGGGAGGACTGGAGGGGTTGAAGGGAGGGCTGGGCAAGGGTGAAAAATAAGAACCAAGAGAGACTATGTAAAGGTGCAAATTTCCAATGATGAATGTCATTATATTGTATACCTAAAATGTACCAATGATTAGAATGAATAATCGATAATGTAAAATAGGAAGAAAAGGTCCAAAGGGGTAGGGGTAGTGGGAGGCACAGGGGAAAGGAAAGAAGGGAAAGGAAAAAATGATGAGAAATGGAAAAAGTGGAAATAAAGTCTTTGTAAATAGGGAAGGGTGGAGGGCGTGAAGGGAGGGCTAGGAATGGGGAAAAAATAAGAACCAAGATGCATCATGTAAAGGTACAAGTTCCCAATGAGAAATGTAACTGTGTTGTATACCTACAATGTACCAATAAAAGAATTTAAGTAAAAAAGTAATAATAATAAAATAAATAAATAAATAAACATAAACATAAATCTGATTATTTCTTTCAGCATTTTTTATGATACTGGCGATTGATCCCATAGGCTGGTGCATGCTAGGAAAGCGCTCCACCACTGCGCTACTTCCCCAACTCTTTTAATTTTTTTAAATTTGATTTTGAGACAGGGTCTAGCTAAATCGCCAGCTAAAGGCTGGACTGGAACTTGTGATCCCCCTCCTGCGTCAGCCTCTCACATAGCTGGGATTAAGGCTTGTGTCACTGCCTCCAGCTTCTCTCTGATTTCATTAGTGTTGAATTCAGTCCCTACGTTTTAAAATGTACTTCAGATGTTTAAAGAACTCATTTTAGTGACAAAGTCAACTAATTTTGACTCTCATAGAGTATAGCAAATTCTATAGGCTACTCATGTGGATGTTTCCCTCTAACCCAAACTTCAAGGTCTTCTCCGTAACTACCTTTAAGCCTCAAATTACTCTACCTCAGTTAATTGAAAAGTGAATAGTCTGTTCCAGATTGGAGACTTAAGAAGAAGACATGACAACCCAAAGTAATGTGGCTTCCTAAACTGGATTTTGAAGCAGAAACTTCTACCATTGTAATACAGACAGTAGTATAGGGGAGGAAGTTTCTTCAACCCTTCTAAGGTTTCTGGCTAGATCTCAAATTTTAAAAACCAAGAAAGTTAGCCAGAAGAAAAGCATATAAATTTACTTAATCAAGCCGGGTACAGCAGCACATGCCTATAATCCCAGTTACAGGGGAGGCTGAGGTAGGAGGGCCTTGGGTTTGAGGCCCACGTGGGCAACTTAGTGGGACCTTGTTGCAGTCGATCAATCAATCAATCAAATTGCTTTTTTAATCAAAACATTACTTAAGCTGGGCATGGTGGTGCACACCTATAATCCCAACCCCCTGGGAGGCTGAGGCAGGAAGACTGCAAATTCAAGCCCACCCTGGGCAACTTAATGACTTAGTGAGATCTTGTCTTAAAATTGAAATTTGTTTTAAAAGTCTGGGGATATAGCTCAATGTAAAGGATCTGGTTTCAATCCTCAGTAACATACACACACACACACACACACACATAAACACACACACAATTACATGACACAGGAGCCTTCAGAAATGAAGACCCAAGGATCCAGTGAAAACTATTTTTATGCTTAGATTTGATGAGTGGACAGCCATAAAGAAATGTGATGGAACAAATGATAATAGACTGAGGAAGGAAAACTCAAGGAGGCCTGTCTGCTCAGATTCTTGGCCTCTGTGTGTCATTTCATCATCCCGGATATAATGAAGGACCCCTCTGGAATATCTTATCACAAAGTAGGTCAGAGTACTTCTTTATGGCCAGCTTCCACACAGGAAGGTTTACTACTGGCTTTGGGGAAGAAAAGTTGTTCTTTCTGTGTCCTGTCTTAGGGAAGAAAAGGAAGCAGAGGTAAGAAGGTCAATAGAGGTCAGGAAGATCTTGCTTCTGAGGCCTTTAGCTTTAGCTCAAGTTATTTAGCATGACAAGGCAACATATTTTGGGACATCATTTTTCTGTTCTCCAACATTTTCTCCATCTGAAACTTCATCAGAAATTTCAGAACTGATTACCAGCACAGAAAGGAGAGAAAGAGAAAGAATTTTCAAAAACCATGGACTCAATTGGTGGCTAAAGAGAGGTTAGTTGATGCCTGGCAAGCAACCTGCAAAGGGTAAAAAGAGCATAGATTAGAATGAGAATGAATAAACAGAAAAGAACAAATTTAAGCACCAGTCTTTTAATCCTTCAAATAGGTCAGTCCAATAAAATGATTAAACCTGACTTATTTGGTAGAGAATTATAGATCAAACACTATTTGTCCTATCTGATTTATGTACAAACAGCATCTTTCGCCAATGATCACACATGTTCTTCCTCATCAGGCAGTCCACATATTCAAGGCACGATGCCTCTGGAGTCTAACAGAGATGAAGCTGTTAACTTTTGGTTGGAATACTTTCATGGTCCATGCAATGATATGGAGCTCCTGTTCTACATCCATGGAATGATTTTAAGACTGCCTTTTCCAATTCATAAGTTTCAAAGCCTGGAAAAAGAGCTCTCAATGTTTTAAATTTGTGACACTCAAGTGAATTTTCTATAATATTTCATCCAAGAGGTTTATGTGGCACTACTTAATGGATAAAGGCATCCAAGTTTATAATTTAGCAAGCACTGGAGTTGAAGTATGGGAAGACAGAAGGCTCCAAGTATCTCTATCCACATTGTCCTGAGCACTTAGGCGAAACCTCTGTGTATACTTGGTCACCACATAACAAAAAGGCCAGACTTGCCTGTGGACAGGGCCAGGACAGAACGTGTGTTCTACCGAGCTTGGTTCTTGTGTGTCTTTTCATTTGTCAGGCTGGCATCCACTTACTTCCATTTCCAACCTCTTCCTCCCAGTCCATAAGCACAGAACAGATTGTAAAACAGGCGGTGAATGACTTTAGCAGCTGTACGATTTGGTCTTGTCAGATGGCCAAGCTCATCCATCTATCCAGATGTAACTTTGGGTGACAGGCAATCTACTTAAAGCCTAATTAGGTTACACTAAGGTAGCTTTGGACCAGCCAAAACATCTGGTGACTTGGCAAGTGTTTGTGATTTAAGCATTAGTGTCAAGCCAGCAATGGGTGCACACCTATGATCCTAGAGGCTGAGGCAGGAAGATCACAAGTTTGAGCCCAGCCTGGGAAATTTAGCAACTTAATAAGAACCTGTCTCTTGGGGCCGGGGATTTAGCTCAGTGGTTCCACTGCCTGCCTCGAAAGCAGAACGTCCCGAGTTCAATCCCCGGTAACAACAACAACAAAAAAGAACCTGTCTCATAATAAATATAAGTAAATGAATAAAAAAGGGCTGGGATTGTAGCTCAATGTGAAGGCCCTGGGTTCAAACATCAGTAATGAAAAAAATGATTGTCAAAATCTTTCAAAAAACTGGAAGTGGTTTGAGGTCACTGCTTACAAAATCAAATCACGAGGTGAGACTGCAAATCATGAGGTGAGACTTGGTATCTCACCTAGGAAAGTTACCTCGTCATATCTACTTTCTATGTAAAGGGAGAAATTCCCTTGTAATGACTTTGTCTGAGAAAAGGACAGTCCTTCGGCTCCAAGAGACTTTTGCATCACTTAACTCACCAAAAGGCAACATAGAGTCAAGTGTTGTGCTTTGTTTTGCTTTGTTTTGTTTCATTTCATTTTTCTATTGTGAATACTATGCCCTGGCATACGTCTATTCTTTGGAATTTGTCCGACAAGTGCTTGCACTGGCAGGACCAGATATTAGTTCAGGTTCTTGCACGTGATCTGCTAGTTGAAATGACCAGCAATTACAGTGATTAGTTAATGCAGTCTGGGTTGGAAAAACTGGTGAAAAAGGATGCCACATGTGTGCTTGACTTGTTGGTAAAAAAAAAAAAGGTAAAGGTTGGGCAGGGGATTTAGCTCAGTGGTTCCGGTGCCTGCCTTGTAAGTGCAAGGTCCCGAGTTCGATCCCTGGTACCAAAAATAAATAAATAAAATAAAGGTTAATAGGACTAAAACATAGTTGAGAACCCATAGCAGAGAATCAGAGGGAGCATAGTTTGAGACCAGCAACCCCTAGCTGTCAGCCCGCTTTCAAATGGGGGAAGACAAAAGAGGAAACTCTTGTTGTTTTGTGGGGTTTTGTGGGGGAAAAGCAGACAGAATTTTAAAAAGAACAAGACAGAGGTGACATTTTTTGATCCATGGCTTGGGGAAAAGCTGTCATACTTCAGGGACCTGAGAATTGGCCCTGGAGTCTGGCTGGGTGTGTCCTGGGGGAATCCAGCAGCAATTTTCCTTCCTTTATTGACAGTGAAGGCGGTCAGCAGTGCTTCCATAACGCCTTCCCAGGGAGGTGACAGTGTGGGTTTTCTTCTAAGATTTATCCTTGTTCTCTCAGTTAGAAAGGGAAGGTGAAGCTTATCCATCAGTAGAAGTTATAAATATGCTCAAAAATGCTACTTAGGTCTTATACATAGCTAATCAAAGTATCAAACTGTTCACTGCTTAAATCCGTTTGTTTAGTGTGGGTATAGAAGGTTTAGAGATGCTGGTAAAACATGGGGCGATTTTTATAAATTTTCATAGAAAGGGTTAATCTGGTTTGGAGTGCTCTGGACTTTTACAAGAGCAGGGGTAAAACTTTTGACCTGTTAGGTCTGGCTTCTTTTTTAAAAATTTTATTGGATATGTATATATATATAGGGAATTTGTACCTGTACATAACATTTCTTGATTCTTTTTATTCCCCAATCCCCTCCCTTCCCTTCAACTCCTCTTCCCCTCCTTGTTTATAAGAGGTTTTTCCATGTTTTCCTTCCATTCTCTTTTTTTCCTTTTCCTTTCCTTCCTATCCCCCTCCCTCCTCCTTTGTTCCCTTTCCCATTTGAACATTTTCTACCTGTTTCTCAATATCTATTATACATTTTGCTCTTTATTCTTTCAGTTTCTCACAACAGAGAATAATGCAGCATTTAACATGTGTGCCTGATATTTCACTTAAGAGTACAGTCTCAAGGTGCATCCATTTACCTAGAAATGTCTCAAGTTTATCCTTTATGGCTGAGTAGTACTCCATTGTATTAAAGAAACACATCTTTATCCATTCATTGGTTGATGGGGATTTGGGCTGTTTCCAAGCTTTAGCTATTACAAACTGCTGCTATAAACATGGTGTGCATATATTACTGTGGTATGATGCTTTTAATTCTTTTGGGAAGATACCAAGAAGGGGAATAGCTGGGTTGAATGGAACCTATAGTTTTAGTGTGTGTGTGTGTGTGTGTGTGTGTGTGTGTGTGTTTCTGGTTCCAGGGATCGAACTCAAGGCCTTGCAATTGCCAGACAGGCAAAGCACCACTGTGCTACATCCCCAGGCCAAGTTTTAGTTTTTTGAGGAATCTCTACATTGATTTCCACAGTGGTTGCACCAGTCTACCCTCCTGTCAACAGTGGAGCAGGGTTCCTTTTTCCTCACACCCCCGCCAGCGTTTGTTATTGGTTGATTTCTTGATAATAGCCATTCCTTCTGGAGTGAGGTAGAATCTCAGTGTTGTTTTCATCTGCATCCCTCGAATGACCAGTGATGTTGAACATTTTTTCATATATTTATTTGCTGTTTCGACTTCATCTGAGAAATGTCTGTTCATTTCAGATGCCCATTTTTGGATTGGGTCTTTAAATTTGGGGGGTCTGATTTTTCTTTAAGTTCTTTATTATATTCTAGATAGTAGTCCATTGTCTGAGGAACAGATGGAAAAATCTGGTTGTCTCTTCACACTGTTGGTGGTTTCTCTTGCTATGCAGAAGCTTTTTAATAAGATGGGATCCCAGGTGTTGATTCTTTGTAATATTTCCTGCATGATCGGGGTTTTGTTCATAAAGTCTTTGCCTACATCTATGTCTTCAACAATTCTATCCTATCTTCCAGTAGATTTTGTGTTTTTTGTTTTTTGGGGTTTTTTGGTACCAAGGATGGAACTCAGGACCTTGTACTTGTGAGGCAGGCTGCAGTGCCACTGAGCTAAATCCCCAGCCCAGTGTTTTTGTTTTCTTATTGAGATCTTTGATCCATTTTTATTTCAGTTTAGTGCATGCTGAGAAATATGGGTCTAGTTTCAGTCTTTGGCATGTGTGAATTCAGTTTTTCCAGCACCATTTATTAAAGAGGCTATCTTTCCTCCAGTGAGGGTGCTTGGCACCTTTGTCAAAGATAAGGTGGTTGAGTGTGTTTCGAGTTGTTTCTACATCTTTTAATCTGTTTCATTGTTCCTGGTGTCTGTTTTTTGGTTGTTGTTTTTTTTTTCCAGTACCATGCTTTTGGAGACTGGTGAAGAAGACAGGAGGGAAACAAGGAAGAAACAAAAAGAACTAAACAAAAATTTTAAAAAATGTTTACTCTCATGAAAAAAACAAGAATATACTACCAAAAAAAAAGGAAATAAAGAAAAAAATATGGGATTTCAAGCCTGTAGTTACCTTCTGAGGTCTACAGTTCTGTGGTAACATCTACTTCAGGGCATGTCTCTGCTGTCCCTGGTAGACAGAGAAGGCAGACAGAGCCCAGACCTGTATGATCCCAGCAAGTCTGCAGTAGGTTAGGATGGGGAGCTGATTGAACTCCACAGAAGTTCAGGCAAATCCTGGTCTATGATTGTGGGTCTGTGACCCAAGTTGTTCAGCACAAAACATGGGTATTTCTTTCTGGTTGATTTCAGTTACCCAATCCTGAGAGTCCCCCAGGGCTATGCCTCACCCAGACACTGGCAGCCCAGAGATGAAGGCAACTCAGGACCGCTCTGAGTCCCAAGTTCAGCTGGTCCTACCCCAAAATGGGGGCCAGTGAATTATTCCCTCTGGGAGCATTTGAATGTGGCTCACTCACCAGTCGCTGCAGCTCACAGCATCACTGCTCCACTCATTGGTGTGCTTTTTTTTTTTAATTAAATTCTTTTATTGGTACATTGTAAGTATACAACACAATTACATTTCTCATTGGGAATTGTACCTTTACATAATGCAGCTTGGGTCTTATTTTTTCCCCATTCCTAGCCCTCCCTTCATGCCCTCCACCCTTCCCTATTTACAAAGACTTTATTTCCACTTTTTCCATTTCTCATCATTTTTCCTTTCCCTTCTTTCCTTTCCCCTGCCCCTCCCACTACCCCTACCCCTTTGGACCTTTTCTTCCTATTTTACATTGTCGATTATTCATTCTAATCATTGGTACATTTTAGGTATACAATATAATGACATTCATCATTGGAAATTTGCACCTTTACATAGTCTCTCTTGGTTCTTATTTTTCACCCTTGCCCAGCCCTCCCTTCAACCCCTCCAGTCCTCCCTATTTACAAAGATTTTGTTCCTATTTTTCCATTTTCTCATATTAATCCCATTCCCTTCTATCCTTTCCCCTACCCCTCCCACTTTCTTCCCCTTTGCCCCTTTTCTTCCTATTTCACATTACCTATTATACATTTAGTCCTTATTTACACTTTCAGTTTCTCACACCAGAGAAACTATTCGGAATTTATTCATGTGTGTCCTATTTATTTCACTTAAGAGTATCGCCTCAATGTGCATCCACTTAGCTATAAATGTCTCTAATTTCTCATTTCTTATGGCTGAGTAGTACTCCATTTTATAAAAAAACCACATTTTCTTTATCCAGTCTCCAGTTGATGGGCATTTGGGCTGTTTCCAAGTTTTAGCTATCACAAACTGTGCTGCTATGAACATGGGTACACATACATCACTGTGCTATGATTGTTTTAATTCTGTGGGGAAGATCCCCAGCAGTGGAATGGCAGGGTCAAATGGGACTTCCAGTCCTAGTTCTTTGAGGTATCTCCATCCTGATTTCCACAGTGGTTGCACCAGTCTACACTTCCACCAGCAGTGGAACAGGGTTCCTCTTTCCCCACAGCCCCGCCAGCATTTGTTATTGGTTGATTTCATGAGACCAGCCATTCTTTCTGGAGTGAAGTGGAATCTCAGTGTTGTTTTCATTTGCATCTCTTGAATGACCAGTGATGTTGAACATCTTTTCAGGCATTTATTTGCTATTTCTACTTCTTTGTCTGAGAAATGTCTGTTCATTTCAGATGCCCATTTTCGGATTGGGTCTTTAAATTTGGGGGGTCTGATCTTTTTAAATTCTTTATAGATTCGAGATGGTAGGCCTTTGTCTGAGGAAGAGCAGGTGAAGATTTTTTTCCCACATTGTGGATTGTCTCTTCCCACTGCTGGTGGTTTCTCTTGCTGTGCAGAACTCTTTTAATAAGAAGAGATCCCACTTGTGGATTGTTGTGCTAGTTCACGGGCAACTGAGGTTTTGTTCATAAAATCTTTTCCTACACTGCTGTCTTCAAGAGTTCTACCTAACCTCTGTTCCAACTGGTTCAGAGTTTCTATTTTAATATTTAGATCTTTAATCCATTTTGATTTTAGTTTAGTGCATGGTGAGAGATATAGGTCTAGTTTTAATCTTTGGCAAGTTGAAGCCCAATTTTTCCAGCACCATTTATTAGAGAGGCTATCTTTCCTCCAGTGAGGGTGTTTGGCTCCTTTATTGAAGATGAGAAGGCTGAGTGTGTCTGGTGTTCTCACTGGTGTGTTTTAACATGGAGGCCCCCAGCACCCCCAGTAGTCACCACACCTCCAGGCTTGAGCCTCTTCTTTCATGCAGTGAGCTGGAAACCAGAGAGAATGTGCAGTTTGCCAACGAGCTGGAAGTTGAGGAGGAAGCACAGTTTACTCTCTCTCTCTTCTGCCTTGAAGTCTGTCACCTCAGTCTCCCTGTGGGCTCCAGTTCACCCTTCAGAACTTTCTTGAGTTTCCAGGATGCAGCTCCCTCCTTCTTCTCTTCCCCACGTTGCTATGCCAGTGTCTGATCTCTCAATTTCAAACAGGCTCTTTCGCTGCTGCTCACTACTCCACCATCTATCATGTCATGGACTTTTCATTGGAGCCCTGATTTCAGTATGAGTTTCAGGTCTTCTAGTTTACACACTGGGTACAAGTACTGGCCTCCAAGTCTGGCTTCTTGACAGACTTTCTAAAGTCCTTTCTTATGTCTAGATGTCTGTGTTCTACCTGCACTGATGGTGGAGGATGGTACATGGCAGAAAATTTTCATGAGACACCAGAGTGTTTTCAAGAAAATGGTTTACTCCAGGGGTAAAATAAATTTCTTAGTCTGATGGAACCTATAAAGGAATGCCAAATGGAGAAATCATCTCATTTATTGATTTCTGGGTTTTTTTCTTATAGTGCTGGGAATAGAAGCCAAGGCCTCATGCAACTAGGCAAGTGTTTTACCGCTGATGTACATGCCCAACCTCAGTTGTTCCTTTCTTTACCATTGCTATGGTATCAGCAAGTCCAGTTGGATGTGCATTCAGTTTACTCACTAAACATGCAGACAATAACCAAAAAGTCATATAGAGCAAGACTCATTCTTATGCATGTGGATAATTAGTCTTCCCAGCACTATTTGTTAAATAGGCTATCTTTTCTCTAGTGTACATTATTGGCCCCTTTGTCAAAAATTACATGACTGAAGTGTCTGGGATTGTTTCTATATCCTCTATTTCTTTTTCATTGGTCAATATATCTCTTTTTATGCCGGTACCGTGATGTTTTTTACTACTGTAGCTCTATAATATAACTTCAGCAGCACAAATCATAATAAATCATGGAAGTGGCCTATATGCCCATCAACCAGTGAATGAACAAAAAATGTATTTACATACAATGGAGTACTACTCTGCCATAGAAAAGAAAAAATTTGAGTCATTTGGAAGAAAATGGATGTATTTTGAGACCATAATGCTGAGTGAAATAAATCAGACACAGAACTTTAAATATTGCATGGCTTCTCTAATTTGAGAGACCCAAAATATAAATAATTTAAAGATCAAAATAAAACAGACATGTTAAGAAACAGGAAGGTAGACTCTGTAGAGATGGGAAGGGGATCTGCAAAAGGAGGGAGAAAGGAGGGTGAAGTGGTGGGGGAGGAGGGGAATTAAATAAATAAATAACCAAAGTGTGAATTGCTTAAGCTGGGAGTAAATCTATAAAATCAATTTGGGGTGCTGCAAGGGGCAATATGGGCCTTTAAGGACTTTCTGAGATATATTGACTTCCTCAAGGGATTTGATAAGATTTATCAATAAAGCACTAGGACATAATTTGATCAGAAATTTTATTGATGCCAGGGCACAAGCAGTTGTCTCTTGCTTCCTTAACCACCCACATCTGCACATATGTCCCATCTGGTAGAATATAAATTCTAGCCTAAAGGACAAAAGAAAGAGGGTTGCAAGAGTCGAGTCCATGTGGTCAACTGTACAATCTATCTGATAACTGTTTGGCACCCTTTTTGTATCTATCTTTTTCAGATTGTTGAATGTTTGCTCCAAAGTTAGTAGTAAGAGTCAAGAATAAAGGTAGAGTTATAAATTGAATAGAAAAAACAGGCAGGTCTGGTTTTAGCTATATACTGAGGAGCTCTGTTAGTCCTACCACTTCCTAGAGAAATAGTATCAGTCTCCTTAATGTGGCTGGGCAGTGGGCAGTAGCAATTTTTTCAGTGAGTTAGATAGTCTACAATAGGGCAGTGATTGCTCACAGGCAATGGGAGTACCAGCAGAGGTTAAGAACTTGTGGTGCTTCCAGATTGGGTCAATTATGAGACTCCAAAGGCATATTTGGCATCAGTGGAAACTATAGCAGTCTTTCCTTTTGTTGGCGTGCAAGCTCTAGTAAGAACTGTAAATGCACCAGCTTGGGCTGACTTCACAGTGAGCAACAAGTATGACTTGAGTGTTTCATGTAGGGAAACTATGGCATAGCTAGCTATTAAGTTTCCCTGGAAATTTCACTTATGGGAGCCATCAAAAAATACAAGTAAGTCTGGATTGTCTAAAGGGATGTCTAAGAGGTTCTCTCATGGTTTTGAAACCATTTCTGTAAATAGCTATAAACCGTAGCTGTAAAGCAATCATGGGCATGGAGTGAGAATCTCCATCATTAGGGAAGGGTAGCAGAATAACTGGATTTGAAGTGTTATAGTGATGTAAAAATGAGGAAGGGATTAACTAATACCACCTGTTCACAGGTACCCTGCCACCATGAAGAGAGGTGTTGTGTCTTAGGAACCTATGAAGGAACAGACACAGCATGGGAAATAAGTAACAGGACAGCTCAATGCAACAGGACTGGCTCAGTCAATTGAGGTGGCAGTGGCAGTTACTCCACACAGGCACAAGCATGGGGCATAGTTGAGGCCACAGGGTCCACCTGCCCTGAGAAGTCTGTCATAAGCTGCATTTAAGAGGCAAAAGGCTGTCCTGGGGTGCCTGCAGCAATCCCATTGTATGCATGGAAATGTGGATAAAAAGGTAGGTAAGCCAAAGACTGGGGACATAGATGATGCTTTTTTCCAGACCTCAAAAAAAACTGTTAGTGCTTCTGAGGGCCAGAAAATGGACCCTGAGATAGCATCTGCAAGGAAAGTATATAGAGATGTAGTAAGAGTGGCAAAATTAGGAATCCATTGATGACTGTAAGCACCTGTCTCACAAAATTCACGTAACTATTTTAACTATTCCTCTTCTTTTTATTTTGTTCTTCTTTTTGTTGTTGTTGTTGTTTGTTGGAGGGGTTGGATTTTTTTTTTTGTTAATGTTGGGGATAGGTAGAGCCTAGGAGCAGTGATGGCGAAACTTTTAGAGACTGAGTGCTCAAGCTGTAACCCAAAACTCACTTGTTTATCACAAAATGCCAACACTGCAGTTAAGCCTGAATGCTGAGGTTTTAATTTTTTAAAAAACAACTCATACATTTGTCTTGTGTGCCAACACAGAGGGCTCTGCGTGCCCGTTGTGCCACCACTGGCCTAGAGCCTCCCACCTCTACTACTCAGCTATACCCTGAGCCCTATAAACTATTTCTTTGTTTTGGAGGGAGAAATTTGACAATGCTGCCTTTTGCATGCCTTGCAATATCTGATATTCATATCTATAGATCTCATAGATTCATATTTCATATCCCTACATTTCATATTCGACATGCCACTGCATCACACTTTGGCATATTGTTTTTGACTCCCAATGGTAGTCAATAGCTGTATGTTGCTATCAAGCATTTGAAATGTGGGAAGTCACAATAGAAATATGCTCTAAGTGTAAAATACACACCATATTTTTTGGGGGGGTACCGGTGATCGAACTCGGGGCCTTGTGCTTGCGAGGCGAGCGGCAGAACCACTGAGCTAAATCCCAGCCCTACACACCATATTTTGAAGGTACAGCACTAAGAATGTAAAATATATTATTAGCAATAATTTCACCTGTTCCTTTTTACTGGTTAAAATATGGCGATGGAACATTTAAATATGTAGCTTGCCTTATATATCTATTAGGCAGGGCTGACCTTAAAATCCAAGCAAAAGAATTTGTACTTCATCCTGGGTGACCATTTAAATCTAGTATATTGACACATTTTTCCTAAGGTTCTTCTGAAGTCTATATTTTTGCATTCCACTGCTCTCAATGATTGGATATGGGTGCTCCTTCTTTGACCAGGAGTCTGAGATTGATTTTGGGGGGAGGTCAATATGGCTATACCCTGGAGGGTAGCTGTAAGGGAAAGACAGAAACTGGCAACACATGGGAACCCAGGAGAGAAGTAACAGCAAGTGAGGCTGGGGTCACGGTCATGGGGATGGAGAGGAAAAGAGACATTTCAAAGGAAGGGCTAAGAGGTCTTTGCAATTTTGTGGATATAGGGGTGATGAAAAAAATAGAATTTGCTATGATTTTGTCCTTTCTCACCTGAGAGATTGGAAGACTTGTGGTTAATCTGACAGAAATGGGAGAATTGCCAAGTTTTAGGAGTAATGATGAATTAATATTTTTAACATCTTATTTTGAAATACAGTAATTACTGATTTAAAGGAAAGAAAAAGTTACAAAGTAGTTCACAGAGTTCCATACATCCTTCACCCAGTTTTCTCACGTGTTAACATCATATGTATCCAACTAGAGACAAAATATCGCCATTGGCAGTGTGGTACAGACCTATAATCCCAGCACTCCAGGAGGCCGAAGCAAGAAGATTCCAAGCTGGAGTCCAACCTGGGCAATTTGTCAATTTGCCAAAATCCTGTCTCAAAATGCAAAATGGGCTGGGGATGTATCTCAGTGTGAAGGTCCCTGGTTCAGTCCCCACTACTCCTCAGAATTTATCATTTCCACATTATCAATATATAAATTATTACTAGATATTTTGCACTCTTTTTTTAGAAGGCACATTCTCCAAGATCTAGTACACATTTCATACTCATATCCCATTTTAATTTGGAGCAGACACATTTCACATGCTCAGTATACACATATGACTCATGGATAATGTGTGCCTACAGCATATAGTCTACCACCAACTTTTCTTTCCAACTTTATCTCCTGCTGTGCCCCCAAAAAATCTCTCTGTTCCAACCAGTTTATTCTGGGCATGAATGGCAAAAGGTTGGCATTCCTGTCCACAATCATAATAGGCATTATTAATCCTTCATATGGTGATTGTCAGCTGAATCTCTGAATCCTTCCCTATTCCGTGCTATGGGCAACAGTAACAATGATCGATTAAGGCTGACACTTAAAATGGAATCTTTTCCCACCATAATCTAATTACTGTCTCCAGTCAGGTCCAGCTCATTCCCATCTTAAATTTTGCTCCTACACCTTAGCCAGCCCACTTAACCCCTACTTTCCTTGGAGGCCAAATCCAAGTCTTCTTTTATACAGTCTTCTCCAGATCCTACTGGATATTCTTTCTTCTAACTTCTTTTAAGCTTCCTATCTTCTCATCGTTTAGTGTTTTCTTCTAAGATAGTTTCATTTAGTTCTGTCTTCCCAGCTAAATCATAAACTCCTTAAAGAAGGTACTATATCTTTTCTATGCTCATATATATCCCAGAACATTTCTGGGCATAAAGTACATAACCCATGAAAACTTCTTAGTTAATAGGATGGTTATATAACCACCTAGGTTTAATCCTCAGCAACGCAAATATCTTCTGTAAATTAAGTTTACAGCTTAAATCTATCTTTTTTTGGAGCTACTGCACCCAAACCTAAAATACTCACATGGGTAATGTCATGGGTAGGCACAATATTTTAATTATTCTCATAAATGTTTGCTTGATATAAGCTTATATTTGGTCAGATACTTATCATCAGGCTTCTGTCCTCGCTCCACTACTCAACTACTTTGGTGATTTGAGACACTTTGTCACATAACCTCCTAGATTTGGATTTCTCATCTAGAAAATGAATCTTTTCTTTTTCCTATAGTAATGGGGATTATACCCAGGGAAATTCTATTACTGAAATATGCCCCCAACCATTTTTTAAATTTCATTTTGAGAGTCTCACTAAGTTGCCCAGGCTGGCTTTGAACTTGCAACCCTCTCTTCTCAGTTTACTGAGTAGCTGGTATTACAGGCATGTGGGTATGTGCCACCGTGCCCTGCTAAAATGAGTCTTATAATGCCTAGCTGTCTCATCTAATTGTAGGGCTCAAATGAGGTAGTGTAGTGTATATGTAAAAGCATTAGACCATTGCAAACAGAGCAACCTAGGTTTGAGTCCAGCTGTCCTATCTACTGTGTATGTGACCTTTATCAAACTACTTAACTTCTTATTTGAATCTCAGTTTATTCATTTGTGAATGTAGGCACCATAATATCTAAATCCCCATGTAGCTCAACACATTGCCACAGATATTAATATCATTCAGGAACTGATGGGTTATGAATGTGATCAAAGTGCCACAAAGAGGTGATCATTATTCATTATTCATAATAACTCATTGTTGTTCATAATTATTATTATTAATTTTTGTCTTTTTGCTTCACTGAAGATTAAACCTAGGGTCTCATGCATGCTAATCACATGCTTTATCACTGAGCTATGCTCCAAATCCTCTGATTTTATAATGACAAAGACTCAAGCACAGGATGTGGAAAGATCTAGACACCTGTGGCCGAGGAGGGACTTCCCTAGGACCTATGTAGGTTGGCAGACAGACATGGCCTTCCAGGCACTACGCCCAGCCCTCATTATTAATCTTCACAAAAGGTTTGTGGTAGGGTGAATGTCAAAGCGTTCTAGTTTTAGTATATGTGCTGCCGAAGCAAGCATGGCAAAGCATTCTAGGCATAAGCACATTTCCACTGCATTCAAGAGAATCCTCACTTGTTAACATTTGCAAATATATATGGGGTCGGAATGGTGAGTAGAAATCAACTTCATCTTTATACATAAAACTCTTGGTTGACCTTGTCAAATTATTTCACTTAAAACTTTGGCAATCAAAGAAAGTAGCTTTTCTAGATTGCTTGTATCTTTTCAGCTTTGAAGGAAGTATTTAAATCAATTCCAAGAAAAAAATATGCGTTAAAGTGAGAAAGTAAACTCTACATTTATGGCCTAGGAAGGATCTTCCATATGACCTTTATCTCATCAGGTCGAAGAATCATGAAATGTAATAATTGGAAGCGCTAATGGTGATCATCTACCAAGTCTTTTATTTTATGGATGGGGAAATTGAGACTCAGAAAGAAGAAATAGCCCAACATCATGCAGAAAGTTCGTGGAAGCCCCTGTATTAGAAGTCCCATCTCCCTGGGGTGGTGAAGCACGCCTGTAATCTCAGTGACTTGGGAGGCTGAAACTGGAGGATGGCAAGTTTGAGGCCAGCTTGGGCAACTTAGTAAGACCTTGCCTCAAAATTTTAAAAAACAGGGGGAGGGAGGATGAGGATGTCTCTAGGCTCAATCCTCAAAATGAAGAAAGGGAAAGGAACCATCATCTTCTAATGTTTAAGACTATTTCTTTGCATTGCACCATTTCTTCCTGGAAAAGATACCTCCTGGAAAAGAATTTGGAAATTTTTGGATGCACTTTGATTTTTTGTTTTCTCATGTTTGTGTTGTTTGTTTGTGTGTGTATGTGTGCACACTGAGCATTGTGGGTTGATTGCAGTGGGAAAACTTTCTTGCTAATATGGAGATCTCTTTAGTGTCTGCTTTCCAGTGATGTGCTTTGAGCTTGGGTAATTATAAGCCTTTTTGTCGGTCCCAAGATCCAACCACCTCCATATGGGGAGGGGAGGATGTAGTGTAATTGACCCAGAACCCAGTTCTCCAGAAATCAATCACAGTACCGATGATACAATGACAAACCAGATATTAGCATACAGCAAAAACCAATTAATAGCAGCAATTATGCCACCCTGTCAATAAAAGTAAAACCAGCAACAATAACAAAGTCAGAGACAAACAATATTGACATGTAAAAAACCAGTAATGTATTCACAAAGACTAACCAAATATTCACATATAGTATCTACTAAATGCAGCAACTATACCACCATTAACCATTGAAAAGAATTCAGCAATAATGGCATATTGAGTCAACTAAATATCTAAAGATTAGTAAAGTTAATAGTAATACTGGTAAAATTGGAGGAGGTTGGGAAGGGAAAAATGAAAAAAGTAAAATATGATAAAGAAAAGGAAGATGAGGAGTGAAAGTAAGATAATGGATCCTATTATAGAGTAAAAGAAAATTAATAGAGTTAGATAAAAGTATCATAAAGGAAGAAACAAGGAGGGACTGAGGATGTAGCTCAGTGGCACTGCACCTGCCTGGCAAGTGTAAGGTCCTGAGTTCAATCCCCAGTACCAGAAAAAAAAAAAGAAACAAGAAGAAAAAAGAAAAATAGAGCAAAAGGAAGAAATGAAGAAAGAAAGCTAAAGTTTGATGAAGAAAAACAGAAATAAGTCCAAAAAAATTCCTTATTTTTGAATGAGTGGTTTCTTCTCAAGGTCTGCAGTATTGGCATCCACCAGATATGGGGGAGTGATAGTGAGTCAGTAACAAGACCTATTTTGTTTCCACACTCACATTTATGTGTGCAAATGCTGATTCCTACTCCATCTTTCCCACTGGGCATGACCGGTCTAAGGCAGTGGTGGCGAACCTATGGCACCCATGCCACGGCAGGCTGTATCATTGAAAGCTCTAAAAGGTTCACCATCACTGGCCTAAGGCAACCACCTGGCTTGTATTCACTTTATCCCCTCCCAGCTTGCATGTCCTTCTGTGTGTCCCAAACCCCAGCTTTCTCTGTCTAGATTTTTTTTTTTTCTTTTTTGGTACCGGGAATCAAACTCGGGACCTTGCGCTTGTGAGGCAGGCGCCGGAACCACTGAGCTAAATCCCCGGCCCTCTCTGTCTAGCTTTATGGCCTGTGGATTTGTGAGGTACCCTCCCTGCTCAAGAGACCCCTCTGTATGTACACCCTAGTAATTGTCTAAACCAACATATATCCCTGAATACATTGGCAGACGGGGAAATCAAATAGACCACTGAGCTCAGTGCTGGATGTAATCAGCTGGGGGCAGGAGGGCCAACCAGTCTGCTGGACTTAATGGCAGAACCTTCAGACCCAGCCCTCTCTGAAAGCCACATGTATCCTGCTTGGCTTCTTACCACAGAACACAAGACACTGGTCTCCTTTCAAGCCTGAGCTTAAACTTCTCAGGAGGAGTTCTGCTTCTAGCCTGCTCCCTCTTTGCAAATATCTCTGTGGCAGGGTGACCCCAGAAACTCTCAAGCCTTAAACAATTAACCCCTTCCCCCAAATGGCTCCTGCTTTAATATTCTCACATATGGCAGGTGCTGCACTGGAGTTCTTCTCCAACTCTGGCCTGCCGTGTAGAAGAAGGCATTTTCAGAGTAAAGCTCCATGTTGTTTTTGCAGTTTACAATAATCCTGGGCTTTTCTTGGGGCTAGTGCTACTGTCCAAGTCTGTTGTTTCTCTCTGGAGCTGCCTACTTTCTCAGGGCTTAACCTGTGTTACTGGAGACAGGTTCCTTTCCTCAGGAACCAGGTTTAGCTTCTCAGATTGCTTCATTCTTTTCTCTGTGTTGTGCTCAGTTTCTCTACTTTCTCTGTAGTTTCTAGTTTTCCTGCCAGCCTCCTCCTGATTCCCAGAGATCTAGTTCTTTTTGTCTTCATCAAATTGTTGTTTCCTAAGTTCTTGATTCTAGGTCCCAAAGAGGCTATATTTTGCTGCTGGTCTTTACTGCACCATTTTCAATACCTAGATTAAATACCTTTAGAAGATTTTGCATAAACCAACTTAGCATAGAGGTAGCCTCCAGTTTTCTCATCATCAAATCAGATATAATAGTAACAGTCACCTACTTATATTTATGTTATAGAATCCATCCAATTAGCATGTTTCCTCTAGAATGCAAGCTCCACAAGAGCAGACGCTTTTGTCTGTTTCATTTACTATTGCACTGCCTAGAACAGTAATGCAATTTGAAAAGAGCAAGTGATATTTTCTGAATCCCAGTTTGATGTTTAGATTTCCTTTGAATCATAATTTAGTATTTAAAACAAGACCATAATGTAATCATGGCTACAAATTAGCAAAGTATTCAATGTGAAACTGTATGCTAGGAATATTTTTTTTTCTCATGAACTTATTGGCTTCCCCATAGCAGCCATAGGGACTCTTCCAGAATTTTAAGCCTTAGCATACTTTTATGAGTCTTTAACAGAAACTCCAAACAATGAGGAATCAATCTGTCCTGACCTTCCGCTTAAGTCATTTTATCTGTCTTTTTGAACAGTGAAACTAGTAAATAGGAAAAACATCTAATCATGTCTTTTATATAGCATCTTATTATATAAAACAATGAATTCTAAATGAAGTCAAATGAATTCTAAACACGGAGCAATAGAATGTATAGTACAATCATGAACGCAGAGTATGCAAACATTATATACAAATAAGGCTTTCATTTTTTCTCTGTTTTCTACTACTTGATATCATAAATGTGATAGATCTCATTGAACCATATCATATTTAACCTAGAAGCATAGAGGAGAACAAAGGGACCAATACTAAGCAAGACAGAGTAGCTGACACTTAGTATAGGAGCTGAAAGATAGCAGTAGGAGGGGGGTGGAGATATAGGAGGAGCAGCTTTGCAAGTTGCTCATACAAAAGGGCTGCATCCCATCTAAAAAGATATATGAATACAAGGAATGTAACATATTTTATTATTTTTTAGAAATGGAATAAAATTTGAAAATTTTTTAGATGAGCAATTTTCCCTCCCATTAGTACTCTGGGGGACTGCTATGTCTTTTCTTTTGTCTTTTCCAGTTGTCTTGAATGGTGATCAGCAAAGCATGATCGGCCAAGTGGCATCAACTCTAACGTTCTCATCACTCGCCAGCCAGAGGGGTTGTGAGAGGGGAAATCAGATTTGCTCCTGCAACTGCCATCTTGATTAATAAGTATGTGAGACACACCAGGAGAAAATAGAATCTGTCTTCCTCTTTCTGTATGCACTATGCTTTTTCGATTGTATTACTTGTACAATAAACCCTCTTTTAGAGCCTGTTGTGTTTCCAGGCAGCTGACAAGCAGATCAAACCTCCCCCAAAAGGGTCATGTTAATCACTATTTCAAGCAGCGATCTAAGAAATGCATTCTAACGTGCCTTTGCAAAGGTATAATTCAAATGATTACCTCATGTGTTCCAAAGGGGAATCGGGTGGTGTCCTGTTTCCATAGCACTCAATTTCACAACATTTTGCAAAACTGCTCTGTGTGATGTCTTCCTTCAAGAGTAGCAATATCATAGCCATAACTTTCTAAATTTGGGCCTACAGTAATGACAGACTTTGAATGCTTTCCTATTCTATAGGAAAGAAGCCCAAGTTCAAAAAATTAGATTTTTCTTAGCTTTAAGTGCTAAGCTACACTCAGCTGGCTTGTCTTCCTTTCTACCTATGTGAAATATTTATTGACTGGAATGGAAGGTTGAATTTACTTTGCTTCCTACACAAAATGGCTCAGAGACAACAACCAAGAGCCTAATGTGACTCTCACATTTAAGGTCAATTAATTTGCAACAGGGTGCCAAGACAATTCAATGAGGAAAGAATAGACTTTTTGAAAAATGGTTCTTGGACAGCTGTTTTCCACATGCAAAAGAATGAAGTTGGATTTCTGCTTACTATCATATGTAATTTTTAGCTCAAAATGAATCAAGGATATATATGCAAGAGCTAATCCTATAAAATTCCTAGAAGAAAATATAGGTGTAAATAAGACTATGGACTAGGCAACAGTTTCTTATGTGTCACCAAAAGTACAAGCTACCAAAAGAAAAAATACATTCATTGGACATCATCATGAAAATTAGAAACATTTGTCCTTTGAAGGACATTATAAAGAAAGTGAAAAAAACAACCCACAGAACTGGAGAGAAATATTTATAAGTCATACTTCTGATAAGAGACTTGTATCTAGAATATACAAAGTAATCATAACTCAATAATAAAAACAGGTAATTTAATTTGTAAAATAAGAAAAGGAGCTAAGAAGATATTCTTCAAAAATATGCACAAATGGCCAATAAATACATGAAGGGATGCTTGACAAAATCATTAAGAAAATGAAAATCAAAACCAAAGAATAGGGCCGGGGATTTAGCTCAGAGGTTCCACCACCTACCTTGAAAGTGCAAGGTCCAGAGTTCAATCCCCGGCACCAAAAAAGAAAAAAAATAAAATTGCTCATCAAAACCAAAGAATACCACTTCACGCCAACTAGGATGGCTAGAATCCAAAAGTCAGCAAACAACAAGACTTAGCAATGATGTGGAGGAACTAGAACTATACACTGCTGATGGGAATGTAAAACTGTGCAGATGGTTTAGGAAAAACTTGGGCAATTCCTCAAAACCTTAAATGTAGAGTTACCATATGACCTAGCATTTCCACCGTCAAGCGAATTGAGAGTATATGCCAACAAAAAAACTTGAACATGAGTGTCCATAGCAGTATCATTCATAAAAGTAAAAAAAAAAAAAAGAAAGAATCCAAGTGTGCATCAACATGTGGCTAAATAAACAAAATGGCATATATTCTCTCAACGGAGTGTTATTCAACCATGAAAGGATTCTTACATGCTATAATAGATCAACCCCGAAGCTTCTTGTTAGGCGACAGAAAGACTGTATACTATGTGATCCTATTTAAGTAAAATGCCATGTACAAAGACATAATCTATAGAGAAAGACTGATGGTTGCCTAGGGTTGGGCATGAAGTAGATAGGGAGGAATGGGGAGAGATGTTAAAAGTTTCAAGGTTTCCTCTGAGATGATGAAAATGTCTTAAAGTGGTTAGACAGTGGTGATGGCTGCACATCTCTGTGAACACACAAAAAATTTTAACTCTTATATTTCGTGTATGAGTTAAATCTGAATAAAGATGTTATCAAGGGCTGGGAGCTTGATGGTAGAGCAGGTGCTTAACATGCATGAGGCCCAGCATCAAAAATTTTGAAAAATAAGAGGTTACCAAACAGAATTGACTGCCATAGTTGGCTGAAGTTGGTATTAATGGAAACAGAGATAAGTATATGAATTTGAGAAGTATTTCTGAGGTAAAACTGACAGGACATGTTGATGAAATTGCTGTCGGGATTGAAAGTCAGAGAAATGTTGAGGGTGACTTGGTTTTCTTGCTGGTACCATGGAAAAGACCATTATAAAACCCTGATACAAAAGCCCTGAGGAGGAGCATGTTGGGGAGAAGTCATCAGGAATTTACCCTCAAGCCAGATGAATTCGAGAGGTCCTTGAGAAGTGGACATGTTGAGCTGCAAGTAAAAGTCTAGAGCTCAAAGTAGAAACCTGAGTTTAAGGTATGGAAATAGGAGAGAGAGAGAGACAGAGACAGAGAAGAAGGAAGAAGAGAAGGGGGGGGGAGAAGGAAGAGGAGGAAGAGGAGGAGGAACAGGAGACAGTGAAGAAGAAGAAGGTGGAGAAAAAGAAAAAAAAGGAGGAAGAGGAAAGGAGAGACAGAATAAGGTGACAAGAATATCTAGAACAATGTCTTGATGAATTTCAGTGTTTAAAAGTCAAGTAGAGAAGGATACAAGTGCAAAGGATTTTTAAAGGAATGGGCCAGTAAAATCAGGGGACTGTAGTGTCAGAGGACAAGGGTAGAACATACTTGAAGAAGGAAGGAAGAATTGTCAGTATCAAATGCTGCTGAGAGATTGAACACACACTGTGAAGGGTGAAATGTATCTCTAGGTGGCCTGATGGTTATTGGTCACCTTAGAACTGTTCCTGAAACGGTGTGAGTCAATCTTTCAAGGACTATATGGTCATAAGACTCATTAATGGGTTAAAGCTGAGTGCTTTGGAAGAAGGAGTCATCTATAAATTTCTAGGACAAACATACTACTGTGGAAAACGCCAATGAGTTTTAGACACATGGTTATAGAATTTTGCATACAGGTTTTAGACAGGATCTCACTAGGTTGCCCAGGATGCCCTCCAACTCTAGAGCTCAAGCAATCCTCCCTCCTCAGCTTTCCTAGTAGCTGAGACTAGGCACAAGCACCATGACACCCAGCTCACATGCAAGATTCTTAATGTCAAAACATCCTATATGTATCTTCTCTTTGGTTTATTGTGTTAAAAACACTGTAGTATGAAAAGGCACACAGACTAAGTTGGGAGTTACTCACGGGCTTCAAGTACACTGAGAAACTGATCTACATATCAAAAGTACTGCTACAAAATTTTAAAGATTTAGTTATAGAAAGCCAAGGGAAAAAAACCTGATGTTTCTTTGGGCCTCAGAGTATTCGAATACACAATTACAAAGGTTCACTAGGTTATAGTTGAGACCCCTTCCAGCTCTCCCGTTTAATCAGCTTCATCTACATTCACTCAATATGTAAATAAGCACCTCTATCCCCTCAGTGTTTTCACAGGACACCTTTCACTTCCTGCCTTAACAAGGCCTCTTCAAAGACAATGAGGCTCACCATGCAGCTCTCTCAGCTGAAGCTGCTTGATCTTCGCCCCTCTAGTCTTGACGTGGGAGGGTGGGGTATCCTGGGGAACCAGCGCCCTCCTACCTCTCCATTGCTCTTCTGGGCCCATTGCTCCAGCTTCACGAAAGGCCCCTCTGCCCATTAGGTCCACACCATCTGGAAACGCTGTCTTTTACTCCTTCTCAGGGTAACCATGTACCTCTCTCATGAACATTTGTCTTTATTCACTGAGGACTGTGGCATCTGCCCAGTGGCACTGTCGTGGTTCAGCTCCAACATGCGCACCCCCCCCCCAAGGCACATTGTATTGAAGGCTTGATTGCTAATGGGCTTTGGGAAATGATAGGACAATTGTTAGGGCTCTAACTTCATAAGTGGAGTGATCCATTGATGAATGCACAATTTGATGGCTTGCTTAAGAGGTGGTGAAAACAGGAGGAGGGGCCTAAATGAAGGAGGAGATTATGGACGTGTGACCTTGGGGCTGTAACTGGTCCCAGCCCCTTCATCTCTTTGGCTCTTTCTCATTCTTTCTGCTTCCTGGCTGTGATGAAGTGAGGAGGTTTCTTCAGCCACACCCTTCCACCATGATGTTTCTGGCACAGGCCTAAAAGCAACGGAGCCCCCTGACTATGGGCTGAATCCTCAGAACTATGAGCCAAAATAAACCTGTTGTTCTTTAGGTTATTTTTCTCAGGTATTTGGATACAGAGACAGAAATCTCCCTAGCATAGGCACCCATGCTACCCCAATTCCTAGCACCATTGGACAGTTAGAGAAATCATCTCACATCCTATACTCACATTCCTTGGCCTACTCAGCCCTGATGGTCACATCCTAAACATTACCATCTTGTAGAATGGTTTAACCTTGAAATCATAATTTTGAGTGTGCCATTTTCTTTTTCTTTTTTCTTTTTTTCTGTTTGTTAACGAGGATCAAACTCAGGACCTTGTGCTTGCGAGGCAGGTGCGGCACCATTGAACTAAATCCCCAGCCTGAGTGTACCATTTTCTGATCAAGATAGCCCATGTTGGAGTCTAGCCCTTTTCCCTTGTTGAGCCCCAACTCTGAGCTTCCATGCTTCCCTGTTCCACGACTGATGTAGCCACTTTCCCATTACTGGATGAAATACCTGAAATTTAAAGACGAGAGGTTTATTTTGGCTCATAGTTTTAATCTATGGTTGGCTATCTTGCCCCCATAGTCCAATCACCTTCCACGAACATGGGGGGGGGGCATTTTAGATCTAAACCATAACAATGACTCTGTCTTATTACTTACTAAGTCATACTGAAAGAGTATGTGAACATATCTGTCCCCCCATGAGTACCTAGAAAGCAGGAGCTGTTTCACTGACCCTGCAAATCCAGTGTCATACGTGATAGGCACTCACATCTGAATGCATGCTTCTGAGTAACATTTCTATTCAACCACTCTACTTGTCGGTTGAGGACCACCTAAGGCTATGTGAAAATGGGTTCTGACTCCAGGAAACTTAGAGACTAGTAGAGGACTAAGCCAAACCAATTAAAAACAAAATTTCAAGGTAGAACATGGGAGGCAGCCTCCAGAAACATGGCTGTCAAATTCCATGGCACTGTGGGAATGAAGGGACAGATGAACTAGCCTGCCTCTGCAAGAGCAGAGAGCTCCCTAGAGGTTCTGACGCCTGAGCTACCCTGGAAGGATGGGTGGGGACTTGGACGGATGACAATGATGGAGAGAGAAGGAGTTCCAGAAGTGGGGGACAACATGGGAAAAGACACTAAGCAGCAAGCAGAAGGTATAGCTAAAGAACTACCAATGCGGTGGGAGCAAGAGGGACAGAAGGAAAAAATGAAAGCAACTAAGTTGACTCAATTTTGAGCAACTTAGCTGTCTGTCAATTGTGATGTTATTTTAGGAGGGGATTGATATGGGTATAGTTCCTCAGTGCCTGGTTTACCAATTAACCCTTAAGCCATGTGCCTTTCTTCAAAAGAATATTTCAAAGACTAAAAAAAACCTTTTCAAAGGCTTTTCATCCAAGATGATAGTTATTTATTATTCCTACTTAGGCTTACCTTTTTTTTTTAATCAACACAGTCATTGTTTCCTATGACAAAGTGATAAACAGGTTTGTTTGTTTTTTAAAGGAAGGTAAGGCCAAACCACAAAGATGGGAACCTTTTTCAATTCTTTAAATCCTTTAGATGATATTTTATTTTCATGAACATATTTTCCTGTTATTGTAAATTTATACTAAGTAAATAATGATGGCATTAACTGGCATTCTTGGTGTGCTTTTGATCATCTTTCTCAAAAAGTGACTGCCAAGACAATTTCCTACCACACATCACTTAACTACTAAGTGGCTGTGAGTGTTAAAGGCAATTAAGCAATCATTATTCAAGGAGCACGATGAAAACTATCTACTTTCTATGTTAAAAAAAATACAAAATACACACATAGCACAGAGTTCTTGTGATACATTCTACCATACCATTTTAGCCTTAGTAAAAGCCCTCAGAGGGCCTTGGATAAAGGTCAGTAATAGAGTGCTTACCTAGCATGTGGAAGGCCCTGGGTTCCATGCAGCACTGCAAAACAAGGGCAGGAAAAGGCCTCAGGTTGGAAATTCATTTCAGAGTTCTTGTTCTGTCACTCACTAGCTGTGTGCCCTCGGTCAAGTTACTTAACTGCTCTGATCCTCAGTTTCCACACCAGTATAAAGTGCTAGAGAGTAACATTCCTTCACAGGGTGATTGTGAGAATTAAATGCAGCAATCTACGAAAACTGCATTGCATACTGTCTGGCACAAAAAACCTACTGAATACTCAATAACTTCATTGCTATTGTAAGCAAAAATATACTCTTTAATAAATAGATGCATTCCACAGCATAGATTTGGACGTACACATACCTGTGTGTGCGCATGCATGAGTGTATGTGTGTGTGTGTGTGTGTGTGCATTTGTATAAAATTGAAATGCCTTTAGTCTTAAGTTCTTATACATTTCTGGTCCCTTTCTATCACTATACAAGTAAACCATTGCCAGATTTGGGACAATCCTAGTTCTGAGATGCTTTTAAGTTCAGCCTGGATGGGTCATATATTCTTCTGTTAATGGTACACTGAGGTTGAACTTTTCCAGCGCATTCCTTTCTTTTTAATCTCATGAAACAGGCACCTCTTTCCCCTCATTTCAATTCAGTGTCAAAACAAAATGACATTTACTGGTCTCTGATCTGATCCACATGTCAGACTGGCTAGCCTAGACCTAAGTACACAGGCAAAACCGTTGAGCTCTTTGCAACCACTGGCATGTGTCCCAATTCCCAGTGAGAGTATACAGTTCTCCTTCACTGCCCAGAGAGGGAGCTGTGTTAAGACACTGATGCAACTGGCAGAGTATAAATTATTGAACTCCCCCTTGCCTCCTTCGCCTCTAAGAAAGTCCTATATATTTTCATAACCTCAATGTATTGCTGACTAAAGTAACGGGGGCAAACAGTGGGTAGAGTTCACATTTAGCTACCCATAACAGTCATAAGACTGGAATCTCATGGCAGTCCCCTCCACCTATCACAAACATAAATCAGGGACCCCACCCAACCAACCAACCTGTGCCCCCTAAAGAGTATTATGCAGAAATTGAGAGTGGCCCTATCTGGCCGGACTGGGAATAATCACATAATATCTTGAGCTTCCAAGAGTGAGTTAAAGTCAATTCAGCCTTTTTTGAGCATTGAGGCTATAAGACTATTTTGTGTTTGTACTGAGGGGAATACAAAACTATGTAAGATATGATCTCTGCCTTCAAGAAATATGACAAGCAGATTTTTGTCCTGAGCAGGAATGTGCTGTTGCTGCCTGGATTTGCTGACATCTGTTTGAGCCCTAAAATCCCCTATATCTGTATCAGGGGATTTTAATGATGAAAGGAAAACAGGAGTTAGCGCACCAGAGAGGAAAAACATGGAAAGATAGCAGATTTACCTTAATGAATCCAATCATATTGTAGTATAAGTGGGGATTGAGGATACTGAAACCAATCTTTCTAGACAGCACAAAATAGTAAGAAGGTGGTGGAGGTCTCTGGGACCAGTCAGACCTGGGTTCAAATCCAAGTTTTACCAGTAATTAGCTGGGTAGAATTAAACAAATGATTCAACCTCTCTGAGCCTGTTTGCTTTCTGTTAAAATAGTACTATTAATAATACGATTATCTGTCCCATAAGATTGTTGTGAAGCTTAAATGAAACAATGGAGATAAGGTACAATGCCTGGTACATAATAAGTGCTCAAAAGTATTAACTATTAGCAGGATTATTATGAAAACTTGAAGTATTTTGAGAGAAAATGTACTGTTTAAAAGTCCAATTTAACTGGGCATGGTGGTGCACACCTGTAATCCCAGCACTCGGGAAGCTGAGGCAGAGATCCTGTCTCAAAAAACCAAAAAAATAAATAAACAAATTTTTGAAAAATAAAAGTCCATTTCAACAAAAGGAGAGACTCGTTTCTGAGACACCGCCATGACTACAAAGCCAAGAGAGCACTGGCCAAGCAATCAGTCTGGAAGTAGCTGTACTTGAAAATTCAGGTGAGACACAGAAAGCCCAAAGAGGAATTGCTGCCTTTTTTAACCCCTTGAATAGAGGCATCCCCAAGGTTCTAGTCCAATACAATTCCTTCTAGCAACCCCAACCAAACACACACTAATTTATAGACTCCCATCAGTCTGCCCTGGAACCCCCCCAAAGAACCTCAAAAATGAATTGTGGTATCAATACATTTTGTCTTCTCCACCTGAACTTTCTCCTCAGGTTGCATCAATATCAAGACACACCCCTCCTCTTCTAACACACACACACACACACACACACACACACACACACACAGAGGCTCTTGCACTGCACTGAGCACTTCATATTCAAAAGTCCCAAGGGCTGGGGATTTAGCTCAGTGGTTCCGGCGCCTGCCTCGCAAGCGCAAGGTCCTGAGTTCGATCCCTGGTACCAAAAAAAAAAAAGAAAAAAAGAAAAAAGCCCCAAGTCCCTGACTCCCGAGAATCCCTTTGTAATTTGTGCCAACAGAAGCTCAGAGTAAAGTAATGAACACCGGAAGTCAGGGAACAGGTCTGTAGGGTCCAGGAGAGACCAAGAAGGCAACAGTCCCCAGTTTCGGGGCCCCCCGGCGCTTCACCTCTCACGTGAGGAAAAATCCAGTCCTTTTGCTATAGCTCGCAAGGCCCTGAGCGACCTGGCTCTGGCCCAGCTCCTCAGTGTTACTGACAGCCCCCTTGCTTTCTCTCCAGCAGGCCAAGCACGCTGTACCTACGCGCCTTTGCAGTGGCCATTCTTTGAAAATTTCTGTCCCCTGCTCTTTCTCTAGGTGATTCCTGGTCTCTGCTCACGTCTTAATTCAATGTTCCTTCCTCAGATAGGCTATCGTTGACCTTTATTTAAAGGATCTGCCCCGTCCCCACTCCTGTCACTTCCTATCACATCACCCTCTTTTATTGTTTCATAGCTCACTACTCTCCAGCCAAAATGGCTTCTTTTCAGCTTTCCCCGCCTGCCTCTGGGTTGTCACTGTTTGCTGTCTCTGGAATGCTGCTTCCCTTCTCTCCATGTGGCTCTTCCTCAACCTCCAGATTGTATTTGAAGCCTCATCTCCTCAGAAAGGACACCCTTTATCACTTAGTATAAAGCAGCCCAGACTGCCTCTCCACCACCATTAGCCTCCCTTAGCATCTTCTTGGTTTCCCTCAGGATGCACACGGCCATCTCCAATATTAATAGTGCCCGTTTCTTTTCCACTCATGCCAGACTGAAAGCTACATGAAAGTCACACTGTTCACCACTGGGATGGTCATGGATGGCCTCACTGAGAAGATGAAATTTGTACAAAAACCTGAAGATGGGGCTAGTACTACTGTCACTCATACATGGATCCTAGATACATTTGCCACACTTTCCAAGCTTTGAGTACCCTGGGCTCACCTTTCCCAGCTGATCTTTCTAACTGGCCCCCAAGGACACACTCTGCCCTCTGATCAGACTTATCGCTCCCATTCCTACCTGGAAACTCTCCCATAATTACTTATTATAGTCTTTAAATCACCATGCCATAGGTACTATCATTGCACTCATTTTACCCATAAGGAAACTGAGGCTAAGAGAGGTTAAATAACTTACCCAAAACCACACAGCCAGCAAATGTTGGAGCAGAACTGGACCCCAAATCTACTTGTACTCCAGAGACTGTTATTAAATACATGACATAACATAACAGAATAGGCAGCATAGATGAGATTAGAATGGCATAGCAAGAAGAGCTTAATAGATCCTCAGTTAACTCAAGTTGGTCTGATTCCAGTCCGTGCTCATAACACCAGTGTAGGGTGCCCAATGACCAAGTCTTCCTGGGGCGATCTTAGTTTATTGGGTTTTCCCAGTCTAATTATCAACAGTGCCCCCTTTTGCTTGCAGTTTAATGTAACTTCTTTTGGGGGGTACCGGGAATCGAACTCAGGACCTTTTGCTTGCAAGGTAGGTGCGGTGCCACTGAGCTAAATCCCCGGCCCAGTTTGATGGAACTTTCAGGGAGATTCTCTATGCACTTATAGCACAGTTTGTCTTCCCACAGCCCCGGATGCCATTTTTCTCACTGTGAAGAAATGAAGAAAAATAAAAGAAGAAAATGAAGAAACTTGTCTTTTGTGTACCCTTTGGTATGACATTTCATTATTAAAACTACTGGTGTTTTCCATAGGTTACATTACCATTCCTTTAAAACTATGTTTGACACAAAGGGTTTGGAAAGGAATGTGTCTGTGTGGACAATAAATATTGGATAAATATTATCGAAAATGATGAAAATAGGTCAAAATTTATCTCAATCAAATGATCTCATTATAATCACTAGTATTCATTAGATTTTCACAGATGTTAGGCTCTTTACACATATCACTTCATTCATCTTCACAAGAACTATCTTTCCCATTTTATTTTAAAATTAATTTTTTAATTGACAATTAAAATTGTATGTATTTATAGGGTACAATAAGATATGTACATATGTACAGTGAAATGATGAGATCCAGCTAGTTAGCACACTATCACCCCACATACTTGCCATTATTTGCGATAACATCGAAGATTTATTCTCAGCACATTTTAAATATGAAATCCAGTACTCATACAATAGATTTCTGGAGCTTGCTCCTCTTCTCTGACTGAAACTCTGTACCCAACATCTCCTAAACCCCCATCCACAGCCCCTGATAATCACCATTTTATGCTCTGGTTTGGTGAATTCTACATTTTTAGATTCCGCATATGAGTGAGATTGTGCCATACTCATCTTTTTGTGCCTGGCTTATTTCACTTAATATAGAGATCTCCAGCTCTGTACACGTTGTGACAAATGACAGGATTGCATTTCATTTATGGCTGAGTAATATTCCGTGATGCACACGTACCACAGTCTTTCTAGTTACTCAGTAGACAGCCACTTCCGGTGATTTCATGTCTTAGCTATTATGAATAGTGCAGGGTGAATATGGGAGTGCAGATGTTTCTTTGAACATATTGATTTGATTTCCTTTGGACACATTCTCAGTAGTACCATTGCTACCTCAACATGGTAACTCTATTTCCAATCTTTACAAATCTCCATACTGTTTTCCAAAGCAGTTATATTAATTTACATTCTTACCCACAGTGTGTAAGGGTTCCCTTTTCTCTGACTCCTGGATAGTGCATGCATTTTATCTCTTGTCTTTTTTTTTTTTTTTTTTTGGTACCAGGGATTGAACTCGAGTCCTTGCACTTGCGCAGCAGGCAGTGAAACCACTGAGCTAAATCCCTGGCCCTATCTCTTGTCTTTTTATAACAGCCATTCCCACAAGAATGGGATAATATCTCACTGTGGTTTTAGTATGCATTGCCTTTGTGACGTAGAGCATTTTTCATATACCTGTTGACCACCTGTATTACCGGGGATTGAACCCAGGGCCTTCATACTGATTTATATCCCTAACCCTTTTTACTCATATTTTATTTTGAGACAAGTTCTCACGAAGTTTCCCAGGCTGGCCTGGAATTTGCCATCCTTCTCCTCAGCCTCCCAGAATGCTGGGATTATAGTCATGAGCCACCACAACTGGCCTGTATGTCTTCTTTTGAGTAATGTCTACCCGGCTCCTTTCTCTGTTTTTCATTTTGATTTTACTTGTTTGTTTGTTTGTTTACTTATTTTGGAGGCAAGAGCTTGCTAAGTTGCTTAGGCTGGCCTTGAACTTGCAATCCTTCTGCCTCAGCCTCCAGAGTTCTGGGTTTCCAGGTGTGAGCTACCACACCTGGCCCTATTTTAAATTTTTGCCTATGCTTTCACTGTACTATTTGTTTTCTTTCTCTTGAGTTGCTTGAATTTCTTACATATTTTGGATATTAATCCCCTATCAGATACACGCTTTGAAAATATTTGTTCATTTTGTTATCCTAACTTTCGAGGTGAAGGAACTGATGTTCAAGGAGGTTAAGTGACTTATCCAAAGCTTGAATAAGCACTCAACAGTCAAAATAATTACAGAAAATCTAGTATTTACTGTCGAAAAGAGATATGAAAGAAAATGACTTATTAAAGTCCCACTCAAGTATCCCTTTATTAATATATTAACATTTCCAAAAATAAAAGAAGTACCAATACCCTCCCTTCCGAATCACAGAAATGTAGTGATAGCAATAGCAAATCCCACAATAAAGTGTTGTGTGGTAAATCCCCTTCTTGCCCTTGTGATTATATCCCCACCCTAAGCCACACCCGTGGGATGGAGCCTAAGTAATACTCTCCAGGAAGTTTGCCGAATGTAGCATGGTAAGGAATAAATTCCACTTGTTTCCCCCTTCTTGCACACAGTGAAAGTGTAGGCGCAGGTGTTGAGCTTGGCAATCTCACTTTGCCAAAATCCCAGCTCCTCCACTTCAGCCACCAGGGGATCTCGATCCTGCAACATTTAACCTGCATTGACCTAAGTTTCATTGCTTTGAAAGTGGGAGTCATGGGAGGCTGAAACAGGAGGATTGCAAGTTCATGGCCAGCCTGGGCAATTTGGTGAAGCCTCATTGCAAAGTAAAATAAAAAGGGCTTGGGGTGAAGTTCAGTGGTAGACACTTGTTTAGTATGCACTAGGCCCTGGGTTTAATGCCCAACACCACAAACCAATTGGATTCATAATATCTGTCTAATAAGGACTACTAGAAGGATTCAATTGCAAAGATATCTGTAAAATGCCTAGCGCTGAACCTGGCACATAGTCGTACAGTATTCACCAAAATGCACTACTTACTATATAATTCCTATGAACAGCCTCGGACTGATCTCCTCTACCAGAGGTAAGTTCTTTGCATGCATTGCTCAAACGTATTTTATCTCTGTGTCCCCAGAATATGCAGCACATCACCTTGCATGTAAGAGAGTCTCAAGAATCAGTGGCAGAGTGCCTGTTTACCATGCATGGGGCCCAGGATTCAATTCCCAGCCAGGAGGGGTGGATGGAGGAAGTACAGTAATCTGTGATCAAAGGCTTAGAAGTGAAACATTCAGGGATTCAAAGAAAAACAATGGCTAGGCATGGTGGCACTTGACTGTGCTCCCAGTGCTCTGGGAGGCTGAGGCAGAAGGGTCACAAGTTCGAGCCCAGTCTAGACAACTTAGCAACTTAGTGAGACCCTGTCCCAAAATAAAATTAAAAAGAGCTAGGAATGTAGCTCTGTGTGAAGGGTCTGAATTTAATCCCCAGTAATGAAGGAAAAAAACACATACAGTCATTGAGAGTACAGAGGGGAAGGAGAACCAGGACAAGTTTTCGGGAAGAGATGGGTATTGGTGGGAAGACAAGGCAGGGAAAGGCACTTCCGCTGGGAGGGTTTGAGCTCGTGTCTGCCCAGCTTCAGTGCCTTCTCTTGCCAAGGTTACGGCAGACCACGACTAACAGTGTGCCCCTATTTGGCATTCAAGTGGCACAGTGCAGGGCAGTGCAAAGCCAAGAGATCTAAGTCCCAATGGTCAAAGATGTCTTAGGCCTGGCACTTCACCTCTTTAGGCCTCCGTTTCTTCATCTATAAAATGGAGAATTTAAAAAAGATACCTACTCTGCCATAATGAAAGATAAACCCAGTCATTTGTGGGAAAATGGATGCACCTCGAGACCATAATGTTAAGTGAAATAAATCAGAAACACACTTTAAATATCACATGGTTTCTCTTATATGAGAAACCCAAAGTATAAACAAATAAAAGATAGACAATAGGAAGTAGGGAGATAGATCTCAAATGAGAAGGGGATTGAGGGATGGAGGGAGGGGAAATGGAAGGGGGGAAGGAATAAAAACAGGAATTAAAATGTGTTGTGTACATGCACTCACTCCACACAAGTAATATACATGTACTGCAAACATGTACTAATAAAAACTTTAAAAGAAAAAAGAAGATACCTATACTCAAGTCATTGAGAGGCATGTCCTCAACAAGGGGAGCTACAATTCCTATTCTATTTTCTTCCCAGTAGCATAAATGAGTCTATTCATACACTCTTCAAATTTGGTAAAATAAGCCCAGCATACATGTGTACTGAGCTGGCCAGGCACCCCAGTTGTCTGGAATATTAGATTTTGCAGAAATCTTTCTCTGTCTCTTTCTTAGCCCAGTTTTGAAAATTCTATAACATCTGGGCCATGAAAACTGTTTTTGGCATGATCAAAACTTCATAATGCATGATAGTTTGGGTCAAAATGAGATTGCTGGGTGATTTTATGAGACATTAGGACCATTAAGAAACTTTGAGAAACATTTCCTCCAAAGTCAAGTAAAGTGAACCAAAGCTAGCTAAAATGCTGATTCGGCTTGCTGATAGCGACAGGGCCAGGGAAGGAAGTGACAGGATGCCATCATGCCACCAGGGACACAGGGCACTGACAGAGAGCTTTGTATGTTCATTGTGACATCCAATAGTTTGTATTTGAAAGTAAATGAAGCTATAGGTTGTATCAGACAAAAGGAAGAAACTTCCAGAACCATGATGATATATTAAATTCCATCTCAAGCTCAATAAACTATGACTTATAAGGCTTGTGAAATCTTTACAGGGCTCCTGACAGCGCCACATGTGCTGATGGCCAAAAGAATAGAAGCTTTTGCAAAACATCTGCTAAATCATGCATCTTGGCTGGAATTGCTGTGTCTGCCCACGATGACAAAATAAAGAGCGAATGGAGTACGTTGAAGCTTCAGGGAGTAGATGTGGGTGATTTTGTACAGTATCAGGGCTGCTTATTTAAAGTGGCATTTCATCATCACCTCCAGCTGGAAGATGCATTTCTGAGTATATTGTGTAGAAGCTGCTCACTCCTAATTTTAATTTTGCCTGAGCAACATGACTTTGTTTGCCACATATTGAATTCCACTGAGGGTTTATTAGAAGAACAAGCTTCTGATAAACAAACATGAGTATGAATAGATTATACACAGCGGGCTAAAAGAGTTTCCTAATCATTTGAACTTAAGTTCGTGTACAGATGGGAAAGAAAGGACTTTCGGGGACCAAAAAAAGGGTTTTCCATTGTCCAGGAGAGCTGCAAATCAAGGTGATTGGAACTTTTTCACATCATGCTGAGTTTTTCTTGGGAATTCAAATGCCTGTGGGGTGAGAACATCACCAAGAAACAGACTGATAAAGGGAGCTTTCCTCTCACCTTTTCCATGCTATGCTCTGGATTTCCAACTCTCAAACAGTATATTGCTCAGATGACTGGAATTTGAGTGAGTAAGGAACTGGAATAATGTTCTTCCTCTCCACTCTCCTCTCAGGTTTTACTGACTGGTTCACTTTCTAGCTTCAAAGGACTATGCAGTATCAGAGAAGAAACACGCTCAGTTGGCACCTTAGGAACTGAAGTTAAGACCTTCCACCCTACTACCTGCTAGCCAAACATTAGGGGCGGAGACCAACCAGGTAACAATAACACTGTCTTTCCAATTATCCACTGCACTTGGTTAGTTGACTACTTACTAAAAATAATTGGGCAGAAGAAGGTAGTTGTCACCAAGTCTAACTACAACTGCAGGAC
Source organism: Heterocephalus glaber (assembly GCF_053883595.1). NCBI lineage: Eukaryota > Metazoa > Chordata > Mammalia > Rodentia > Bathyergidae > Heterocephalus > Heterocephalus glaber. The sequence goes on from NW_028258461.1 coordinate 9,023,543, forward strand.
ATGACTTGCACTGGCCCCTGTCTCAGAAGGTGGACCCACGTAGGAAACAATCAAATCCTAATGTTCACTGGCCATTGACTTGGCACCTACCATGGGACAGGCACCATGCTTGGCATGAACATGGGGATCCAGTAACGAAGAACTTAGGGTGGGGTACCTGTGCTCCTGCAGTTCAGTAGAGCAGATAGGCAGCTACCAGATAAGTTCAAGGCAGAAGGAGAACTGCTATGGGAGAAGTACAAAGGTGAAGCCGACATGGTCTGTGCTCACAGAAGCTTACAGCCCAGTGGGAGAGAGACACTAGCAAATGAACAATTCCAACACAGGCAGAGCAGGTCTGTGGGGGAAGGAAGCTTGGGGACTTCAGGTACACAGAAAAGAGGACTCATTCCTTTACCTGGGGAAGATGAAAGGGCACTGCACAGAGGAGGAATCCTTAACCCGTGGCTGGAAGGGTAAAATGGCTCAGAAAGTCGGCAGTCTAGGGCTCCAGCATATTCACAATCATACTCTCACCTCGAAATGACTATGACCTTTGGGTGATGGCTGATGGAATCATCCCAAAGTGAGCAGGAAAGAGTTAAAGCTCATTTCTGCCAGTCCTTTCAAGGTTCTTGAAATCTCAGGGGAGGAAGGGCTCTAATCCTGCCTCATAGCAGGAGTAGGAATGCTTTAAAGGGAGGAAACTAGGAAACATCAAAGACAGGGTGTATTTCTGGGTGAGTGGAAAGAGCCCTGGGTTTGAGTTCCAGGTCTACCACTAATGAACAAAATACTCATACAAATAACCCCGTGATCATCAAGAAAACTTTAAACCTCTCAGACTCAGTTTCTTCATCTGTATAATGGTAAGAATCAAGGCTGCCTCTCTGTTTAAGGATCAAGTGGAATGATGGGGTGTGGGGACAGACTTTGCAGCCCAGGAAGCTTGATACAAAAGTCAGCTATTAGTTCTTGGCGGGGGTGGAGGGCAACAATTGGGCTTTGTTCCTGGTGTCCTCTGCCAGGAGGGCAGTTCTTGCCCTATGAAACAGGTGGCATCTCGAGCGGGGCCCACAGCCCCTTCAGTTGTTGTTCAGGCACAGTGAGAGGAAAACTAGTAATCTGTGTGGCCAGTTTGTGGTCTGAGAGGTACTGTGAGTGCTGCTGTCTTGGTGTGGAGGAGAGCAGGGTATCCAAGGAAATCTATGGGTAGAGACTGAGAGACCAGTAAGAGCAAGTGAGAAGGGAGGAGGCTTGTCTGGGAGAGTGGGAGCAGACTTGCCGAGCAGGCAATAAAGAGCACCATCAGGACAGTGCAGGGGAGGACAAGGCCTGTCAGAGGGGAGCAGCACAGCAGGTTTAAAAGTGCAGGCTTTGGAGCAGGAAACGCCAGGCCTCAGGCCCCATCATTCAATCTTACCTAAGGTGGTAAGCTATCACTGGTTCACTGCTGTTCAATCATACATTCCTTCCCTGAACATGGCTTTCCTCCCTACCCCATCGACTTTGGACTTGGCTGTGTAACTTGCCTTGGCTGATGGAACATGAGCAGACATGGAACATACTCTGTATAGGCATAAGCAAAACATAAATGGGCGTCACGGTCTCAATGGTTCTGTCCCTCCACCTCAAATTCAAATGTTAAAATCCTTATGCCAAAGACACTGGTATTAAGAATGGAACCTTTGGGAGGTGATTCAGTCTTAAGGACTCTGCCCTAATGAATGAGATTTAAACCAGGGGTGTAGCTCAGTGGTAGATCACTTGCCTAGCATGCAAAAGGCCCTGAGTTCAATCCCTAGAAGAGTAAAATAATAATAATGATAATAAAATAATAATATTATTATAATCAATGAGTGTGTGCTAGGAGGCCCTAGGGAACTCATTCCTTCTTTCCACTTTGTAAGGACACAACAGAAAGGTACCTTCTGTCACCCAAAACTCAGGCCTGCCAGACACCAAATCTGCTACCACCTTGATCTTGGACTCCCCAACCTCTGGAACTGTGAGAAATAAATTTGTTGGTTAGAAGCCACCCAATCTACAGTAGTAGATTGCTATGGCAGCTTGAACAAATGAAGACAATGAGCTTGTGTCATTTCCCTCTGCCCTCTTATTCCTGTCCTGTAGGAACTGCAGGCCCCACACTGTGGCTACTCTTTCAGCATGAGCTCCAGAATGAGAACAGTGGAGCCAAGCACAGCCAAGCTGGATAGAGCCCAGCAGATGTATAGTTGAACTGCAGGCTCCACATAATGTGCACAAGAAAGAAGCAGGTGTCTGTGAGCCCGCGGTGCTGTGGATTGAACTCGGGCCCCCACACACGTTAAACATGTGTTCTACCACTGAGCTGTACCCCCAGCCCCAAAATGGTGTTTAATATGTCTCACCATTATTTTTTGCACAGCCTGTGAACTTTTAGATTTTTAAGTGACCAAAAGCCTATTAAAAGAAAAATAATATTTCACAGCACATGGTAATATATGAAATTTACATTTCCCTGTTCATCAACAAAGTTTTATTGGAGGAGCACAGGCAGCTCTATATGTTTACACAGTGTACCTGGCTACCTTTGCGCTACCGTGGAAGAGTAAAGGAGTTGTGACAGCTGTGGTGTGGTCCACAAAGCTGAAAACATTCTATGTGTGATCTTTTAAAAAAAATTCCAGACTGTGCTTTTAAGCCCCAAGATATTGAGGTTATTTGTTTGTAATTTCAGCACAAGGAGATTGATACGGTGAAGTACTTAGATTCACCAAACCTCAGTTTCCTCACCCGCTAAGTGAAAAGGAAAGTAAGACCAGCCTCACTGGGTTTTTAGAAAATTAAGTCATAGAATATGCAAAACATTTAAGATGATACCTGCCGCATAGCAAGCATTCACAATTATGATTAAGGGGCTGTATGCTTCCTGCAGCAAACAAAAAGAAGGAAGGAAGACAAAGGAAAGGAAAACAGAAGATAAGGACAGGACAAAATACAGCAGGACTGAAGCAGCACTGGCCTAATCACCTCCGGCTAGACAATGCCCGATAAAACAATCATCCACCACTAGCTCAGATACAACACGATTGTAATGGATTGTAACAGTGACTTTAAGCGCTTGGTAAATCTTTCAAAACAATCTACAAGGTGCTTGTCCATCTAATCTATTTTCATCTCAAGCCGTGAGTTCAGAGCCCCTCAAAAGCCATTGTTCATGTCAAAAATGTTCTCCTTGATCATCCTTGTGGATCTTGAGCGCTACTCAGACAGTAATCTACCTAGGTCTCTCCTACTTGGTAAACAAAATTGTGGAGGAGAAAGACCACAAATTTCCTAAAAAGGGATAGTCACACTGAGCGCTGATTCACATTGTGTGAGGATTGGTTGAGTACCCAAATCCTGGGATTAGAAAACAGCATATAAATTGTTTCTATACAGTGTTGTTCCTTGACTCGCATCCCCTCATATCTCAATACAGAGTCATCAGTATAAATCATATGTGCTCCATATTTGTTCTCTTGTGGTCTTCATTCCCTGAATGCCTAGAAGAGAGCAGCACAAAGGTTTTTGTGAATTTTTTTTACTGGGGCAGGGGTACAGAGGATTGAAGCCATGGGCACTCTACCACTGACCTGAATCCCAAGCCCCTTTGCTGTAAATTTTGAGACAGAGTCTCATTAAGTTACCCAGGTGGGACTTGAACTTTCAATCTTCCTGCCTCAGCCTTCCAAAAGTGCAGGGATTATATGCACAGGCCACTGCACCCAACTCATAGAAAGGTTTAAAGGGTGACAAAGACAGGCTTCCAAGACTATGCCAGAGCCCCTTGGATACTCAGGAGAGGAAACAATTTAAAATCCTTCAGAAAAGAATAAAAACACTGGTCCCTTCTGCAGCCCTGGGAGGCCTCCCTAAAATGCAATTAATTCTTTCTCTCTCTCTCCCTCCGCTGATCTAGTGGCAAATCAATGTAGCCGAGCCACCTGACTCGGCTCCACATCGTCCCTGGCGTAATGTATACGAGGCAGAATATTGAAAAGTATTCCCAAAGTAGTATGGTTTGAATTAATTACTTACTTTATTTAACTTCTACAGTTCTAAAACTGAAGCGTCTCATAGGTGGTGATCTTTCGAACACTAGATGATGTGGAACTATTTTAGTCGTTGGCCAAATATTTTGTTCTTTTCTCCTCTTCCAGATGTAAAATCCATTAGTTGCTAAGGCTGCCTCTGTGTTGCTGTAAAATGGGAACCAGAATGGTTTTCTCAGAAATATTAGATGCTCCAAAAGTTTCTTTGGAAGCTCAGCATTTAGAGCATCTGTAACATAAGGCTGGAAACTCAAAGGTACCTCTCCCTTGATACTCGCTGAGGAATTTATCAGGTTCCTCTGAATCTGCTAAATCATCTTGACTTGCTTCAGAGTTTTCAAAAACACATACACCATTTTGTCATGGAGATCACCTTTTTATTTTTTTTAAGAGTCTAAACAAGTCAAAAAGCTTCCAAGTAATTTGCAACTAAAGAGAAACACATTTCCAAAAGGTCCCCATGCTGTCCCTCTGCTGACACCCCAGGACTGGGCAGCAGCAGGACACTTTAGTGTAGCTCCGGGCCCCCATCTCTTCTTAGAAGCTTTGTCCTACTTTCCAACCCAAGCTTCGGATTGCCCGTTTCCTTTTCTGTCACCGATGGCTTGGGTAGAACCCCAAAGCCTTTACTGTTTCTTCCCTATAAATCAGTGATGTGAAAATCTCCCACCAGGCCACACCCTTTTTATCACTTCATCTGAACTCATCTGTTCTTGTCCATCAGCATCTTGCTTTCATTTCCTCCTGTGATCACAGCGTCCACACCCTTGACCACACCCTCACAGGCAGCGTCCTAGCTCTTTGCTTCTTTACTCCCACTAGAGACCAGAGCTCGCCTTTGTACCCTCTATTGTCATCATGTATCCACTTGTCTGTGTTCTGCTGAGCTACAAGTGCCTTGAGAACAGAGATTACATCTTAGGCTTCTCTGTAAAGCCCGGATGTCATGTTGCCAGGCACATAGCACAAATCATGTACATATATGAAAGCATGGGTGAAAGAGAGAACAAATTGGTCAATGAATTCAGTTGTTCAAAAAGTATAATGAAACTTCAGCTATCCAAAAGCTGTGAGATAAGTGGCTGAGTGTTCATTGCAGAGGGCTGTAATCTCTTCCTGGGTTTCTCAGAGCCTTTTTGTTGAATTCCTGCTTCTCTGTGATGATGTTGGCAAGGAGAGTTGTCAAGCAGTGAGTGAGGGGGTTATGAGTACATAAATACTGCTGCATTTCCGGACAACTGCAACTCTATGACACACACAGCCGTGTTCTGTACTTGGAAGCGTATAAAAAATGTGCCCCTGCCCCCACTGGAGTTGTGGAAGCCTCTTCCTGGCCTTCAGCTTCTGCCATATGCATGCTGATCCTAAACAAGTCTCCCGTTCATTTGCTCAATGGTGTCTTTATCACGAAGAAACCTAATCGCCTCAGCTTCTTGATCCCTTTCTTACCTTCTGCTGTTCCTCTGCCTGTATCAGAAGAGGGGTGATGACCTAGCCATGTTGGCGATGGTGGTAGGTATGCAACATGGAAGTGGGGAGCTCTGAGTGGCCTCCAGCAATTTCCTTTTTTTTTTTTTGGTACCGGGGATCAAACTTGGGACCTTGAGCTTGCAAGGAAGGCGGCGGAACCACTGAACTAAATCCCCGGCAACCAATTTCCTGATGAAATTCAACAACCCTCCATTTCTGAGCGGTTCTTACAATATTTACGCACATTCAGGCGGCCCTTCCCTTTTCTATGGAAAATCTGGATGGCCTCAATCCTAAAGCCTAAATCATAATAAATTAGGGTTTTATTTAATATAGTCAATTCTAAATGTATATTATTCAAGCAGTGGATTATTTACAGAAGGCTTGAAACTGGCTGCCTGTTTCCCCCAACCTTCCACTGACCCCTACCCCTAAACACACACACACACACATACACACTTTACCTGTGACCTCAAACAATACAAAACAATTTTATCATTAACCTAGAAAAAAGTTCTAATTGGATCAAATACATTGACCAAAACTTGTATAATCCAATCAAACATTTGACTCTGAATTGTTTTGCTTGTATATGAGGTGATGAAAATAAAATGAGTGTGTCAGGCACTTTGGGAGTTGTTTTAAATTTCTGAGGCCAATAAGGTACTACTCTGCAAATTACTATTGCAGTGCACTAAACAGAGCCCTGGAAGCCTTTAATGAAGAAATGTTTCTCTGAAAGTGCCAATTTACTCAGAGGAATAACTTTCCCAGGCTAACAAACATTAGCATGCAATCACTTTTTTTTTCTTTTTTTGGCTTTTAAAGACAGGGTCTTGCTGTGTAGTCCAGGCTGGCCTTGAACTCTCTAGGTAGCACAGACTGGCATCAAACTCCAGAGAGCTGAGTGTTGGGATTACAGGCTTCTGCCATCATGCCCAGTTCACATGAGATCACTTTTATAAGTAGAGAATATTTTATTCTATTAGGTCTAGTGTTTAATTGGCTGGATGCTATTGTGAAGCTGTTGAAAAGACATAAAATTTCAATTATTGTTTACTACCAATCTCCAAGATTTATATTAATAACCTGGGCAGACTACATCTTCACCTACAACAGTGAGAACAAAGTATTGGTGCAGCTGATGAGGTTCCCTACTTTTGGGGGGTACTGAAGATCGAACTCAGGACCTTGTGCTTGCAAGGCAGACATGGTGCTGCTGAGCTAAGTCCCTGGCCCTTGAGTTTCCCTAGGAACATGTATTCAGAGGATGGGATTCCTTCCAATGATCCATCAGAAAGCATAACATGAACTCATTCTAGATCCAAACTGATGATCTGAACACGATCCCCAGATTGATTTAGGAAATTATGTACACATAATGTAATAATATTAAAATGGATCATCCCTGTGTGTGTGAATGCTTTCTATTTGTCAAATCCCAGTTGTAATATTGACTTCAAGAAGTTCCTGGGATTTCCCAACAAGACCAGGGAGGACAAGAGAAAAGTAGACAGATGTACCTCTACAGGAAAGTTTGGCTTGTTTTAGGAAATGAAAGGAGGTCATTGTGCTGCAAAATGGGGAGCAAAGGGGAGAGTAGGAGTGAATGGGACTGGTGTAGTAGGAATATTAAAGAGTAATTGAATAAGTATAGTGTAGCAGTGTAGATGGGGTACAAGTATGATCTTACTTTCTCAAAGATCATCCTTCCTGCAGTTTAGAGTACAGATTAGAGAGGGATAAGAGTGGAAACAAGGGAGTGGAGGTGTAGCTCAGTGGTAAGGCATGCACAAGGCCCTGAGTGTAATCCCCAGTATGAGGAAGGAGGAGGAGCAGAAGGCAGACCAGTTGGTAAGCATATTGAGTTATCTAAGTGAGAGATGACAATAACTTCGACTATAGGAGTAGAGGTGATAGAAAGTAAACAGACTTACTACAATCTGGAGATAAAAATTTCAAAACTTGTTGATGAATGACATGCAAAGAATAATGGTTAAAAAAGAAAAGTGTATCTTCCAGGATACGGGCTTTAGTAGCTAGCTAGTTGGCTGATCATGACACTGAGATGTGGAATCCTGGCAACTCAAAGTAGCAATTTGGGATATTTTTCAAATAAGGGATGTTTGTGGAACAAAAGGCCATCAAATCTCATATCTGTGCTAAAGGATCTAGGATTAATTTTAGCCTACTTAACTTGGCTTACCCTTTTCAATCGAGGTTTAACACATGAGTTTATCAAGAAATATTTTTGCAGGATCTATTGGAGGGCCACATGATCAACACGTAGGTCTGGAAAAGTTGATTGGGGCTTTTCTAAAAGCCAGTTCACTAACCAGCATTCCTATTGATTGTATATAACATAGAAGAACAAGCCATTATCCAGTTAGATCTGGTATTCTGGATTAAGAAACACAGTTTTTGATAAGAACAAAATTTTTAAAAAAGAACAAAATTAAATAACTTAAACAAACACTTCAGTAGAAGCAAAACAAAGTTGGATCATGGGTTGAATATCAGGAATTAAGAAAACTGTGAAATAAAATGGCTTGTAAAATAGATATGTTACATTTAAAGCTCTAAACTAAGAGTCACTTGCTGTCTTTTTTGTCACTTACTGACCTTAGGCAGAAGTTTTTTTCGTTGCTAGGTCAGTTTACCACTTGTAAAATGAAAGGCATGAAGTAAATGATGTCTAAGATTTTGTTCAACTCTGACACTGTGACTCTACATCAGAAAAAGTAATGGGGAGTCTCAAGGCTCAGAATAGAGCTAGATTACTATTACAAGCTTCTCCTAAAACAATAAAGAGATGAAATGTACTCCACAAAAGATAATTTCCTAAAATTATATATTGTCAAGGCATAAGAGTTTAGAAGCAAGGAAATTAAAAGTTTTAGTGTCAACATATAATCCAGACAAAAGAAATTTATACACTCAGAGAATAACAATTTCACAGTGTTTCTACACCATAATCAGGGAACACTGGTCTGCTCTACATGTAGTTTTAGTTGTATAGACAGAAATATATCCAAAGTAAAGAATAGAGAGTCTTCAGGACTGCAGAGCTTGATGAAAACACCCTAGAAACCCAATTTCTCTCCTTCTGCACTGTGATTCTGGCTTATGAAGCTTCCAAGTGGTGGATGACACTACCAAGTGGGGCGCCTATCAGACAGCTGGTCTCATTATCAGCCTAGGGCCCCTCTCATAGTAAACTAATTAACTAACTTTCTGATTTACATTTAGTCTCTTATGGGGATTTTACAGAGTGAATTCATTCACTGGAACCAGAACGCCCCTTGGTGACAAGAATAAAATGTGTTTCTGTACCCATAAGGATGAAAACCAGCCCCTGAAGCCAAAGTGGTCTCAAAGACGTAGAAACCAGAAAGCCCCCAAAGGAAGTAAAGGTACCACAGGAGTCCAGAGTTCCGCCATGTTCTGGTTGAGATGCAGCATGCTATGGTGGCAGCTGTTATTGTCACCGTGTATTGACATGCTTTGGCTTCTCTGGTTTATCAAGCATTCATGAACAGTAAGCGAAAGAATTGCCAGGGCTGGTTTCGGCCCCATTCTCTTCTTGCCACTCCAGTCTACACATTCCAATGGCACTGAGTTTCCAAAAGCTATCAAACTCTGAGAAAACCACACTATATAATAGTAAAAATCAACAGACAATTTTATCCTCAAAATGGAAAAAGCACTTGGCAGACATCATTAATTCATCCTCACCACATTCCTATGAGGTGAACGTCACCCTCATTTTCTAGATGATAAACCAAAAAGTGTCTTCCCCAGCAGGAAAGTCTTCATGTATTAAATTGATCTCAACTATATTCCTCTTTCTTACTTAACTTTCATACTTGATTTTAGAAAGCAATTAAACTCTCAGAATTCTCTTCATTCACAAGTCATGCACATATTAAAAAGTGTTCTTCCCATTTGTCAAATAAGCAGTGATTATTAAACAATGCAAATAAAAGGAGAACTTTGGTGTGTAGCTCCTGTAATTTAAAATTCTAAAATATTTGAAGAACAACACTGGGAATTATACTACACTATCAACAAACAGACGGGACAGATATTAGGAAAAAGGCTTCTAGAATATAGGTTCAGCATGTCTTTATGTGAGCAGCTTCAAAATTACTTCTTCACACAATGTTTTATTATCAGCAGTCAAAGAATTTGGTTCAGTTACAGCAAAAAGTGACAAAATGAAAAGCAATTAAATAACGTGGGGGAGGGGCTGTCTGGAAACATCTTGTTTAAATTGTGCATTAAACATGTGGTTTCTAATTCTCTTGGTTACTGGATTTCCTCTCAGGGATGAGAACCCCTTGTTCCCCAGTTCCCTGGTCCTGTGCACGATTTTTATTCCATTTCTGGAGTCAGCTGGAGCCAGGGTTTTGTTTTGCTTTGTTTTGCTTCAGAAAGAATAAGGATTAAGAAACATCAATTTTTTTGGTTTGCTGTTCCTTTTTTAAACTTGAATGCAGAAAAGTACACAGGAAGAAAAATAAACTATCTGATAATTTGATGTCTGGGCTCTGGGACCAAGAGTTTTAAAATTGGGCAAGCTGGCCTGAAAGTACACCGGCTAATGAAAGGTGACCAACCCCAGAGAAAGCTAAACCAGAAGTTGAGCCCTGGGGAGTATTTAAACCAGGAAAAGACCAAAAATACCTCTCCTAGAAAGAAAAGAAAACACAAAAGCATAATGTCTCTCCAAACAGACTGATCAACTATCTAAAGAGTGAGTGCCTTCTATGATAATTCAGTTTCCCAATCTTACACTTTCCTCAGTTCATTTTAAAGGAAAAGTTCAAAGTCTCCAGTTTGTTGCTGTCAGACATACTTTTCACACCTTGAAGGAAGGGAATTCAAAATTGGTTTTGAAGTGTCTTGCAGACTGAGACCTTTTTTTTTTGTAACCACTTTAGTCTGTTCCTTTTAACAATTAGCTACTTATTTAGGAGTGTGTGTGGAAAGGAGAACAGTACCCCCCACAGAAAATAAAATTGTGCTTCCACTGTTGAGGTTTTTAAACTACATTGGACTCAACTTCAATAAGCATGTCAAAAGACTTGTTTGAAAGAACAGATTTTTCTCTGCCCCAGGCCAAATCCATAAAAAATAATACAATTGATCCATCTTCAGGAACTCTTCTTAATCCCCTGGAAGTGAAGGATACAGATATTTTAGGAATTGAACAGACTTTGGGCTGGGCTGAAAATATATAATATAGAGATATATTTAAAGTGATCAAAAATATAGTTTTAAACTAATGTCTAATCAACCTACAACTCTTCTATTTTTAGGACTTCTTAATTTTATACAAAGACTCAATTTCATTGTAATGAGTTTCCAGATAATGATAATGAGGGAATAATTCCATCATTAGCGTTAAAAGTTCAGTAGATTGTGACCAGGTATAGAGCCCTGGAAGTTGTCAAGGAAACAGAGTAGCTTTGTGTCTCTTGCCTCTGCCGTTGAACATTTTCATTTATACTAATGGCAGCAAGGGTATCTGCACCTTATGAATGTCCCAGATCACCTGAAACACTTATCCGCAAATACACGAAAGGAAGAATACCAAGAAATACCTAAGTTAAAAATTCACAAGTTAGACAGGGCATAGTGGTACAGGCCTGTAATCCCAGCTACTCAGAAATCTGAGAAAGGAGAATCCAAGTTCAAGGCCAGCCTGAGCAACTCAGTGAGATCCTGTATCAAAATAAAACGAAAAAATTCTGGCAAACAGAATACAGAGGGTCGTCAAGAAGTTCAAATACCCTAACCAAGTTGGATTTATCCCAAGGATGCAAGGATGATTCAACATTCATAAATCTATAAATATAATACACTATATCAACAGAGTCAAGGACAAAAAACATATGATCATCTCAATAGGTGCAGAAAAGGCATTTGACAAAATCCAACACCCATTCATGATAAAAACCCTACAGAAAATTGGAATAGAAGGTCTTTATCTCAACCTGATTAAGGCTATTTATGAAAAATCAACAGCCAACATCATACTAAATGGTCAAAAACTGAACACTGTCATGCTAAAATCAGGAACAAGACAAGGATGCCCACTATCAGCATGCCTGTTCAATATAGTTTTGGAAACATTAGCCATAGCAACTAGAAAAGAGAAAGAAATAAAAGGAATAAAGATAGGAAAGGAAGAAGTGAAACTGTCATTATTTGCTGATGATATGATACTTTACGTAGAAGACCCAAAAAACTCTACCAAAAGACTTCTAGACCTAATTGACAGATTCAGTAGAGTAGCTGGATATAAGGTCAACACTCAAAAAACAATAGCCTTCTTATACACAAATAGCAGACTCACTGAAAGAGAAATTAGGGAAACAATCCCTTTTACAATAGCATCCAAAAAAATGAAATATCTAGGAATCAATCTAACAAAGGAAGCAAAAGACCTCTACACTGAAAACTATAGCACTCTGAAAAAAGAGATAGAAGAGGATACAAGAAAATGGAAAGACATCCCTTGCTCCTGGGTAGGAAGAACCAATATAGTGAAAATGGCCATACTTCCAAAACTACTATATAGATTTAATGCAATGCCAATTGAAATTCCAACAATTTACTTCACAGAACTAGAGAAAACAATCTGAAAATTCATTTGGAACCAGAAGAGACCTAGAATAGCAAAAGCAATTCTAGGTAACAGAGACATGGCTGGGAGTATCACAATCCCCAACTTGAAACTATACTACAAAGCTACTGTGATAAAATCAGCATGGTACTGGCAAAGGAACAGACCTGAGGATCAGTGGAATAGATTAGAAGATGCAGAAACAACTCCAGACATACTCAGCCACCTCATCTTTGACAAAGGAGCCAACCACCCTCATTGGAAGAAAGATAGCCTATTTAATAAATGGTGTTGGAAAAACTGGATTTCAACCTGCCAAAGATTAAAACTAGATCCATACCTATCACCATGCCCTAAACTAAGATCGAAGTGTATTAAAAGTCTAAATATTAAGACAGAAACACTAAATTTGCTGGAAGATAAATTAGGTAGAACTCTTGAAGACAGTGGCATAGGAAAAGACTTTATGAACAAAACCTCAGTAGCACGGGAACTAGCACAAAGAATCAACAACTAGGAGCTCATCTTATTAAAGAGCTTCTGCACTGCAAGAGGAACCACCAACAGAGCTAAGAGACATCCTACAATGTGGGAAAAAAATTTTAGCAGCTGTGCCTCAGACAAAGGTCTACTATCTAGAATATATAAAGAACTGAAAAATATCAGACCCCCCAAATTAAAAGACTCAATTCAAAAATGGGCATCTGAAATGAACAGACATTTCTCAGACAAAGAAGTAAAAGAAGAAAATAAATATATGAAAAAACGTTCAACATCACTGGTCATTTGAGAGATACAGATGAAAACAACACTGAGATTCTACCTCACCGCAGAAAGAATGGCTGCTATCAAGAAATCAACCAATAACAAACACTGGTGGGGGTGTGGGGAGAAAGGAACCCTTCTCCATTGTTGGTGGGAGTGCAGACTGGGGCAACCACTGTGGAAATCAGTGTGGAGATACCTCAAAGAACTAGGACTAGAGGTCCCATTAGACCCAGCTATTCCCCTGCTGTGTATCTTCCCAAAAGAATTAAAAGAATAATACCACAGTGATATATGTGCACCCATGTTTATGGTGGCACAGTTTGTAATAGTTAAAGCTTGGAAGCAGCCCAAGTGCCCATCAACTGGAAACTGGATAAAGAAGATGGGTTTGCTTTCTTTTATATAAAATGGAGTGCTATTCAGCCATAAAGAATGAGGAACTAGAGACATTTATAGCTAATTGGATGCATATTGAGGTCATACTCTTAAGTGAAATAAATAGGACTCACGTGTAAATACTGAATAGTTTCTCTAGTGTGAGAAACTGAAAGTGTAAATAAAGATTAAAATGATTAAAACAAATAATTGATAATTTGAAATAGGAAAAGGTCCAAAGGTGTAGGAGTGGTGGGAGGGGATGGGGAAAGGAAAGAAGGGAAAGGAAAAATTATGAGAAAAGAAAAAAATGGAAATGAAATCTATGTAAATAGGGCAGGGTGGAGGGGGTGAAGGGCACACAGGTAATGGGGAAAAAATAAGAACTAAGATACATCATGTACAGGTACAAGCACCCAATGATAAATGTAAATGTATTGTATACCTAAAATGTACCAATAAAAGAATAAAAAAAAAATAAAATAAAATGAAAGTGGCTGGGGATGTAGCTCAGTGGTAGAGTGTTTGCCTGGCAAGTATGATGCCCAGGGTTCTATCCCCAGCACCAATTTAAAAAAAATACTTTATTTTGAAATGTCTTTCAAAAATGACATTTTGGGCCGAGGATTTAGCTCAGTGGTTTCGCCACCTGCTGCGCAAGTGCAAGGACCCGAGTTCAATTCCCAGTACCAAAAAACAAAAACAAAACAAAAATGACATTTTCCTTAAACCAAGAATCTCTTGAGTTTAATTTTTAGAATGGCGACTATCAATATTTGAAATTATAAAATTTTCAAATATTCCTCTTTACTTCCTGCAATATTCACTCTTAGAGACAATTAAAATATCATAATCTTTCTTTCTACCCATCATTATTAATTTACCTACTTAATTAAAAGCCCACTGATGGTCCTTCAACTCCTGAATGGATAAGCTATGATGTATCCATAACACAGAATATTACTCAACAATAAAAAGGAAGAAATCAATATGAATGGATGCTGAAGCATTATGCTAAGTGAGAGAAGCTAGACTTCAAGGGTTATATATTTTAAGATTCTATTTATATGTCATTATAGAAAAGGCACCTACAGGGTAGAAAACAGACAGGGGTTGATAAGGGTTAATGGAAAGAGATGGGGGGAGGAGTTGGGCAGGTGACGGAAATGTGCTATATCTTGCTTCGGATGGTAGCCAGGCAGTTGTCAACACTCATATATGGGGCACAGTGGCACACACCTACAGTCCCAGGTATTCAGGAGGCCAAGGCAGGAGGATCCCTTGAGCCCAGGAGTTTGAGACAAGCCTCAACAATTCAGTAAGATCTTGTTTCAAAACAAAAAAATAAAATCAATTCATAGAACTATATCCTAAAAACGATGAATTTTATTTCATATAAAGTATACCTCAATACATCTGACTTTCAAAAGACTGTATTCATGGGCCGGGGATTTAGCTCAGTGGTTCCGGCTCCTGCCTCACAAGCAAGCGCAAGGCCCCAAGTTTGATCCCTGGTACCAAAAAAAAAAAAAAAAAAAAAAAAAACTTTATTCACCCTTCAAAATAAAACAAAATAAACCCAGGGCTGGGATACAGTTCAGTGGGAGGGAGCTTGTCTTGCATGTGTGAGGCCCTGGGTTTCTTCCTCAGAGCTGCAAGACAAATCAAAAAACAAAAATCCACTGGTGGTACTTTTGATTTAGTGTATTAGTCAGACAACAAATCAAATTTAATATCACTATAAAAATACCACACACACTGACATACTTCTAATTTCAGGAAACTCTGAAGCAAAATTTTATTAGAGTATTTTCCACCAAAAATGTTTTAAAGTCTTAGCAGAAATAATATAATATGTGCTGAACTATAAAGAGGAAGCTTTTTTATAAAATGGTGTACATGTAGACACATACATACAGTATATAAATATATGCATCTATATACGATCCCCGAATCTAGATTAAATTTTCCAATTTATGGTATACTGAGTCAATGATAAAGTCCCATTTACAAACTTTTTGTCATTTGATTCATGCAAGACTTCTAGTAAACTAATATTTTCTCCTATTTTTATTAGTATTCTGGTTATTAAAGTGTTTTTAAAAATTGCATTTATCCAGAGAGTTAATACAAATAATACATTCTTTATGGTATACCAACTATGCTTCAGGCACTGTACTAACTCTTTGTTATTGACTTCAGTCTTGAAAACAACCTTGTGAAATACACACAACTATAAGGAAAGGAAGGGTGAAGGGGATGAAATGACTTGTCCCAATTTACGTAGCCAGTTTATGATACAACTTGGATTCCAGCCATGTCTGGCCATTGCTTTGAGGTGATTGTTAATAAGGTAGCTTTTAGTGTCAACTGAGTGATGAAATAGGTCTAAGTCTATTAAAGGTTTTCACTATAAATTTAGAACACTAGTATTTGATTTAATATAAAGCCCAAACCCTTTTCATTTGCTCAAAATACTTTAAAGATTTTTTTTTTAATTTTACTGTCATAACTTCACCCATTTTTTCTTCCATCTCAAACTGATTCCATGCATTTCACAAAGTTCTAGAAAAGATCTTTAACCCCAATCCTGCAGACTTAGTCAGGTATTTGAATATTATGTAACAATATTCTTGTAAAGGAAGAAGCCAGGACACTGGCTCCAAGACACTTTGTCTGAGAGTGTTCAGTGTTACACCTACCATTAAACTGCATGTAAGAAAAAACGTAAACATGTAAAACAAAGGTAGGAGAAAAGACAGCATCCACAAAGTTCCACCCGTGCATGTTCTTGTAGACAGTGGCCAACCGTAGCACACATGTGACAGCATGAAACACACAACACTACCTTAAATTGTTTCTTCTTTCTCTTAAATATGTAAAATAATTAAAGAAAATGTGTTTGCAGGGCACACCTGTAACCTGAGCTACTCAGGAGGCTGAGGCAGGAGGATCACAAGTATAAGGTCAGCTTGGGCACTTCCTGGGGTTAATCCTCAATACCACAAAAACAAACAAATGAAAGAAAGACTATGACTACCTTTTTCATGTACTAAGAACTCTTTATATGTGGAGAGAAACATGACTCAGCCAACTTTTTAAGTTATCCAGTATGTTCTTCTCTTTTTCTTTTTCTTTTTTGTAGTGCTGGGGATCAAACTAGGACCTTGGACATGCTAGGCAAGTGTTTTACCACTGAGCTACACCCCCATCCCTGATCAGTGCTTGACTTTATGTTTCCTTTGCACAACAGCCTTTCAACTTCTATTCCGACTCTCCTTTCCAAGGGCCATGGGAGCTGTGGTTGTAGCAGAAGTTGATCAGGTTTGGGTTTTTTGGTACTGGTGATGGAATCCAAGGCCTGGGACATGCCAGATATGCTCTCTGCCACTAAGCTACCCTGTCAGCCCTATCAAGCAGTGTGTGTGTGTGTGTGTGTGTGTGTGTGTGTGTGTGTGTATGTATGTGTGTGGTTTTTTGAGACAAGGTCTCACTTTGTAGTGCAGGCTGGCCTTGAACACATGGGGATCCTCCTGCCCCAGCCTCCCGAGTGCTGGGATTACAGTCATTCACCATCATGCCTGGGGTTCCAGTAGTATTAAATGATGAAATCTTTCCACCGTTTCCATGGTGAAGGGATTTCTATCTCATCTATGTATTCCTGGAATCTTGAGGGGGGTTTTTCCAGGATATTTCTAAAATCTCTAGCACTTTAAAAATCATGTCAAATTCCCAAACTTTGCCATTAAAGGAGTGACTATCTTTCCAAATTTAATCACAGTATATATTTTATCTGACAAATGCCTGTTTGAAATGTGTCAGAAGGGCTTACCACAAAAGATACTAACACAAAGCCTATCTGATGCTGGCTCTTCGTATTCTTTTGGAATACAAACCCCAAGAGTCACTCAACAAAATGTTGATGTAAAATTGAGCAGAGCTAATTGCTCCTCTCTAGGTGAAATCCTAAGGAAAAAGTGAGTAAGCAGCCCAGAATGAATTTCTTGGAAATATAACAGAAGCATCATGTGTTTGTTTATACTCTGGTTTTTCATGTAGGGCTGTAGGAACAGTGTTTCAGTTTCTTCCCAGGTTCCGTGTGTCAACCCACTCCAAGTAACTGGCTTTTCAGCTATGCAACCCCTTCTGCCCACCCGTGCACATGGCAGGTTGCTGATCATTTCACAAAGCCACTAAAACACTGAGATAAGAAAACAAGCAATTTCACACTATGTTTTGAAACTCTCTGACTTTTAAGAGTTTTGAATATGCCTTTAACACTCCTTCACACTGACTTTGATTTGTCCTAACAGGTTACTCCCCACCCCCACCCTCCACCCCTGATTTGTAAAGAAAAATTTAAAAGCCAGCTAGCTGTGATGTCCCTCCCCTGAGCAGTTTTAACTACCTGCCAAATGCTCCCATACCCAGCCTACCCTTCTGCTACCGGGAGAACAAGTACCTCTTCAAAGAGGGACTACGGTTACATAGATGTGTGTGCGTGTCTGTGAGTGCTTATCTACAAGTAGTGTGGGTTTGTGAGTGTGTATGGGTTGTGAGTGTGTGTTTAAGTCAGGGGACAGCCATTTCTTCCATGGAGCAAGCAACCTAATATACACAAGAAATCCATTAAGATTGGTTCAGTACTAAAATACTATTATTGGTGCTTTCAACACTTTGTATTTTAAAGGACCTAATGTTAACATTCATTTCCTTTAGACTATTTTCATATGCTAAAACTCTCTGGTAGCCAGATGTCATATTCTATGCTTTTTAAATCTCATTAGGTGGCCTTGTTCTCATCTCCACGGCACTGTCTTCCTTGGGTGTTTGGGGGAGGGCCAGATGCTCAGAGAAGTTCCAAGGGATGAGGGAATGAGATTGGTTTTTTTACAAAACAATTAGCTTACCACACACACAAATAAAATGTGGTTTAAAAATCTATACACTGCCTACACAAAAATACATTTAAAAAAATAAACAATAAAGTAGAAGAACAAGGAAGTGGTTGCCTTACCATTAGGAACATGAAAGATGATATTTTTCTTCCAAATTTTCTAATTTTCCTTGAATGGATGGGCATTTTATTGAAGTGGGAAATGAAATTTTAAAAAGGTCGTTTCCTTGCAGCACAGAGAAAACAGCTATGTAATTACTGGCCAGGTCACAGTTTAAACAATTGCTTCAAGTGATTCTATGGACACCCTTTGGTTTTGCTGATAGGTAGTAGTGATTTATGGTTTCAAGTCTCAAAAACTCTAAGCTCATTTATTCTGTAACTATAATTCCTTGCTTGTGACAATTTGGAGCCTATAAATTTCATTCTTTCAATAGAAGATAAAAATAATCATTTCCATCACCAAAAACACATTTTCACATGGGCCTCCAAGGTAGAGATTAGTAATCTCTTCCTTCTTTGGATTTCTATGGAACTTATTGTTTGTAAAGATCATTTGACATTTTGGATTGTTAATGACTGGTATTTCAGTATTTTCATGAATGCACATTTTAGCTAGCAATTAGATAAGAAACTCCTGAGATAATAGGGATATTTCCTGAACAAAGTGTCACAGCAGGATGCCACTGAAATGAGATCCACTCACCCAGCATTTGTGATGAGGTATCAGAACAGGGACCAGGTGGAGTGGGAGGAGAGGCAGTGGGCTCAATAGTATCAATCAGGACTGGCCAGGAGTTGAGGCTGAGGAAGGTGTCACTTTTCCTGGGCCAGTGGTAAACCAAAGCAGAGGCTGTAGCAGTAAGGAGGAAGGTGCTGAACTTGTCAGGAATCGCAACATCCACAGTAGCAACAGCAGATGAGGATGGTTACAATTGGAGCAGGTGTTGAAGACTTCAGCAGTGAGAGTAGGTGAATTTCTCAAAGTCTGAGATCTAGAGCAGAGGGGGAAAATGGACAATGATATCAAGAAACAACTGGCTTAGCATAATTTCTAGCACTACCTGTGGACAAAATACAATATATGTAACACACATTAGTACCTAAAAATAAACACTAACATATGATCAGCTATTTGACCTGTATGGTTTAATTGTTCTGTGCTATTCTAAAGTGCCTGTGTCAGAAACTTATTTGTTTCTGTCAATTATTTTATTTCTTATGTGCAGAAGACATCAATTATTTTATTTCCCATGTGTAGAAGATATAAGCAACAGATACAATAAGGAAAAGACTCCTGCTCTAAGTTTGACAATTATAATTTGATAAGCTTATGAACGTAAATTGATTCATAATATAGACTCGATGATGTGTTGCAGTTAACAAGAGAAAAGTAAAAAAAAAACAAGAGAAAAGTAGAGGAATATAAATTTTATGTAGGACAACAGTCCTTAGAAATGAAGACTCAAAGAAACAGGGAGCTGGGTGTGGTGGTGCGTGCCTATAATCCCAGCACTTGGGAGCTGAGGCAAGAGGATCGCTGTGAGTTTGAGGCCAGCCTGGGCTACAATAGTAAGTTCAAGGCCATCCTGGACTACATAGCAAGACCCTGTCTCAAAAAAACTTAAAAGAGAAAAGAAAAGAAAAGAAACAGGGAAACTCGTGTATTTTTATGCTTAGGTTTGATGAATCGTGGATGGTCATGCAGAAGGGAGATTGACTATAAGGGTGTGGTCCAGTGATACTAAACTAGGGCCAGCCCAACAAAGATTCATGGCCAAAAGACAGAGATGAGGGCATTCCTTTCCTCCAGGGGCAGGGAGGGCATCACTGGAATGAGTCAATACCTTCTTCATGAGAAAGTCAACTAGGTTTTTGGCCTGCCTCAGGGAAGATAAGGTCAATGGAAAGGAATCCACCTGCTACAGCTGTTCTCTCAAACAACAAGGTGCCATACTTTGGGGTAAGGTTCCCTAAACTTCATCATATGCTATCCTAGCACTAGCTTTGTGCTCCAGGTGATATTTAATATTCTTTTTCCATCAATTTAATGCAATGGAAAATACATCAAGGGTCAAGGAAGGTGTGAGAGTGTACAAGGTAGACTGGAGCCAATTTAAACTTGGGCCATATATTTATAGCAGCATGATTCACAATAGCTACATCTTGGAAGCTGTCTATATGTCCATCAACACATGAATGAAAAAGAAAGTGTGCTATTTATACACAATGGAGTACTACTCAGCCATAAAGAGGGATACATTTGAGACATTTGTAGGAAAATGGATGCACCTTGAGTCCATAATGCTAAGTGAAATCAATCAGACACAGAAGAATAAATATTGCATGGTTTCTCTTATATGAAAAACCCAAAGTATAAATAATTTGAAGAACGAAATAAAAGATAGATGATAGAAGACAGGGAGGTAGACATTTCAGAGATGGGAAGGGAATCTAGGGATGGAGAGGGAGGGGAGGGAGGGGAGAAGAGGAAATCAAAAGGATTAGGATATGATATATGTATATGTTCCAACTCCCCACAGTGAATGTATTCATTACATATAGCATACAAGCACTAATAAAAATAAATAAAGTTGGGCCACCATTGAGTAATTGCTTCTACTTCCAAAAAAAGACAAAAAGTAATTGAAAAGCATATATCTCACAAAATTATTTTTAATGTAGAAAGACACTTTCCATCTGGCTTTAAGCAGTCTGAATAGAAAGATCATTTTCTATTTATTGTGTTGGATAAACAAAACAGGGGCATGATGACAACATAAGGCTAATGGAGCAATCATCAGTGAACAGCACATTCACAAAAGAAGTTCTTGTACAGAAAGAGAGGGAAAGAGAGAGAGGGAGAGAGAGAAAAAAGTATTTATGTTATGCCTCTGTATATCTGCCAGGACAAGGGAGTAGAGAAGAAAAGAGATTAAGGGAATTTCAGCAGGGCAGATGCACAAGAAGCTAATACTCTCAAGTAATTTTACTGAAAAACATCAATTACCCAGGAGGGAAAGGGCCAAGCACTTTGTGAAGTCTTCAGGCCATTTTATAGAAAGAGAAAGGTAATTGAAAATGTACATGTGGCTGTGTGAATTCTCAAAAGAATAAATGGTGTAAGATTTTTCTTACAAAACAGCATATTTCCTTGAAATTGACACTAAAGAGAAAATCAAGATGCCTTATAACTGTGTGCAGATAAGAACACATTCATTCCCAAAGTAGCACCAAGTTAGACATTGAGGTGCTGTGTGCAGTGTGGAAAAGGACAACAGACATGATGTGACAAGAAAGTAACAATAGTCTCTCCTTTAAACCACATAGAGAAAACGTAGTTGAGACTTTTAGGTCACAGTCCATCTAGTAATTTCTAAAGAGAATTTAAAATCTGGTTTCTAGAAGTGAGCAGCAGAAGGACGTGTCAGGCATGTTATCAATTAACCATAGAGGCAATTCATTTAATAAACTTTTGACAAACTTTCTCTATGCATGAGATAAGGATGAAGAAAGGTCCCAAAGGAGGTGATGAGAATAAATTAAATGGTATAAATGAAAGGCTTAAGCCTGTAAAAGAAATGAACCACTGGAACCAGAAGCAGAAGAATGCAGTAGTGAAGAATCAAGATTCCAGAGGCAGACTTCCCAAGTTCAAATTACATCTCCACCATTTACTACCGGGGCACGTTCTTTAACCCCTGAGTCTCACTGTATTCATCCCTCAAAGGAGAGATTAAGCAGAAACTGTAACTGTGCTGATAAATAGTGCCATTTTAGCTTTCAAATAAAAATCAAATGTAAAATTAAGCACAGGCCTTTAAAAAGCATGAGACTATCCCAAAATGATAATCACAAACACAACTTTGAGAACATGCTTCTTCTTCCCCTGAACAAAGTCTTGCCTAGTTATCTTAAAAAATGATTCCTATACAATTCCCTTTCCCTTCTAACTCTCTCTACTTTCATCCCTGCCTTTTCACCTCGGATTATCTTACCAAAATTGTCGGTTTTCACAAGTGTTTCCTCTCACCAGCTTTTTCC
Organism: Heterocephalus glaber; assembly: GCF_053883595.1. Lineage (NCBI taxonomy): Eukaryota > Metazoa > Chordata > Mammalia > Rodentia > Bathyergidae > Heterocephalus > Heterocephalus glaber. The sequence goes on from NW_028258461.1 coordinate 9,045,786, forward strand.
TTCCATCTATGATGTTTCTCGAGGCTAAAAGAACCTTCCAAAACATTGTTTTTGTTATTCACCTATTTATGGAGCCTTACATGCATCCATTCTTACAGTCACCAATTATTCAACTCTTACTACTCACAGGTCACGTGCTAAGTCATAAGGAGGTAGATAGCCAATTTCTCCATTTTCAAGGCGCTCATAAGATGGTTATTGTAAAGATTTTGGCCAGAATCTCAACATCATGAGAAAAGTAATTTGTTCCAAAACATCAGTATGATCACCATGTTTCTAAATAAATGAGCTATAAGTAAACCATGGGAGTGAGAGAAAAGAACTTCAAGAAAGGTAACAAAGCTAGAGAATTTCTTCTGGTATAAATGTAAGAAATATCAGTGTCTATGCTCTAGTGTAGATATTCATCTACGAGAGTTGTGGGGTGGGAAATGGCTCACATAAATGTTTAAAAATCTCTTCACCAGGTCCGGGGATTTAGCTCAGTGGTTTCACTGCCTGCTGCACAAGCGCAAGGACCCAAGTTCGATCCCCGGTACCAAAAAAAAAAAGAACAAAAAAATCTCTTCACCAATTTTATAATTCTGAAACTCCCTAAGTAAAACAAAGACAAGTTGAAGGCTGATTTGTAGCACTATCAGTAGATCATTAAATAACTTTTAATCTGTCTAGATCACAGAATGGGGTAGCAGACTGTACTTCTGAGTAAACTGAAAATGACCATGAAAATATAAAGTAAATTATTTTAAAATGATATATACCCAGACAGGTGTGGTATAGTATGCCTGTCATCCCAGTACTTTGGAAGGCTGAAGCAAGAGGATCTCAAGTTTAAGGCCAACCTGGGCAATTTAGCTACTTAGGGAGACCTTGTCTCATAAAAAATAAAAATAAAAAATGGCTGGAGATGTAGCTCAGTACAAAGGGTTCAATCCCAAGTACTACAAAAAATAAAATAATTAAAATACAATGATATATTCCTAAGCATAGTCACAAGACATTAAGTAGTGTTACTCTTAAAGAGTCAATCGTGGCAAAAAAAAAAAAAAAAAGAGTCAGGCATGGAAAAGGGTAATGGCATAAAATAAATGGTCAAATATCCAAAGAGAAAATTATGGTGGCTCTTACCAGGTGTGGTGGTGCACATCTATAATCTCAGCCCTCAGGAGACTGAGTCAGGAGGATGATGAGTTCAAGGCCAGCCTGAACTGCATAGTGAATACATAGACCCTATCTTAAAAAAGCAAAAATCAACCAACCAAATAAACAAAATTGTGGTGATGACTATCGAGATCCTTTTACATGAATATTTCCTTCCAGAAAAATAATCCAATGATATGCCTGACCTGCTTTACGTTATAAATGCCTAATTTCACTTTTATTTTATGGTTGTCTTCTTATGTTTTCTAAAGGCATATGAGCAAATCCAAATCATGATAGAAGCAGAGCTTATATTTTTCCTAATAAAACATCTCCAGAAAATCAGAGTATGGCGAGCTCAGTTGGATATTCAAGCACTGCACAATGTGGATGACTGAAGAATATAGGAACAGTTGATCCTTGGCAACGAAACTAGATTTTTTTCTATTTTCATTGGTCCTAGAATTCACTAGTATCTAGTTGATACTACATATTGAACCTAGGGTCTCTCACACATGACAGGCAAATGCTGTACCACTGAGCTATATCCCCAGCCCTTATTTTATTTTGAGACAGGATCTTGCTAAATTGTCCAAGCTGGCCTTGAATTTACAATCTTCCTGACTCAATCTCCTGAGTAGCTGGGATTATGGCCTCATGCTACCATGCTTGATTGAATATAGAATTTTGAGTGGGATGTGGAAAAGCTATGGCACAAGAAAACAATCCAAGCGTATTAGCTAGACTAGAATTCTGATGCATCAAATATTCTTAGAAATAACTGAATCATTGGCATTGGTTGAGTCTTAGACATTTTTAATATGTATCATTACATAGTTTCATTGGAAAGCCAGTTTTTAATGAAACTTAATGCCAAGACTAAAAGGGGTACATACCCAATAAAATATTAAAAGCTGACATATTTCTCACTGTATTTGTTACTTGAGCCATTCAATAAGATAATATCTGAACATCTTTGGTTCCATATGCCTGAACTATGTTAGAATTTTGCAGCTTTAAGAACACTTCAAATACATAGCAGCTGCCCAAACTTGATTATAGTGGTGATTCTTAAACTCAGTGAGGAATCCTATATGGTCTGTCTCCAGTGTTAAAATTTAAAACATATACAGTTGCTTTAATCTAAAACTTTTCACATAAAATCTAAGCTTCAGGAGACTTTTATGTGTATGTGTGAGTATTAAATTTCTTTAAAATTACTGCTTATAATTTTAGATTACAGGGCCTTAAAAGTTAAAATTTTTATGGGCTGGGGATGTAGCTCCATGGTAGAGCACTTTCGTAAAATTCTTTTTTTAACTACCAATTTAGGGAAGGGTGAAGAAAGAGAGAATTTACATTGACATAAAATATTACATATTGATATTGCTATGCTTAGTCATTTTTCCATTAATATTTACTGAGCTGATTCTTATTATTGTTACAATGTAAACTTGGAAACTTTGCATAGCAGCAATTTTAACCATTAGAAAAATTTGAAATATGAAGTCAAGAGTTTAAAAGGGCCTGATGTCTTAAAGTTATAGATTTATATATGCAATAATTTTAAAGGATGGCAAACAAGAGTGTGTTGTATTAGATTGTGCCTGATGGTGTAAACATCAGTCAGCTTCCAATTCATGATACGAGAGAGAATTTACACAGCTTGCTGGCTTCGTCTCCTGGACTCAACCTTGGAAGTGACACAGACATGTGTATGTGTTGAAGGAAGGAAGGTTGTGAGGTTTCAGAATCCAAAGCAAAAGCAGTGAGGAATCCCTAGAGATAGAAAGAGTCGCTGACTCTTATTGCTGAAGGTGAATGTAGAGATAAATCTAGAGCCAACAGTGATGGTTCATCTTGTCAACTTGATGGGATTAAGAGATGCCTGGAGAGGCAGTTGGATTGTAAGGGCACTAAGCTCACCAGTGGATTAACTCAGTGATGAGCTCATAGCTGAATGGGCTCTTAGGAGGCAGCTCTGCTTTTTCACAGGTTTGCTGCCATGATGATTCTGCCTTGCCACAAGTCAGAAGCAATGAAGCCATGTGAGCATGAACTGAAACCTCTAAATCTGAGAGCCAAACTAAACTCCTTTCAGATGGGTTTTTTTTCAGGTATTTGTAACTGTGACAAAAAGATAACTAACAACCAACCATTATAAAGAGAAGAACGGCTGGAGGTAAGCTTTCCAGTTATACTTTTTAGTCTCACCAACATTTTGCTGGGAGGATCTATCCTGATCCTAGAAACACTGCATGATAGGAAATAATAGGAATAGCACCTATCAGAAGTTATATGAAAATATCTGGGCAGCACTCAAGCTCAGCTGCCAACAGGAGTAGATAGCCACAGCTATAGACAGATAGGCATTCAATTTTACCTCAGCCTCCTGGATGAATTGTTTAAAACTCAGGGAAAAAGCAATTCCCAGGGTAGAAGTATAGGGTGGTTTCCTGAGGGTGAGAAGTACTTGAGCAAGGGAGGCACAGCAAATATAAAAAGCTCAGATTATAAACCCAGAGGTCTTCCTTGATATAAGTATCCCCTCCCATACACACACTCATTAATGGATAGTAGATGGTGGAAGACAGGTTTCTTTTTTTAAAAAAATGTTATTATTTTAAATGTCCAAATTTATGAGGTATAGTTTGATAATTTGATACAGCATGCAATGATCAAATCATGGCAGTTAACACTTAACTTGTTGATTAGCATCTAATGATTTTACATATTTATGGGACACAGTGTGATATTTCCATACATGTATGCAATATGAACTGATTAAATCACGGTTATTAACATTTCCTTCAGGGAGTTTCTGATAAGTAAGAAGTGACGGCTAAAATGAATCCATGTTGTTAACGGATTAGACTTAGAGTAATCAGGATAAACTCCTGTTTAAATTAATATAGACACACAGAGATAAATATACACATATTTATAGATATATGGGATTAGTATACACGTGTGTATTTGTATTTCCTTTTGGAGGTCTAGAAACAATGACATCCCGATAGCAACAAGTATACCTAGACTCCACATTTTGGTTTAAAATATCATTTTGCAATAAAAAGAACTATGACACCTTAGAAAAATGACTATAGAACTGGGGCACAGAATGTACAAGATGAGCCTGGCATATCTTGTAGTGACAAAAGTAAGTGCTAACACAAAATCCATAATCATGAAGTCAGATGGACACAGGGGCTAGCTGAAAGAGCTCCCAAAGGCCATAGCTAAAAAAATTGAGTAAGGAAATCTTAAACGAGTACAATATTTATTTTAAGTGGTGGATATTCCAATGGATATTAATAGGACAGTACACAAAACTCATTGATCTGATCTCAGAATTCACATTGTAGCTTACCTTTAAGAAACTGTATTAGACAGCTTTCCATTGCTGTGACCAAAATCCCTGACATACACAGTTTAAGGAGAAAAGGGTTATTTGGGTTCATGGTTTCAGAGCTTTTAGTCCTCTGCTGGTTCCAAGGCAACAATGGCAGGGTAGAAGGGCATGGTGGAGGAAAGCTGTTTATCTCATGGCAGCCAGGAAGTAGAGATCAGGGGAAGGGCCAGGGAAGAAGAGGCCAGAAACTAGATATAGTCCCAAGGTCACACTCCCATGACCCACACAGACACACTCAGAAGCGTGTTTCACTAAACTCCTAGGCATCGTCTAAACCAGGCAGGTTGACAATCAAGATCAGTCATCGCAGATTGTCACGTTCTGGTGTAATATTTAAAAAAAAAATTCACCACTGCCTAAAAAGGCTAATAAAATGACCTTCCCTTTCCAACTTCAAATCTATATTATCTTCATATACCTCAAACAAGCAGCAGATGAATACAAAAGAAGTTACAAGAACATGGCCGTCTAGTCCATGGCTGTACTGTTCTGGGCATGTTTGGTTTTAGAAACTAAGCAGGGCTGAAGCTGGTTAGTAATTGGATGGGAATATGTAGCACCCATAAAGCAATGCCTCTTGCCTCATTAAATTATTTTTGCTTCAGAAAAGTTACTTTTATTAAAAATAAGTTATTTTATAAACATGTAATGGGCTTATAATGCATAGTAAAAGTAATCAATATTTAAAATTCTTCTCAATTTTCATTTCTACTATGAAGAATATCAATCTATATAACCAACCTGAACCAAAGCTCTCCTAGAGTTTTGACAGTTTTTAAGAGTGTAAAGTGGTCCTGGGGCCAAAACGTTTGAAAATACGTGCATTACATCAAGTTGCTTCCTATAATGGATGATGGATATTTTTTTAAACTTTGGCATTAGAACAGAAAACCAACCCCTTTTCTTTCCTATTTATTTATTTATTTATTTATTTATTTATTTATTTTGCCTTTTGAGACAGGGACGATCTATGTTGTTCAGTCTAGCCTTGAACTCACTAGATAGACCAGGCTGGCCTCAAACTGGTGGCGACCCTCCTGCCTCAGCCTCCCAAGTGCTGGAATCACAGGTGTGTGCTACCTTGCAGGGTTAAATTTACTGATTTTAATTTTGTAGTTTTCACATTTTAATAACTTTGGGGGGGAAATCTTACATTTACAGAAAATGTATAAAGATAGTACAGATAGCTTCTATATATCCCACACTGAATTTCCCCTATTATTAACTTCTTACATTACTATGATATATGTGTCACAATTAATGAACTAATATCTATACACTGTCATTAACAAAAGTCCAGGGTCGGGGAACTTTTCTTTTTTTTTTTTTTTTTGGTACCGGGGATCAAACTCAGGTCCTTGCACTTGTGCAGCAGGAGGCGAAACCACTGAGCTAAATCCCCTGCCCCTCTTCATATTTTCTTAATTTCTACCCACTATTCATTTTCTATTCCAACATCTCCTATATGATACATTGTATTTAGTTGTCATTTTTTCATAGTTTACTATTGGCTATGATAGTTTCTCAAATTTGTGTTTTGACACTGGAAAATATTGATACACAAAACTATACAAATCTTCCAACTGATAAAATATTCCATTACACAATATCAAAAATTCACATTCATAGGCTGAGAAAGAAAAATTGATTGAGCCCTGGATTCAAAGCCAGTCTGAGCAGCATAATGGTACCCTGCCTCAAAAGAAAATTACATGCATTAATATCTCCACTAATGTACAATCTATTTGGAGTTATTTTGTATAAGGTGTAAGGTTTAGGTTGAGGTTCATGTATATTTTCCCCTTTAAAAAAAAATAAACTGTGGGTCTAGGGATGTGACTCAGTGGTAGAGCACTTGCCTAAAACGTACAAGGCCTTGTATGTGATCCACAGTATGGCAAAATAAAAAAGGAGGAGGAAGAGAAAGAGGAGAAGAAGGAGGAGGAAGAAGAGGAAGAAGAAAAAGAAAGAAAGGTAAAAGACAAGCTGTGAATGTGCTAACTCCCTTACTTCCAGAACCTTGTTTTGCAGGTATAATTGTATTTCTTCCTTACTAACATAATCCTTTTGTTGGCTTTTTACACTGATGAGGACAGGCACTGTGATGTTAAATAGGAGTGGGAGAAATGAAAATCCTTGATTTATTCTCAATCCTGAGGGGAAAAAATAAACTTTCAGTTTTCATCCTTTATATCTCATGTTGGCTGTGTTTGATTGTTTGTTTTTGAGTCAGGGTGTCACTAATTTGCCCAGGCTGGCCTTGAACTTTAAGTGTCTTGTCTCATCCTCCCAAGTAACTAGGACTACAGGCCTGTGCCTCTGCACTAGCTGTTTGTGTATCTTGGTTCCTATTTTTTCCCCATTCCCCTGCCCTCCCTTCACGCCCTCCACCCTTCCCTATTTACAAAGACTTTGTTCCCATTTTTTTCTTTTCTCATATTTTTTCTTTTCCCTTCTTTTCTTTCCCCTACCCTTTCCACTTCCCCTACTCCTAGACCTTTTCTTCCTATTTCACAATATCAATTACACAATTTGATCCTTATTTACACTTTTAGTTTTTCATACCAGAGAAACTATTCGGTATTTATACATGTGTGTCCTATTTATTTCACTTAAGAGTATTGCCTCAATGTGCATCCACTTAGCTATAAATGTTTCTAGTTTCTCATTCTTTATGGCTGAGTAGTACTCCATTTTATAAAAAAAACCCCACATCTTCTTTATCCAGTCTCCAAGATATATATAGATATAGATATTCACTAAATTGTCCAGGCTGGGCTTAAATTTACAATCCTCCTTCTGCCCAAGCCTCTCAGACTGCTGGGATTTCAGCACCACCACACTTTGCCATGTTTATATTGATTAGCAATTGCATGATTTATCTTTTTCTTCCTGTCTTTTCACATTGCCTATTTCATCATATTTATAGAAACTTTCTCACAGACAGCATACCACTGAATCTTTTAAAAATTATGTTATTCATTCATTTATTTATTTGAGACAGGGTCTTGCTATGCAGTTCAGGCTGGCCTTGAACTCACTATGTAGCACACATGTTTGGCTCTATTTTATTTCTTATTTTTTCATTCTTGCTTAGGTTTACTATTCCTCTACTTCCCCTTTCTTCTTTTAGATTAAGTTAATGTTATTTAGTATTACATTTTAATATTCTTAATTCATCTAATAGGTAACTAAGTAATATCAAGAATGCATTTGGTAATTATAACTTATTAATAAGTTAAATGAATGACAAGAGTGTTATAAAACACAGGATAAGGGAACTGAGAATACCCTGTCCTATTGTCTGAATGTGATACCCCCAGATTCACATCTTGGAAACTCATCTGTAATGTGATAGTATTAAGCACTGAAGCTTTCAGGAGATAATTTGTTCTGAGGGCTCTGCCTTCATAAATGGGATTAGTGTCCTTAAAAATGAGACCTGAGGGCTGGAGATTTAGCTCAATGTTTCCGCTGCCTGCCCCAGAAGCGCAAGGACGTGAGTTCAATCCCTAGAACCAAAAGAGAGAGAGAGAGAGACCTGAGGGATCCCTTTTGCTTTGGCTACACAAGGATATGGAAGAAGTCACCATCTATGAGGGCCAGTTTACCAGTATCCTGATGTTAGATTTCCCAGCCTCCAAAGTGCAAGCAAAACTTTTTGTTCTTCATAAATTACTCAGCCTATGGTATTTTGTGATAGCAGCCTGAATGAACTGAATGAACACTTACAGTACCTGTGAAGTAGTAGAGGATTATTTGAAATTGAACTTGCTTTTAATGTATATTGCAAACTCCGGGCAACAAATTGAAAGATTAAAAAAATAAGAGAGAGCTAGACATGGTGTGGCACACACCTGTAACTCCCTCTACTTGGCAGTCTGAGGCAGGAGGATCACAAGCTGGGGGCCAGCCCCAGCCCAGGCAATGTAGCAACACCTTGTCTCAAAATGTGAAACAAAACTCTTTTAAAAACTCTAAGCTGGGGATGTAGCTCAATGCTCCTTACTGCAAGGAAAGAAGAAGAGAAGGAAGGGAAGGGAAGGGAAAAAGAACAAAAGGAAGAGGACTAAAATCAATGTACTAAGAAAGGAGAGGAAATGCAATAATATAAAATGATCAGTTAAAGTCAGAAAGGGCAGAAAAAGGGACCACAACAGAGTTTAACCTTCATTTTTAGATGCTGGATCTAATACATGCATCAAATTATTTGCCATAATTCCAACATGTGTGTCACCTTGGCATTGGACTCTGATGATCACTTTGTTTTGTTTCCTTCCAAGTGGAAATTCATCACTTTTCACCTACTGAGTCATTTGGCTTGCAGCCTGAACATGTTCAATATTATACTGTGGGACTCTAGGTCTTGTTTGATGTCTCAGAATAATACGGATTTCTTTTTTATTTTACTTTTTACTTTACATTCAGGCTGCAAATTCAAACTCAGCTTCTGTGGGTTGTAATTCCAATGTCAGTTCAGTTTCCAGAGCACTCACAGTGTTATTTAGATGTGCTCCTCCTATACATGCCACATGGTGGCCAGTCTGTGACTAGGCTCACTAGCTCTAGCTAGTGACTCTAGCTAGTGACTCTAGCTCATACTTCAGATCTTAAGAGTCATTGTCTTGCAACTCAGAGGTGCGCCAGGTGTTCACACAGCACTCCGCAGAATCTGTCTCTTGAGTTCCCTCTGCTTGGTGATCACTCTCATCTCTTTCTTGCTCTCTAGGAACATTTCTCACAGTCCTCTGGCCAGGAGGCTGGACCATCATTTTTCCTCTTCAGCTGCAACACTTGCTATTGTCCACACGTGGTGCTAAAAGTAGGAGGGGTCCTGGGAGAGGGGCATGTGCCTATAGTCCAAGGTGCTCTAAAGCCTGAGCCATTAGCACCACCACAGCTACATAGCCAGACCCTGTCTCTAAGAAACAAATACAAAGACAGGAGGCCAAGAGGGAAATGAAGCAATGTTTATTCAATTCACATTCATGAGCCCAAGGTTCCTCTACATCGCCTCATAAAGGGAAGAAGGTAGAGAATTTTCAAAAGACGCAAAGTTGTTTTTGGCATCCTCCTACCATTTAATTAGCCCTTTTCTTGCTAGTGTTATTATATTAGTTGACTTATAAAGTCCTTTCTCACGAACATAGGTCCGATCTTCAGTAATTCAAAGTGGTTAGGGCACAGTAACTGGGGCTTAAGATGTCTTTGTTTGATTTCTATTTTTATTTGAGTCCTTAATAATTGGGTGATCTTGGGCAGATTACTTAAAGGAACTGAACTGCATTTTCCTCTAAACTACCTCCTGAGGTTGTTTTGCATTTTAAATGAGATAGTGCCCGCAAAGTACCTAGCACAGTACCTGGTACATTGAAATAGCACATGCTCGTTAAGTGGGAGCTAATATTTTGTAACCTAAGTAGAAAATTTGCTGCTCTGAGACAAATTTCAATTTTTTGTATTATTATCAAGGAAAAAATGCTATTTTATAAATGATGTGTTTTTTTCATTTCTTTGTTCGCTTATAATACTGAAGGATGGAACCCAGAGCCTTTGTACTGAGCTATATCCTCAGTGCTTTTATTTTTTATTTTGAGACAGGTCTCCATAAGTTTCTAAATTGCCTAGGTTGGGCTCAAACTCTCGATACTCCTGGCTCAGCATCTCTAGGGCTGAGGTGGTTAGCCACCACAACCATCTTTATAAATTACATGTTTTCTTGATTTTAGTACAAAAGTTCTGACATGGCTTCAAACAGCCAAATAATACATATACACACAAGCACATACATATCCTACTGTATGTATGAATCTAAGTGTCAAATCAAAGATACAAAGTCTGGATAGAAATACGTTAACCCTAGCACCTAGGAGTCTGAGGAGGATCCTGAGTTCAAGACCAAACTGGGCTACACAATGAGACTCCATGTCAAAAAAAAAAAAGAGAGAGAGAGAATCAGCCAGGGATTTAGCTCAGTGGTTCTGCCACCTGCCTTGCAAGCACAAGAACCAGAGGTTGATCCCCCGTACCAAAAAAAAAAAAAAAGATTTTATTTTATTTTATTTGCACTCATTCCATTTCAAAAGTATGAATTTTGCTGATAAATATTTTTTTAAATATTACAAATGTTTATTATGATTATATTGATATAGGAAAAAATATAACTCCCAACCTGCCAAATGTCAGATGTGCCAAGTTTGTGTTCCCTGAAATTGAAGAATGAATTCTAAAAGACAAAGGAGGTTAAGAGTAGGAAAGGTTTATTGGGGAAAAGGACTAGCCCCTAAGAGACAGGAGGGGTCCTGGAAGTGAGTTGCCACCAAAGCCCTTTGTCAGGGGTAATTTATACAGCAAAGTCACCAGGTGGGTATAACATGGGGCAAACTACAATCGAGCGATAGGATTACAAGTACAGTGAAACTTCAAGTTACAATTGGCCTGACATACGAACAACTTGGTTAATTAAGTTAATGGAAGATTTATTTGCCTCTTATTATCTATAGCATGTACCCAGGTAAACATCCAGATCTCAGCTTTATTGCCTTACAACCAACTTGAGTTACAACCAGGCCTTGGGAACCGATTGAGTTCATATGTCAAGGGTTCACTGTACAGCTGCTTAGGTAATATTGATCCAATAGGGAAGCAGGTCACATAGCAAGGGAACATGGAAAGAACATAGGCATTTTGGGGAAGGAATGAGTCCAGATGCTCTGGTCACCCACCTCAGTGACTGATGCCAAGCTGGACTTTATTGGACCAGGTGACACCAATTATAGTATAATTCCAAGTTACTGCTCAGCCCTTAGGGGAGGCATGTAGGCCTGGTCACTGCATCTTTATCTCGAGGCCTGGTGTTCTTTATATGCACCTTCAGCCACAATTCTGATGTCTTTATTTTTCTGCTGACTTCCTTGACAGCCCAGTCCCTCTCTGACTGTATATTAATTTCTATCTAATTTAGGTGCTTATAATAATCCCCCCGAAGAGGTACCCCTAACTGCAGTTAGGGGAAGATGAGCAAAGTTTCAATCTAGGTGCTTAGGGCTGAGAAGGGTCAGTGTAGGGGAGACCACAGTCAGGGGCTTTTTTCGGGGAGCTAATCTAATGGGCCTTGAATAAAAATAATGTTGCAGTTTAGCAGTTAAGAACTCTCTCTAGAAGGTCAATCTAGTGGATTCTGGTAAAAGGAATCTGGCACATTTGTCATTGGTTCCATCTGTATGATCATTTGGAGTTTGGAAGCCTCTGGGGGAGAATAAACAAATTTCCCAAGAAAGTAAAGCACATACATTCAAAGCATGAGCGCTAGAATGGAAAGGCAGGTTGAGGAAAAGTCCCACATCCAGACACTGCTCTTAAGGGACTGAAATAGCGACTGTAACCAGCTTCCTGTTAGGCCCCTCCACTGATGGAGGTTATCCATAAGTCTGATATTTCTTTGTCACAATACCTTCCAGTTTTAGCTGTAAGAAGATGGAGAGTTTGGTGGTTTTGAAGGATAATTTTAGTTAAGGAATTTAAAGACTTGCTCAGCTTTTATTCCTTTCACTGTAGCTTCCTAGCCTCCTTGAACCATAACAGTGGTCAGCTATAGGTGTAGCTGGAAACAGCCAGCAGGGATCAGTGATTGGAGCCCCCTTCTATGTCTAGCCTTTATTACTATGGCACTATTTTATATATCTTTTGGTTATAGTTTTCTGCCGGGTATTTAAGACCAAGTTAACGTGAGTCCGGTGTTAATCAAAATTAACCTCTCACCATCTATCAAGATCAGTTAAGTCTCCTCAGGCACTACTTTTGGAACCATGAACAGTCTCTCAGCTCCTCTGTCAGTGTCAGCTGCCAGGATGGGTCACAGTCTTGTTTCACCATGTAGTTTCCTATGGAAGCATTGAAGACATTTCTCTCTTTGGTGACCCTCCTTTTTGGCACACTGTGCATTGGTTGACTCCTGTCCGCTGAGATAAAACAATCTCCCTGCTCAGGAGGTTGGGTGACTCACCAAAGTTATAGGATCCTATAGAAAAATGTTCCCTCATGTCTTGGGTCCCTTTGACCTTTGAGGGCCAGGGCCAAAATATTGGCTGTCCTCTTAGCCCAGTTATCTTTCCAGTTCTGGTCTCCAAACCTCACTTGTTGAACACCCAGAAGAGAAGTTTTGGTTATATCCATATTGCAGTGGGAGCAGAAAAGACATAGTGTTACACATAGTCATACTTTTGGAAATAGACAAAGAAAAGAAAACCAGGTTAGGCTATATGTGCAGCCTACCAAATCCATCTTGGAACTGACCAAGGAGGCAGCTCTGCCATATTTTTGTCAATCATCTACGTATTCCTGCTATTCATGTAAAAAGGCTCATGTCTAGTATCAATCTAAAAAATGGGAGTTATAGTGTTTGTCTGAAAGGACCAGTTAGACCAGCGAGGAGAGTGGGGCCCTGGGGAGGGGTGAGTGATCATCTAAGAGTTGAGGCTACAGCCTGCTAGTCTCCTTTGAGCAATAAGGAGCTTTTAGAAGAAACAGCCTGGGGTCAACAAAACCAACAAGAGCAAAACTTCAAAATAACCAAACATACATATTTTTTATAAACCATATCCTCCACAAACTTTCTCTACATACTTGAGCCTTCTAGTTTTGCTTCTCTCTCTCTCTCTCTCTCTCTCTCTCTCTCTCTTCTTTCTGGTAGGGGAAAAACCTTACCATACAAAATCTCACATCAAAAATACACTTACAGCTTTCTCTATATTTTCTTTACCTTACTAATTATAATCTTTCTATAATAAACCTGGCAGTGGCTGTTTGAATTTTAAAAAGTCCCCCTTTCATCCTTTTGGTCTCAGAGTGTTACAATTTAACATAACAATCATGATGACATTATTATATTAGAACCATTAGGTTTTGTTATTATCTCTGAAGCACATTTAAATTTTTATCTTAGTATAAAATAACTTTTTAGTCAGTATCTGATTACAAAATATTAAATGACATACAGAAACTTTTACCTAATTTGTTATCTTTTAGCCACTTTTTTTTACCAGAGTGATATTTAAGTAGACTGTACTTTACAGATTATTAGTGTCTAATCTCTAATCATTGTAATGATGCAGTGTTTAGGTACCTCTAAGTATTATACACAATAAGCACAAGCCTGAAAACATATCCACATCATCTGGCTGGCTGTCTCATGCTGGATTGGTATGTACATTCCATCATGAATAGCTGCAGCACAAGCAAGGGAATGCCAGATGTGTGAGCCTAAAATGTTTACCACCATAAACAACTTTAACATACTGGTGGAAACCCCAGTATGATGTTTAGTTTTGCATCTTTGAAGGCCTGTACACTTGAGAAATACAAATGTACCATTTAATATACCATGAGGTTAACAATAACTGATGTCACAGCTATTTAGAAATCTTTACATATATTTAGTTGTTACTCCAAAGACACATTTTAGACTCCTTTAACAGATTTTATGAAGTGTACCTATATATATATATTTTTTTTTTTTGGTACCAGGGATCGAACTTGGGACCTTGTGCGTGCGAGGCAGGTGGTGGAACCACTGAGCTAAATCCCCGGCCCAAAGTGTATCTATATTAAAAAGAATTAAGGGTGTCTTTATAGCTCTGATAAGTTTAGGAAACCATGTTAATGACCTCCACATAAACTTATTACCTGACACACACTTGCATCTGTTTTATACAATAACAAAATATTTGTTTAGTCAAAACCAATACATGTAAATCAAGTTTAAATATCATGGCCAGATTTAAAGAAATGTCGAATTTTGATCATTTTATATGTTTAAGTTCTAAACATAAATTGTATAAAAGAGAGCACCTATGAGCCACTTTGTATATATTAAACTTACATATTCTTAACTCTATAAACTTAACTTGAAAGCTTAGACTTACAGCATAGCTTGTATTAGATGCATATATACATATATGCTCAAATATATGTTATGTCATAAACTAAAATAATAGCTGTTTATTTAACCAATCATAGACTAATTATTGAAAACATTTTACAGGTTAACATTCAAATACTCTAACTCTAAAGCTCACTTTTTAGTAACCAAGAGCCTAACAATGAGAACACACACTTGTTTTAGTAAAATACAGAACTTTTTGCTTTTAATTCTAGTTTTGTAAGTTTAACCGAGAGCATTTAATTTATTTTTTTATTTTGTATTTTTTAGAGGTACCAGGGATCGAACTCAGGCCCTTGTGCTTTTGAGGCAGGCACGGTGCCACTGAGCTAAATCCCTGGCCCACCAAAAGCATTTCAATATGTAAAGAAAGCCTTGTAGAAAGTTTAACCTTTTAATTATACCAGATTTAAATATATCTTAACAATTGCTTTAGATAACTCATGAGAACCAAATCATAACATTTAAACACTTTAAGCTATGCATATTATCTTTAACCAAGGAAAAACTCTTTTAGGTTATTGTAGACAAACAACAATAGACACTGCATTTATACTACGTTAATTAGCTAACAAGCTTGATGGAGATGTTACTAACTTTAAAGATCGCTATATTTAGCTTGTTAACTCTTTGTTAATCCTATGAACAAAGGCATTTGAACTACATCATTAGTGTCTATTTATCTATATAACAAATACAATAGAAGATACACCTGAAAATTGACACATAAAACACATATAGCAAGCCAATCACATATAACCTTTATGCAATCAAGCTTAAAGCTTTTGTTTTTAAGTCCTATGTAAACCTTGAGACTATCAGTCCTCATCTGTTAATATTTTAAATAAGTTTGGCTACCTTGAAAACCTATATAAATGGTCTTGCCATAGAAATCTCAAAAAAAACCCAAAAAAAAATGTTGCGCTCAAAAAATATATTTTTCTTAAATGAAGCAGCTGTAGGTGCTTTAACCGGTTATTATTAACATACATTTAACAGACAGAAAAACATACACAAGACAATTACATTTAAATTAGAATGCACTCTCAGATGTATTTGGCCAAGTTCAATTACAATAACCCTTTTAAAATATTAGGTTTGCAACTATAAATAGAATAGTCAGAACTTTTTATTAACAGATCTCTTGTAATAAGAATCAGAAAAAAAAAACCTTTTACATTTGTGAAAGCAAAGACAGTTTTTAAGATGGGCCCTTGGTTGACAGTTTATCTTATTGAAATAGCAGCTATAGAGGTTTCTTGTTGTAGCTTTGATAGCCACAGCTGACAGCCAAAACTGCTGTTTTGATAGCCACAGGTAACTGTTCCCTCTAAAGGAACAGACTGTAAAAGGTAATTTTAACTATTTGGGCGGGGAGGAGCTCAGGCCAGGTTTGGGTGTAGAAAGAGACTAAGTGACACTCTTTGGAGCTAAGTATATATTTTAAAAGGGAAAGAAACAAAGGGAGAGATGGTGTCTCTGTCTATCCCTCTTGCTCTGTGCCCAATCTAAGGTGTCTCCTAGACGGAATCTCGTCCAACGCCAGTGGCAGCAAACTGAAGGAGCAGGAAAGTGGCCAAAGCCGGTTGAGCCACCCTTACCGTGCCCCTGGGCCCCCTTCTTCATGGTCCTGTGACCCTTGGACCATACTTAGCTACAGGCTTTCCTCTTTCAGAACCTCAGTTAGGATATCACTGAGAATGGTGGCTGGCTTGGCAAAATGTTCTGGAGAGAAATCATGACAAGAGAGTGGCAGTCCTTTGGGGATTGGGGGTATGGCTATCCTTTAATAGCTGCTTTTATTTAAAACTGTTATTAATTCATAAGGGTACCTAGGAACATTTTTTTTTCTATCAATGAACTTATCTGTGCTATAAAAACCAGTCAGTCTGCCCTGCATTCTTGAGGGGAGGGGGAAATCAAAGGAGTTAATTTACAGTTCTGCCTAAGGGCAGAAAGGCTGATAAATTTGGGGTAAAACTTTTACATTTATTCTTCGAAAGTTTGAGGATTAAGTCTAGACCTGTTTTAGAATATGGCCCAGAAATAAGTGAAGGTCAGCTTCACTCCAGAAGGGACAAAAGAAGGGGGAAATTCACCATTCCAGAAATCTGGTCTTGGAATACAGCAGCCACAGAGAAGAGAATTGCCTTGGACAAAATATTGTTGTAAATTGCATTATTTCTTAGGGGCAAGGCGGTGGAGAAGGGATAGAAGTATGCCTCTCTGTATAGCACAAGAAATAAATCCTAACTATCTCAAAAGCAGAAAGACAATCAAGACCAACAGCTTTTCCAGAGTGGGTCTCCAGTCCTTGGCAAAACATGCCTCCAAAGATAAAAGCTACCTTTGACTCCAACCACATTGCCAAGCCGAAAACCAGTGATCAAAGAACCTGTCCTGTCAGTTGCATAAGAAACCTCTGCCCAATCAGAAAAGACTTTATGAACAAAACCTCAATAGCACTGGAACTAGCACGAAAAATCAACAACTGGAATCTCATCTTATTAAAAAGCTTCTGCACTGCAAGAGAAACCACCAACAGAGATGGGAGACAACCTATAATGTGGGAAAAAATATTTACCAGCTGTTCCTCAGACAAAGGACTACTATCTAGAATGTATAAAGAACTTTAAAAAATCAGACCCCCCCAAATTTAAACACCCAATTCAAAAATGGGCATCTGAAATGAACAGACATTTCTCAGACAAAGAAGTAAAGGCAGCAAATAAACATATGAAAAAATGCTCAACATCACTGGTCCTTCGAGAGATGCTGATGAAAACAACTGAGATTCCACCTCACTCCAGAAAGAATGGCTGCTATCAAGAAATCAATCAATAACAAATGCTGACAGGGTTGTGGGCAGAAAGGAACCCTTCTCCACTGTTGGTGGGAGTGCAGACTGGTGCAACCACTGTAGAAATCAATATGGAGGTACCTCAAAAAACTAGGATTAGAGGTCCCATTTGACCCAGATATCCCCTTGCTGGATATCTTCCCAAAAGAATTAAAAGCATCGTTCCACAGTGATACATGTGGACCTATGTTTATAGCAGCACAGTTTGTAATAGCTAAAACTTGGAAACAGCCCAATTATCCATCAACTGGAGACTGGATAAAGAAGTGGTATTTTAGGGCTGGGGATGTAGCTCAGCAGTTTCGCCGCCAGCTGCACAAGTGCTAGGACCCGAGTTCGATCCCCAGTTCCAAAAAAAAAAAAAAGTATGATGTAAAGAAGTGGTATTTTATAAAATGGAGTTTTACTACTCAGCCATAAAGAATGACAAACTAGAGACACTTATAGCTAAATGGATGCACATAGAGGCCATACTCTTAAGTGTAATAAATAGGACACACATGTGTAAATACTGAATAGTTTCTCTAGTGTGAGAAACTGAAAGTGTAAACAAGGATCAAAATGTGTGATAGATAATGTGAAATAGGAAGAAAAGGTCTAAAGGGGAAGGGAAAGTGGGAGGGGTAGGGGAAAAGAAAGAAGGGAAAGGAAAAAAAAAGGAGAAAAGGAAAAAATGGAAACAAAGTCTTTGTAAATAGGGAGGGGTGGAGGGGTTGAGGGAGGGCAGGGGAATTGGGAAAAAATAAGAACCAAGATATATTATGTAAAGGTGCAAATTCCCAATGATGAATGTCATTATATTGTATACCTAAAATGTACCAATAAATTTAATGAATAATGAAAAGAGAAACCCCTTCCCAGGTACAACCCTCATGTGTGCCTTCCTAGATGAGCATGATTTCCAACTCCCTGCTAATGCGGGAATTGGGGTTATGTAGTCTATAAAGGAATGATTTTATCTTTGCTTTCCTTATAAATGAACCCTCATTTTCTAGGGATTCAAGAGCTTCCAATTGAAAAGGAAAAAAAGACTTTAGGATTGTAAAGAGAAGCATATTAACATTTACTGACAATGATAACAATCATCCATAACAGAGGTGAACTGCCAAAACCTGTCCTCTAGCCTCAGACATACTCAAGAGCATGAGCTGCAAAGCAATTAAAAACTCAAAAAACCATTCTAAACAGGTGTCTAAAATAAAACAAGCCATCTCATAACCACCAAACAAGTCAAGAAAGGAATACAAGTATATTCAGCAACCAGTAAGTCTAAATGCAGCATGTAAAACAGGAATATAAGGCCCTGCCTGCAAAAATAAAAATGTCCCATCAAAGCAATGTAAGTATGAAGACATCACAATCTTCCTGCTTTCAACTTTTAACACGGCTCAAGCAACCAACAAAAGGCATAAGCAACCAGCAAACAATGGTGACAATTTTTGATTACCTAAATGAATCACAATCCAGAATCCAGTCAAAATATTTAGGGGTGCCGTGAAAAAAAAAAAGCAAACTTGTACCTCCTTCCAAAGATCTTGCTGGGGCCTCCAAAAAGATATAGGGGGAAATATAACTTCAACCTGCTAGATGTCAGGTGTGCTGAATGTCCCCTAAAATCAATTTAAAGGACAAAGGAGGTTAACATCAGGAAAGGTTTCTTGGGGAAAAGAAATAGCTCCTGAGAGACAGGAGGGATCTCGGAAGTGAGTTGCCACCCAAGCCTTTTGTCAGGGGTAATTTATACAGCAAAGTCACAATGTGGATACAACGTGGGTCAAATTACAATCAACCTATAGGATCACAAGTATAGCTGCTTAGGTAATATTGATCCAATAGGGAAGCAGGTCACATAGCAAGGGAACATGGAAAGAACATAGGCATTTTGGGGAAGGAATGAGTCCAGATGCTCTGGTCACCCACCTCAGTGACTGATGCCAAGCTGGACTTTATTGGACCAGGTGACACCAATTATAGTATAATTCCAAGTTACTGCTCAGCCCTTAGGGGAGGCATGTAGGCCTGGTCACTGCATCTTTATCTCGAGGCCTGGTGTTCTTTATATGCACCTTCAGCCACAATTCTGATGTCTTTATTTTTCTGCTGACTTCCTTGACAGCCCAGTCCCTCTCTGACTGTATATTAATTTCTATCTAATTTAGATGCTCATAATAAAACCAAATGCATTTACTTTGTATTTGAGATTTATTTATATGTATATTTATTTTTTATTTTGACACAATATTCTTTTTAGCAAAACATAATGTCCAGAGTGATTTAAAGCAATATGTGATACATGCCTGACTTAAAGTCAATATTATATTGATCTCTAAGGTTCTAGAACACAACTGAGTAATAGTAATACTAAATTGCATTTGTGTAGTGCTGTTTTAATTTCCAAATCACTTTCATATTCTCTTTTGAGATGTAGTTAAGTTGTCCATTTCAGTCCCAATAGTGAAAATCGGACTCTACTTTAAAATAAAAAGGATTAAAACCAGGCATAGTAGTACAAGCCTGTAATCCCAGCACTTTAGAAAGCTGAGAGTGGAGGATTGCAACTTCAAGCCATGCCTGGGCAAATTAGCAATTTAGATAAGATACTGTCTCAAAATAAAAAATAAAAAAGGGCTGTCAGTGTGAAGATCCTAAATTCAATCCCCGGTGAGAGAGAAAGCCAGAGAGAGTGAGCCAGAGAGAGAGAGAGACAGAGACAGAGACAGAGGCAGAAACAGAGAGACAGAGAATATTAAAAAACAGTATGAGAGAGATAGAGAAAGAGAACTAGTGAGAACGAGAGAGAGAGAGAGAGAGAGAGAGAGATACAGAAACAGAGACAGAGACACAGAGAGACAGAGAGAATACTAAAAAGCCAGGTGAGTTGTTGCAGGCCTATAATCCCACCCACTCGGGAGGGACAAGAGGATCACAAGTTCAAGCCCACCTTGAGCAATTTAGCAAGACACTGTATCCAAATGAAACATAAGAAGGTCTAGGGGTGTAACTCAGTGGTAGAGTTTGCCTAACATGGGTGGGCCCCCGAGTTCAATCTGTGGTACTGGAAAAAAAATTAAAGAAATATTTCTTTTTATACAATAGTGTTTTTATTTTCACTAACTAGGGCTGTGCTTATGTCACAGGCAGAATCCATCTAAAATCGTGGTGGTATGACCTTTTATTTCTCCACGAAAGTAGGTGGGAGACAGAAAAACATTTTCATGTTAGCTACCACACACATTCGTGTAACAGATATGGAAAGGCTACTTGAAACATAGAGAGTAATTTGAATATACTGAGTAATTCTTGAATTCAACAAATATTTGCTAAATGAAAGGCAGGCTAGACTTTTTTATTAATTTCAAAGATGATTTGCAAAAGTATAATGTGAAATTTTATTTTTGCTTAACTTTTATTTATACTGTAGGGGGGAAAATAATATATTTTCTTCACCTATCTCAAGATTCATAGCTGACACCCTCATAAGAGACAAATTAATAAGAGAGAAGCATGACAAATTTTTTAACCCAAGTTTTACATGACATGGCAGCCTTCAGAAGTGGGGACCCAAAGACCTAGGAGAAATTATTTGGTTTTGTGCCTAAGTCTGATAATGCGTGGATGGCCATGTAAAAGTGCAATTGGACAGAAAGGGGGGTGACCTATGGGGATGAACTGGGGGGAATTTAGCAAGGCCGGTTTGTGCAGATTCTTCTGGGCCTCCTGGTCCAGAAGAGAACAACTTCTCACCTACTTTTAGGCAGAGTAGGGACTGAGAATGCCTATGTGATCATGTTTCAGGAGAGACAAGGCCAGCCAGGTCAGGGTGACCTCCGTGCCTTGTGGTTTTCTCCCTGACGAAGGTACTGTATTTGGGGATATTGTGCTCTAAACCCCAGTGTGTGTTTCTTCCTGGCTCCAGAATAAGAGCCTGGCGCTCAGCTTTTGCTGGATCCTCTTGCTACCACATAGGATACATTTGCCTGCTGTGATCTTCTCCATTCTCAGATCTAGCCTGACCTTCAGCCCTCCCCTCCTCTAATTCATGTTTGGGACTGTTCTTTGGTCTGTGGACACAGTCATCCTCCCCCCTCTGCTCTTGTGATTCCTTTTGCTGAAAGTGTTCTCCCCACTTCTAATTTACCTGTGGAATCTTATCCAATTCATTATTTTATATATATAAAACAACTAAATTTTTTTCAGTATGGGAATTTAATCCAGGACCTTTGCACTGAGTTACATCCTCAGCCCCTTTTTTACTTTTTGAGACAGGGTCTCCCTAAGTCACTAAATTACCCAGGTGGAACTCAGACTTGCAGTCTTCCTGCCTCAGCCTCCCAGAGTGCTGGGGTTATAGACCTGCACCACCACGTACAGCAAAGCAACCAATTTCTAATCCTCATGTATTCTGTGAGTCAGGAATACAAACCAGGCAGGCCAGGGATGACTTATCCGCCCTATACTGTCAGGGACATTGGGGAGACACTGGGAGTGATTCAGTGACCGGGAGCTTTTCTCATTCTGCTTTGGTTACTTATTTATTATTTATTTGTTTGCCAGGCTGACCTTGTTCTCCTCATCCTCCTGCCTCAGTCTCTCAAGTGCTTGAAGTCACAGGCCTGTGCCACCATGCCTGGCTCCCTGCTTTAGCCTTAGAGTCATTTCCATATCCATTCTATGTTTCTGCCTGTTCCTTATGAGCATCTTGAGGGCAAGAACCAGGATTTAATCATTCATGTATTCTCTGAAGCAATGAATAAGGTAACTTTGTCAGACATTCTACAAGCTCAACAAATAACTGTTAAATCAAAAAGAAAACAAAATTTCTCTTCCTAGCCCTCCATTAAGTATTTTTCAATCTCTTCTATGTCCACTAGGAGAAGAAAAAAAACACTTCTACTTGACACATGGGAGTATCGTGAGTTAGCCAAACCATAATAATCATACAAACATGAATACCATTTGGCAGTTGGCAGAGAGGAATCGGGTAACCACTGTGAAGTGGTTATTTCCAATCAGCCACGCACCCATGGATGGTTTGTGAACCATGGTTAATTTAATATCCACTCATGCTTATTAGAAGTATTCAGCCCCTTGGTATAATCAACTTGTTTATGTATTTACAAGTAATGCCTTTCTAGTAATTTTAATTAAGAAACCCTTCATTCATTAAGATCTGCTGACTAATATAATCCCTTCCAATGGGGCAAACTAATATTTATTGCAGTTTTAGGAAGAGCAGGTTGACAAAGTGCCACAGACATCCAAGAAGATGTCTTGATTGGGCCAGAGATTTAGCTCAGTGGTTTCGCCGCCTGCCTAGCAAGCTCAAGGACCCAAGTTCGATCCCCGGTACCAAAAAAAAAAAAAAAAAAAAAAAAAAAGAAGATGTCTTGATTAACCTGTTAGTGGAAGAATTAAATCAGATAAATGTTTTGGAAAGCAATTTTGTAACATGCATCAAATGATGCAAAACTGTGCATATCCTCTCACTTAGCAATTTATCTTCTAGGAACTTATCCTATAATAGTTGCCCACATATATGTATATGCTTTTAATTGACACTTTGGTTATAGGAAGACATTTGGAAACAACATAAATAAATGTGTATCAATGGAGTACTTGTAAAATAAATGATGGCATAGCCATCCAGTGGATTGTTACATAGGTGTTGAAAAAGAATGAGGGAGTTGGGTGTGGTGGTGCATGCCTGTAATCCCAGTACTCTGGGGTCTGAGGCAGGAGGATTGCAATTTCAAGTCCTTATAGGGAAGGCTAGTGAGCTTGTTTCATAATAAAAAATTTAAGAAGCTGTGGAGTTGTTACTCAGTACAAAGGCCTTGGGTTCAATCCCCAATACTACAAAAAAAAAAAAAAGTGAGGAAAATGAATCTGGGTTTGGTGGCACATGCCCATAATCCCAGAACTGGGGAAGCTGAGGCAGGAGGATCACAAGTTTGAAGCCAGCCTGGGCTATATAATGAGATCAAAGTCAGCCTGGATTATATAGCAAGACCCTGTCTCAAAATACAAAAAAGTGAGGAAAATCTATAAGCAATGACAACAAATGTAACCATGATAAATCATGCAAAGAAGTTTCAGGATCTTATATCACACTCTTATTTGTGTTAAAACAAAAATAAAAACTTTTTGTTGTAAACGTAATCAGGGCCAGAATTGTACTGTTGCAGAGGAAAGAGAAGGTAGAAGGGAAGAAGGCTATATTTACTAATGTTGAGAACTAAAATGTTTTGTCAATCTTTTTCCCCCAGTGCCAGAAATGGAACCCAGGGCCTTGAGCATGTTAGGCAAGCACTCCACCATTCAGCTATACCCCTAGCACTGTGTTGTCATTTTATTCAAAAATGTCATTCCAACACCCGGGATTTAGCTCAGTGCTTCTGCCACCTGCCTCGCAAGCACAAGTCCTGAGTTTGATCCCCAGTACCATAAACAAAACAAAAATGTTATTCCAGTGCTACAGAGTTCCTCTCTTTTTCTGTCAGTCTTCCTTCCATTTGGTTAGGCTCAGTATCTCCCTTTGCTCTGGCTCAACCCTTCCTTTCTTTGTTTTTTTTGTTTTTTCGTTTTTTTTTTTAGACAGGGTCTCGCTATGTAGTCCAGGCTGGCCTTGAACTCATGGCGATCCTCCTGCCTCAGCCTCTCAAGTGCTGGGATTACAGGCCTGTGCCACCATGCCCAGCTTGGCTTTCCTCTTTTTTAGAGCCATTTCCAATCAGTCAAACCAGAGCTGTCATTTCTATCTTCCCATCTCTCTTGGTTTTTCCTTCCTTTCTTTTCATTTCCTCTCTCTGTATCTGGCAGTCTAGGCCTTTATCACCCATCCCTCACCCCTCACCCCTCAATTATGGCAGTTACCTCCTAGTGGCCCTCCCCCCTGCAGTTTCTCTCCCAGGCCCACAAAGCCTTGCCCTGTCCTAGAGAGGCAGCCGGAAGCATCCTCCTAACCACAGGCACTCTTCCTGCACAAAGCCTTCACCTCTTTCCTTTCGCCATACTTTCCAGCTCTCGGAGACAGGATTACATACAGTGGGGCACCCTCCACCCCTCAGCCCAGCCAGGTCTACAGTTCCAGGTGCAACTTCCGGCCACACGTGTGGGAGGCTGACCTTCTGTGGTCGCGAGGGTCCCCACCTGGAAGGCCTTCCTACCTTCCCAGCTCTCTGAATCCTGCTCGGTCTTCAGCGCCCACCTGTACCACGGTGAGCACCCACGTACTCAGCACCCATGTATGTGCCTCAGCAGTGCCTCCTCATTTGTCATTCTTATGATCCCTTACTGCCATGTGTGCAAGTCCCTGCGACGCCTGGGGAAGCTCCCTGAGAGGGGAAATCACGTCTCTTACCTGATGGAGCCACTAGGTAATGTGGATTTCCTCGGGCTTTGCCAGGGTCACAGATCTCCACTTCCCCGACTTCTGTCCTCCTCTCCTGTGGGACCCTGTCCTCCTGCAAAGTGACCCGCAGGTGTTTCTGGGAGGCTCCAAGCAGCACCTCCCCAGTGCTCATGCCTGAGCCCCCATCAGCGGGCCAGGGCTGCTACCATGTGGCATACCCCATTTCTTTCCTCATTTCCTGCTCTTGTCCCTGCTGGGCACTACCGCTGCTTCCACTGGATACCACCGTGTTCACTAGGCACCAGCCTCCTGCAGACACCACTACAATTATGTCCCTCTGTGCCTGCCACATGGCTGTGGACCTAATAGTCTCTCACAAACATTAGCTGTTGAATGAAAGATGATATTCACAAGGACATGCTCTGATTTGCTTTTGCAGTGGTAGAGATAGGTAGCACTGATTTATCCTCACGCTCTCTCCAGCCGCCCTTGGGAGCAGCAACAGCCAACATTTGTGGAGTCCTCTGGATCCACCGTCCTAAGCTGTTGAGTAAAGTAATCCCACCTGCCAGAGTTGCCAACCCAAATCAATGGGTTCCATTCTGATGTGTTTTGATCCTTGTATGGAAACTTCCTATTTCTGGATCTTCAAAGTTCAAATCCAAGTAGGGGTGGATCTCAAATTTCAAGAAAGTTCAACTCACACCTCGAACCAAAGTTAACTTTGTACCCATCTGCTAGGCTCCAAGAGAGCTTTCCCTAATGCCTTTCTCATGAGGAGAGAATTAGGGAAGTAAAACAATCAAAGAAATGCTTTCCCTGGAAGGAGTGGCAGGGAAGCACAGCTAGGAAGGAGTGGACAAATGCGCTGCAAGGGAAAGTGTGGAGGAAGGATGGGCAGAAGACAGTTTATGAGTGTTTGTTTCTGAGGCCTGGTGCTTCACAATATTACCATTCAAATGGCTCCAGGAAGCTTTGAAGTTAACAACTCCTGGGAAAGAAGCTTTCACACTTGGAGTTCCAATCCACTAGACCCAAGGTCAAGTAAACCTGGCAGTGTGAGAGGTTTGTAACAGAGGCTCAAATGGTAAGAAATCTATCTAGGGTTTCTTTTAAAATATCTGAAAGAATGCTCTATCTTTCGAAAAGGTAAAAAAATAACTGTGCGTGTTGTTTGATAGTCAATGAAAGCTACACTCTCCAACTCACATAAATTAAGTTACCAACTTCTTGAGGCACCTACCTGTTGATAAGATGTGACATATGAAGGAAAAAAGCTGAGGGGTGGAAATACATGACATTTTAGTGGGAGGCATAGCTTTAGAAGGTTTTTTAAAAGAGAGTGTGTGTCAATTTTTCTCAAAGTCTACTTTCCTATAAATATTTTTTGAGTTTCTGAGACATGTTCTGCTATATGACCCTTACTCAAGAAAAATACCAGAAAATATTCTGTATCTATAGAAAAGAAATATGGAATGATTATTTGCCCAACAAAACATCTTTAAGCCCAATAGAGTACATAATGTATGAGGTCCAATTTATACAAAGTATTTTCATCATTTTTTTGTTTTCATTTTTTAAAATCCTACTTACAGGGCCTGGGGCTGTACTCAATGGTAGAGTGCTTTCCTAGCATCCATGGCTATCAAAAACAATTCCCGTTGCATAGATTCCTTTTGGCTCATAAAAATAATGTTCAGGGCCAGGGATGTAGCTCAGTGGCACTGTGCCTGCCTCACAAGCGCAAGGTCATGAGTTCAATCCCTGGTACCAAAAATAAATAAATAAATATAATGTTTATCAAAAAACATGTAGTAGCTGGGTGTGATGATACATTCTTGTAATCCCAGTACTGAGAGAGGCTGAAGCAGGAGGATCACAAGTTTGACTCAGTTTGGGCAATTTAGTGATTTAGGAGACCCTATCGCAAAATTTAAAATACAGTAACTAAAGGCCTGGGGATGTAGCTCAGTGTAAAGGTCCTGTGTTTAAACCATGGCCACACACACACACACACACACAAATTAGAAAGGGGTGGTAGGTACAGCATAGTGGTATAGCACTTACCTAGCATGTGTGCAGCTCTAGGTTCCATGCCTAGTACTGCAAGAAAATTAAACAACAATGTTTATCTTTGAAAAGTACTTGAAAGCCAGGAATGGTGGTACACACCTATCATCAGGAGGCTGATGGAGGTGGATCTTTGCAACTACCAGGCCAGCCTGGGCTACATAGCAAGACCCCATCTCAACAAAACAAAACAAACAAAAATCACTTGAGGTTTGTATGACAGTTTGAATCTTGACACCTTCGCAGCCAGGGAAGAATTCACTTCTATTTTATTTTGTTTCATTTTCATTGTTGTATTTTTGTTTCCAGTACTAGGGATCAAACCCAGGGGAGCTATACCATTGAGCTACATCCTCAGGCCTTTTTTTAAAAATTTGAGACCAGGTCTTGCTAAATAGCCCAGTCCCCTGCCTAAGCCTCCCTCAGTGCTGGGCTTACAGGCATGCACCACATCACCCAGCTCATGCTTTTTATTTATGTATCTTTTTGTTGTTGTTGTTCTCGTTGAGGCAGGGTCTCCCTGTGTAGCTCAGGCTGGCCTCAAACTCTCTGCAATCCTTCTGCTTCGGCCACCCAAAGGCTGGGATTACAGATGTGTGCCACTATACCTGCCCTAAATGTCCTGCTTTTTAATATATGGTGAATATACGCTTGTTGTAAAATATCAAAATGATTCAAAGTCTAGCATGGAAGTCTTTATATATCACTTTCACAACTCTGTCCATCAAGTCAAAGATATTCTAATAGTTCATGGAAAAAAAAAAAAAAACCACTATGGAGCCGGGTGTGGTGGCACATACCTGTAATCCCAGCTCAGGAGGCTGAGGCAAGAGAATTTCAACTTCTAGACCAGCCTGAACTACATAACAAGGGCCTGGCTCAACCTCCCATCCCTCCAAAAAAGAGAAAAAACAGCTAAGGAGTGCTGGTAATAGTTTCCGCCTAGAAAAATAGATCCCAAACCTGAGTGTGTGTCAGAGTTCCCTGAGTTTGAGCTGGACATGGTGGCACACACATGTAATCGCAGCAACTCAGAGGCTGAGGAAAGAAGATCAGCTGAGGCCGGCTTGGGCTACATGGGGAATTCAAAGCCAAGGCCAGCCTGGATTATACAGCGAGATCCTGTCTCAAAAGATCAAAAACTAAAATAAAAAACAAAAAAAGAATTATCTGAGTTTGCCAAAATACTGATTCCAGAACCCTGGCCACAGACTTTCTGACTGAGAATCTCTCTTTGTGTCAGGGCTCACAACACAGGAGCCCAAAACACAGTGCTTTGCCTCATTGAGTATTTTAAGGTAATGGACACTGAGGAAAGCACAATGGCAGAGAGGTCTCGCTGGCCTTGTATTTTGAAGACTCTTGTGTGGTGGGTGCCCTGCCTTATCCCTGGAGCAAGAGGATGTCCCACAGACAGGCTGAGGAGGATCAGAGCAGGCAGGCCTTCCTGGGTTCTCGTCCTCCGCCCATTATATTTGTCCCATCACACTTCTGTATGGCTGTCTATTCTCCATCAGACCCAAGCATCAAAATACAGTTTTCCCTGGCTCTTGGCTCTTCATTTTTTAAAATTATCTTTTATTAGTACATGTTTGCCGTACACAATGATCACATTCCTCATGGGGAATTTGTACCTGTACATAATATATCTTACTTCTTTTGTTTCCCATTCGTCTCCCCTCCTTTTAACCCTTCTTCCCCTCTCCATTTACAAAAGCTGTTTCCATTTTCTCCTTCCATTCTGTCTCTTTTTAAATTCTTTCTCCTCCCCTTGTTCCCCTTCCCATTTGAACATGTTCTTCTTACTTCCTAATATGTATCTTTCATTTTGCTCCTGATTTACACTTTGGGTTGCTATCACAAGAGAAACAATGTGATATTTAAACTTCTGTGTTTGATTTATTTCACTTAAGATTACAGTCTCGAGATGCATCCATTTTCCCACAAATGTCTCAAATTTATCCTTCTTTATGGCAGAGTAGTGCTCCATTATGTATAAATATCACGTTTTTTCTCCATTCATCTGTTGATGGGCATATGGGCTTCTTCCAAGATTTAGCTATTATGAATTGTGCTGCTATAGACATGTGTATGAATGAATCACTGTGGTATGACTTTAACTCTTTCAGGAGGATATTTGGAAGGGGAACGGGTAGGTCAAATGGGCTCTTCCTTTTTTAAAGTCCATATTAGTAATATAGACTCTAGGGTTTCATGTGGGCCTATTCCAGCATGCATTTAACATACTTTGATCATTTCCCCCTCATTATCCCCTCTCTTTCCTCCCTCTCCTCCCTTTCCTCACCCCCTCCATCCCCTTTCTTTTCTCTAATACACCCCCATCTGATGCCACGTCTCTTTCTCTCTTTTCTCCCCTAGATTCCTCATAGGAGAGGAAACATGCAGCACTTGTCTTTCAGAGTCGGGCATATTTTGCCTAATGTGGTGGTCTCCAGTATCATCTATTTTCCTGCACATGACACAATTTCATTCTTCTTTCTGGTGGAATAATATTTCATTGGGTCTTCATTTCTGAAGGCTCCTATATCATGTAAAACTTTAAGTAACTTTGTTATGTGGCTGGTGTGGTGGACCATGCCTATAACCTGAGCATTCAAGAGGCCTATGAAAGGGGATGGTGAGTCTGAGGCCAGCCTGGGCTAGACAGTGGGAACCCTTCTCAAAAAGCAGCAACAGAAATTTTGTTATGTTTTTCTCTTGTTAATAAATCTTTTGTTACAGGAGTGTGAGCTGTAAACTTTGCAATCAGTGAGGAAAAGACTGCCTTCTCTCCCCTCCATAAGAAAGTTTGGGGTTCCCATGGCACCCCTACTCCACCTCAAGAAGAGGATTCTTTTCTCCCTGATCTCTTCAGGCTAGGCCCAATTGTGTGTGTGTGTGTGTGTGTGTGTGTGTGTGTGTATGTGTGTGTGTTTCTATGTCTGAGTATGTAGTTCTTGGCATGGAACTCATGTCCTTGTGCATGCTAGGCAAGTGCTCTACCACTGAGCTACATCTCCAACCCAGGGTTGCTTTTTGTTTTGTTTTGTTTTTTCAGTATTGGGGACTGAACCCAGGGCCTTCACACTGTGCTACATTCCCAGACCTTTTTTGTTGTTTCTTTTCAGATAGGGTCTCACTAAATCACTAAGTTGCTCAGGTTGGGCTCCAACTTGTAACTCTCCTGCCTCAGCCTTCCACAAAGTTCCAATGTGTAAAACAATGTTACAGAACAATTTGTGCATCATAATTTACAATCCATGCTCAATTTCCAGCCCAGCTCCTGCCAGTCTACTCATAGTAAATGCCAGCTCCACATCCATACTGACAGGAATCTTCAGGAATTTCCATGCTTGAGATTCTAGCTCCAGCTCTCCTTGACTCCAGAAAAAGGAGAAAGCCCTCCCTTCCTGCCCATGGAAGCTTGGTTGCCGACTCCCACTTCAGAGGGAATGACAATGAGGTTCTCCATTTCCTTCAGGGGAAATCTCATCTCCCATCTCCAGATAACATGACCCATTTCCCAAAGGCTGACTCATTTAATTTCAGGTGATAGGAAGGGAGGCCACCTTTCATCTAGTCTAGCCAGCACTAAGCCGGGGCCAGCTCAGTTCCTTGGCTCTCTTCCTATTTCAGGCACACCCTCTGCCTCTTGATCCCGTCTATTGGGAGAAAATCCCTGGGCAACAAGGCACACTCATCTTCTTCAAAACATATCCAAGCTTAAGCCATCTTTAGAAAAAGAGAAGTTTTCTAACTCTATTGCAAAGTAGTTTGTTTAAACCCAATTTATATCACCAAATAGACTGATTAGCATCTCACTCTGAAGCAAATTTCCTCCTGAACAAAAGAAGCTTATTGAAGTGGAGCCCCCCAAAACAAAGCCCGGACCTGCTATCCCCAAAGTATCTTCCCCACATGCATTCTTTTTCTCCTTTTAGAAGCCTTCTCCAATCATCCTAGACCACCAGGATGTCCTTGTCCAATGAATGGCAACAGATGTTATCTCTCCCATTCACCTGGCCATGGCTCATCCAGGCATGTTCTTGAAACTCCTTCTGTATGATTGCCCTGCATCTTAGGTCATTCTGTCATTTAACTTTAGGCAGAAATATTCATCATCTCCACCGTCAGCAGCTCCCATTTGATGAAGAGCTTAGGGAGCTCTCCAGAACAGCTCTTTCTGCTTGCCACACAAGTAACCAATGAGTGATCAATAGAAACAATCTAGGGCTGGGGATTTAGCTCAGTGGTTTTGACCCCTGCTCCAAAAGCACAAGGACCTGAGTTCGATCCCTGGTACCAAACAAAAAAAAAATAGAAACAATCTAAAATGTCCTGCTCCTCCCCCAAAAATCTCTTCATTTTATACCATTTGTCCAATCCTCACAACACTCTGGCAGTGCCAAATGTTGGTATTATCTCCTTTAGATGGGTGAGAAAACTGAGTCAGAAAGGTAAATGGATTCCCTGAGGC
The DNA here is from genome assembly GCF_053883595.1 of Heterocephalus glaber. NCBI lineage: Eukaryota > Metazoa > Chordata > Mammalia > Rodentia > Bathyergidae > Heterocephalus > Heterocephalus glaber. Next base: position 9,077,036 of record NW_028258461.1, read on the forward strand.
CACAAGTCCTGGTCTATAGATGCAACTCTGATCTGGTTTCTTAACTATTATTTTAAACTCCTTCCCAAGGAGTCTGTTTTCACTGGACCATAGAATGTGCGGAAATACTACAAAAATAAGGTGGTGCCTAAGTGAGGAAGGCTGTACCTATCAAGCTGTGTGATTTGCATGGAACTTGGAAAGCAGTGGAGAGCTATGGAAGGCTCTTGGAGTGCAGAGATAACAAAATCAGTGTTGGTTGTTAGGGAGACTAATCTGACAGTGGGATATAAAACAAGAGTGGAGAGGGACTGGGAGTTAACTCTGGTGGTGCCGCCTGCCTCACAAGTTCAAGTTCCTAAATTCCATCCCCGCTACCAAAAACAAAACAAAACAACAGCAACAAAAAAACCCAAGAGTGGAGAGAACCTGAAAGGGAGAACCAATAAACAAGCAATGACAATGTAGTTCAGGCTCAAGAGTAATTAGAACTTGAAGAAGGAGGTGGACATGCAGGAGAGAAGGGAGGGGATCCATTACAGGAACACTGACAGGGGATGTCAGCATGATCCTCCTATGATAACACATAAAACGAACATGCTTTGATTGGTCAGCCATTTTCTCCTGTATTTTTTTTTTTTGGTAAATTTTATTTTATTGGTACATTTTAGGTATACAATATAATGACATTCATCATTGGAAATTTGCTCCTTTACATAATCTCTCTTGGTTCTTATTTTTCACCCTTCCCCTGCTCTCCCTTCAAACCCTCTACACCTCCCTATTTACAGACTTTGTTTCCATTTTTTCATTTTCTCATACTAATTCCATTCTCTTCTTTCCTTTCCCCTACACTTCCCACTTCCCCTTTCCCTTTGCCCCTTTTCTTCCTATATCACATTATTTATTATACCTTTTAGTCCTTATTTACATTTTCAATTTCTCACACTAGAGAAACTATTCGGTACTTACACATGTGTGTCCTATTTATTTCACTTAAGAGTATCACCTCAATGTGCATCCATTTAGCTATAAATGTCTCTAATTTCTCATTTTTATGGCTGAGGAGTAGTATTCCATTTTTTTTCAAGTTCTTTGATAATTATATTTCTCTATTTATTTTTTTTGTTTTGTATTAAATTCTTTTATTGGTACATTGTAGGTATACAACACAATTACATTTCTCATTGGGAATTGTACCTTTACATAATGCAGCTTGGGTCTTATTTTTTCCCCATTCCTAGCCCTCCCTTCATGCCCTCCACCTTTCCCTATTTACAAAGACTTTATTTCCATTTTTTCCATTTCTCGGCATTTTTCCTTTCCCTTCTTTCCTTTCCCCTGCCCCTCCCACTACCCCTACCCCTTTGGACCTTTTCTTCCTATTTTACATTTTCCATTATTCATTCTAATCATTGGTACATTTTAGGTATACAATATAATGACATTCATCATTGGAAATTTGCACCTTTACATAGTCTCTCTTGGTTCTTATTTTTCACCCTTGCCCAGCCCTCCCTTCAACCCCTCCAGTCCTCCCTATTTACAAAGATTTTGCTCCTATTTTTCCATTTTCTCATATTAATTCCATTCCTTTCTGTGCTTTCCCCTAGTCCTCCCACTTCCTTCCCCTTTGCCCCTTTTCTTCCTATTTCACATTACCTATTATACATTTAGTCCTTATTTACACTTTCAGTTTCTCACACCAGAGAAAGTATTCGGAATTTATTCATGTGTGTCCTATTTATTTCACTTAAGAGTATGGCCTCAATGTGCATCCACTTAGCTATAAATGTCTCTAATTTCTCATTTTTTATGGCTGAGTAGTACTCCATTTTATAAAAAAAATCACATTTTCTTTATCCAGTCTCCAGTTGATGGGCATTTGGGCTGTTTCCAAGTTTTAGCTATCACAAACTGTGCTGCTATGAACATGGGTGCACATATATCACTGTGGTATGATTCTTTTAATTCTTTGGGGAAGATCCCCAGCAGTGGAATAGCAGGGTCAAATGGGACTTCCAGTTCTAGTTCTTTGAGGTATCTGCATCCTGATTTCCACAGTGGTTGCACCAGTCTACACTCCCACCAGCAGTGGAGCAGGGTTCCTCTTTCCCCACAGCCCCACCAGCATTTGTTATTGGTTGATTTCATGATAGCAGCCATTCTTTCTGGAGTGAGGTGGAATCTCAGTGTTGTTTTCCTTTGCATCTCTCGAATGACCAGTGATGTTGAACATTTTTTCATGTATTTATTTGCTATTTCTACTTCTTTGTCTGAGAAATGTCTGTTCATTTCAGATGCCCATTTTCGGATTGGGTCTTTAAATTTGGGAGGTCTGATCTTTTTAAGTTCTTCATAGATTTGAGATAGTAGACCTTTGAGGAAGAGCAGGTGAAGATTTTTTCCCACATTGTGGGTTGTCTCTTCACACTGCTGGTGGTTTCACTTCCTGTGCAGAAGCCTTTTAATAAGAAGAGATCCCATTTGTTGATTGTTTGTGCTAGTTCATGGGCAACTGAGGTTTTGTTCATAAAATCTTTTCCTACACCAGTGTTTTCAAGAGTTCTACCTAACCTCTGTTCCAGGCCTTTCAGCATTTCTGTTTTAATATTTAAATTCTTAATCCATTTTGATTTTAGTTTAGTGCATGATGACAGATATAGGTCTAGTTTTAATCTTTGATAAGTCGAAACTCAATTTTTCAAGCACCATTTATTAAAGAGGCCATCTTTCCTCCAGTGAAGCTGTTTGGCTCCTTGTGTCTAAGATGAGATGGCTGAGTGTGTCTGGAGTTGTTTCTGCATCTTGTAGTCTGTTCCACTGATCCTCGGTTCTGTTTCTTTGCCAGTACCATGCTGTTTTTTAATCACAGTAGCTTTGTAGTATAGTTTCAAGATGGGGGTTGTAATACCCCCTGCCATGTCTCTGTTACCTACAATTGATTTTCTATTTTGGGTGTCTTCTTTTTCTAAATGAAATTTTGGATGGTTTTGTCAAGGTCCGTGAAGTATGCTGCTGGAATTTCAATTGGGATTGCATTGAATCTATATAGCAGTTTTGGAGGTATGGCCATTTTCACTATGTTGACCCTTCCTACCCAGGAGCAAGGGATACCTTTCCATTTTCTGGTATCATCTTCAATCTCTCTTTTCAGAATGCTATAGTTTTCAGAGAAGAGGTCTTTGATTTCTTTTGTTAGGTTGATTCCTAGGTATTTCAGTTTTTGGGATGCTATTGTGAAAGGAATTGTTTGCCCTATTTCTCTCTCAGTGAGTCTGTTGTTCATGTAGAGGAAAGCTATTGATTTTTGTGTGTTGACCTTGTAACCAGCTACTTGACTGAATTTGGTTATTAAGTCTAGAAGATTTTTGGTGGAGTTCTTGGGGTCCTCTATATAGAGTATCATGTCATCTGCAAATAATGACAATTTGACTTCTTCATTTCCTATCTTTATTCCTTTTGTTTCTTTTCCTTGTTTAATTGCTGTGACTAATGTTTCCAAAACTATATTGAACAAGAGTGGTGATAGTGGACATCCTTGTCTTGTTCCTGATTTTAGTGTGAAGGATTTCAGTTTGTGACCATTTAGTATGAAATTGGCTGTTGGTTTTTCATAGATAGATTTTATCAGATTGAGGTAGAGATAATCAATTCCAATTTTTTGTAGGGTTTTTATCGTAAATGCGTGTTGGATTTGATAAAATGCTTTTTCTGCATCTATTGAGATGATCATGTGGTTTTTGTCCCTTGCTCTATTGATATAGTGTATTACATTGATTGATTTGTGTATGGTGAACCATCCCTGCATCCCTGGGATGAATCCCACTTGGTCAGGGTGCATGATCTTCTTGATGATCTTCTGCATTCTATTTGCCACTATCTTATTAAGGATTTTTGCATCTATGTTCATTAGTGAGATTGGCCTATAGTTCTCTTTTTCAATTGGGTCTTTCTCTGCTTTGGGGATCAAGGTGATGCTTGCTTCCAGGAATGAATTCAGGAGTATTGCTTCCCTTTCGATTTCATTGAAGAGATTAAACAGGAGTGGCAGTAGTTCCTCTTTAAATGTCTTGTAGAATTCAGTGGTAAAGGCAACCGGACCCGGGATTTTCCTAGTTGGTAAGTTTTTAATTACATTTTCAATTTCATTGATTGATATTGGGTTCTTTAGAATTTTTAGGCCTTCTTCATTCAATTTTGGTAATTCATATGTATCTAGGAATCTGTCCATTTCTTCTGTGTTTTCCATCTTATTGGTGTATAGGTTCTCAAAGTAGGTACTGATAATCCTCTGGATTTCTGCTGGGTCTGTTGTGATTTCAGCCTTTTCATTCCTAATTGCATGGATTTGGGCCTTTTCTTTTCTTTTTCTGATAAGGTTGGCTAAGGGTTTGTCAGTTTTGCTTATTCTTTCGAAGAACCAACTCTTGGCTTCATTCATTTATTTTTTTTTTTTTGTATCATTCTCTTAGTCTCCCTTGAATTGATTTCTGGTCTGATCTTTATAATTTCCTCCCTTGTATGAGCTTTGGGTTTGTCCTGCTCTTCTTTTTCTAGAAGCTTGAGGTTCAGCATCAGGTAGTTTAACTGGGCTTGCTCTGTTTTACTAATGTAAGTACTCACTGCTATGAATTTCCCTTGTAGGACTGCTTTCATTGTGTCCCATAGATTCCAATATGTTGTTTTGGCATTGTCATTTAATTGTAGGAACTGTCTGATTTCTTCTTTAATTTCCTCTGTGACCCATTGGTTATTCAGAAGTGTGTTGTTCAATTTCCATGTATTTATGAAATTTTTGCATTTTCTTTTGCTCTTGATCTCCAGTTTCATCACACTATGGTCTGATGATATACAGGGGATAACTTCAATTCCTTTGCACTTACTTAAACATGTTGTATGAGCAAGTATGTGGTCTATTTTGGAGAACGACCCATGTGCAGCTAAAAAGAATATGCTTTCTGATTTTGTGGGATGGAACACTCTGTGAACATGTTAAGTTCATTTGTTCAAGAGTTTGATTGAGTTCTAGTATTTCATTACTTATTTTTTGTCTAGTTGATCTATTTGTGAGAGTGGGGTATTGAGGTCCCCCACTAGTATTATATTAGTGCATATATGACTTTTCATGTCCATTAGTATTTGTTTTATATAGTTGGGTGCACTAGTGTTTGGTGCATAGATATTTATGATTGTCATCTCTTCCTCTTGGATTGTACCCTTTACAAGGATGTAGTGTCCTTCTTCATCTCTCTTAATCATTGTTGGTTTGAAATTCACTTGATCTGCCAAGAGGATAGCTACTCCTGCTTTTTTTCAGGCTCCTGTTCCATAGAATATTGTTTCCCAACCTTTAACTTTCAGTCTATGAGTTTCCTTTTGAATTAAGTGTGTTTCTTGTATGTAGCATATTGTTGGATCTTGCTTCTTGACCCATTCTGCCAGTCTATTTCTTTTGATTGGTGACTTGAGACCATTAACATTGATTGTTATAACTGATACATACTGACCTATCATTGTCATTACTTTTTCTTTTTGTTGGATTCTCTGCCTTTGCATTTAATTTCTTGTCATACCCAACAGTTTCATTCTGCTGGACTTTCTTGGGTTGTGATCATCATTGTCTTTTCCTAGGATAGTGTTTAAAATTTTTTGGAGTGCTGGTGTGGCATTCATGAAGTTTCTCAGGTGCTCTTTGTCATGAAAGTATCTTATTTCTCCATCAATTTTGAAAGATAGTTTTGCAGGGTACATCAATCTGGGTTGGAGGCTGTTTTGTTTTACGGCTTGAAATAAGTCACTTCAAACTCTTCTTGCCTTGTGAGTTTGTGTTGAGAAGTCTGCTGTGATTCTGATGGGCTTTCCTTTGTATGTGAGTTGTTTCTTTTCTCTCACTGCTTGTAGAACTTTGTCCTTCTGTTGGATTTCTGGAATCTTTTATATGGATTTCTGGAACAATTATATGCCTATGTGTAGATTTTTTTTTTATCAAGCCTAGTTGGAGTCCTATATGCCTCACTTATCTGTATGTCAAGTTCTTTTCTCTTGCTTGGGGAGTTTTCTGGCATTACTTCTGTGAACAGGTTTTTTATGTCATCTGCACTCTCTCCTGTTTCTTCATTGACTACAATCAGTCTTATGTTATTCTTCTTTACATCGTCTAGCAGCTGCTGGATTCATTTCTCATGGCCCCTTACAATTTTGAAGCAATTTTTCTTTTCCTGGTCACCAATTTCAATCTTATCTTCTATATCTGAAATTCTGTCCTCACATTGGCTCATTCTGCTTCATAGACTTTCAGTGGAGTTTTTAATCTCCTGGAAATCTGTTTGCATCTGTTTTATGGATGGCATTTGTTTCCTATGTTGAAATTCCATCATTTTCCTCAGCTTCTCTCTAGATTTGTTAATCATATCTTACACTATGAGCACAGTCTCTGCCTGTTATCTGAGAAATTATTTCTGATTTCAGTTTTTCCAGATCCTCTTTTGTTGCCAATTCAGGGAGTCCAGGTGGTTGAGTATCAGTGTGTTCCATCTCGTTTCTCTTTGGGGTTGCTGTAGGTGATCTGGAAGTCAGGTTTTGAGACTTACTTATGTGTCTTCTCATTTCGACAGGGCGGGAGGTGGGTAGCTGTGCTGCTGGCTGGGAGCAGTGGTACAGTGGCCTGGAAGCCTCCTCCTCTGGGCTTGGAGCGGTGCTATGGCGGCCCGGAAGCCTCCTCCTCTAGGCTGGTTGGGTTGCTACAGTGGCTCATAAGCCTCCTCCTCTGGGCTAGAACTGGTGGTATGGTGGCCTGCTAGCCTCCTCTGTGCTGGGAGCTGTGGTACGGCAGCCCAGAAGACTCCTCCTCTGGGCTTGGAGCAGTGGTATGGTGGCCCGGAAGCCTCATCCTCTGGGCTGGGACTGGTCTTTTCTCCTGTCTTTTCAGAGTTGTGCCTCTTCTCTTTCCTTGAGACAGTCACTTTACACGGGACTTTTCTCTTAGGCATTGACTTTATTCTAAGGAATACAAAATGAAGAAGTTAAATGTATGCATGTTCCAACTGGGGCAGAGCCACAGTATTGTATCTTTTGGGCTGACATATAGGAAAAACATGCCTAGTGTTTCTTTCTGGCTCAGACACTTCAACTTGAGTAATGCCTATGACAAAAGTATTGAAATTAGGGCTTGAGGTATAGGGCTTGGTAGAGTCCTTGTCTAGTATGCTCACGGTCCTCTTGGGTTTGATCACCAGCACTGCAAAAAAAAAGAAAAAGAAAGAAAGGAAGGAAGGAAGGAAGGAAGGGAGGGAGGAATGGAGGGAGGGAGGCAGAGAGGGAGGAAGGAAGGACAAAAAAAACAAGAAATTAAAGATGTTATAGTGTAAATCAGGAGCCACTTTTTTTTTGTGGCAGTGGAGACTGAACCCAGATCCTTGCACATGCTACATTCTGAGCACCAAGAAGTGCTTTTTAAAGCAGCATGTGACAGAAATTAGAGAGATTTAACTTGTATTCAAAACATGAATTTGGACCAAACCTAGAAGTTGAAACAGAGAAAAGAATTGAATGTGTTTTTTTTTTCCTTTCTTTTCTTTTTTCTTTTTTTCTTTTTTTTTTTTTTTTTGGTAGCGGGGATCGAACTCGGGACCTTGCACTTACGAGGCAGGCACCTGGAACCACTGAGCTACATCCCCGACCCTGTGTTTTTTTTCTTAATGAAGAACTATTCATTAAATTCAAAATATTTACATCCCTAAATTTAACTAGACTTTTAAAAATCTGATACAGACATCAGTATTTTTTTCTCTGACTTACTCTGACCTTCCCCATCAGATCTCCAGCTAGATTTTTCTAGAGCTCTTTCAATTGTTTGTATGCCTCCAGAAGCATGGTTAGATGCTAGCCATACAGATTGTGTTCTATGACTCCCCAGTAACAAAGACTAACTGTGTGCGATGTTTTACGCATCAAATGGCTTTTAATAGCTTCAAATATTCAGTCCCTTGGGATTACTAATGTTCCAATAATGCATTAAGCACATTGCAGCCATGCTGAAACCACACGAAAAGAATATCTGTATTAATACAGGGCCAAAGGTATGCTTTTCCACTGAGCGAAGGAAGAGCGGCATTGAAAAATACACATGCTGGGCTGGGGATTTAGCTCAGTGGTTTCACCTCCTGCTGCGCAAGAGCAAGGACCCGAGTTCGATCCCCAGTACCAAAAAAAGAAAAATACACATGTTCTGCTTACTTCCGGGATGCCAAGGAATCCAAGTCATTCATAATTCGCACTTCTCCTGGCTCCACACTGGTCCCCTCAACCTCTCTCTACTCTTTAGTGTGTCAGTCCTAGAATGGCTAGGACCAAAAAAGTTTGCACTGAAATGAAAATTCTCCTGTTTTACTGCATTCTGGAAGCCCTACTATACGGTGCCTCTATTTGGTGCGCATATTATAATCAAATCCATGTGTGAATGTTTATATTTTAAAGATGCTGTACTCCAATATGTTCCCAGTTAGGGCTTTTGAGAATACTGTATAGATTCAACACAAAGCTAACTGAAGGGCTAATCTTGCTATTGTTATACTTTAATTAGTGAGACCTGTCATTACAACTTTTTATGATGGATAGTATCAGGCCTTTTATCTTATGTTTAAGCCGTATTCTGAAAAGAACAGACAAGGAACCAAAATGACAAAGGAAATTGCATTTTATGGAACAATAAGGGGAGTCTTTAAAAATCCAGGGAAGTTCACAAACTGCCAATGAAAACTACTTGGAGGCAGCTCTTCTAAGAAGGGGGCCAGTTTATAACATTAGCCCTCACCTACCTTCCTAATCCTCTCCAGGATGTGAAGGACAAGATTTCACAGGTGCAGCCTGTAAAAGTGGCCTTTCAATTGAATCTCTTCATACATAAGAAGTAGAGATGAGTTCCAAAGCTATTGGAAAGGTCCTAGTTTTTCATACCCGAGTTCCCTTTAACAGTGGGTTGGAGTTAACCCACAAACATTTACGGCAACTTATTTCAAATTTATTGTATTTCATTATTTGCTTCATTAAAATTGTTTTGACATCTTAAATAGAAAATCTGACACTGGAAAAGTCAAAATCAGTACTGAAAAAGGACTATGAAATTGGAAGATTTACAGAATTAGCCTTAAATTAGGAACCACACAACTAAGCCCATTAGAGGTTGGGCCACTTTCATTAGATGAGTTGGATTTGGCAGACTTGACATTTAAATAGGAAATGCAGTCAAAAAATTCTCAGGAAATACTAAAAGCCAGAAGCTACAAACTAAAATAGGGCTTTCTTTCTGATTTTGTATAATTCTTTTCTGCAAATACCATGTATGTAAATATTATTGTACCTTGTCCTCAAGAAAGGAGAGACTTGATAGGAATTTATGTGCTATTTAAGGAAATGTGCCTGTTTTGAGACCACAAGAGACAAAAATACAAATATGAGGTGCAGAATCCAGTTTTGGTTTGGGGGAGTGAAAAACCATTGCTTACTGCTGAAACAAAAATACAAAATCTCAGTCATGGGTAACAGGCTTTTTCCTAGAATGAAAAATAACTGATTACTGCTAAAATACTTTCCCTTCACTCTGTTATTATCTAATTTTGGGTAGGTTCAGTTAGTTTACTTCACATCTACTTGAAAATCAAAGCTTTTAGCTGAGAGAAGGGGGAGTTTTCCAAAGCCAAAGAGAAAAAGAACAGGGGGCAGTAGTGGGCGGGGGTGTAGTTCTGCAGAGATGATGCTGATTTACAAAGCTCCTGCTTTTTTTCTTTTTCTTTTTTTGCGCTGCTGATAGAACCAAGGTCCTACTGCACCCTAGGCAAGAGCTCTACCATGGAGCTCCACCCCCAACCCACTGAGACAGTGGTTTACAAATAGCAACATCCATGCCAATATATTCCCTTTCTCCACCTGCAGTTGAAAGCTAGGGCAGAAACTAGTTCTAGCCAGGCGTAGTGGCGTGCACCTGTAATCCCAGCTACTCATGAACGTCTGAGGCAGGAGGGTCGAAAGTTCGAGGCCAGACTGCAATTTAGTGGGGCTCTGTCGCAAAAATAAATAAATAAATAGCTAGAGATGTAGCTTAGTGATAGAGTGCTTGCCTAGTATAAGCAAGGCCTGGAATCCAATCCCCAGTACAGAAAAATTAAAAAGTTCCAGGTACACTATTATTTTATTTTTCAGTGCTAAGTAATTGAACCCAGGGCTTAGTACCTGTGCTAACACTGAGTTACATCCGCAGTCCCCACACCATGACTTCAGAGTTCTTTACCCCACCTAAAACTCCAAGGAGATCAGGGAAGAGGGCCATACAGAAGCAGAGGAGGGATCTCTCTCTCTCTCTCTCTCTCTCTCTCTCTCTCTCTCTCTCTCTCTCTCCTTCATTACTGGGCCTATTTTGTCTGGGCAGCAAGAGAAGGAGACAGCCCAGGTGTGCCTTTGGCCTCTGTATTTGGGTCAGCAAACACTTTATTATGTCACTAACATCTGATTACATTTTAAGCTAAATTCCATGAAGTTAATTCAGGAGCCCTAACTATCATTGATTTTATGGAGAGATAAATGGGGAGTTTAAAACAAGCTCAAATGTAGAAAGGCAATTTTGGAACACACTCGTTATTAGTTGGAACTGCCTGTATTTGAAAAGACTCAGCACAAAGCACCCTGTTGCTTAGAAAATGCACAGGAATGAAGGCAGGATCTCTATTTGCTGCATTCAAACAGGTATTTTCTTTAATATAATGGAAAAACAATCCTTTAGCACCCAGAATGCTTAAAGTTAACTGTTGAATTGCCTTTTCCTTCTAACTACCACTGTTGTGATGTCTGTCTAATAGAAGTACAGGGAAGGAGAAAGAACTATTGTTCTTACTCATTATAGAAAAAGCAAGAGCATTATTTTCCAATTCAGGAAGTGCTAAAAAACATTCTTAGGACAGCACAGTATTTATAATGTTACTATTTTTAATGTCATGATCATTGACACAGAAAGCTGCAGAAATCTGGAGGAGGACTTTTGGCATAATGAAGAGGAAATTATCAGAAATACAAGGAGGACTGGGTTTTCCATTTAAGTTAAATGTTAAATCAAACAAACACATGCTGAAGAACTAGCTCCTACTTGTAGATATCAATCTGTCCCTAGGTGTACATCTGTATTTCTCTGAGTGGTTGGCAGGTCACATTGGCAAAATTAAGAGAGAATGGAGACAATTATCTTTACTGGAAAAAAGACTGCCTTAGACAACAGTCACTTTGGAGTTTGTTGATTTAGCAGACCACTTTGATATAGTGAGTCTTAAAACATCACTGGTAGGAGATGGGGATTTAGCTCAGTGGTTTTTACCACCTGCCTCGTAAGCACAAGGACCCAAGTTCGATCCCCGGTAACAAAAAAAAAAAAAAAAAAAAAAAAAAAAAAATCACTGGTGAACAAGTCTATAAATAGATAAAAAATAGCTTCATGAATTATTTTATTTTTTTCTGGTGGTGGTACTGGGGATTGAACAAAAGGCCTTCATACTGAATGAGACTCTTTTACCTTTTTTTATTTTGAGACAAAGTCTCACTAAATTGCTAGTTTGCCAAGGCTAGGCTGGAATTTCCAATCCTCCTGCCTCAGCCTCCCAAAGTGTAGGGATGACAGCCATGCACCGCTATAGCTGAATCCATGAGTTTTGATTTTTGTCTTGGTCTTCTATTTTTTGAGGCAGAGTCTTGCTATGTATCTCAGGTTGAACTCTAACTCACTTTATAGTCCAAACTGACCTTGAACTGCTTATCATCTTACCTCAGCCTCCTCTGGTGCTAAGGTTACAAATGTGTGCCATGCCTGGAATTTTTTGTTATTTTCTATAAAATAGTTCTGTCAACTGTGGTGACACACACCTGTGATCCCAGCACTCTGAGAGGCTGATGCAGGACAAGCTCAAGTTCAAGCCCAGCTTGGGCAATTTAGGGAGACCCAGTCTCAAAATTTAAAAAATGAAAGAAAAAAAAAACTGCTGATATATCTCAGTGAGAAGGCTCTGGGTTTAGTCCTCAGAACCAGAAAAACAACTCCAACAACAACAACAACAACAACAGCAAATTGACCTGGAAAAATCATCTAAAAGGGAGATATCTCCAGGCCTTGTCTTTGAGAAGTTTGATAGAGGTGACATATGACCCACCCATCAGACTATCCTGTGACCATCGAAATTCTGTGAAAAAAATCTAAATAAGCAAAAGCAAAATGGCAATTAAGGTACAGAGTATATTCCACAGAAACAAACTGAGATATTTACTCTTTGAACACTTATTTATTGGTGGAAATTATGCCTAACTTGGCACACAGTATACAATTCCTCCGTTCTTTTTGCTTTTCAAAACAGGGTCTTGCTGTGTATTGCAGGCTGGCCTTGAACTCACTATGTAGCTGGCCTTGAACTCATGCTAATCCCCCCAAGTGCTGGGATCACAGGCGTGGGCCACCACACCTGGCTCCAGATTCATGCTTTTTTTTTTTTGGTATGGGAGATTAAACTCAGGTCCTTGTTCTTGCAGGGCAGGTGGCGGAACCACTGAGCTAAATCCCCAGCCCTGGATTCATGCTTTTCAAAAAAAAAAATTTTAATTTTGTTTGTACATGTTTGCAGTTGATGTGGTTTACTGTCATCTTGGGGAATGGTTACATGTACATATGTAGCACGTTTCTTTTTTTTTAATCTTCTCCTTTACTCTCCCTCCCCTCCCTCCTCCTCCAGTTCCCCTGTCCCATTTTGCATTCCTGTTGATATTATTTGTCTTAGCTTATGGCCTATAATGTTCACATGAATTGGGGTTATTAGATTCCTGTACATGGCATATTTTATTCTTATTTCCCCATTCGCGCTTTCTTAACACCTAGCTATCTGTATAATTTCTGTACTCTACTTCATTTTGTCCATATAAATGCTGTTGTCTCCCAAGTGTCCATCAATGGTGATCTGATGAAAAATATGCTATGTTCATATAATAGAATATTATTCATCCTTAAAAAGCAAAGAACCTCCGACACATGCTACAGCATGGGTGAAACAATACTTGGGACATCATGCCGAATGAAATAAGCCAGTTATAGAAGGGTGAATACTGTAAGAGGCTACTTATATGAGGTCCCTAGAGTAGTCAAATTCATAGAGACAGAAAACAGAAGGGAATAAGGACGGAAGAATTCCCATTTAATGAGTTTTAGTTCTGCAAATTGAATAAGTTCTGGAGATGGATAGCAGTGATAGTTGCACAACAGTAAATGTACTTGAGATTTCAGACTGTATACTTACAAATGGTTATGATGCTAAATTTTATGTTAGGTCTATTTCACCACAATTAAAAAATAAGCATCTAGGGCCGGGGATTTAGCTCAGTGGTTCTGGTGCCTGCCTCGCAAGCGCAAGGTCCCGAGTTCGATCCCCAGTACAAAAAAAAAAAAACAACACACACACAAAAAATAAGCATCTAAAAATGCTGTTGTTGGGCTGGGGATTTAGTTCAGTGGTTCCGCCGCCTGCCTCACAAGCACAAGGTCCCGAGTTCAATCCCCAGTACCAAAAAAAATTTTTTTTAATAAATAAATAAAAATGCTGCTTTCGCTATACAATTGCAGAAATCCAAGTGAGTTAATGAATTCGCCGGTTTTAACATACACAGTAACTTTGTGACTCTTATTGAATGTTTCCTGACATGACTGGTGTTTTGGCTTCCTTTAGACTCTAGCTGCCCCCTGAGTTTCGGAATGTCTACTGATATCAAGGAAGAATGCAGTGAAGGCCTTGCCAGAGAACATCCTTGCAAACTTAAAGAAGTTCCTGGCATGGTCCTCAGACTCTGCCCTGAAATTAACCATTTAAGAGGAGGAAACATCAATGACACAAGAAAAGAAAAAAGGGTCTACACACCACAAAGCTTGAGGATCAATGAAAGTTCCCACTTCTTGCATTCTAAACAACACATTAAAAAAATCAGACATTGGGCCGGGGATTTAGCTCAGTGGTTCTGCCGCCTGCCTTGCAAGCATAAGGACCTGAGTTCGATCCCCGGTACCAAAAAAAAAAAAAAAATCAGACATTAATACTGGAGTCACTCGGGCCAGAGACTTAGCTCAGTGGTACTGTGCCTGCCTCGAAAGCAAAAGGTCCTGAGTTCGATCCCCAGTACCAAAAAGAAAAAAAAATTGGAGTCACTCAATATACACTTATCAGAGCTATTTTATTTGGGGCTCTATTGTCTGCTTCAGCTAAGAAATCCTCTTTCCTGATAATACCAGAGACTTCAGTTTTGTTTTGTGTTTTTTTTTTTTTTGTACCGGGGATCAAACTTGGGTCCTTACGCTTGCGAGGCAGGCAGTGGAACCACTGAGCTAAATCCCCAGCCTGAGACTTCAGTTTTGAACACCGTATTACTTGAACATATACTGTTACTGTACATGTATCAATTCCCTACAGTGAATGCAATCATTATATACTCCAAATATGTACTAATAAAAGTTAAAAAAAATGAACCAATGTATATGTATGCATACACAGCCATGGGTTCTTTATTGAACACCACATATGTGCAAGATAAATTTCAATTCGTGCAGACTACAGAATGGACCCTCTTTCATCCCAACAAAAAATGCTGAAGGCCATCCATTTAAAGAAATGAAAAAGAAGGAAAAAATGGAAACAAAGCTTTTGTAAATAAGGAGGTCAAGGGGAATTAAGTGGCGTGGGGAATGGAGAAAAAAGAGGAATCAAACTATATCGTGTACGGGCACAAATTCCCTATGATGAATGTGATCATTATGTATATCTAAATTGTACCAATAAAATTAATTTTAAAATGAGTACAAATTAAAAATAAATGCACAATTACCTTTTCAGAAAGATTTAATTGACATATTTATATTGTGTGTGAATGCTCAATTTATACCACTTAAAAGCAAGCTGAAATTCCATGAAATATTTATTGCCTATTAAGATTTGGTATTTGGGGCCGGGGATTTAGCTCAGTGGTTCTGCCGCCTGCCTTGCAAGCGTAAGGACCTGAGTTCGATCCCCGGTACCAAAAAAAAAAAAAAACCAGACATTAATACTGGAGTCACTCGGGCCAGAGACTTAGCTCAGTGGTACTGTGCCTGCCTCGAAAGCAAAAGGTCCTGAGTTCGATCCCCAGTACCAAAAAGAAAAAAAAATTGGAGTCACTCAATATACACTTATCAGAGCTATTTTATTTGGGGCTCTATTGTCTGCTTCAGCTAAGAAATCCTCTTTCCTGATAATACCAGAGACTTCAGTTTTGTTTTGTGGTTTTTTTTTTTTGGTACCGGGGATCAAACTTGGGTCCTTACGCTTGCGAGGCAGGCAGTGGAACCACTGAGCTAAATCCCCAGCCTGAGACTTCAGTTTTGAACACCGTATTACTTGAACATATACTGTTACTGTACATGTATCAATTCCCTACAGTGAATGCAATCATTATATACTCCAAATATGTACTAATAAAAGTAAAAAAAAAATGAACCAATGTATATGTATGCATACACAGCCATGGGTTCTTTATTGAACACCACATATGTGCAAGATAAATTTCAATTCGTGCAGACTACAGAATGGACCCTCTTTCATCCCAACAAAAAATGCTGAAGGCCATCCATTTAAAGAAATGAAAAAGAAGGAAAAAATGGAAACAAAGCTTTTGTAAATAAGGAGGTCAAGGGGAATTAAGTGGCGTGGGGAATGGAGAAAAAAGAGGAATCAAACTATATTGTGTACGGGCACAAATTCCCTATGATGAATGTGATCATTATGTATATCTAAATTGTACCAATAAAATTAATTTTAAAATGAGTACAAATTAAAAATAAATGCACAATTACCTTTTCAGAAAGATTTAATTGACATATTTATATTGTGTGTGAATGCTCAATTTATACCACTTAAAAGCAAGCTGAAATTCCATGAAATATTTATTGCCTATTAAGATTTGGTATTTGGGGCCGGGGATTTAGCTCAGTGGTTCTGCCGCCTGCCTTGCAAGCGTAAGGACCTGAGTTCGATCCCCGGTACCAAAAAAAAAAAAAAACCAGACATTAATACTGGAGTCACTCGGGCCAGAGACTTAGCTCAGTGGTACTGTGCCTGCCTCGAAAGCAAAAGGTCCTGAGTTCGATCCCCAGTACCAAAAAGAAAAAAAAATTGGAGTCACTCAATATACACTTATCAGAGCTATTTTATTTGGGGCTCTATTGTCTGCTTCAGCTAAGAAATCCTCTTTCCTGATAATACCAGAGACTTCAGTTTTGTTTTGTGTTTTTTTTTTTTTGGTACCGGGGATCAAACTCGGGTCCTTACACTTGCGAGGCAGGCAGTGGAACCACTGAGCTAAATCCCCAGCCTGAGACTTCAGTTTTGAACACCGTATTACTTGAACATATACTGTTACTGTACATGTATCAATTCCCTACAGTGAATGCAATCATTATATACTCCAAATATGTACTAATAAAAGTAAAAAAAAATGAACCAATGTATATGTATGCATACACAGCCATGGGTTCTTTATTGAACACCACATATGTGCAAGATAAATTTCAATTCGTGCAGACTACAGAATGGACCCTCTTTCATCCCAACAAAAAATGCTGAAGGCCATCCATTTAAAGAAATGAAAAAGAAGGAAAAAATGGAAACAAAGCTTTTGTAAATAAGGAGGTCAAGGGGAATTAAGTGGCGTGGGGAATGGAGAAAAAAGAGGAATCAAACTATATCGTGTACGGGCACAAATTCCCTATGATGAATGTGATCATTATGTATATCTAAATTGTACCAATAAAATTAATTTTAAAATGAGTACAAATTAAAAATAAATGCACAATTACCTTTTCAGAAAGATTTAATTGACATATTTATATTGTGTGTGAATGCTCAATTTATACCACTTAAAAGCAAGCTGAAATTCCATGAAATATTTATTGCCTATTAAGATTTGGTATTTGGGGCCGGGGATTTAGCTCAGTGGTTCTGCCGCCTGCCTTGCAAGCGTAAGGACCTGAGTTCGATCCCCGGTACCAAAAAAAAAAAAAAAAAAGATTTGGCATTTGTCAATTGCAATTTAATATTTTCCCAATAGAAAACCATATTGGCTTATTTTTTAATTCAAAGGGTGTCTAAACCTTTTTTCTCTTAAAATATAGACATGGCTAGTATCCTACATTTTGATTTTCAGGTACTATGATGTACTTCAACTGTTCACTTATTAAAAGTGATTACACTGTTAGTAGCAGCATCAGGGCTTAAATTCAGTGTTAAAATAGCTATATTATGCAATTAGCCAATATGTAATTAATGGAGCCAGATGCATGCCATCCAGTCACTTGTGAGCCAAACATTAAGACTTTCTCCGATTTATGCATATAAGCAAATTATGCTGTTAAGCAGGGCTCACTAAGAATGAAATGCATCCATTGTTACCAGCTAGACCATGTGCTTTTTTCATTTTACCAGCTCAGAGAGATCCCTTAAAGCTCTGAAGCTTTACAACACTGTGAAATTCCTGTGAAGTTTAAAATCCATAGCAAAGCCCACAAAAAAAGATGTCCTTAATATTTTTTTCTAAATTAGAAATCTGTTCCCCTCCCCCACTGAATTTCTTCTACAACATGGCCTTTTCAGTCTTTTGAGGATGCTTCTTTTCAGTTGCTTGTGCCTTCGACATAAAGATCATGCTCCAACAACACAGCATTCAATTGGAAGATGCTTTATTTCCCACCCCCGAGATAAGAGCAAATCAAGCTCAAAAATCATGGAATGCTCAGGAATGATCAAGGAATAAACGTCTGATGGAACACATGCACAGATGCTGTGCGAGAAGAAAAGACAAATGCTGAAGTGCATAATGATTTTGAAAAGACTTCTTTATCAAACATGTCATTTGTTTGAAGGACCTAGTTGTTGGCGTTAGATGCAGGATACCAGTTTGTTAACAAAGTGAAACATGATGGCAGCTAGATACTGGTGACTGATGAGTCGACTGAAATCACTGATGTTGCTGCACTGAGTGTCTTCATTTAATACGTCATTGGTCAGAAGTTAACTAAACACTCTCTGTTTTCAGTTATCATTACAGCCAATAAAATACTGCATCTAGCTGGGGCATGGTGGTGCAAACTTGTAATCTCACCCTGAAGTTCTGAGACAGGAGGACAGTGAGTTCAGGGCCAGCCTGGACTACATAGTGCGACCTGTCTCAGTGAACAAAAGGGCCAGGGATTTAGCTCAGTGGTTCCGCCTCCTGCCTAGTAAGCGCAAGCGATGTCATATCTCAGTGTGGCTAAATACATTTTGTAAAGGATGGTGAGGCCTTCGAAAACATGATACCAGCTGGCCAACAAATTCCACATTCTGTGGGTGTCTAGCTGCAAAGATATGAGTGTAGTTTTTTGGTGTAAGTTCTAACTGGGTAATAATAGTGAATCATTTTTTTTAGTGAATCATTTATAAACAATTTCCATGCCCTGGATTGATATCAAGATGTTAAATGTATTTATTTATTTGTGTCACAAATAGCTATTATTGACTTGAAGGGATTTACAAAGGGAGTTCTTGGCAACAACATCTTCACCATTTCACCATGAGAGTTTCTGAGGACCTGATTTTTTTAAAATGTAAAGGACTTTTTTCTAAGAAAAATATAACAAAGGATAACAGGAACAGGAACACCTCTCAGGCTCAAAGACGTGTTTTCCTGCCTCTGGATCTAAGGACTGTGCTCGTTGACAACCCCCCTAACTTGCCAAGATACCACCTGCAGGGCCGTTCTGCTATGGGTGGTACTACAGCACCACCCGACATAGAATCATCCATCTTGAAATTAGACATTTAATATAACTTCATTCATACTCGGTAACAAACCAAGACTCAAAATAAGTTTTACCTGGCTGACTCCATGTCTAGTGAATAGGATAACTATGAGAGGATCCGGAAGAAAGAGAGGAAAAGGTGAAGAAAAGAATAATGAAAAGTCCCTCAGGTTTTCATACAAACCCCATTACTACCATTCCCCAAATCTGTGAGGAGGAAAGAATCACTTCTCAGCTCATCTGGGAAAAGCTGTGGTTTAGGGATTTTGTTTAGCATTACTGCATAAATACACATACAACTGAAAAATCACCATGCTATAATAGAACATTTCCCATTTCTTTTTTTTTTTTTTCTTTGGAACCAGGAATCAAACTCAGGGCCTCGCGCTTGCCAGGCAGGCACTGTGCAGCTGAGCTACATCCCTGGTCAGAACATTTCCCAAAATTAAAAAAAAAAATTCTTTAAGATGGTAAGGATCCAACTCAGATTCACTCATACTAGGCAAGCACTGTAACACTGAACCACCTCCTTCAGTTCCAAGCCTCAATTTTATTTATTTCAAACAAGGTTTCCTTACGCAGTTCAGGCTGACCTTGAACTATGTATACAGGCTGGCCTCCAATTTAGATCCTACCTTAGCCCCCTAAGTGCTGGGATTACAGGTGCATGCCACCACACAAGGCTTCCAAGCCTCAATTTTATTAACAAAATAATCAGCAGAATGTGGTGGCATACCCTTGTGTTCCCAGCTGAGGGAAGAAGGTCACAAATTTGAGGTCAGCCTGGGCAACTTAGCAAGACCATGTCTCAAAATTTAGGAGGGCAGAAGCAGGAGAGAGAACTGAGACTGTTAATTAATTAATTAATTAATTAGTGAAATAAAATAACCAGGTAACTCTTTAAAACATAGTAACACTCAAAGTATAGCTCTGAAGTAATAAGACTGGTAGCTGTTTATTTTGTTTTTTATCTTAACGAAACCAACACCTAAGGAGTTCGTAAACTTATACTAAGGATGCTGACACTGGTCAAAACATTTTGGGACAGCTCCTAGGGAGTTTCTTTCAGGCATAGCGTCCAAGCCCCACAAGAAAATCAGCCTCATTACTCTATAGTCATACTTGCATAATACTAACATAAATTTAGTAGCGAGTACTGAATAATTTAAGACATAACATTTAGTATTTTTGTTACATGTGAACATCAACTTTCACATTGTAAGTTTGTCATATATAAGAATCAAGTTGTTGAGTAAAATAAAAATTTTATCTGTTTTTAAAGTAAGCCATTAAGTTACCATGTTTACAGATTTTAAATACACAACTTATTTTTATCTAAGAATCAGTGTATTCTCTGGCAGATAATGAACAATGGACATTTAATAACATTTTAATTTTATGTGTTTAAATATTCATAGCTATGTTCATAAACCCACAAGCCTGATCTAGTGATTATGTTTATGAAATGCAGTATTTCTTAGATGCCCCAAATCTCCCATCTATTTTCTGACAACTGTATTCATTTGTGCCCCAGTACAAACCACTATATGTTTTTAATAACATATCTTGTAATATTAAAAATAGCAAACTACTCAAAAGTAACGAAACAGTAGCTACCTTCACAGGGAAAAGAACGGGGGAGTTAATATTTGTTCAGGAACTACTCTGTGAGAAGGCTCTTCCTGGGCATTTTCTTGTTTAGTCCTTAAAACAACCCTAGGAGGTATTATTATCACATTGTAACTGACTCATACACAACTTTGTAGCTTACCTTTCCACCGGCTTTTTCAGTAGTACCATTATAAGTCTCTACTGCTACTTTGCAAGGACACAGTCCTTGGTTTTGTTTGGGGTGGATTTTTGTTTTTCTTTTCAGGGTCTCACTATACAGCCCAGTCTGGTCTGGAATTTACTAAGTAGCCCAGGTTGGCCTTATACTCACTAGCTCCTGCTTCAGCCTCCCTGGTGCTGGGATTACAGGAGTCTATCACCACACCCAGCTTGGTTTTTGTTATAAAAGCAAAAAATTAAATTAAATTAAAATTTTACCAACATTCTTATGGAGGATAAAAGAAAGGACAAGTCTTAGCTTGCTGAGAATCAAAGAATCAGACTTCCTTCACTGGCTCTTTTCCTATTCTCGGTGTAAATGAACAACAGGAATCAGAGAAAGATGAGCGATTTTCCCAAGATAAGCATTTCCCCCACTACTTAAAAATTACGACATCATCAGTCTACTTACCAGAAATTTTAATAAAATTTGATCTAAAGATTTAATGGCTATATATTCTATCAGGATGCAATTTTACAATACTTGATCGTGGCATAATCATGCCAAATAAATAGAATGATAGCCATGCACAGATTACATTAGATTACAGATGTTAAATTTAAAATGAGAAATCAAGTATCTGGAGTTCGAAGAATTTCTCTGAAGTGTCTTCATCTTCTCTAACACTACAGTTAATTAATGACAACTAGTGTTTTAATAACACCTATATTCCATGATTCTGTAAGTGTTCTCATCAATGCTTGCCAAGTTGTCTGCTCCAAACACCATTTCGGGGCTTCTGAATACTACACATATAATGTTGTAATGTCCCCTCTGAATGTCAGAGAGGCCCTCTTTTCATCTTTTGAGGTTGTCCTCAGTTTGGTCTTTCCCTTTTCCTCCCAAATAGTAGTGTTCAAATGTTCTTTCTTCCCTCCAAACTCCTGCCTTCATTCCTTCCTTCTTATCACCCTAATCAACCCTTGCCTCTGAATTCTTCCCTGATCTCCCCAGCACCTGGCCTTGGGCCCCTAGGCTGGGGGACAAAGCGGTGAAAAACATTGATTGGGATTTGTTTAGCACTCCCATCACCCCCAGCTGATGGATAAGTGAAAACCCAGCCTTATGTTGTTGGTTTTTGTTTTTGAGACAGGGTCTTAACTATGTAGCCCAGGCTATATAGCCAGGAGGGGCCTTGAGGCCAAGACCCTTCTGCTTCAGACTACCGTGCTATAATTATAGGTGTGTACCACTGTGCCTGGCTTGAAATACCAGCATTTTTATACATGTGAAATATGAACAGAATATAAATTGTCCCAATTCGACAGGTTAATCGAGGTTATTTAGGGGTTATAGTTGTCACTATAAGAAAACGATAGTCACAAGAATAATTTAAATGGTTTTTATTTAAGTCAAACAAGTATAGGGATCCTGGGTATTCCTTTTTCAACATAACATGGAATTAACAAAACAAGTGTTCATGTTTCCAGTTTTAAACACTTTAGTTCTACATGTGGAACACAGATATTTGAGAAAGATTTGCAACAGTGCATGAGATAATGCGTACTGGGTTATGAATTAGGCCAGTCTTCACCTCCATCTTTCCATTTATAAATCCTAAATTGGAGGGGGGTAGTTTTTTTGCTTTTTCATTTCACAAATGATTGCTCAACACAGAATGAAATACACCAAAAGAAGAAAATAGTCTTTTTATACCTAGGGAAGAAGCAACTACTCTTAAAATGATCACTTCAAGGTAACAGACATCCAAATTGATGTGGTTTTCTTTGAAACCTCATCAGTAAATCATTTCTTGCACAGTAGGTTCAGCATTAACCCTGTATTTAGGATAGGTAGTGTTATGGAGGACTGGCTGCTGCATACCAACGTCAGTATCAAGCTCTTCGTCAGGAATTAGAGACTGTCCCGGATACCAAGCAGGACAACACTGGCAAAAAAACAAAAAGTGAACTGCAGATAGGTCAAAACAGGCCACATTTTCTCATAGAAAAATGTCATAAAATGTTACATGGATATTTAAATGCTAGGTTATAATAAAACAAGATGGAATCTTTAATTTTAATACCTTATGTTCAAATGGTCTTTACATGGGCTGTATTTTCATAAAGCACATTAGACAATACATACACCCGCTTAAAGGTAAACATTATATAGCTGCAATCTGGTGAAAGCTATAGTTGCTACAGTTGCTAGAAAGCTTACATTTCTCTCCATTCATCAGATTAGCAAACAAACTGAACAGCTATCAGATTAAAAATACACAAAATTGCTTGGTCTGTTAGATGCTTTTGAAAGAATGGTGTTGTCTTCTTCGGTTATACTAGATTTTTTGAAACAAGAGTTTCTCTAATTTTCAAAGAATTTATGCTGCTATGTTAAAAGTTATTATTAGTCCAAGTGGTCTAAACATTTCCCTCTCTAAATGCTTCCCAGTAAACTTAGTGTTTTTCAAACTGTACATTTCAGTAGTTAGGACAGAAACCAAATCTCAGTGAGAGTCGTCATTCAAACAAATATAAGAGCTCCACCAGTTTATCACTTGCTCAGGTTTGCAGAAATTCCATTCACATAGCTCCTATGAAAATCAACCAGTTTTACCCTATCAAATGAGCCAAAGAACACCGCAGGTATCCAGGAGAAACACTTCACCAATGCATCTTAGCTTGAATTTAAAGTCAAATTTAAGAGACAATCTGGGCTCTGTAGAGCTTAAAGAGACAAACTCTTGTCTAACCAATGGCTAAAGCTTTTTCCATTTAATGAACATTTTATTTCCCACGCTTTTTGGTATCAAGAGATTTAACCAGGAAAAAGCTCAAACCTCAGGGTTCAAACGACAGCA
The DNA here is from genome assembly GCF_053883595.1 of Heterocephalus glaber. Taxonomy (NCBI): domain Eukaryota; kingdom Metazoa; phylum Chordata; class Mammalia; order Rodentia; family Bathyergidae; genus Heterocephalus; species Heterocephalus glaber. The sequence goes on from NW_028258461.1 coordinate 9,100,526, forward strand.
TGGAAAAATATAGTATACAGCAAACACCATTTACTTCCTTTGATCTCTCAAAGATGCCAATATACTAAGTCCACTGAGGGAGTGGGAGGAGTGGCTGAGCCTGGGGAGAAAACTTCGCCCACAGGAAAGAAAAAAAAATCAGTTTGGTGGCAATTTCAAAACAAGTTTCCAAACTGCTGAAGAGGCTCCAGTCCCTTTGACTTGCAGAAATCATACATAAGAAAAGGACAGAAAATACTATAGGGCATGCTTATTTTAATTGCTCAGGGGTTTCCAATGCAAAGCACGACAATTTAAATGCATAGTCCAAATTCTTGCTCCAAAGCCGTCTTCTTTGTGCACTGAAAAGGAGGAAAGACAACCCCATCAATTGTTCTCCTCAGATAAAGGCACTGTTTTGCAGATTTCCCCCAGATCAGGGCCAGTCTTGCTAATGACCTGCCCACCCACCTGGGGCCCTTCCCTAGGTGGCCCTAGAGAACTGCCCCACACCTTCGGGAGCCCAAGTGCTCGACACTGGACAACTCCAAAAGGGTTGCCTTTCCGTTTGGCTGTTGGTCTCCAGGAAGATGCAACGTGAAAGAGTTCATGCTGCTTCTCTGCCTAGAGAAGCTGGGGGTCAATAACCACCTTTTTAAAATCTCACATTTTCCCCCCTCACGACAGACGCAGCTGATGGTGACACCGCAGCATTTTTTTTTTTCCTGCAGAGAAAACATGAAGTGGAGATCCCAGAGCTACCACGGGTTCTTTCACAAGTTAGCATTAAGGCAATCAAGCAAAAGCTGAACCAAAGTTTTAGCGATTGTGGCCTTTCCCCCTTCTTAATCTAAGATCACCAGCTGTTGTGGTACACACAAAAGCCACGACAGCATCGATTTAAATGAGATATGCAGAGAACGGGGCCTGGGCAACATGTAGGGTTCGAGCTGGCAATGGCGCACGGTTGACAAGCTGGGCCAATTTTTAGAAATGGTGACTCAATGCCCCCTCCTCACGGTCTCCTCCGTTGTCGCGAAAAGTGTCCAGTGTCCACCCCTGCGCGTTTTTAGGGACTCCGGGGCGCTGGGGAATCCCGACAGTGGCCCCACAACCGGAAACGGCACCCCTCATCCGCGAGGGCCAGGGGGAAATGTTGCAGCCGGGCCGGGAGGGTGAAGCGGCCTCCGCGGCTTTTCTGCCCTAGTCCTGGGGAACCCCAACCCCCAGAAGACCACGCCAACTTCCCACGGGAAGAACTTCTTCCGTCTCGGCTTTCATTTTTCTAACAATTCTCAGTTCTACCGCCACGACCCACACCCTCCCGCGAGGCGCTCGGAGCCGCGGAATAACTTGGGGAGCTGAAACCGCACCGCAGCGCGGCAGCCCCACGTCGGCGGCGCGCTCCGCGGGGGTTCGCATCCGGCCGCCATGTTCACGACTCCAGAGCCGCCCCCAAACCAACCCCCCTCGCCACATCCCTCCGCTCTCCTCCCTCCCTCCCGCCTCGCCTCCCTTCCTCCTCGCCGCTCCGCCGAGGCCGCGCGGCGCAGCAAAGCCGCTTTCAACTCCCCCCACCCCCGCGCAGCCGGAGCCGACTCGACGGCTGCGGGCTGTGCGCCTGCGCGCGGCGGGTGCGGCCGTTGGGGGGGGGGGGCGCCCTACGGTCCGGGCCGCGGCTTGAAAAGGCCAGAGCCAGGGGGAGCGGGGGAGGGGTTGGGGCCCGGCCCGGGGCCTCCTCTTTCCTCGCAGCGGGTCCTCGTTCAGGTCCCGGCCCGGCTCTCACACGTGTGCGCTAAAAACCCACTTCAAAGTGTGCTCCGGGCGCGGGGCGCCCCCCTTAGGGCCAACCCTCGGCCTCCCCGCCCCTCCTCCAGCGAGGATGTCGGTCCGCGACCGGCCAGCGGCCTTCGGGCCAACGAGCACCGCGCTCGTCCCTCAGACCCCCACCCCCTCTGCTTTCGGGAAATGAACAAAGTTTGCGGCCGGCCCTACGCTGGCCTTCGGAGCTCACCATTGTTTGGGCTCGTTTTGACCCCAGGTCCGGATTAGGCAGCGGCTGATTCCTGCTTTACAGCCCTGCCGGCCTAATGAGGCCAGAGAGGCGATGGGGCTCGAAGCGTCCTCGGAGCGTAAGCGACCGCGACCGCCGGGGCTTACAGCCGCCGAGGGGGGCCCTGTAGGTGGAGGTCAAAGGGTCAGCGGGCAGAGACCGCGGGAGAACTGACCCTAGGAAATGAGGTCCTCTGCTCCCTGCAACCCTGACTTGCAAAAACTTGCTGTGTGGACAGGGAGCCTGGGTGTGAGAACAGTCGGATGGGAGCCCCGACGACTGGGGCCTGTGAGAGAAAGCCAGCCAAGATGCTAAGACCTGATAACCGCTCTTCAGGGGATGAGCACCCTGGTTTTCAAGAACTGGGCATTTTCTGGTTCTTCTTAGGAGGAAAACGGGAGAGTAAGGGCCAAAGAGGCAGAGAAATCAGCCGCGCAGGGGGTGGGGTGGGGGCGTCCAGTGCACAACTTTCCCTGGGAGGCTTTGTGAGCAGAGATT